>NC_056730.1:99620939-100820939 GCF_019279795.1 Protopterus annectens | reverse complement strand
GTTCAGTTTCTGCACAATACAAGTAGTTGATTTAGTTTGATTTTGTGTTTATGTGTATGCGTTTGAAGCAGTACAAGAGTAAGAACATGATCTGGCCTTCAGGTAATTGCATGAGCCAATAATGAAGGAGTGAATATGTACATTATATGAGTTGCTTTATAAGTCTTATTTTGCATTGCCTTCACTAATCCAGAACGTTTAGAGATTTCATAATTTGATATGTAGGCTAGTTACAGGAAAGATGGGAAACAAGTGCAAGTGCGGCTTTTAAACCAGAATGTTGAAAGAGATGGAAAAAAACTGCCAAACGGCCAATAGCTAGAATTTCTGGGCCAGAGACCACCCCTCTTGTGGTAGATAGGCTACCTGATGCTTATCACTCCCACTGATAAGCTAGAAGGCTTCCCTCCAACACGGAAAGGCTTGGGTGGCTCAGAAGCTTGCAGAGAGTCCTGGATACAGCAAATCTGTACCTGGACTAGACTAGTAACAGGAAAGGCAAGAAACAAGCGCAAACATGGGCTTTTAAATCAGAGGGTTGAAAGAGATGGAAAAGCTTCCCAAACGGCCAATAAACTATAATTTCTGGTCCAGATACCACTCCTCCTGTGGTAGATAGGTTACCTGGTGCTTACCACTCCCACTGATAAGCTAGAAGGCTTCTCTCCAACACAGAAGGGCTTGGGGGGCTTAGAAGCTTACCAACAGTCCTGGATAGAGCAAATCTGTACCTGGACTGCACTAGTTATAGGAAAGGCGGGGACCAAATGCAAATGATGGCATTAGACTTGCTGGTGTGCAGCAAATCCATCAGTAATGGGTGAGAGGATGCCTTGTATGCCAGACAGAGGTCGCTGCTTAGCAGTCTATAGGATACCAGGTATAGAGGTAGGGCTTTGAGTCGGTCCATGTAGGACATGTCGTTTATGCTTTGTATTCTTTTAGTGAAGACATCTCTGTGGGATTTCCAGTTGTTGCATGTGTCTGGACAGATACATGCCAAAGAGGGCATTATATTAAGTGAATGGCCTAATGAGGGCAGTCTCACTCTAATTATAATGTGGCCTTAATGTTAAATTCAGAGTTCAGTTTCTGCACAATACAAGTAGTTGATTTAGTTTGATTTTGTGTTTATGTGTATGCGTTTGAAGCAGTACAAGAGTAAGAACATGATCTGGCCTTCAGGTAATTGCATGAGCCAATAATGAAGGAGTGAATATGTACATTATATGAGTTGCTTTATAAGTCTTATTTTGCATTGCCTTCACTAATCCAGAACGTTTAGAGATTTCATAATTTGATATGCATTTTGTATGATTTAGTTATTATAATCTAAATTTCTTGTGATTTAGGAAAAAAGTATTTTAAAATACTGACAAAAGCAAGAATGGAGGAGGGAACTATAGTTAGTAAGAAGTACATACAAAGCATTAATAAAGGATGAAAGTAAAGTTATATGCAAGCAAATGTAGGTGTGGCAAAAGAAATAGCTGGTAGGGAAATCATCCAGGAAAATTTGAGAGAAATTTGTAAAATCCGTAGGGTTGTGACAAAAACAAGGAATTTGAGACTATTTGCATGGAAATGTTTGCACAAGTAGTTTTATACTCCATATAAATTAAATAAAATGCTCCAGGGGAGAGTCAAAGATGTTGGAGATGTAAACAAAATCAATAGGTCAATGGAGACTTATATTCTGGACATGTAAAAGACTAGAGAGATATAGGAATGAGCTGCAAGATTTAATCCAGAAGATAATTGGGTCTGTGTGTTTCCATTTGAATTAGGCAGAGGACTGACAAATGAGACCACATGTTAAGGCATTAACAGGATTAATATTAATAGCAATTAAAAAAGAGAATAACTATGAAATGGTAATTGATTCAAGAACCTAACACAGAGGATGTGATAAAGATATTGGAGGACTTAAGAAAGGCCTAAGTAGATTTCACAAGAACAAGTGGATGATATAGGAGCAGACTAGGCAAGAGGACTAACGTGGAGGAATGGAAAGTTAGCTGGAGATAAGAATAGCTGCAAGAAGCTAGAGGATATTAGGAGGACTGAGGGGATAAAAAAAGAGGAGAGGCCAAGTGAGGTCAGAAGGGAGAGAAAACTAGGGACAAGTGATGCATGGTGATGAAAAAAGAATGAGTGTGATGCAAAAATGAAGGACTATAATAATCTTAAATAATTGTAACCCCTAGGATTGGGCTGCATTTGCTGTGTAACTTAGTCAATTCAGTGATAAAGATACTAGTACTGAATGTGACTTAAAAGAAATATTAGGCCAGCCACTAGGAGACAGAAATGCACCATCCATGAGGACTGCACAACAAATGTGCAGCTGGAAATATGTCAATGAAACAGTGTTGTTTAATGTGCAGGTCTTTTGCCAAGTAGCATAATTTTAAAATGTCCCTTAAATTGCTTGATAAAATCCCAGTATGCAAAATTAATGCTGGCACTTTTTTTCCTCAGCTGTAACTACAGGGATTGCTAGAGAAAGACAAAAAATGATGAGATGTAATTTCATTTATTCATTCTCCAGTACTTGCTTTATCCATTTTAGAGTCGTGGGAAAACTGTAGTCCTTCCAAGCAAGTAACGAACATAAGGCATAGAACAATTCTTGGATGTGATGTTAGTCCATTACAGGACACACACACACACACACACACACACACACACACACACACACACACACACACACACACACACACACACACACACACAGTCATGTATCAAGTGCATATTTACAGCATTTTAAAATATCACCTGGTCATCTAATGGCATGGCTTTGGGATGTGGATGGAAACCAGAGCACCCAGCAAAAACCCATGTGGTGACAGGGAAGATGTACAGACTCCACACACATGGTGCCCCAGCCAGGAGCCAAGCAGCAGAACTAAAAGCTGTATGGCAGCAATACTAACTACTGCACTACTGTACTGCAAGTTAAAATTAAAATTAAGAAAAATCTTTTTTTGAAGAGAGGTTCAGTGAGGGTTAAGATTGCAGCATAGGCAAGTGCTTTAAGATGGATTATGTGTGATGATGTGCTCATTATGTCATGGCATCACTGTGTTTTTGACAAGTGAGGGCTTGAATAGAAAAAGATTCTCCTCCTCAGAGTGACAGTAACTGCAAGGATCTTTACACCAAAGGCAGGATAAGACCTTCACTGATAGGATTTGGGAAGGTGAAGGGATAAAAGGTTCATCATTCTTACTGCCTCAGTAACATTTTGGATTGTCTGCCCAGGCAACCCAGTACTGGACAGCTTTCAAAAGCTCAGACTCCCCTCCCTGTCTCTTCCAGATTGGCTGAGCATATCCTGAGAAGGAGGCCTTCAGCTGTAAGAGGAAGTGAGCGTTCATTCTTTTTCTACCATCCAAAGAAGAAAGTCCTCTGACTGACTGTTCACAGGATTCAGTGCTGATTTTTCTGGCTTACTGCCCAGATAAGCCCCAGTTGGGGACACTCTCCCTCTAATTTTATTATTAGATTTATTATTTTTTCTGTTTGTGTGTGTATTTAAATATATATTTATTTTAATGTTTTATTTCTGTCAGAGTTTACAGGTTTGGGCACCAAGCCCTTTAGAACTTTCATAATGCTAAAAAAATACTCTTCTCTGAGGCTTTTGAGGATTGACAGTCAGCTTGTGCTGTTGCTTTTCTGGGCAGTTAAGTTCTCTTTGAGGAAAATCCTTCCATTCAAAAAAATATTACTTTCCTGTTTAGGGAAGTTATTTTAAAGCTAGGAGCTGATGGACTGTCACAAGACTGTGTTGTACTTTTAAACAAGAGCTCCCTTTTTCCTGTTAGTTTAAAAGTTGTTTAAACTAATTGAAAGTATCGGAGTAATCCGAATAGCGCGCCGTGCTAATGCGTCCGTCTGTAGTGTCATAACATAGTTAGGTAGGGGTTTGAATCCAGCAGGTGGCAAGTGTGTGTGAAGGGGGGTAATTGTGTATGAAAGAAACATCCCTTTAGTAATGCGAATAGCTCGTTCTGCTAATGCGTCCATCTCTAGTGTCATAACATGATTAGGTAGGGGTTTGAATCCAGCAAGTGATGAGTGTGTGTGAAGGGGGGTAAGTGTGTGTTTATGAAAGTAACATCCCTTTAGGGTTGGGAGGTTGGCCTAATGGTTAAGGTGTTTGCCTTACAAACACAAGGTGCAGGGTTTGAGTCTCACAAGGGATAATTGGCTAAGCTTAAAATGGCTCGCAAGGGCAGTTAGCTTAGTAAGAATCTATGAATCTATGAAAGCCATTTTTCTGTGGAGAAATTGTGCATATTTTACGTTTGGGGGATGGTAAAACATTCCAAGTTCTTTTTACTCTATTTTTTATGTGAAAAAGTGACATATAAAGACTTTTAAGTTTTACTGTCTTTTGCTGTTTTTTTTCCTCAGGATAGAGGCACCATTTTTGACTTCACCATGGAACAAACTGTCTGTCTCATGGTCAGCCCTTCTTACAACCACAAAAAGAAAAAGTTAAGCTAGCATCTTTTGCCAACACAGCAGGCTATCAGTTTGCCTCAATTACAAGTGGGTGACTCTGCTGTGACCTGTTGTTTCAGTTCAGACCACTCAGCTTTTACCCCTGATCCCTGTGGTGTAGCACCTGCAGACACTATGAACAAGGGCTTAACCATGTCACCTGCAGCTGTTGGAGTCCCTTCCATGGGCAAGGGAAGGGCACTCTTTTTGGTCCTGACGGAGAGAGCAGAGAAGGCTTCCCTGTTTTGTCAGAATGTTATGCCCATCCCTGGGGAAGCTGCTGCCACCATTAATAACACTGCTAGCCCCATTTTTCCCGTCAAAAATGAACAAAACTGAACATGTCTACTCCTTCTGAAATTTCCTTAGACCATAGTTTACTGGGTATGGCTCAGGGCTTAATTCAGGCTATTGATCCTTCTTATAAAGTAGCTTCTGGTAAAAGAAAGTGGGATACTTCTTTTCCTGAAGAGATTCAAGATTTTGAATCTGGACAGGAGTACGGAGGGAAAGATTTCTGATTCAGAGTCAGAGTTCAGTTTCTTATTCTCCCTGTAGGTTTTCTCTTTCTCTGAGACTATTTCAGAATGTGCCAGTATTTTCAGTGGGAGAACACTGAGATTTTCTCAGTCCCATAGAAAATATTGTAAGCTGTTACTGAAGGAATTTCCAGAACCTTCACCAGTTCTGTCAGCTTTGAAGGATTTAAGTGTTACTGCCTGCAATTTTCAGCCAGCTGCCTCTAAAAAGGCAGTTAAGGTAGTATGTTTCAAGGTTTTTTAAAACGCTTTCCAAACATGACCCAATAGCTAGAGCTTTAGTTAATCCTAGTGCTGCTGGACATTTAGTTAATTCCAATACCATGCTTTCTGATAAGGATGGAAAAATGACTAATTAGTATGGGAAAAAAGCGTATGCTACTGCAACTTTCATTTTCAGAATTTTGAATTGTCAGGCTCATATGTTAAAGATTGTTCTGGCTATTTGTGAGAGCATGAACAATGTTTTGTCTGCATTTTCTTATTGTAGGAAACATCTGCTTTAAATAATTTGTTTCTTCAGTTCTACAAATAACTACTTATGGTTTGCAGTATGTGTATGTCTCAGTTAATGCTATAGTCATGTTACCCTTTTCAGAAGGTTTGACTGTCTTTGTTGTCAGAACCTCCCAGATGATGTTAAAAATAAGATTTTAAATTTTCCTTTAGATAGAGATTTAGTTTTTGGTCCCTGTGTTGCAGAGTTGATTAAAAATTGTGATGAAAGGGGTAAGTTGACTCTGGGAATGTCTTTAAGATTTTTCAGCCATCATTCAGAGAGTCATCTGCGGTGGTGCAGTGGTAGCATTGCTGCCTCACAGCAAGAGGTTCTCCCGTTCGATTCTCAGCTGGAGTGCGGGGAGTGCCTTCTGTGTGGAGTCTGCATGTCCTCCCCGTGGTTGGGTGGGCGTTCGAAAGACATGCGTAAATGGGCATGCCTTCGTTGAAGGTTGAACGTCAAGCTGGCACCTCGGCGTTCTTGAAAATCTACTGCCAATCATTAGCGGACCGGAGTTCTGCTGTGGCAACCCCTAACCAGGAAAAGCTAAAAGACAAACAACAACAAACAACAACATTGTCCATATTTTCAGAGGGATTGTCTCACCCCTTCATCCAGTTTTGGCACAAGACAAAATAAACACTCACAACAAAATGCAGGTAAACAAATGATCTGATTATGTTGTCTGTTTCATCCTTCCTCATCTTATGGGTCTCGGATCTGACCCTCAGATCCATCCTTGGCCACTCGACAGACTTTAAGCTCTGTAGCGTGAACTCCTCCCCTTCCTCATAATCCCCTAGCTACTTGAGTTACCCCAAATCGTGCATGCCATTTCAGCAATAAAATGTGATCACTGTTAGCTTGAGGTAGTTGTTTGATCTATTGCAATAACTGTACTGCTTTTTCCTCACGTTCCTCTTTTCTTGCTAGTTTTCTGTCTAATATCCTCCCCTTAATTAAAAAAGGTACATATAGCTAAATTTCTAAGCCCTTTAGTAGTATTAACGCTTGGGCCTTAAGCCTCATTCTGCTTTGTTACCTTGAGGTGTATCTTTATTACCATTGTTGGTATTTTTTCATTATCTCTCATTGCCTTCTTCACTTTTTTCATTTAGGTACTGGTTATTACTGTGGTAGTTTTGTTTGGTGTTAAGATGTTGGAGAAATCTACTGGTTTCAAAGAATGCTCATCTCAGAGCCTTGGTGCTGGACAGTGCAGTTCCGATGGGGGGGGGTTGGGTTTTATCTCTCACAATCTTCTTTGGATCTTTTGGGTGTGAGGCTGAGCCCCCCTTGACTTCAGCTTTCAAGATAGTAGAGAGAGCTATCTTTTCCTTGTTGGAAAAGACACACTTAACCTCTTGGGTCCATCCAACACTCAACTGTCTTCTCTGGAAGCTGAGTCTTTCCTTCCTGTCCCATGGGAGCAGCCAGCCAGATCAAGCCTCAAGATTCTCTTCATTCAGGACACTGCTGGCACTTCCGAGTTCTGTCCAAAATCGCACACCAAACAACCCCCTCAGAAGCAGATGTGCAAGAGGAGGCATCTAGAATCTCTTTAAGAGTCTTTAACTAAAGACACTGACTTCATTGAAGAGGAAGGGTCCCCCAGATCACCCCTTGAGGATGATTCATTTGTATGGATTTTCAAACTTCTGAAACAGAAAGGTGGTTGATCTTCTGACCCCCCCCCCCCCGCCTTTCCAAGAGAAGTCAGTGTTCCTCGAGGCTTTCAGGACCAGTTCAGTTACAGCTTTGGTAGTTCCCATGGCAGATGAGATGGTAGACCTCATCTCCTGCCAAACTTGGAAGGATCTGGACGTCATGGAGCCCATCCCTAAATGTCCAGACAAATACATTGTTGAACCTAAAGATAGGGATCATTAGAGCAAGGGTCCCCCTGTAGATGCTATGGTGGTTGCAGCAGCCACCAGCAAAGAAATAGCGGAACAGAGTTCTTCTGTCTGTCTAACTTATAGGGAGTCTAAGGCATTAGGCAGTTATGGGAAGTATGTCTCTGTGTTAGCAACCTTTGCCCTCAGGTCCCTAAATTAGTTGCTACATATTACCAGGTTTCAGGGAATTGAGCAAACAGATTTCCAATATCTCCTCAAGGTCCATTTCTGTGAAGAATAATAAAACAGTTTCCTCAGGCCACCCTGCAGTCATTATCCTATGCTTTCATGAGACTGATCTCTCATGCCTCAGAAGGAGCTGCTAGAGCAGCAGGGTCAGACTTAACCATTAGAAGGCATGCTTGGATGCACCTCTGTGATTTTGCAGAGCCCTTTAAGTCATTCATCAACACCCCTTTTGACAGGACCCATTTGTTTGGTCCTCAGGTGAAAGAGACTCTCTCCAGGAGCGAGTATGATGGGAAGATCCATTTTTCTACTCCTCAAAGGACCTTCTTCCAAAACCAGAGAAGGGGTAAAAAATTGTGGTTCAGAACATAGCAAGGTTCTTCCCAAGACTATGTAGAAAGGTGCCCTCATGGCAGAGGAGGGAACTCCAGTGGAAGACACAGTCCTTGTGACAGAGGTGGCCCACAGGGCTTCAGAAGTTCATTTTCAGATAAGCCCTTTCAGCATGCCTGAAGGATTACCCAACTGCTTGCACTCTTGAGGCAGTCAGGGGATGCCCGTCTCTGCACCTACACCATTTCCAAAGATTCCTGAGTGAAGAATACCATATCCAGAGGCTATTGTATACCATTTTCCCTTTTCCCCCCAATATGCAACAGAAAAATTCCTGATATCCCACCCAGTCAGAGGAAAGCCACAGCTACAGAAATTAAAAAGTTTGTAGAAAAAGAGTCATCCAGACAGTCCTGCCAGACTAGCAAGGGTCTAGAACATATTCAAGATTATTTTTAATTCCAAAGAAGACCAGGGATCTCAGACCAGTTATGGCTCTCAGCAGTCTAAATCAGTTTATGAAACACTCAAAGTTACGGATGGTGATGGCTCAGTGCATCCTGCCTATTTTAAGGAAGGACAATTGGATATGCTGTATAGATCTTCAGGATGAATGCTGTCATATCACGGTACACAGATGCTCCAGAAGATACCTGCGCTTTCAGCTGGGAGTCAGTCACTACCAGTTCAGAGCCCTGCCCTTTGGTTTCACCAGAACCCCTGGGGTTTCACCAAGTGTATGACAGTGGTTGCAGCTCAGTTTAGACAGCAAGGATTCTGGGTGTTTATTTTCTAGATGACTGGCTCGTGTCTGCTTCCACCAAGTTTCTAATAATTTAAGACAGGGGCCATTTTATTCATCTCTATTTATAGCTGGGTGTTACCATAAATTATTCCAAGTTTCAACTTTGCCCACCACAAGCTCTGGAGTTCAACACATATGCAGAGTTATGGTAAGTACATAACTATAATTTTAAGATGAAATGGTGAGGGGGTTCCAGAAAGAATTCTGAAATCTCCTAAAACCAAGGACAGTCCTTCCCAGGAGCGGAAAAGGTTTTTATTAAGGATGCTTTTAGTGCCAGAGAAAGAAAGTAAGTGCTTGAAGATCAGTTCTGAATCTTTCTTTCTTAAACTGTTTCTAATAGTGCCCAAATTCAGAATGATGTCACTTCACAACCTGTTACCTCTTCTTCCTCGTTGAAATTTCCTGGTAACACTAGATTTAAAAGATGGATGTTCATCGTGCATACAGCTGCAGTCATAACAGATGGGTTCTCCTGCCGTCAGGCGGGTCCTTGGTCGGCCGAATTCCAAAGTCTAGGTCCGGCGTCGGTTGTCGTCGCTTCTTCCCTGACGTCAGTGCGACAGGGGTATAAAAGAACCAGCCGACGCCATTTTCTTCAGTCTTTCTTGCCGCGCGGTGCCCAAAGCAGAAGCAGTTCGCAAGTGCCGGTCGGCCAGCTCCTGAAATTACGAAAATTTTGCAACTGAAGTCTTCTTGAAAGCTAAGTACCCCGTTGGGGAAACTTTTCTTGCCTCAGACCGATGTCAGACAAAGTTAATAATTGTATTTCATGTGGGAAGCAAATACCGCATAAGGATGTTCATTCCCTCTGCATTCCTTGCTTAGGCCCAGACCACGACGTCTCGGTCTGTCGTTTTTGTGCTACATTCAACAAACGCACCATTAAGCATCGGGCGGAGTTCGCCCAGCACTATTTTGGCAAAAAAATTAACTACATTATGTCGTCGGATACTCCGACTCCAGTTTTGACTAAAAGACGCAAAGATAAGGACCGACACACGAGGTCCGCGGCCTCTACCGACACCACGCCAAAACCGACTACAGGTGGTCCGGTTCTCAGCGAGGTGCCTACGCAGCCCTTGCCTACCGACGAGACTTCATTGATGGTGTCTACTGTGCCCGAGGTCGCAGGCTCCTCAGCCCACACCCCGACTACAGATACCGAAGCCACTCCAGGTGGTGAAACTCAGAATGTAGACAGGTCTGCCTCCTCTCAAGGTGTCTTCAAGCCTTCCTCTTGTTTTTCCATCAAGGCTTTCACTAAGTCTAAAGCAGCCATGCATTCTAAGAGACAAGCTACACAGGGCCCTTCTCTAGGCCCCATGCCTAAAAAACAGATGCTTAAAATGGCTGAGGATTTAATTACTCTTATCAGGGGTTCTCAACCCCCCCCCCCGGACAAAAGGCCCAGAGTGGAGGAATAATCCCCCTCCTCGGACCAGGCCTCCATTATTTCAGAGCACTCTGATGAACAGGAACATTCATACTCCCCTTTTGAAGATTCTGATGCAGAGTAGTCCATTCCCTCTGTCTCCCCCCCCCCTGAGGATTACTCATTTGGGGAAACCTTGCATATACCTTGAGGGAACACTTCCACTGGGAAGGCCAAGAGTACTCAGACTCCAAGAAAAGGCTTAGGGATTTTCTCTTGCTCCCTCAGCACAGGCCTCTGGCTATACCTCCTGTCTTAGACATTCTAGATGATGTGTATTCGGAGGCCTGCCTTAACCCAGACTCTTTACCTCCAGCCCCAGTCAAGCCTGACAGGTACTACCGGGTTCCTGACTCACACCAATTCTTATACAAAAGCCATGCGGCTGACCCAGAAACTGTCTCACAGGGCCCCAAGGGAATTAAGGCCTCCACTGCTAAAAATCCATTACCTTCAGAGAGAGATTCCAGATCTTTAGAAAGGTGGGGGAAAAAAGTATACACCTCGGCCACCTTAACCATGAGGGCATTAAACTGCCAGTTCCATATGTTAAAGTACCAACAGTTTCTGTTATCACAGTTGAGAAGCAAAATGTCACAACCTGAACAACCAGACTTGAAGGAGTTACAGGATTTGATGCATAGTGCAGAACAAGTGGGTAAACATACCTTGCAATGTGGTTTTGATGCTCTAGAGGCCTCATGTAGAGCTGCTGTTACAGGATCAGTCATACGTAGACATGCCTGGCTCAAGGAGCAAACCTTACCAGATCATGACAAAGCAAAATTACTAGATGCCCCTCTGCAAAAAGATGTATTATTTGGTGTTAAAGCTGAGGAGGTATTAAAGAAAATGGAGGAAAAGGCTAAATCAATGCAAGCAGTGAAAGATTTTCTACAGGTACAACCACCACGTTTCAGTAGAAATTGGCCTTCCAAAAATTGGTCCTTTCCAGCCACGGACAGACCCCAAAGAGGTAGATACAGGCGACCGAGGGGCAGAGGGCAATCTCAAGGATCGTTTAGAGGCAGACAATGGCAAGCTCCTACACAAAGAGGTGGTGAGGATAGTTCACAGCCATTCAGAAAGCAAACCCAATGACTTTCCCCTTTACATGCTAAGCAAGGCTCAAATGGCAGCACCCTTAGGTGGAAAACTGGCATTATTTTCGAAAAATTGGCATATTGTCACAAAAGACAAATGGATCCTGGACATTATAAACAGAGGCTACAGATTCCATTTTCACACCCTTCCACAAAAGAGAGGCATGCCAAACCTGCCACACAATCAAAGGGCAGAGGCACAAAGGCAAATTACAGATCTCATAAACATGAAAGCTATTCAAGAGGTACCTACGCACGAACAAGGTCAAGGTTTTTATTCCAGGCTATTTCTGGTGCCAAGGAAGGGAAAAGATTGGAGACCTATTTTGGATCTATCCATCCTAAACACATTTATACTCGTACCAAAATACAAGGTGCTCACTCTACAGCAACTTCTTCCCATGCTGGGCAAGGAGTCTTGGCTGGTAACATTGGACCTCAAGGAGGCATACCTGCATGTCCCAATCAGACAAAATTGCAGAAGATACCTCAGATTTCTTGCAGGTTCAACCCATTATCAATTCTCTGCATTGCCCGTTGGCTTATCTACTGCGCCCAGAGTATTCACGAAATGCCTGGCATCAGTAATTGCCTACTGCAGACTTCAAGGGATACAAATATACCCATATTTGGACGACTGCCTGATCCAAGTGGACAGCAAGCACATACTTCTGAAACATCTGGCTTTTGTAATAATGTTGTTGAATTATCTGGGGTACACAGGCAACAAAAAGAAATCAAGGCTAGTACCCTCACAAAAAATAATTTTCCTGGGTGCCAACTTGGACACAAACACCCAGATGGCCTACCTCACGCCAGAGAAACAGGGGCAACTAACTCAATACTTCAGAAAACTAGCAAATTTCACCAGGCTGACTGCAAGGAAAATCCTGCAGGCTCTGGGATTAATGGCATCTTGCATCCTACTAATCCCATGTGCAAAGCTGCATATGAGGAAACTTCAATGGTACCTGAAAAACCTATGGTCTCAACACAGCCACAGTTTGGAAACAATAATACCACTGATTCCATGTCTTCAAAAGGAATTTCTGAGGTGGGCTCAAGCATGCCAAAGAAACACAGGTCTCCCATTCTGCAAGCCTCAAGCAAATCAAGTCATCACAACAGACGCCTCGGACTACGCCTGGGGGGCACACATGACAGATCGGTGCATTCAGGGCAAATGGTCCAAAAAAGAAAAGCACCTACACATCAAGGAAATGCTAGCAGTAATAAATGCTATTATAGCTTTCAAAGACCTTCTGCATCCAGGCCAACTATTGATAAGGACAGACAACACCACAGTAATGTGGTACATAAACAAACAGGGAGGAACCCATTCATACCCCCTATGCAGGCTGGCCATGTCACTTTGGAACATGGCTCTGGAATTACAAATCGAACTTCAAGCACAGTACTTGCCAGGCAAGGAAAACACGCTGGCAGACAACCTAAGCAGAAATATGACAGACCCACACGAATGGAAGTTGCACCCTCAAGTTTTTACAGAAATAATTCAAGCATGGGGAAGGCCAGACATAGATCTCTTTGCCTCCCACAAAAATCACCAATTGACAAAATTCTGCTCAAGGACTTTTCATCCACAGGCCTGGAGAGTGGACGCTCTCTCTTTCAGTTGGACAACAATGACAGTTTATGCCTTTCCACCTCTTCCTCTGCTGCCCAAAGTTCTATTAAAAACCAAAGCAGACAGACCAAAGATGATTCTCATTGCTCCAGACTGGCCAAGACAGCACTGGTACCCACTCCTGAGGAGCCTGACGCATTACCCACCATGGACCCTACCTCTAATGCCTCTTCTTCTGACTCAGCACAGCTTCAGAACTCTTCACAGTCAGCTGAAAACACTCAATCTGGCCGCATGGAAGATTCCTCAACTTCACAACAGACCCTACTCTCCAAGGAGGTGCAGGATGTCATTTTGGAGGCCAGAAGGCCTTCTACAAGGAAAGCTTACTCTGCAAAATGGAAGCGATTTTGTGCCTGGAATGAGAAAAAGGGCCAGAATCCTGGAATACTGAATTTACCTCAAATATTACAGTATCTAGCTGAGCTGCTAAGCAGTGGACTTTCATTCTCCTCCATCAAAATCCATGCCTCAACCAATTCTGCAGAATACAACACTGATCCTCCCTTATTCTCTCATCCCCTCTTAAGACAGTTCCTCAGAGGGGCTAAGAATATAAAACCCCCAAGGAAACAACCAATACCTGCTTGGGACCTCAACTTCATTCTAGAAAAGCTGACCTTGTCTCCTTTTGAGCCGGCTGCCTCAGCAGATTTGCAATATTTGTCCTGGAAAACAGCCTTCCTTCTGGCTATCACCTCAGCTCGCAGGGTATCGGAACTACAAGCCCTCATGTCTGTGCAGCCTTTCATCATTTTCCATCAGGACAGAGTTTCCTTACGGACCAATCCGTCCTTTATGCCAAAGGTGGTATCCAGGGTAGCTTTGAATCAGGCTATTCACTTACCTACCTTTTACCCTAATCCTCAAAACAAAGGGGAGAGACTACTACATTCCTTGGACATCCACAGACAGCTACGTTATTATTTGGACAGAACAAAGCCTTTCAGAAAATCAGAACAACTCTTTGTGTCCTGTGCTATAGGAGCTCAAGGGAAGCCAATTTCCAAACAGACAATCTCAAAATGGATAGCCCACTGCATACGCTTTTGTTATTCTTTTCATGGTAAAACTGTGTCTACCGGCATCAGATCTCATTCCACAAGGGCCACAGCTACCTCTGCAGCTTTCCTAAGAGGAGTTCCTACCAAAGATATTTTGGAAGCAGCTACTTGGAGTTCTGTGCATACCTTCTCCAAGCACTACCACCTACTATTATACTCCAAAAACTAGAGCAGGCTTTGCCACTGCAGTCTTGCAGGGCATCCTGGCTCCTCCTAGTTCCACCTAGTGCCTACCACCCTTTTTTTTTTAGCTTTGGGATTCTACCCATCTGTTATGACTGCAGCTGTATGCACGATGAACATAGTACAGTTTTGTACCTACCATAAATGTAGATGTTCGAGTGCTAATACAGCTGCAGCCCAGGTTTCCCTCCCTCCTTCCCCTCTTGGGACAGGCCTATTGGCTAACACCTCCTCATACAACTTGATTGGGGTATTCATTTATGGTGTATTTGCTTGCAACTACTGTTTTTTGATTATATTGCACTGCATTATTACATACATTTATGTATTGCCTTCCTTCTGGGGGCACCTGACATCTGGGGCAAGAAAAACTGAAGAAAATGGCGTCGGCACTGACGTCAGGGAAGAAGCGATGACAACCGACGCCAGACCTAGACTTTGGAATTCGGCCGACTGAGGACCCGCCTGACGGCAGGAGAACCCATCTGTTATGACTGCAGCTGTATTAGCACTCGAACATCTACATTTATGGTAGGTACAAAACTGTACTTTATCCTCACATTCCTATTCATCCAAAACTTCACACATTCATTAATGTTTTCTGTGTCTGGATCACATCAGTTCTCTGCCTTACCCTTTGGACTATCCACTGCACCAAGAGTGTTCACAAGTGGTTGGCCCCAATTATAGTTCATTGCAGGCTACAGGGTATCCACATTTTCCATATTTAGACAACCTGTTTATCTTTGCAGAGTCTTTTTCAAAGTGTCATGAGTCTCTTACCTGGGTGAGAGATCTCGTACACAAACTGGGATTCCAGGAGAATATTCAAAACTCTTTTTTGACTCCATCACACTGGATTGTGTTCCTGGGGTATCAGCTAGACACCTCAGTTCAAATAACTTTACTTGCAGAGGAAAAATAGATCTTTATCCATGTCTATTTCTAAAGTTTTTCACTCAAACTTTGATCACTGTAAAGGAATACTTCAAGATTGTGGGTCTCATGAAAGCTGTTATTCTCCTGACATCCCTGGCAAGGCTCCACATTAGAAAGGTACAACGGTATCTGAAGTCTCTTTGATCTAGCACCAACATCCTTTGTCTTTCCTGATCCCAGTGCTGGGATTGTCAGAAGAGAAATCACTTGATAGAGACAGCAAATACCCTTCAATCCGGGTCTCCCCTTCTTGCTTCCTACTACAAAGTAGTCAATCACCATATAGACCTTGAACTTTTCTTGGGGAGCAATTTCAGGAGGACTAGAATTGCAAGGTGTGTGGGACACCAAGGACCGATGGCATCCGCCAAGATCATAGGATCATAGGAGGTTACTAGACTAATGGCCCCAGGGCCCTTACAAGCCCAGCATAGTTTAACCCATGTTCTCTAGGGTGTCTGGTTCAAGCAGACACTAAAATCAGAGTCTATTGCCTCTGTCCAAGAGGGATACAGGTGGAACCCTCGGAGTGAATTTCCAGTTGCCCATTGTCTTCTGAATTATGCTTAAATAGGGCCAACGAGGGTAAGGCCTTGCTGTGTCTAATAGTGGTGGCTACTAAAAAAAGCAATTACTAGAAAATGGAAATCAAAATCTAAACCAACTATACTAGAAGTAGTGAATATAGTAACAGAGATAAAACAAGTGGAATTGAGATCTTTAGAAAAGGGTAGGAGCATACTACATAGGAAAAAATGGGAATTGTGGGAACAATGCATACAAGGAAGGAATGAGGTTTAAAAGGTGTCAGGACTTGAATAAGCTATGTAATGTTTGACAGAAAAAGATCTGGTAAATTATAACTGATGTAAATGTTTGCAGAGTGCATCAGTATGGATTATGTTGCAAAATGCTTGCAACTAGGATTGTGTCGGTGTGGTTTATTTTCATTTGTATAAATGTAAGATTGCCTATGTAGTAAGTGATAGTTCAGTAAAGATGGTTCTTGTTTAAAAAAAAGAAAAAACAAGGCAGGAATTGAATAATTTAAGTAATCTTGCTTACGTTGTATGACATACAGCAATATATGTGAAGTAAAATGTTTGTTAATTACAGTGTGATTACTTTTATATGAATGTAAATGTGCCTATGTCACAAGTGATAGTTCAATAAAGATGTTTGGAAAAAAAAAATAGGACCAACAAGAGTCTTTGTTTAACATGAATAGGAAGCTTGTTCCAAAGGTGGTGCAACCTCTGTAAGACAAATCTGTCTCCAGCAAGTTCTGTTGATGTCACATAACAGGTTAAGGTCCTATGAGTGAGTGACCCATGTGCCATTTGACTTGCGACTGTGCATTTCCTTTAAAGCTGCGTCATTGATGGCTGTATATGCAAGGCCAGGCCGCTTCTGACCAGAATGTATGACACAAGTGACAGTGATTTCATTCTGTCCACATAAGACAGATCTTGAAGATCCTGAATTTGTTTTGTAAGGAACCCTTAAGGAACACCTCAGTATGGAGAAAATCGATATACGTGTAGTAACAGAAACCTGGTTTAAGGCTCCAGAGAGCCCACCAGCACTACTAGGCTACAATTCGTACCATACATTTCAGCCACAGAACAGGGACCGAAATACAAAAGGTGGGGGCGTATCCATATTCATCAAGGATACCCACACCTCCAGGTTAGTGGCACAGCATGATGCTTCAGAGATCATCCACGTGCAACTAACAACTGGCAAAACTACAGTTCAAATTGCAGCTTGCTACACATCACCCACCCTGTCCCAGGACCCCCATTCTGCGTTTCTGGAAACACTGGGAAACATAAAGGTCCTACCAAACACCCTAAAATTGGGCAATTTCAATTACCCAAACATTAACTAGGAGAACTACTCAAGTACTAACTCCCTTGCCCAACATTTCCTAGAATTTATAAACTCAAATCCCTGGATCAACTGGTCAGCACTCCCACCAGAGGTGACAACATATTGGACCTGGTCATCACCAACATGGGCGACCGGTGTTCCACACTGGAGGTCAACCCCTCGCTGGTTAGATCTGACCATAAACAAATCACTTTGGATATCCACATCCCACTCCCGGACAAGGAAACCACCGTGAAAAATTTTTCAAAAGCAAACTTCACGTTACTTAAGACCAAGGTGGAAAGTTTCAAAGCCCCCATGCTAAAGGATAACATTGTCCTAGCTGCAAAATCCTTTACTATTGCATTCTACGGGCACTTACAAGAATGCATGGATCGTGCTATCCCAAGCAAAACCAAGACTCACTCCTCCAAGAAAAGGAAACCAGTCTGCTGGACCCTTGCCATACACAAGCTATACAGTAGGACGAGGAAACTAGTACAGAAAAGAGTAAAATCCCAACAAGGGAAGACATTCCTGATCAGTATCAGCAAGAAGCTACGATCTGTCATAAAATCATTCAAGGCGAGCTTTGAAAGAAAAATTGCCAAGGACTCCAAAGATAACCACAAGGCATTCTTTAGCTATGTCAAGAATCTAAGTGGCAATGCTCAGATCTGCTTGGAGTTGGTGGAGAATGGCACAAAATACACTGATCCGACTGATATCGCCAACATCTGGCAGACAGGTTCAGTGCAAACTTCACCCCCTTCTCACCCCCAAAAGGGCCCATAACCATACCAGAAGAATGTAGAGCCCCTGAAATCACAGACACTCAGGTTAAAACAGCCCTCTCCAAAGCCAAAAACACAGCATCAGTGGCACTGGACGGTGTCCCAGGCTGCGTCCTACACGAGCTCAAAGATGAAGATGAAGACCCCGGGAACTATCACCCTATAAGCTTGAGTAGCTTGGTCTGCATGGCTATGGAGTGCATCATCATGGAACTCATTAACAGAGAAATTGGGAACCTCCAAACACTGGACCCTACCTAGTTCGGCTTTGTTAAGGGCAGATCATGCCTCCTGAACCTGGTAGACTTCTTTGAGATAGTTACCAAGGCTATAGACGAGGGAAAGTTGGTACACACAGCCTACCTAGACCTCGCAAAGGCCTTCGACACCATTCCCCATTCTGGTATTATAGACAAGCTCACCAGCCTGAACATAAACCCCTACGTCACAACATGGGTTGCCAGCTGTCTCATGGACAGAACCCACATTGTGAGAGTTGCGGGAGCTAGGTCCGACTCCAAACCGGTTACAAGTGGTGTCCCCCTCAGTCCTAGGACACCTCCTGTTCGGCATATACTTCTCAGAGGTACATGCAAGCACAGGAGGACTATGACTGACCAAGTTCGCAGACGACTGAAAACTAGGGGTATAATTGACTCTCCGGCTGACACAGACATCCTCCAAAAGGGTCTCACTGAGACAGATACCTGGTGTCAAAATCATGGCCTCAAGCTAAATGCCAAAAAGTGCATAATCATCCCCTTTGGAAAAATCAAAGTACCCACAAACTACCACATAGATGGTAGTCCCCTAAATATGGAAGACATAATAAGGGATCTGGGGACCCAAGTAGATAGTAATCTCTACTTTGATAATCACATTGCCAAAGTGGTTAGAAAATCCTTCTATGTGGCCCACCTAATCACAAAAGGGTTTGCATCCAGATCAAAAGAGGTCATTGTGCCCCTCTATTCATCACTTATCAGACCCATCATAGAGTACAACGCCCCATTTGAGATGTATCTTATAAGACACCTGCAACAGCTGGAAAGACCACAGAAGTACCTCACCAAGAGGATCACTGGCCTCAAACAGATGCCCTATGCAGCTCGACTGAAGAAACTCCAGCTGTACTCGGTTGCATACCGCCTACTCAGAGGTGATCTCTGCCTGACATACAAGGCCATGTCCAACCCAGAATTGATGGACATGCTCCACCTAAAGAAAACCATATCCCCTTGAGCCACACGCTCTGGGGATCTGAACCTCACCACAACAATAAATAGGACGTGCTGGAGGGATAGATTCCTGTCCCAGAGACTTCCCATATTTTGGAACAAGATTCCAATCTACATTAGGCAGAGCTCCTCGCTATCACTCTTCAAGAGAAACCTTGATGAGTGGATGGGAAACAGAAAGTGTACCCCGGGGATCACTTCAGTGGCTCTGCTGGACAGAGGCACAGGGAACTAATCTAAGGGGGCAGCGAAAGCCAACACATTCTGGCTAGGCTTATAAATGCCTTCGGGCAGATAGCCTAGTACCTACCTATGAACCTATGATCTCTCCAGTTGCAGCAGGTATTTAAAAAAAAGCATACCATAGGGAGCGTTGTATATTATTATTGGCCTGATGATGGAAGAGTACAGGGAGTTATAAACTCTTTTTCTTTCAGGAAGCAATGCCCTTACTTATGAGATGAGCATTTTTTCGGGAGGCAATACCCTTACTTATGAGATGAGCAATATAAAATACCCTTCTTATCACTGTGGAGACATGGTGATTAAAGTTAAGATTGCTGTCGACCTCTGTGCCAAGATCTGTCACCACTGACTGTACTTAGGTTATTGCCATTGATGAGGTCATTTACAGGAACATCACCCTTGCCAAAGGGGATCATAATGCATATTTTTGCATTAAGTTTAAGGCCATGACTTTGGCACCAGTCATTAGTCTATGTAAGAGTTTCTTGCAGGATGTTGACATTGCTAGGGGTTTCAGTGATCGCTGCTAGTTTGCAGTCGTCAGCAAACTTTGTCAGCCACAGTCCTTTAGTTTTAGCTTGTACTTCAGAGAAGTACATTCCGAACAGTAGGGGTCCCAGAACCGATCCCTGTGGAACACCACTGGTTACAGGTCTGCTCATATGAATTCTATCAGAGAGCCAGTTTGCAACGCACCTGACAGTATATGGGTTGATAGCCAGCTGGGTGAGTTTATCAGTGATGGCTGAGTGGAGGACTGTGTCAAAGGCTTTGGCTAAGTCTAGGTAGGTAGGCTCATTTATCAGCCATTTCAGCACATCTGCCTACAGAACTTCCTCTTTCAATGCTTGCTCATATGAAAATGTTTTTGAAAAGGGTTTTCATAAGAAGCCTTCACGAAAAGTGGTGACCTCTCCTTGGGATCTTAATTTTGTGTTAGCAAAGCTAACATTTGCTTCATTTGAACCAGATTACATGGCTGACTTGAGGTTCTAAACATGGATAAAACTTTTATTGATTGCACTGAATGCTGTAAGAAGTGTGTCTAAGTTGTAATCTCATGTGGTGAGTCAACCCTATCTCATTTTCCACAGATACATGGTTTCTTTGAGAACTAATCCTTCTTTTATGCCTAAAGTGGTATTCAAGTTTACTTTAAGCCAAAGTATCCGTCCCTCCATTTTCTTTCCTGAGCCTAAAAATGAAGGAGCAAGGATATTTCATACCTTGGATGTACACAGACAACTCAGATACTATCTTGACAGAACTAAATCTTTCACATCTTCTGATCAATTGTTCATTTCTTGTGAAGATAACGGGACAGCTTGTGCTAAAACAGACTATTTTCAAATGGTTGTCTAAGGCTACTCCTGTCGTTATATTCACCACAACAAAAGTATTCCAGGCATGGTCAAGGCCCTCTCTTCCAGGGCCTTGGCTTCATCTATGGCTTTTTGGAAAGGATTGGATTATAGAAGTTTTCTAGAAACTGCAACTTTGTCCTCTGTACATATTTTTACAAAACACTTTAAGCTTGATTCCTTTTCTGCGTCTAGATCATGATTTGCTTGGATCATTCTCCAGGGGTTGCTGGACTCTTCCTCTTCCAACTAACAAATGTAGTAAGCTAGGGTAACCTACCCCTATAACTAAGGCTACTGCAACAGTGATCAATATGAGCTTCAAACTGAACCTTCAAAAGTCCTTCCTCATAGTCTTTCAGGGAATTGTTTTCCTGTGGTGTTAGCCATAGTAAAAAGGATGGTTCTCCTGCCAGAAGACAAAGTTTTGACACCATGGCATTTTATTGAATTTCTCTGTTCTTGACATAACCTTGGCAAGAGTATTCCTCAAAATTCTAGGCCTCATGGCATCAGCGATCTACATGGTACCACTAGCCACACTGCACATGAGAACAATTCAGTGGTGGTTGAAGATTTGTTGGATCCAGCACCTTCATCCTTTGGATTTCTAGGTATAGGTATGGGCATTTGTGAAACAGGGACTGCAGTGGTGGAGGAATCAACTGTCTTTGAATTCAAGATTCCCTTCAGACCCAAGTCCAATCTGTCCAGGTGGACTCCGGATTTTGCATGGGTAGCACTGTCCATGGGAGTGCAAATGCAAGTCTTGTGGAGTCCTCAGAAGACACCAAAGCACGTAAATGTAAAAGAGATGATGGTAATGATTCATGCACTAAAGGTTCTTCACCACTTATGGAGTTTTGTTCTAATGGTCACAGACAACACTATTGTGATGTTGTATCTAAACAAGCAAGGTAGTACTGGTCATACCCTGTTTGTCAGTTGGCTGTGATGCCCTGGGAGTTGGCTGCACAGCATTCTCTGACTCTTCAGGCCTTTTACATTCTGTCAGAGAAAATCACAGTGGTAAGACAGATTAAGCAGATTCTGCACTGACCCTCACGAGTGGAAGCTACATGGTGAGGTCTTTTAGGTCTTGATCCAGATTTGAGGAACACCTCAAGTAGACTTGCTCATGTCTTTCGAAACACACAACTGAAAAATTCTGTTCCATACATCCTTGCAGCCATGCTTGGAAGACAAGACACCTGCAGTGTTCCTCTATGCATTTTCGCCCTTTCCAATGATTCCCAAGATACTTATGAAGATTCAGAAAGAATTACCAGAGCTCATTGTGGTGACCCCCCCCTTTTGGCCCAGACAGAGTTGGTTTTCCCTTTTAATGGAATTGGCCAAGGGCAATTACTGTAAGCTTCCTCACAGACTGTATCTGCTCACATAGCATCAGGGGTGAATGGTGCACCCCATCTTAGGACAATTGCGACTGACAGCCTGGATGATTCTATTTTGATACATTTTAAACTCTTGTAGGATGAGGATGTGCAGTAGGTATTTAAAGAGTCAAAAAAACCTGCAACTAGAAAATATAATCTTTACAAGTGGAAGAGGTTTTCTAGGTGGTGCCTAGTCAGTAACAGTGGTCCCAAAAGGGTTTAGACACCTCTGGTTTTGAAATATTTGTGTAAGCTACTTAGAGATGGTGTGTCATATGCTTTTATCAAAGTGCGTCTTATTGCCATCTCAGCTTGTTTACCCATGGATTTCCCCTTTTTATCCCTTTTTGTGGTCAGACAGTTAATGAAGGTAATATTGCACATGGGAATGCCTCAAAATCAAATTTCTCCTCTTGGGATCTCAGCTTTGTTTTTGATAAATTGAGCTTACCTCCTTTAGAAACTGCCACTCAGGCTTTTACGATTCATTATTTGGGGACTGTTAAACTCATTACTCTGACATCTGCAGTGCGAGTTTCTGAGCTGCAGGTTCTCATGGTGGGCCAACCCTATATGATTCGTCACAAAGGCAGGGTTGTGTTACGTACTAATCCATCATTGAAGTGTAAAGTTGTTTTTGAATTTACCTGAAATCAAGCCGTCAATCTCTCAGGGTTCTCTCTTGATCAAAAAAATAAGGGACGTTACCTTGGTTTCGCACACGCAGCTCAGGTACTACCTTGACAGAACAGAGCCCTTTAGGAATGCTGAACACTTGTTTTTGTTTTTTTTTTTTACTATACTGGGGCTAAAAAAGGTCAAACTGCCTCTAAGCAAAGTCTTGCACTGTGATTGTCCTCTGTTTTTATTTTCTGTTACTCCCAGCATGGTAAAATCTCTTCCAGGCAAGGTTAAGGCTCACTCGACTAGGGTCTTAGTCTCTTTGATGACATATTGTAAAGGGGTGAACTCTAGAAGGACTCTAGAGGCAGTAACCTGGTCCTCTGTTCATATTTTAACAAAGCACTACAAACTAGATTCTTTTTCAAGGTCCAGAGCAGGCTTTGCTAGGACCATTGTCCATGGGCTTCTGCATCCTTATCCTTTCTCCTCCTAGATAGAGTAAGCTTTAGGAATCTACTCAAAATGCCCCTGAGGCAGTGGAAATGATGAACATAGTTACAGTTGTGTAAATCCTGCTTGCTTTTATCAGCAGATGCTTGAATTCCTCACTGCCTCAGTATCAGCAACTTCCTGCTATCTCTTGATTTTGCATAACTGAGGTGGGTTTCAACCTCTTTGATTACATTGTTGACAGATTTGTTTTTTATGTGGTATTGTAATTGGCTGTAATTTTACTTTTGCTAGATGATTCTGGCTTCAGGTACTTACCCGTCCTTCTTTGTAGAAGCAAAAAAGCATGAACACCAAATTCCTATGACAGGTAAAGGCTTCCTTCTCAGAATATGCTTGGTCAATCAGGTGTCACAGGAAGAGGGAAAGAGAAGAATCTAAGCTTTTAAAGTTTGGCCAGTATTGCGTTCCTGTGGCATGTAAACCAAAATGCCACTGAGGCAGTAAGGAATTTGAGCATCTGCTGTTACTGGTAAGTAGGGCATGTGTAATTGTTTTCGTTACAGGCATGTTTCAGGATGGTGTTGAGGGAGAGGGTAGGGATTTCTTACAAGTTTTCATTATTTTCCTTCTTTTGTTGTATAGTTTCTTAACATGGGAGTTACATCAGAGAAGTTATTTTCTGAATTTGCCATTATATTTAGGGCGAATGGGTGCAGATTTTTCTCTGCAGCTGTTGAATAAACGATGGTAAAAACTGGAATTGAATGAGACAGCCCTCTCAGTTGAGTCAATTTTCCAGAGGATTGTTGGGAAGTTTTTTAGGTCTTTTACAAGTTGAAATAGGTTTGCCTTGAATAAGTCCCTAAAGCTTTTTTCATTTGGTGGTGGTGCCATTAACCCTGATAGAGATGATAACTGATGTGTGGTTAAAGTTAAGCAGGGATGGGAAGATGCATGTTGGGTTACAGGCATCAAGGATGTTAGAGCAATTTAGTAGGTAGTTTTTCAGTCTGATTCACTGCATTGGTATTAACAAAGTTTATGAAATGCTCTGTATACATTTTTTTTTGTGATGCAAGTGTGCCACTCAGTACTTGAGTAATTGAATTCCCCTAGCAAGAAAGTGTTTGGTTTGGTTTGATTTTTATCCCTTCAAGGGTATTAAGGTCATCTCCATGATCTTTAGGGGTTATTGATAGGGATATCCAACCTACTTACTATCTATACTGCAAACCGGTACCTAAGATCCAGTGAAAAATCTCTCCTCTCCATCACCAAGGCTAACAATAATGCAGGGAATGTGCTCTACTCCCATACCGTTGCCAGAAATTGGAACTCTCTTCCCCTGTCCGTGTCCACTGCCCCCTCCACATCCATATTCAAAAACTCCTTCAAATCGCACCTTCTTAGTACCGGGTTATGCCCTTGTATCACATAACCCTACCCATACTACTATTAACTCCCCAAATTCCTCTCTGATCACATGCTGGAGCTCTGATCCCTTGTAGGCTTGGTCATCTGAAAGGGTACTTTTAACTGTAGAATCTTACCTGATATATTTTCTTTTCTTACCAATGTATAACTGACATTGTCTTTTTACCCATGTTCTATATCTTCTTTTACCTGGAGTGTTTTTATTAATTTCTTGTTATATTACTATGCTCAGCATACATGATGTAACCTGTTTTGTGTATTATGCTGGATGTATTGTATTTGTATAACTTGATGTTGGAGCTTTTCTCCCTGGGCCTCCGCTGAAAATGGACCTGGTCCAGTCAGAATTTCCCAGTTAACAAATGTAAAATAAAATAAATAAATATGCAGCTAACAGTGAAGTAATAGCTGGATTTGTTAAGAGTAATTTTGATCTCCAGGAGTTCCAAGTAAGGATGGTGGGTAGATTCACCTCTTTCAGGCTCAAGACAGACACTGAATTTAAGTGGCGTAATTAATCTTTAAGCAAAACAAATACAGCAGTTTGTGCTTTACTAAAACAGTTGATGCAGAAAATAGTAACCACATACACTGATAAATGTTTTACCACAATAACCAGGTAGCCCAGATGTCCTTCAAGGATGCATCTGCAGTCATAACAAATGGGTTGTCCTGTCGTCAGGCAGCCCTTCGGTCGGCCGGATTCCAAAGTCTGGGTCCGGCTTCGGCTGATGTCGCACTTCACCCGACGTCATCTCTGCTGGTCTTTGGGTATAAAGGCATCAGCCGACGCCATTTTCCTCAGTCTTTCTTGCCGCGTGGCGCCCGAAGCAGAAGCTGTTCGCAAGTGCCGGTCGGTCAGATCCAGAGATTACTACTACCGAATACTACTTGAAGACTTCTAAAAGCTAAGTACCCGTTGGGGACTCTTTCTTGCCTCAGCCGATGTCAGAAAAAGTCAATAACTGTTTAACTTGTGGGAAACAAATACCTCATAAAGATTTCCACTCTTACTGCCTGCCTTGCTTAGGCCCAGACCACGGCGTAGCAGCCTGTTCAGCCTGTGCTTCCTTCAACCGGCGACGCTTAGGCGTCGGTCGGAGTTTGCTGAACAGTTTTTCGGCTCAGATTTTGCGTACATTATGCCGTCGGATCCTCCGACTACCCAAATTGTTAAAAAACGCAAAGAAAAAGACCGACACTCGCGGTCCGCGGTTTCGGCCGAAACCACGGTTAAGCAAGCCGCGAGTGTCTCGGTTTCGGCCGAAACTGAGAAAACAGGTCAATCTTCAGCCGAATCCATGACTACTACTGAGGCTCCTGCTACCTTAGTTGAATCGGCCTCTGAAGTTTTTCCTACTACTGTGGTTCCTAGTGATTTATCAGACACCATCCCTTTGGATGTCTCTACCCCAGCACGTGGTGCTGCTAGGCCTCCTGCAGCCATGTCTATTAAGGCCTTTGCCAGGGCTAAAGCAGCCAAAACTGTTAAATCAGTGCCTGTTAAGCCCCCCTCACACAGGCCCTCTTCTAGTTCACAAATGCTTACTCTGGCAGAGGATTTAATATCCTTAATTAGGGATCCCAATCTCACCCAGACAGGGCCTCTCAGCCCCAGAAAAGAGACCTAGAGCAGAGCCCCGAGCCAGTGTCCTCTGATGATTCTTGGATGACTCAGACATTACAGATCAGCCAGAGGCTCCTTTTTCTACTTATGAGGATTCCGATGCTGAAGAATCCATTCCATCTGCCTCTCCTCCAGAGGAATTTTCCTTTGGAGAAACCTTACATGCCATGAGAGAACAATTCCAATGGCAGGGACAAGATTTCTCAGATTCAAGAAAAGGCTTAGGACATTTCTGCACCTACCACAACATAGGCCCTTAGCTATACCTCCAGTACTGCCTGTTGTGGATGATGCATTTAATGATGTTTGCACTGCTCCTGATACTTTACCTCCAGCCCCTGCCAAACCAGATAGATTTTACAGGGTACCAGACACTCATCACCACCTATACAAGGCCCCACTTGCAGATCCTGAGACTATATCCCAGGGGCCTAAGGCAGTAGCCTCGACCTCAGCAATAAACCCTACTCCTTCTGAAAGGGAATCCAGGTCCTTAGAGATGGGGAAAAAGTTTACACCTCTGCTACTCTCTCAGCTAGAGCTTTAAACTGTCAGTTTCATATGATCCAATACCAAGAGTTTATGCTTGATCAGTTAACTAAGAAGCTGTCCTCTGATGACTGCTTAGATAAGAAATATGTTTTAGAAATGGTGAATAACATTCAGCAGGTTAGTAACCATTCTTTAAAATGTGGCTATGATGCACTGGAGGCTTCATTTAGATCAGCCATGACTGGCACAGTGATAAGAAGGCATGCATGGTTGAAAGAACAGGTCTTGCCGGATCATGTTAAAGCAAAGCTGTTAGATGCTCCTATGGATAAGGCCAGTCTATTTGGTACACCTGCTAAGCAAGTAATGAAGAAAATGGAAGAGAAGGCAAAATCTGTACAAACAGTTAAGGATTTCTTACAGGTTCAGCCCCAAGGTTTAGCAGGAACTGGCCTGCCAAAAATTGGTCCTTTCCAGACTCCTCAAAATCTCAAAGAGGCAGGAATAGGCGCTCTAGAGGCAGAAATCAATCCAGAGGAGGTGCCTACAGAGGACGACAGTGGCAAGGCAATAACCGAGGCACAGACACAACCACTGCCACTGCAACAGGACAAACACAGTGACTTGGCTCTGACACCGCCTACCAGGGAGCAAATAGCAGCACCTTTAGGCGGAAAGTTAGCCTTATTTTCGAAAAATTGGCACTATATCACAAAAGACAAGTGGATTTTGCAAACCATAGACCTAGGCTACAGGTTCCACTTCCACACCTTACCAGTAAAAGAGGAATGCCAAACCTACCTCCAAATCAAAAACAGAAGCTCTAAAGCAGATAGCTCAATTAACAAAGATGAGAGCTGTGGAAAGAGTACCAATAACAGAACAGGGCAAAGGATTCTACTCCAGACTCTTCCTAGTACCAAGAAAAGAGAAAAGTTGGAGACCTATTCTCGATCTGTCCGTCTTAAACACATACATCATTGTCCCAAAATTCAAAATGCTGACCCTACAGCAACTTCTTCCCATGCTGGGCGAGGAGTGTTGGCTGGTAACTCTAGATCTCAAGGAGGCATACCTGCACGTCCCCATACGACCAAATTGCAGAAGATACCTCAGATTTCTTGCAGGATCAGAGCATTATCAATTCTCAGCATTGCCCTTTGGCTTATCTACTGCCCAGAGTATTCACAAAATGCCTGGCATCAGTAATCGCTCATTGCAGGCTACAGGAATCCAAATTTATCCATACCTGGACGACTGCCTGTTACAAGCGGACAACAAAAGCAAGCTGACAACAGATTTACAAAGAGTCATTTGCTTACTACAAGCCCTGGGATACACAGTCAATTTAAAAAAGTCAAGACTGATACCATCCCAAACAAGAACATTCTTGGGTGCCGAATTGGACACAGTAAAACAAATGGCATTCCTAACTGCAGAAAAACAAGAACAACTCCCTCTTTACTTCTTGGCATTAACAAAGCAGAACAAACTAACAGCAAGAAAAGTACTGCAGGCCTTGGGCTTCATGGCATCATGCATAATCCTGGTCCCACATGCCAGACTGCATATGAGAAAGCTACAGTGGTACCTAAAGAAGTTATGGTCTCAACACAGGCACAGCTTAGAAACCGAAATCCCACTAATCCCATGCCTGAAACAGGAGTTCCTATGGTGGGCTCAAGCATGCCAGTCAAACCCAGGCTTGCCCTTCCACAACTTTCAGGCAAACCAAACCATCACAACGGACGCCTCAGACCTAGGCTGGGGGGCGCACATGTTGGACAAATGCATACAAGGATTGTGGACTCCAGACCAGCTGCACCTGCACATAAACCAAAAAGAAATGCTGGCAGTAAAACTAGCAATCCAGAAGTTCAGACCATTCCTCAAAGAAGGCCATTTAATGATAAGGACAGACAACACCACAGTCATGTGGTACATCAACAAACAGGGAGGCACTCATTCTTACCCCCTATGCAGAATGACTCTGGACCTTTGGAATATGGCTCTGAGCTACAACATCCAGTTACAGGCAATATTTGTGCCGGGAAAAGAAAACACCCTAGCAGACATGTTAAGCAGAACCACCTCGGATGCTCACGAATGGATGCTACACCCGGACATCTTCAAGGCCATCACAAAGAAATGGGGAATGCCACAAATAGACCTGTTCGCATCCCCACTCAATCAAAAATTCTGCACAAGGACATACCACCCACTTGCATGGAAGGTGGACTCTCTATCCTTCAGTTGGAAAGGCCTGACAGCATATGCATTTCCACCTCTTCCTTTGATGCACAAGGTACTACTGAAAATCAAAGAGGAATGTCCAAGGATAATCCTGATAGCTCCGAATTGGCCAAGACAACACTGGTACCCATTGCTGAGGAGCATGTCTCAGGGGAGAATGTGGTCAATACCCCTGATGCCTTTGATGTTAACTCAGAACAACTACAACATCATGCACCCAAACCTAAAAACCTTGCAACTGACTGCCTGGAACATCACATAGCAGCAACTAACCCAGACCTATCCCAAAGGGTTAAAGACATTATCCTTGAAGCCCGCAGACCTTCAACAAGAAGGAACTATGCAGGAAAATGGAAAAGGTTTGTCATTTGGAGTACTGAAAGAGGAAAAGATGTGTCGAACATAGATATTGCTAATATCCTGGAGTACTTGGCAGAGCTTCTACATACAGGCCTGTCCTTATTCCTCCATCAAGATACATGCATCAGCCATTTCAGCAGAATACAGCTTCGATCCACCTGTCTTTTCGCATCCTCTACTCAGGCAGTTCCTCAGAGGGATCAAGAATGTAAAACCTCCTAGGAAACCACCATTACCAGCATGGGACTTGAACTTTGTGCTAGAAAAATTGACACTCCCTCCATTTGAACCAGCAGCAGCAACAGCAGATCTTCAACACCTATCATGGAAAACTGCTTTTCTACTGGCAATTACTTCAGCAAGGAGGGTTTCGGAACTACAGGCCTTAATGGCAGTACAACCCTTCCTAATCTTCCATCAAGATAGGGTGTCCATGAGAACTAATCCTACATTTATGCCTAAGGTGGTATCCAGAGTGTCTTTGAACCAGGCAATCCACCTACCTACCTTCTTTCCCAATCCACAGAACAGGGGGGAAAGACTGCTGCATACCTTGGATGTACATAGACAGTTACGCTACTACCTGGACAGAACCAAAGGTGACAGAATAACTGACCAGCTTTTAGTAGCCTATGCAACAGGAAGGGAAGGAAAAGCAATTTCCAAACAGACAATCTCCAAATGGATAGGAAATTGCATAAGATTCTGTTACTCCTACCATGGAAAACCAATCCCACAGAACATAAGACCTCATTCTACAAGGGCTACAGCCACTACCACAGCTTTCTTACGAGGAGTGGCAACCAAGGACATTATTGAGGCGGCTACTTGGACCTCCGTGCATACATTTGCCAAGCATTATAATTTACCTCTATACTCTAGATCCCAGCAGGGTTTGCCACTGCTGTACTGCAAGGGATCCTAACTACACCATAATTCTTCTTCCTCCTCCCTAGTTTGGCTATGGTATTCTACCCATTTGTTATGACTGCAGATGCATCCTTGAAGGACATAGTACAGTTTTGTACCTACCATAAATGTAGATGTCCAAACAGGATAGCATCTGCAGTCAGGATTACCCACCCTCCTTCCCCTCTGTGGTACTCCTAGGGTATTTACCCTCCTAATAGCTAGCTGGGGGGGAGTCTCTTATGGTGTATTTGTTTGTATATATGTACATACATGCTTATTTTTTGTATTTGCCTTCTACTATTTTGGAAACATTGGCATTTATCCAAAATTTAGCTTTCCAAGAGGGCAACTGGCATCTGGGGCAAGAAACACTGAGGAAAATGGCGTAGGCTGATGCCTTTATACCCGAAGACCAGCAGAGATGACGTCGGGTGAAGTGCAACATCAGCCGAAGCCGGACCCAGACTTTGGAGTCCGGCCGACCGAAGGGCTGCCTGACGACAGGACAACCCATTTGTTATGACTGCAGATGCTATCCTGTTCGGACATCTACATTTATGGTAGGTACAAAACTGTACTTTATATCTGCAGGCTTTAAATGATTGTCATGAACGCATATTCATAATTTGTATGGCTGTTGTACCACAGTCTCATCAGAAAACTTGGTCTCTCTTGCTGGCTTTCTCTCAGTCTTTTTAAATTTCCAAAAGTACAAAGCTTTTAAGTAGAAACAGAACTGTCATCTCTGGTTCCCAAAACACGTATCCTTTCTTTACCTTCAAAGTGTTGCTGGCATGACCATGAAAAGGCAAGCCCAGTGATGGACATTATTCTAAGAATGATATAATTTAAAGGTAAGCAAATGATGCTTTTGTAAGTATTTTCACTGACATTTGTTCTACAGGCTTTTACAACAATAACAGCAGAAAACCTCATATAGATCAACCACACGGCAGGGCACCCTCGAAATAAGAGTACAAAACTTTTTATTAACTGTTTTTGTCTAATTACTTCTTCAGAATAAAAAACACATACAACACATCTTATTTATACAGCCATTCAGCCAATCAAATGATTAGACTGTTAATTAATAAGGCTCATATAAAACACTTATAAAACTCTAATTGTGTAATAACACGCAAATACTACAATTCTGCTATGAATTCATGTTAGTTATAAGTTTATGCCAGGGAGAAAAATTATATGCACTGTAGATGTTTGCTCCATGTTTACTTCTATACCCCATGACTTATGGGTTGAGTACGTTAGACAGTTTTTAAATAAGTTTACTGATTTTCCCATCCATCATATTAATTTTTATTGTAGTTTAATTAAAATTGTATTAAATAATAATTTTATTTTTAATAAAAAATTTCACAAACAGAAGAAAGGGGTGGCTATGGGTCTCCAGATGCCCTGTCATTTGCTAATATTGCATTGGGCTGGTGAGAATTTTATGTATTGAATACCATCAAAAACACCTTTAAAATATGTTTTTACAAGCTGTTTGTAGATGGCTTGTTTTTTATAATTGTAGGAATGTTTATTGATTGTGAAAAACTTTTAAAGGAATTGAATGACAACTCTTAATTTTTTATGTTTGTATTGGGAGAATGTGGTATTTAGGTTAGTTTCTTAGATGTTACCTTAAAGTGGAATACTGATTCCAAGGAGTTTGAGAGTTGCGTTCGTAGAAAGAAAACTGTTACTAACAGTTATCTACATCATAAAAGTAACCATCCTTATTTTATGAAGAGAAGTCTTCCTAGACGGCAGTACATAAAGACAAGTAGAGTGTCCAATAATGATTTACAGTTAAAAGAGGAATTTGCTTTCATAATCAATTTATTTTTAAACAGAGGTTATGGTAAAAAAAAGTCTTAGAGGAAATTGAAGTTGAAACAATGAACAAGAGAAGCACTTTATTTCCCCCATTCTGAAACATCCCTTTGTTAGTAAAACGGATGTATTGTTAAAAGAAAAAAGTAGTGAGAAAAGTCTAGGTTGTAGTTAAGATATGACATTAGATAGTCCTGGTATATGTTCTGTTATTTAGAATAACTCGAAAATCTTACAAGGGAATGAGGATTTGCATAAGGTCGTTGGGAGCACACCAAAGTTTGTTTATAAAAATAATGCAAGTCTTAAAACATTATTACTGAAGGATAATACTAAAACTGTATCAGGCTGTACCTTTACTGAGAAACCCAAGGGGAAGTTTAACTGTGGTCAATGTAATATATGTCGTTATGTACTGGAGGATCCTTATGTATTTTCAAATAGCCCTCCATGCACATTGACAATACCAGGTAGATTTAATTGTAAGACTAGGGTAGTGATTTATATTTGTTTATGTTCTGGTTATTTTTGACTTCTATGCATGTATTAGAGAACATTTATACTGTATTAAGAAGAAAGACTCCAAAAATGCCCTATTTAAGCATACTTTAGTTTGCTAAAAATATAAAAAATGTCTTTTTTCTATTTTAGAGCAAGGGTTGTTGGATCTTAGAGGAGGGGATTTTAAGAATTATTTGGAGTAGAAAGAAGCCTTATGGCAGTTAAAATTATATGCTGATAGGTCACCTGGGTTAAATGACATGATAAAAATCAAATGTTTCTTGAAATACAGAAGGGTTTATGTGAGTAGGAAATAATATGAACTCATAGTAGAATTGTAGTATTTGTGTGTTATTATACAATTAGGTTTTTGTAAGTGTCTTTTTTGTAAGTGTTTTATATGAGCCTTATTAATTAACAGTCTAATCATTTGATTGGCTGATTGTATGTGTTTTTTTTCTGAAGAATTAATTAGATGAAAGTGGTTAATAAAAAGTTTTGCACTCTGTTTAAAGGGTGCCTTGCTGTCTGGTTGGTCTATACAAGGTTTTCTGCTGTTATTGGTTTTTGTCATTACCTCGAAATTGGTGTGTTTTGGTGTAACCTTATGCAACAAACTGAATGCAAGTTTATGAAAATAAAAGGAATAAACCTGACCTACATTAATGTACTTCTTTTACATACATTATGTAAATGTAGAGACTTAACAATAAAAACATTAAATAATTACCAGAACACTTACATATGTGCACTAAGGAACTGTACTCTTGCCCTAGAATTAAGAATGATCTTCACTGCTTATGTAACTTGCTTATTGTGTCTGTCAATATATGCAATAGAAAGTGCAATTTGGAGACATCCCCCTACAGTCATGTCCACACACACACACACACACACACACACACACACACACACACACACACACACACACATCGACAACCACCATCACCCCCAAAGCTGATGACAATTGCTAGGCATATTCACCCATTTTCCCACCCATGTCCCAACACACATACACAAACATCCAGACTCTTGATTTCCAGCCTAACACCCTAGTACGACCACACACACACACACACACACACACACACACACACGCACACGCACACATACACTCACACACACCCATGCACACATCCACCCAATGAAAACCACCACCACCCCCAAAGCTGATGACACTTTCTAGGCACACTCACCCATTTTCCTGCACATATCTACATATCTCAACACACACACAAACATCTAGACACCTGATTTTCAGCCTAACACCCTAGTGCGACCACACACACACACACACACACACACACACACACTGACACATAGACATAGCAAAAAAATAAAGTAAAATAAATAAATAGGTAGTGCCAACACCACAATGCTCAATAATTGAGCATTGTGGTGTTGGTGCTACCTTTTTATTTTTTCTTCTTGACTTTTTCTGGTGACACCTACTTTGTCTATGAGGTAAAACCCTTTAGTTTGTTTTTGTTACATAAACATAACAACCCATCCCCCACATCTTTCCTAAACTTATGAGCACCACAACTGCTTCTATAGGAAAGAATGGGTGAACCCACCCTTTTGACACTGTTTACTGTTTCCTCCAACAGTGGAAATTCTCCGAGTCACTCAGCAGTGTAAATCAGGAGCCACTGGCATTTCTGGGGAAGAGCTCATCAGCCATGACACCAGATTGCCTAATTGTCATGCAGCAGTGCTAGTGTGGGACTGCTGTCCATATTGAGATTTCCTCAAATGGGGAAACCTCAGCAACAGAGCACTCTGAGAATTGGAAAATGGCTGTGTTAAGGCTTCCCACTCGAGAAGCCTTTCTGAATCTTTAGGTCGAATCCCTCCAGACCTTTGCAGTATAATTCCAGTATCATACAGTAAGCAGTGTTTGCCCCCCAATCACTAAAATAATGCGTGTAATTTCAAAACTGGCAACTGTATCAAATTCATTTTTCTTGGGCCACATGTGCCAGTTAAAATTACTCTTGCAACACGCAGTGTAATCTATGCAGAATTTATATCTGATGTATGTAGTCTGGGTTTATCTCCATTACTTTGAATGAGTTAGATATGAGGGAACCAGGAACTGTGCTCACTGAACTGTATAGAATGCAGAAGACAAGGAATCAGAACGGTTTACATTTTGATGCCTTTTACTCTTTTGTTTGCATTTGGGTGACTGTGGAAATAATATATTTAACAAAGAGGTGTTTTTTGACTTGCAAAAATGCTTTTTTATTTGTCTTTGACTTGTAATGGTAGAGCATTTTTGATTTTTTTTGGTACTGTCAGCATATTTCCATTGTTATCAGTGTTTTATATTTTTTGGCTTCATTCTTTTAACATGTAACGTAAAATAACTGTTGTGTCTATACCTTCACACTTTGAAAGATAAAATATATATGAAATGTGAGTGTGTGTGTGTGTGTGTGTGTGTGTGTGTGTGTGTGTGTGTATACACACACACACACACACACACACACACACACACACACACACACACATATGCACACACACATACCTGAACAGTCATATCCTCGAATTTTGTTTTCGCGAGACGAAAATGAAAACAATATACCCCTGACATTGGAGGGTTGTGAGTGGCATAGGCCTCCACCTAGGTGGGTTTTATTTATTCTGGTGTGTGTTTCAATGAAGTTTGAGCAAGTGTTTACTTGCCATGGAAAAAAGTTGCCGTTTGGATATTTTGTTTTCACAATTTTTGTCTCGTGAAAATGAAATTTGATGATATGGCTGTTCGAGTATTAGAAGTAGATCCTTGCACACAGATACAAGTATATGTAAGCAGTTCGGGAATTAGTGTATAAAAAAAGTCTGAATCCAAGAACATTTAAACCTGCACATAGAAAGACTAAGGACTGAATTGGTAGTGTTGTCTTTTACTAGTCTAGAATAACTGTCAGTACAATGTAATGCAGGGATAATATAGTATTCTCTTATGCAGATAACAGCAAACCCATTCTGTGAGCAGAAAGGTAACTTAGGAGATGGATAAAACTACCCTGAATCAGAGTATGAACCATTTGAGCTGGTCTCCCATCACTGTAGACTGCAACATTAGTTGCAGTTTATGTCTTCTTTGTTTCACTTGCTCCTGAGTAGACTCCAGGTATTAAGTGTAGCAAACAAGGGTTACAGAGATTAAGTATATGTAAGCATGCCTCACAGGAGTTACAGTGATAAAACCAAATTTACAAAGAAAGGTAAATACATGTTATTTATGTACTGCTGAAAAAATTTTTGCATTTGAAGAATTTTAATTGAATATTTACAATGTGTATACTTCTATGTATAAGGTGAGATGGGATCTATGTATAAGGTGCAGTGGGAAGGGACAGAGTTGTGAGGGAGTATTGGTAGCCCTGAGGATTAGTCGGTGTTACAGAAGGTGAGGAGATTTCATTTCGTATACCAGTCACTGAAAAACTTTTCTTAAAGGAGAACAACGGGATATTAAGGCAGATTGCTCAACCTGCTGTCTCTTTTAGTCCCTGTTCGTTGATACAGCCTCAGAAAATCACCCCTGCAGATTTAAAAACTAATCCACTCAACTGTTTTCCCTATTAGACATCCTACCTTTCTATACTGTTTTACTTTCACTTCGAAAACCAAGTTGAAAAACCTCTAGCTGGCTGTGAAATGATGATGTCACATCTGCCAGAGCTCTTGCTCTAGCTACCGGGACATTTCCTCCCCCAAAGTGATGTAATCCCCGCCTGATTTGCATGCTGTATAGAAGAGCCAGTGAACCTCCCACATTGTGATGTCAGAGCTGCCTTGCCCAGTCCACTCTTAACCTAGAAAAAATGTCAAACTATAATCTCACTTTTCTGAAGAGCTCTACTGATATGTGACAAAGTATAGACAGAAGCACAGTAACAGCTGCAAAAACTAAAAGCATACATTTTCAGTGACCATGCGTAGACATTAATTGCATGTTTTTACATAAGAAGCAGATGTCACAATTAATCGACAACACTACATCAGGTTACAAGAAGTATGCAATACCGTAATTTTCTTAAATTACCACATAAAAAAGCATGTGGGTGCTATCATGGAAGTCTGTGAAATATTTCGTGTTTATAGTGCGTCATTTATTGGCTATTTAACCAAACAGGAAGGAAAAATAAATGGGAGTTTGATGCTTTGCAAAACAGTGATTATTCCCAGTGTTATGGAGCTTGGTTCTAAATTTGACAGGAGGAGTGCAACAAAAAAAAAATCTCCCACTGTAAGGAAGGAAAGGCTGACAAGAAAACAGTACATTAGTCTGGTCACCTGCTGTGAGCGGTCAATCACATGCAGATAGTGGGTCAAATTACCCTTAGCTCTTTGACAGCTAGGGAAGGTAGGAGTGAAGGGGGAGGGGAGATACCTTGAAGAACTAGACTTCAGCCTTCACAAAAGAAATCCAGTTAGCATTTCTAAGAAGAAAGAGAAATAAAATGCACGTTTCAGTTCTGTTCTGTAGCATTTGCACTACTTGTGTTTAAAGTAGTATTTGAAAAAGGATAACATTTTAACCAAAAGTAGTTGACTATAACAGCAGTGAATGCCTGTAAAATCAGTGGAGTGACAGGAGCTTTAGGGAAAACGTGGCAGATCTGATGCAATTTTTTTGGAGACAAATTGGTTTGTCCCGGGATTACTTCCGTGTCACTATTAGACAGAGGCACAGTAAACTAAACTTTAAAAAGTGCACAGTATACTCAAATCAAGGGGTGGCGTAAGCCAAACACAATCGGGCTAGGCTTATAAATGCCTCAGGGCAGATAGCCTAGTATGAACCTATGAACCTAATGCATTCTGGGATACTTAGAGGCAGATTAAACAGTCAGAATTATTTCAGGATGCCAGACCCCATGAGGTCAGAGTCAGAAATTGCATATCAAAATATCTAAAAAGCTCTAAATAGACCCAGAGTGGTGTTAAAATGTAGGAAACACCAAACCATGATGAAATAAACATGTTTTTTTTTTGAGTCTGTGGGTGCAGTTGTCCTTTAAAGAATGTCCTGAGTTTTTTTTTTTTTTTTTTTAGAAGATGTATATTATGTTATAGAGAGACACCATATTTTGGAGATTCTGAAATTAAAGTTTATATGCACATGGTAGATCAGTGTCATTGTGAAATAAACTGCTAATTGTTTTTTAAAATAATAAAAATGTTAAAGCTGAAACTGTTTTGTGATTGACACTTTAGGAATTTGGGATATTGACAGGCATCAGTGGAAGAAATATGGAAGGGTTCCACAAGGTAGTGAAGTTTGTTTGGCTACCTTTGTTACAGTCTGCTTATCACTTTCAACTGCCTCAGTATAGGTAAGAATTATAGACAACACAGAGGAGTGTGCATGGGAACACTTGGAGACAGCATCCTGTGATAATCATGGGGAGGTCAGTTGAGAAAATGTTTTTAGATTCCCGATTTGCACCTGAGAGTACTTGTTTTGTCGGGATATAGTGTGAGTTGTGATCTGACATCATTACTGTGCAAGTTTTATCTTGTGGGCAATTTTCTTTCAATTATCCTTTTCAGTGGTAAAAAGATGACCCTGCTAAAGCTGAACAAGTTTCCAGAACGGCATTCTCCTTGCAGAGCACAGAGGAACCAGATGATCTTCAAAGCACATTAGCAATGCTGATAGTGATGTGTTAGGCAGTAGTCCATGATACTGCTGAACTAAAGGTGGTGAGGAGGATAAGAAACTCCAATCTCTAATGTAGGTTAAAGAAAGACAACAACTGGAGCTAGGTATGCAAAAGGAAGTGACCATACTGCAAGCACAGCAGATTAATGATTTTTAGTTAAGTACACATACAAGGGAATGAAAATTAGACGTTAGTGAGAACAAAAGCAGGTAAAATAATCTCCAGTTTGTGTGTATACCAGAGGTGAAGGAGACGAGCTAGCTTGGTTTTTCATTGTTATCGACCTCACTTTTAATATTTAACTTAAATGCTTCATTTGTAGAGGAGTGGGCCAAGGGAATTAATACCAGACCAAGACTACCTAATATTCCCAGGCACTTTATTTTGATTTTGTGGATATTACATTGTGTTAAGAAAGTGCAAGAGAGCTGGGCAACAATTTAAAAATTTTATACGAGATGTGAATGATTATAGCACAGGCAAGATTTTTTCTTGGCAGTATAACTTTAAAAGAGGGCGGGGTAGATCTGCTAATAAAAGTAACAGAAGCAGATCCCGCGACCTCAGAGACACTTCCGTTTCCTCTGCAGAGACTAGTTCGGCGGGAAGAAAGAGTGTTTCGTTTGAGGAACTTAATGCAGATGATATTTCGGGTTCTAACGATGTGCAAGAAACAAACGCATCTGTGAAGGATAGAACAAGTCAAAGAAAAGGGCTCAATCGGCGGTTTCAACCCAGGGGAGGAAGAAAATGACTGTGGGTTTATTTTACCCAGAACTGGTAAACATAGACATAAAGTTACTGTTGGTGAATATGACAAAGTAGATGTATATACAGTTCGCAATGACAAATTTAATGATTGTCATACTAGTGTGGATTTCAATGTTATTAATTTGTCGGACCTAACAGTCACTGACAGTATGAAAAGTGTTTTATGCAAAGGAACTAAATTTGTACCAACACATATTCCTTCTTTAGCAGAAGTACTGTTAGAGATTAAGGAATTTTGTAGAAAATTATATTTAAAAGTTTTCTTTTCTAATAAGTATGATAAGGCAGTCTCTCCTGTTGATATAATGAATGATGATTCTGTGTTGGATAGTTCTCTGATGGATTTGTCCTTACATGAAAATGAAATGATAGATATTTATGAGGGTTTGGAAGGGCGTTCTAATTCCTTTTCAGGTTATGAATATAATACAGGGTATGGAAAGTTTGACATTCCCAAAGTACCATATATCAGTGAATTCATTCCCCAAAAAATGAATAATAGTATTAACACTTTTGAGAGGGTTTTAATCAAGCATATTAATAAGGAATATGTTTTGTTTAAAAAACAACCTAGAGTGTATAATTTATCTAAGGAGGAATGGCAAGCTTTATGTGAAATTAGAAAACATAGTGATGAGCATGTTTTCTTAGAATCTGATAAGGGTGGAAATTGGGTTATATTAACAAAGGAAAAATATAACTCTTTAGTTTTAGATTTATTGTCTGATAGTAACATTTATATGTATCTTTCTATAAACCCAAGAATAGAATTTAACAATACTCTTCATGACCTTTTGGAAAGGGGTGAACGCCTTGGTTTTTTTACAACAGGGGATGTTAAAAAATTGTTTATAAAAAATCCAAAAGATGCTAGATTTTTTATTATACCAAAAATACACAAGGATTTAAGGAATCCTCCAGGGCTTCCAATTGTTTCAGGGAGAGGTGCCTTTTTACAAAATGTTGGTATATTTTTGGACTCAGTATTAAAACATCATTTGCAGAGAATTCCCTCACGTGTTAAGAATACTAGGGAGGTCTGTGATTGTTTTAAAGGAATGACTTGGCAGGATAATTTCTACTGGACCAGTGTGGATGTACAATCTTTATACACTTGTATTAGTACTAAGTGGGGACTAGAAGCAGTAAATAAACTTTTGGGAGAAGGACCTAGGACCTCGTTTATTATATGTCTTTTAGAATTTTGCCTTACACATAACGATTTTGAATTTGATAAAAAGTATTTTTTTGAAAAAGGAAGGCACTGCGATGGGTGCCAGCTTTGCTCCCTCTTATGCTATTATTTTTATGGGATATTTTGAGAACTTATTTGTGTATTCAAATAGTTTCTATCAGAATAATGTGGTCGCATATAAAAGATTTATTGATGACCTTTTGTTTCTTTGCAAGGGGGATCCTACATTTAATGAATTTATTTCTAGTTTAAGGTTAAATCCATGTGGTTTAGATTTCACTTTTAATTTGGGTGAAAAAACTATTCAGTATCTAGATGTGGAATTTCATGTGGGGTCAGATGGGAAGATAAAGCATAAACCCTATCATAAAATTACTGCAGTAAAACATTTTTTACATGCATCTAGTATGCATAGTGTTCATTTAATTGACTCTTTACTATTTGGGGAATTTAAACAAATAGCTGGGAATATTTCAGAGAAAAAGAATGTTAAAGTGGAGTTTGATTTAATTTGTGAAAAATTAAAGAGTAGAGGATACCCTTGGGAGAGTATTAAGCTACATAGAGGCAAAGTGGAAAAAAGATCTGGGTTTGGTTCCTTATGGGTCTCAATGTAAAAAGTTTGATACTATGGGTAGGAAAAGCAGTGAAGGGACATATTATGACAGAACAAAATTTAGTGAAAAAAATAAAATATTTTTTGTTAATAGGTTTTCAGCTTTTTCTCCTATCCTAAGAAAAGTGGTGTTGGATATGTGGCCCATTATTACTAATGATGATACTTTGATAAAAATAATTCCCAATAATGTAGTTTTTTCATATTGAAGATTTAGTAATTTGAAGGAATTATTTAGATATAATGGCAAAAGAGAGAGGGCGATCAACGCAGGTGCTCATGCATGTGGTAGGTGTAAGGTATGTAATAAGATTAAAAATTTAGATGGTACTAGAATCAATGGCATTTTATATAATGCCATTGATCATTTTGATTGTAATTCTTTTGGGGTTATTTATATTTTAGGATGTAATTGTGAGGAAAGGAAATGGTATATAGGACAAACCAAACGTAGGGTAAAATTAAGAATAATGGAACATCTAGGAGACATTAGAAATGGGAGACTTGATAGTCCAGTGGTCAGTCATTTTCACCAACAGCATGGGGGTATAAGTACAGATTTGATATTTAGTGTTCTGTCTAAACCTTATGGGGGGGCAGAGCATGGCTTTCAAAAAAGATTATTAAATATGGAATCAAATTTTATTATTAATTTCAATACTTTGTATCCAAAAGGAATGAATTTAGAAATGTAGTAAGATGGGTAGTTTGTTAATGATGTGTATCAAGGTATTGGTTATTAATTGTTATAAACTGTGAATGTAATGTTAAAGTGGAGTTTGATATGACTTTAAATTTTTGAATAGATGAAAAAAATGGTTAATTGTTTAATTGTTGTTAATTATTTTCATGATGGGTGATGTGTATAAACTGGTTTTTCACATTGTAAGTTATTCCATTAGAAGGCGAAGGCTGAGGTACCGGAATTTTTTTTTTATTTATTTATTTTATTTATTTATTTATTTAAATTTGTTGAACGGGAGTGTCCGACTAGACGTGGGTCCATTTTTAGCGGAGGCCCGGGGAGAAAAGCTCCACAGTAAAATAAACAGACAGTAGTTACATTGGATTACATAGTGATTAACAATGTAACACAGAAATTACTTACAACATATTTACAGATGAAGAACATAGCACATCAGTAGACAACTAGAATCTTTATCTGTGAAGTACATAACAGGCATTAACAAATGTAACAATGAGAAGTTCCTGCTGTATAATAAGTACTAGGCTTATGAGCATCTGAGCTTGCTATCATCAAGGTAGTTAGTGGAGGTGAAAGAAAGGTAGTAGTTGGATGGGGTGGATGATATTAGAGTGGGAGTTGCAAGGGCATAGCCAGCATGTTTTTAGGTGCGCTTTTAATAAAGTTTTGAAGTTGGTGCATGATGGTACGGAGGTAATTGTGGGTGGGAGTGAGTTCCATAATTTGGCTATGGCAAGAGAATAGTGCTTCACCAGCAGAGTTATTGGCTTTAGTGATCTGCAAGTGATTTTGTTGCTGGATCTTAGTGGTCTGGTGGTGCGATAGGGTTGGAGTAGATTCTGGAGGGATGGGACATTTAGTGGATGGTTTACTAGTTTGTGGGTGAGTGAGAGTTGATACCACTGAAGGAGGTGAGGGAGTTCAAGCCAGCCCAGTTCAGCAAGTGAGAGACAGTGGTGACTACGGTAGGATGCCCCTGTGGCGAATTTTGCGATTTTGTTGTAGCAGGTCTCTAGCTTGTTTAGATCACATTGCCTTAGGTTGGTATATACTGAGAGGCATAAAGTAGGGTGGAGATAAGGTGGGAATTTGCTATTGAAATCTTTGCTGCTTTGGTGAGAAATTGTTTATTTCTGTATAATGCTCCTACTTTTTTGTGGACTTTTTTATGGTCATGGATATGTGAATGTCAAATTTTAGTTTATTGTCTATTTCCACTCCTAGCAATTTGGTGTGTTCAGTTGGGTATACAGTGGTGTTGTCTTTTGCTGTGATGTTAAAGTGAGAGTTGTTTTGAGTATGTTTGGTGGGTTGGAAGATGAGTAGTTTAGTTTTGTTTGGGTTGAGTATTAATTGGGCATCGGATAACCATGTTTCAACAGAGGAAAAGGCTTCCTGTGTGACTTTTTGCAGTTTGGGTAGGGACTGGGCTGAGCAGATGATGGTAGAGTCATCTGCGTATTGGATGAGTGTGCCATGTTTGGTGGCAGAGGCTAGATTATTGGTGTAAACAGAGAAAAGTAGGGGTCCAAGGATGGATCCTTGGGGAACCCCTATGGAGACAGGTAGTTGGGGAGATATGTCATTCTGCCATACATTTAAAATCCAGTTTGGGCTGCTATTTTCGTTTTTGGTGAAAAGTTTTTCTTGTTTTACAGATTAGTATAAAAGTAGATCTGATGTTGCCCTTTTCATTCTTCCTCACCAGTGGGTTTGGATCCAATCTTTGGATCTGACTCGGCCGGACACACAAGATTTCAGATCCAGCTCACAAGCTCCTCCCTCTACCTATAATGCTCTAGTCTATCACCAAAACGTCAGATCTCATTTACCACCATCGTGGTTAGACATAGGTTCCGTTCTCAAGCATAGTAAACAGCCTTTTTTTTAATAATATTCATAGTTTATTCCTAAAACTTGTTTTTTTTCTTAAAACTTGTACCTTCGCCTGCCAGTTTCTTCCCTCAAAATTTTTTTGCTGATGTTAGGATCTCTTCTCTCTCTTTCTTCTTGACTTTTACTCAGTTTGAGTAGTCTTGGTACCATTGTTTACTTCTCTTTCCCTTACCTTTTTAGGCACTCTCCAGTACACCACAGCTGGTATTCCTTTCTTACAGTATTGTTAAACAAAACAAAAAAAAAAACTTATTTAATATTTTGTTTGTTGTGAAACTTCTTTCTTGGTTATGCTGTACTTTTGGTGCTGGCCATGTTGGAGAAACCAGCTGGCTTAAATGTGCACTTAGATCCCCAACTCAGATGCCCGCAAGAAGTGTGTATATTGCCTAGGACCAGATCATCTTGATCCCACCTTTAATCCTAGGGCATTATTGGACAGGCATAATAAACTGATTTTAAAAGGGTTGCTACCTGCTTCTTCTGGGGCGAAACCCCCCTCTAAAACACCCAAACCAGTTTCTTCAGATGTCAGGAAGAGATCTTTTCAGAAGTCCCCAAGGGCTTCTTCGGAGCCACTGGAAAAGATTAGAAAAATTTCAGATACGACCACCTTGGATCTGAAACCTCTTGGGCTTTCCTCAGATGAATAGCCTTCATCGGATATGAAAGGTTTGGTTCTTATTGTCATTTCCCACTTGCCATCTACTTCCTTTTCAGATCCTAAGTCCTTGGATCTGAGAACCAGTTCAACTCATAGAAGTCATACTCGAGAGTATGTGCTGAAACCGGTTTCTCCTTTTCTGCCCGCTCAGCTTTTTCATACTCAGAAGAAACACTCTAGACCCTCTTCCACAGCGTCTTCCATGTCTTCATGGAGTTTGTCAGAGGCGGATGTGAATAGGATGATGAAGAAATTTGTCATGGCTCAGATCCAGATGGGGCCTTGCCAGCTCTGTCCCCTTCTAGATCCGTGAGTGCACCAGCAAAGTCCATTCTCTCTCCTTCTCCAGTCTGACAGATGCTTTTGGAGTCCCAGGATATGAGATCCCTGAGAGATTTAGCACTGGATACAAGGAAAGTACTTTCTTCAACTCTCATGGTGTCCTTGGCCAGTTTTGCTCTGATACCCTTGGAGCAGAGTGGGTCTTGGATCCGAGAGGTCAGCGCCGGGTCCAATGGATTGGTTTTGGGACAGACTTTGTCGGATCCATCCCCTCTCAGAGCCTCGGGCCTGTACAGCTCAGATCAGATTCTCCCCATGAGGCTCAGATGCGGGGGCAGCCTTGACCTACCTTCTTCTGAGGCTTCGGCTCTGAAGAGATAGAGGAGAGGTTTTCGCTAGTCCTTCAGCATTCAAGGTGGTAGAAAGGGCTTTCTCTCTTCACATAGAACCATCCTGTATTATCTTAGATCCTACCCATCTCCCTTCTTTGGTTCTGAGTTGTGAGCCCATCAGACCTATTCCACAGGGACAGCCAGATGTTCTTCATGTTTCACTGTTGCAGTCATTACATTTGGGTTATCTGCTTGCAGGTAGCCCTCAGTCGGCCTGATTATCAAAGTCTTGGGTCCTGCATCGGTTGCTGTCTCATTTTCCATAACGCCAGGTAGTCAGGGGTATAAAACATGCAGCTGACGCCATTACATCAGTCTTTCTTGTCGTGCGGTGCCTGAAGCAGAAGCATTTCACAAGTGCAGGTCGTCCGACTCCTGAAAGTTTCATTTTCGAGTTTCAGATCTGAAGTCTTCAACTAAGCTAAGTACCCCGTTGGGGATCCTTTTTTTTTGCTCTAAACCAATGTAACTAAAAGTTAACAATTGTATTTCTTGTGGAAAGCAAACACCTCATAAAGATTTTCATTCGTACTGCATTCCTTGCTTAGGCCCAGACCACGACGTACCTCGCTGACGGTTTTGTGCCTTATTCAAACCTCGAACTGTTCGTCGTCAGTTCATTTTCGCATCTAAATATTTTGGTACTCAGGTCAATTATCCAGAAATGGCTTCGGTAAGCCACCCGACTACCGACATTCCGAAAAAACACAATGATAAAGACAGAGATAAAGACAGAGACAGACCGCATAGGTTCAAAGCTGCCGATGACGCTTTTCCTAAGCTTTCGCAGTCCCTGATACCCATTACTTCAGATTCACAGGCCTCTACTGAGACCCATTCAGAGTCTGGTATGTCGCAAGATGCTTCTTCGACTGTGGAACCTGCGGATGTCTCTACCTTGGATGGGTCCGGAGCCGCTGTGCAGGCACCGGCTTCTGACGGTGTATTCAGGCCTACTGACTTGCATATTAAACCGATGACATCTTCTTCTTTTTCAAGACCTAAAACTCGATCCATGCCTGGAAAACTGACGCCCAGACCACATGGTCAGGCCCCTATGCCTAAAAAGCAAATGATAAGAATGGTTGAAGACCTTATTACTCTAATCAGGGGAAGCCACCCTTCTCCCTCTAAGAGACCTATAACTGATTTTCCTTCTAATTCTTCTGATCAGGATTCTGAAATTTCTGTTTTCTCTGCTGACCAGGATTTGCCCTTATCTACCTATGAGGATTCTGATGCAGAGGACTCCATTTCCTCTGCTTCCCCTCCAGAGGATTTCTCTTTTGGTGAAACTTTGCATGCTGTTAGGGAACATTTCCGCTGGGAAAGCCAGAATTGCTCTGACTCCAAAAAGAGGCTTAGGGAATTCTTACTCCTACCTCAACACAGGCCTTTAGCTATCCCTCCTGTACTGGACATTGTAGATGATGCCTTCTTGGAATCTAGCCTGGCCCCTGACACTTTACCTCTGGCTCCCAGAAAACCTGACAGGTATTACAGAGTACCTGACTCTCACAAGTTCCTCTTTAAGAATCCTACTGCGGATCCTGAGACCATTTCACAGGGACCCAAAGGCATTAACGCTACTACTGCCAAAAACCCTACCCCCTCTGATAGAGATTCCAGGGCCCTGGGCAGATGGGGTAAGAAGGCATACACTTCTGCAACTTTGGCCATTAGGGCCTTAAACTGCCAGTTTCATGTGTTAAAGTATCAGCAGCATATTATTGGATTGCTTAAACAGAAAATTATGTTGATTCCTGACTGCGCTGAAAATAAAGAATTACAGGATTTAATGCATTCTGCTGAACAAGTTGGGAAACATGCTTTGCAATGTGGTTTTGATTCATTAGAGGCATCTTGCAGGGCTGCTGTCACTGGGTCTGTATTTAGAAGGCATGGTTGGCTTAAGGAACAATCTTTGCCAGATCATGTTAAACCTAAATTACTAGATGCTCCCTTAAACCAAGACCGCCTGTTTGGCAACAAAGCAGAAGAAGTACTTAAAAAGGTGGAGGAAAAAAGCTAAATCTATGCAAACTGTAAAAGATTTCCTGCAAGTACAGCCTCCCAGATTTAGTAGGCACTGACTTTTAAGAATTGGTCCTTTCCTACCTCTTCCAGGCCTTCTCAGTCCAAACCCAGAACCAGCAGACCACCCAGGCTCCAGTCTCAAGGTACTCACAGGCCTAACAGTGGGGGATCCCACTTCCAAAGCTGGAAATAGTAAGACACCCCCCTCTGGTAAACTGTCTCAATGACTTAACTTTAAACCTTCCAAGCCCTGCTCAACTGACTGTTCCTTTAGGGGGAAAGATCGCCCTGCACGCAAAAAACTGGGAATTCATTACCCAAGACAAATGGGTTTTAAATATAGTTTCCTAAGGATACAGACCACTTCCACTCCTTACCAACCCCAAAAGGTTGGCCAGACCTACCCACAAATCAGTGGGCAGAGGCTCAAAAGCAGGTTCTCTCTCTCTTCTAAGCATCAGGGCTATTCAGCCTGTCCCAGAAGAGCAATGGGGCAAGGTTTTTACTCAAGACTTTTCCTGGTACCCAGAAAAGACGATTCCCGGTATCCTATCCTGGACCTGTCTATCTTAAACACTTTTTTGGTAATCCCAAAATTCAAAATGCTAACTCTTCATCAGCTGCTTCCCATGCTAGGCAAAAATGCCTGGTTGGCAATACTGGATTTAAAAGAAGCCTACCTGCACATTCTAATAAGGGAATCTTGCAGAAGATTCCTACGCTTCAGAGCAGGCTACAGGCACTATCAGTTCTCTGCACTGCCTTTGGCTTATCTACTGCGCCCAGGGTATTCAAATGTGCCTAGCTCCAGTCATTGCATTTTGCAGGAAAAGAAATATTCAGATATACCCATACTTCAATGATTGTCTAATTGAGGCAGAAAGCCAGCACATACTATTAAATCAGCTGGCATTTGTAAAGAAATTACTAACTTCTCTGGGGTACACCATAAACGAAAAGAAATCACATCTAGTACCCTGCCAACAAATTGTATTCATGGGAGCAAGCTTGAATACAACTTCGCAGATGGCCTATCTCATGCCAGAGAAACAAGTTCATTTGACAGCCTACTTCAAGCTACTGGCCACAAAGACCCAGCTGTCTGCAAGGAAAATACTGCAAGCCCTGGGGTTCATGGCCTCATGCATTCTATTAATTCCATATGCAAGGCTGCATATGAGGAAACTACAATGGTATCTAAAAGGCCTATGATGTCAACATTCTCAGGACCTAGAATCAATGATTCTTATCATTCCTTGCTTAAAGATAGAGTTCCTTTGGTGGGCAGAGGCCTGCCACCACAACAAGGGAATGCCATTCACTCTACCCCCTGCCGCCCAAACCCTAACAACAGACGCATCAGACTATGTATGGGGGGCTCACTTGGCAGGGCAGTGCATTCAGGGCAAATGGAACCCGAGTCAAATGCATCTGTATATCAATCAAAAAGAAATGTTAGCTGTACAGAATGCTCTGACAGCCATCAAGGACCCCATTCTTCCAGGACAATTATTGGTAAAGACGGACAACACCACTGTTATGTGGTACATAAGCAGGGGGGAACCCACTCATACCCTCTCTGCAGACTAGCCATGGCTCTGTGGAACACAGCCTTGAGCTACCAAGTGCACCTACAAGCTCAATTCTTGCCAGGCAAACTAAATACACTGGCAGACGACCTAAGCAGAAATCTCATGGACCCACACGAGTGGAAACTGGAACCAAAGATATTCAACATTTTGAGAAACAAATGGGGGAGCCCAGAGATAGAACTGTATGCCTCCCCTCAGAGCTACCAGTTGGACAAATTCTGCACAAGGACTCCCCACAGACAAGCTTGTAAAGTGGATGCCCTGCCCTTGACCTGGAAGAACCTATCAGTTTATGCCTTTCCCCTCTGCCTCTCCTCTCCAAAGTGCTACTAAAGATCAAACAGGACAAACCAAGGGCAGTACTTATCGCACTAGACTGGCCACACCAACACTGGTACCCCTTCCTGCACAGTATGTCACTTCTGGAACCATGGCATCTGCCTCAGACCCCTACCCTGCTGTCCCAGCAGTAGGGCCAAATTCTGCACCCACAGCTTCAAATCCTGAACCTTGCAGCCTGGCTAATTACATGATATCTCCTATGTTCTTCATGTTTCACTGTTGCAGTCATTAAATTTGGGTTATATTCTGCTGGCAGGTTGCCCTCAGTCGGCCTGAATTCCAAAGTCTTGGGTCCTGCGTTGGTTGCTGTCGCCTCTTCCCTGACGTCAGGTCATCAGGGGTATAAAAGATGCAGCAGACGCCATTTTATTCAGTCTTTCTTGCAGCGCAGTGCCCGAAGCAGAAGCACTTCGCAAGTGCCGGTCGGCCGACTCCTGAGATTTTCGTGTTCGAGTTTCAGATCCGAAGTCTTCATTAAAAGCTAAGTACCCCATTGGGAAACTTTTTTCTTGCTCCAGACCGATGTCAGAAAAAGTTAATAATTGTATTTCTTGTGGGAAGCAAATACCTCATAAGGACTTTCATTCTTACTGTATTCCTTGCCTAGGCCCTGACCATGACGTTGCTAGTTGTCGGTTTTGTGCTAGATTTAACCAACACACTATTAAGCGTTGGTACGATTTTGCATTAAGCTATTTTGGGCGAAGATTTAATTATACAATGTCGTCGGATAGCCATCCGACTACTGGAGTTCACAAAAAACGCAAAGAAAAAGAAAAAGACAGGCAACCGAGGTCCAAAACCGATGACGAAGCTTCTCCTAAGCAAGTTGCCGGTTCGCCAATCCTCAGTGAGGCACTTTCGCAGCCCCTGACGCCTGCTACTTTAGAGTCGCAGGCCGCTACCGACTCCCACGTGGAGTTGGCCAGGCCGCTGGAAACTCAAGGTATTGGAGCCTCGGAGATTAGTCCCTCAGATGAGTCCGGAGCCGCTGAGCAATCGGCTTCTGAGGGTGTATTCAGACCTAAACAATTATATATTAAACCAACTTCAAAGACAAAGACTAAAACACCTTTAAAGGCAAAGAAACAAGTTCACCAGCCACAAGGACAGGCCTCCATGCCCAAAATACAGATGCTCAAAATGGCCGAAGACTTAATTACCTTGATCAGGGGTTCCCATCCCCCTCCTGATAAGAGGCCTAGGCAAGAGACAGACTAGGAATCTTCAGATCAGGTTTCCATTTCTTGTGATTCCTCTTCTGATCAGGAATATTCTCTTCCCCCCCTATGAGGATTCTGATGGTGAAGAATCAATTCCTTCAGCTTCTCCTCCTGAGGACTACTCTTTTGGGGAAACCTTGCATACCGTGATGGAGCACTTTTACTGGGAGAGCCAAGATTTTTCAGAATCTAAGAAAAGGCTCAGAGACTTCCTTTTACTACCTCAACACAGGCCTCTAGCTATTCCACCTGTGATGGACATTGTAGATGACGTGTTCTCAGAGTCTAGTCTGACCCCTGACTATTTACCTCCAGCTCCTGTTAAGCCGGACAGATACTACAGGGTCCCTGACTCTCATACATTCCTTTTCAAAACCCTTACTGCAGACCCAGAAACTATTTCTCAGGGTCCAAAAGGGGTTAAGGCTTCCACTGCAAAAAACCCTACCCCCTCAGACAGGGATTCTAGGGCACTGGATAGATGGGGAAAAAAGATTTACACATCTGCTACCTTAGCTGTAAGGGCCTTAAATTGCCAGTTTCATATGCTCAAATTTCAGCAATATATCATGACACTGCTTAAACAGAAAATGATGGTAAATTCTGAATGTGCAGAAAACAAAGAAATGCAGGATTTATTGCATGCAGCTGAACAAGTTGGAAAGCATACTTTGCAATGTGGTTTTGATTCTCTGGAGGCCTCCTGCAGGGCCGCTGTTATGGGTTCTGTCATTAGGAGGCATGCTTGTTTAAAAGAACAAAATCTGTCTGATCATGTTAAAGCAAAATTGTTAGACGCTCAATTACAACATGATACCTTGTTTGGTGTTAAAGCAGAAGAGGTGTTAAAGAAAATGGAGGACAAAGCTATATCTATGCAAACGGTCAAGGATTTCTTACAGGTACAGCCACCTAGATTTAGCAGACACTGGCCAACAAAGAATTGGTCCTTTCCAGTCTCAGACAGACCTCAAAGCGGCAGATCCAGATGCCCTAGAGGCAGATCACAGCCGCAAGGTTCCTACAGGTCTAAGCAATGGGGTGCTTCTACCTCCAAAGGTGGAGAAGACAAATCACAACTATATAGGAAACAGTCCCAATGACTTCCCCCTGCCTGCACCAAGCACTTATCTTCTGGCAGCACCCTTAGGGGGAAAACTAGCACTTTTTTCTCAAAATTGGCACATTATAACCCAGGACAAATGGGTTCTAGACATAGTGTTACAAGGGTACAAGTTTCATTTCTATACCCTGCCAAAGCCAAACAGTTGGCCAGACCTGCCCAAAAATCAATGGGCAGAGGCTCAAAAACAAGTCACTGCTCTCATGGACATGAGGGCAATTCAGCAAGTGCCACAGCAAGAGCAGGGACAAGGATTTTACAGAAGACTGTTCTTGGTACCCAGAAAGGACAAAGCATGGAGACCTATACTGGACCTCTCTATTCTAAACACTTTTCTGGCTATACCAAAATTCAAGATGTTGACCTTACAGCAGCTTCTGCCCATGCTGGGCAGCAAGGCTTGGCTCGTGACTTTAGACCTAAAAGAGGCATACCTGCATGTCCCAATCAGACAATCATGCAGAAGATGCGTCAGATTCAAGGCTGGCTTAAAGCATTACCAATTTGCTGCACTGCCCTTTGGCTTATCTACTGCACCCAGGGTCTTCACAAAGTGCCTGGCACCAGTAATTGCTTACTGCAGACAAAGAGGAATACAAATATATCCTTACTTGGACGACTGCCTCATACAAGCAGAGAACAAGGACATTCTGCTACAGCAGCTGACATTTGTGATAAGACGTTTAACATGCCTAGGGTACACAGTCAACAAAAAGAAATCAAAACTAGTACCCTCTCAAGAGATAATATTCCTGGGTGCAAGCTTAAGTACAACTGCCCAGATGGCTTATCTCACTCCAGACAAACGAAGGCAACTATCTACCTATTTCAAGGAAATGGCAACAAAAGCCCAGTTATCTGCAAGAAAAATTCTGCAGGCTTTGGGCTTCACGGCATCCTGCATCTTACTAATTCCATATGCAAGATTGCATATGAGGAAAATTCAGTGGTACCTAAAAAGTGTCTGGACACAACATTGCCACAGCCTGGAAACAATGATTACTCTAATTCCCTGCCTACAACAGGAGTTTTGATGGTGGACAAAGGCTTGTCACCAAAAACAAGGGACAGCCATTCTTACTACCCCCAGCCAGGCAGAGCCTAATGACGGATGCTTCAGATTATGCCTGGGGGGCACACATGGCAGGAAGAGGCATTCAGGACACCTGGTCCACAAACCAAAAGCATCTACATATCACTCAAAAAGAGATGCTAGCTGTTTAAAATGCCCTGACAGCCTTCAAGGACCTACTTCATCCGGGACAACTACTGATAAAGACAGACAACACCACGGTCATGTGGTACATAAACAAGCAGGGGGGCACGCATTCTTATCCCCTGTGCGGACAAGCCATGGCTTTATGGAACACAGCATTGACTTACCAAGTTCATCTGCAGGCACAATTCCTGCCAGGAAAGGAAAATACTCTGGCAGATTTAACTAAGCAGAAACCTCATGGATCCCCACGAGTGGCACCTGGATCCACAAGTCTTCAGCATGATAACAAAGAAATGGGGACGCCCGGATATAGATCTGTTTGCCTCCCCTCAAAACAGTCAACTAAAAAGATTCTGCACAAGGACTTATCACAGACAAGCTTGGAAAGTGGACACCTTATCTTTCAACTGGACAAACCTATCAGTGTATGCCTTTCCTCCACTGCCTCTTCTCCCCAAGGTACTCCTAAAGGTCAGGCAGGAGAAACCAAAAATGATTCTGATTGCCCCAGACTGGCCACGCCAGTACTGGTATCCAATCTTAAGGAACTTGTCCCAATGCCCAACCTGCTCCTTACCTCAAATACCTCATCTATTGTCCCAGCAAAACAATCAGATTCTGCACAGCCAACTCAGGACCCTAAACTTGGCAGCATGGCAGATAATGTAGCCATGCAAACTACACCTCTCAGTAAAGCTGTGATGGATGTCATTTTAGAAGCCAGAAGGCCTAGTAGTAGAAAATCCTATGCTGGGAAATGGAAGAGATTTTGCGCTTGGAACCAAGCTCAAGGAACTGATACAGCTAACCCAAATATTCCTCAGATTTTGCAATACTTAACCGAGATGCTGGACAAAGGCCTATCTTTTTCATCAATTAAAGTCCATGCCTCTGCCATTTCAGCTCATTACAATACAGAGCCACCACTTTTTTCTCATCCTTTATTAAGGCAGTACCTCAGAGGAGCCAAAAACTTAAGGCCCCCAAGGAGAACACCAACACCTGCATGGGACCTCAATTATGTCTTGGAAAAACTCACCTTACCTCCTTTTGAGCAAGCTGCTACTGCGGATATAAAGTTCTTATCTTGGAAAACAGCTCTGCTCCTAGCAATAACTTCTGCAAGACGAGTTTCAGAGCTACAGGCTCTCATGGCTGTGGAACCCTTTATCATTTTTTATCCAGACAGGGTCTCCCTGAGAACAAACCCTACATTTATGCCTAAGGTGGTATCCAGTGTAGTCCTTAACCAAACAATTCATTTGCCAACCTTTTATCCAAATCCACAGAACAAGGGGGAGAAAATTCTGCATTCTTTGGACGTACACAGACAACTTAGATTCTACCTGGACAAAACTAAAGATCTGAAGTAGTTACTTCATTTGTTCTGCAACCTGTGGGTCTCGGATCCAACCTCGGATCCAACCGGCAGCTTTCCAAGCTTCAAGATCCGAGCTCCTAGCTCCTCTGCTCTACCCACAATCCCCTGTCACCACCACACTACCTCAGATCGTTTTTGCCGCGGCTTGAATGACAAGCATCTTGTGAAGAGCCCCTGGCTTAGACAGGGAAGTGAACAATTTTCTTAAAAATTTTTGTCAAAAAACTTTTAAAACTTAAAAAGGAGAGTATTGTGAGTGTTTATCTGCCCTTTTTTGTTTTTGGGATTGCTTTTATTTTTCAAACCCTCCCCCTAGGTGTTTGGGCGTGTGAGTGTGTGTGTCAGCAAAATGGCCGAAGGCCATAAAGCTATTTTTTCAAAGTGCACTGGGTGTGGCCATAAGCTTTCCCCAGCTGATGGCCACACTCAGTGCGTTATATGCCTGGGGGTTGTGCATTTGTCTTCAGACGGCCAGGTTTGCGCAGCCTTCAACCCCCTGGCTTTGAGGAACAGAAGGAACAGGCTTATTCTGGCGGGATTACTTCCCCCGGAGGAGGCCTCTTCTTCCTCTCCCTCCAAGGTGCAGGCTACCCAGGTAACTTCTACACCCCTGATTCCCTCGACTCAGGCTGGGACTCAACCTCCCACTACTGCCTTGAGTACGAAGGAAGTTCAGTCTTCTCCTTCTAGGGAGCACAGGACCAAAGACAGGGAGAAGCACAGACACAAGAGGCGAGCCGAGCCTCATCCCTCAGCTCCGCCTTCAAAAACTATCAAATCACCTCCGAGGGTGTCCGGACCTTCTACTTCTCGGCTCCGATCTCCTTCCTTCTCACTGGAGCCGGAGGAGGAGCTCCTATCACCCTCGAGGTCGTCGAGGCGGCCCTCCAGACCCGCCTGTATGACCTCCTCTAGATCTACTAGGTCTCTCTCTGACGCCAACATGGATAGGATGATGCGTCGGTTTTTGCAGACCCAAATGCAGATGGGGGTGCTCCTGCCTCCCCCTCCACAGGGGGGGAGTGCAGCTTCAATATTTGCCCCGATTTCTCCTTCTTCAACCCGGATCTGGGTTTTGGAGTCTTCGGATTCAGGCCCTTTCGGAGCCGGGGTTTTGTCGGCGCCGGTGGCCCAAGCCTTCTCGACGCCGACTATACCCTCGAGTATCTCGGATGCGAGCTCTCGGGGCCGTGGGCTGGGCGTCGGATCCGTGGGAGCGGGTGCTTCTTTGGCGCCACCTATGTCGGAGAGCACCTCCCTTTCGGATCCGGTGGCTTCGGCTCCGACCCCGATCCCTATCTCGGAGCCGAGGAGACTACTTTCGGGGCCGGAAGAGAGTAGTTCTCCCTCAGCGTTCGAGGTAGTGGAGAGGGTACTGTCGAGGTCTTCCAGGTCCCCGACTCGGGTTTTGGATCCCTCCACCCCCCCACTGCATACGGGCCTAACTTCCATCATCCTTCCATCGGGACAGCCTGCTCAGACCCTCCAGTTGGTTCCCTCAGAGGAACAAGAGGCCGTTGACGAGCCCTCTTCTGATAGTCCCACAGAGGAGGTGCCTCGTAAACAGACGTGTAAAAGGAAGTACATGGACTCCCCCGAGTCCGTCACCACAGATACGGACTTAGAGGAAAGGGAAGGTTCCCCAAGGTCACCTCCCGAAGATGTCTCCTTTGGAGACATCATGGAAATGTTGTGTATTAGGGGGGGGGGTGGTCTGCCCAAAAACCTTCCTCCGATGAGTCCGTATTTCTGGAGGCGTTTGAAGCGGGCCCATCTACCTCCTGGGTGTCCCCACCGGCAGATCCCCTGGTAGATCTCCTGACTACCAGGGCTTGGCAGGAACCCGACACCGTGGAGCCTATCCCACGTCGACCGAATAAAATCCTTATCCCCCCTTCAGACAGGCAGGTTTGGGCCAAAGGGTCTCCAGTTGATGCCATGTTGGTGGCTGCTGTCACTAAAAGAGAACTCTCCCAGGAGAGCTCCACGGTACACCCGCAGGACAAGGAGTCCCGGGCGCTGGACTGTATAGGGAAGCGGACCTTTGCTTCAGCAACCTTCTCTGTGAGGGCGCTGAATTATATGGTGCATATCATCAGGCTGCAACGGGATTTGATCAAGGAATACACTGCAGCCCCTCCTGAGTCCATGTCGGTGGAGGACAAAACCGTGTTTTCGACACGCATGGCCACTCTCAAGTCCATTTCAAATACGTCCATGCGGCTACTGTCTTGTGCTACGGAGGGAGCTGCAAGGGCCAGCGGAGCAGGTGTTGTCTTGAGACGTCACGCCTGGCTCCATCTTTGTAATTTTGCAGAACCGTTCAAGGCGTCCTTCGCGAACGCACCCTTTGACGGTTCTTCGCTTTTTGGCAAGACCGTACGCGATACACTAGTCCAAAGCAAGAAGGACGGGAAGATGCTGTCTGCCATCGGAGTTCGCTTCTCGAGCCCCCAACGTTCCTTCTCAAGGAATCAGAGGGGGCAAAAGAAGCTGTGGTTCCGCAAGTCTCAGCAATCCTATCCAGCTTCGGACTCTGCGCCCTCCAGAGGCAGAGGAGGGCAGGGTGGACGCCGGCCCAGAGGCAGAGGGGGACCGTGTAACTTCGGATCTAGGGAGCCTTTTTCCGAGAGACCCGCGCAACAGCCCTGAGGGCTTACCCAACTGTCCTGCTCTGGAGACAGTCGGGGGGCGTTTAACGAAGCACCTGTCAATGTGGGAGTCCATCACGAATGATCGATGGGTGCTCCGAATTATATCCAGAGGCTACAAAATTCCCTTCCTATTTCATCTTCCCTCAGGTGGTCGCCTCTCCGATGTCCCACCCAATCAAAGAGAGGCGGCTACCGTAGAGATTTCAAATTTGTTAGAAAAAAGAGCCATCCAGTGGGTCCCCCCAGACCAATCCGGATTGGGCTACTACTCAAGGTTCTTTTTAGTGCCAAAAAAGATGGGGGACCTCAGGCCCATTCTAGACTTGTCCGCCCTGAACATGTTTGTTCCCAAAGAAAAATTCTGGATGGTCACTCTACAATCTATTCTCCCCTTAATGCAGGAGAATGACTGGATGTGCTCTATAGACCTCAAGGATGCGTACTACCACATTCTAATGGACAGACGGTCCAGGAGGTTCCTCCGCTTCCGGCTAGGGGCCAGTCATTACCAGTTCAGGGTCCTTCCGTTCAGACTCACCTCAGCCCCCAGGGTGTTCACCAAAGTCATGGCAGTGGTTGCGGCCCACCTGAGGCTTCAGGGCATAAGGGTCTTTCCGTACCTAGACGACTGGCTCCTCACAGCAACCAACAGGCATCAACTTTGTATCGCGAGAGACTATGTGCTGTCTCTTGCTGACAGCTTGGGCATCTCAGTCAACATACCGAAGTCTTTTCTTCATCCTGTGCAAGCATTAGATTTCATTGGAGCCAGGCTAGATTCCCGATCTTCTCGGGTCTTCTTGACCTCGGACAGGCTGTCCAGCCTCTCACTCCAGGTTTTGGCTCTTCTTCGCACCAAGGCCCCACCGGCAGAATTAGTCCTGAGGGCACTAGGCTCGATGGCAGCGGCTATCGGCCTCTGTCTCCATGCTCGCCTGAGGATGCGTATATTACAGTGGACACTCCAAGTTCAATGGTCACTGTTACTCCACCCATTGAACACTCCTATTCCCCTGAGCAGAGTTTGCACGGAATCCCTCCTGTGGTGGCTTCACTCCCCAGAACTCAGGCAAGGGAGACCCTTTGTGATCCCCCCCCCCAGGTCACGTTAACCACGGATGCTTCTCGCCTAGGGTGGGGGGGGCATTGTTTGGGCAGAAACGTCCAAGGTACGTGGACCTCGTCGGAGACCGCTTTGCACATAAATGTTCTGGAGATGAGGGCGGTGCTTCTAGCGTTGCAGGCTCTCCAAGACCTTCTACCTCTAGGAACGATTGCAATACAGACGGACAATATGTCAGTGGTCTGGTATATAAACAAACAAGGGGGAACCAGATCCTACCCTCTTTGTCGAGAAGCCATGAGAGTTTGGGAATGGGCGATATCCACCAACCGCTTTCTGATAGCAACGCACATTCCGGGACGATCCAACATTCTGGCGGACAAATTGAGTTGAGTAATTCTCAGTCCTTATGAGTGGTCTCCCAATCCGAAAATTGCGAAGGAAATTTTCCGCAAGTGGGGTTGGCCTCGCTGCGATCTCTTTGCTACTCCCCAAAACACAAAATGCAGTGACTTCTTCGCAATTCTTTCCCCAGAAGGGGAGAGCCCCAGAGACCAAGATTCATGCTACTCTATGCTTACCCCCCGCTTCCGCTCCTGGCGAAATTCATTCAGAAAGCCGCACGGTTGGGGAGCAAAATTATCCTCATAGCCCCATTCTGGCCTCGTCAAATCTGGTTTCCATACCTGCGGTCTTACAGTCTCTCCCCCCCTTTAATCCTGGATCCCATTCCAGATCTGATATCGCACACAATGGGGTGCCCAACACCGAACCTGGTCAACCTCAAGCTCACGGCTTGGTTGATCCAGTTCCACTAATAGCAGGGACTCCCGGTATCTCGTCACCAGTGAAAACTATTCTGGTAGCGGCTCATAAACTGTCCACCAGGAAAATCTATAATAGTAAGTGGAAACGATTTTCTATCTGGGCTAACAGCCAAGGTCTCAACCCATTTACTGTTCCGATTCCTACAGTATTGGATTTTTTGTCCATGATTTTTGAACAAGGGGCCAGTGCATCAACGGTCAAAGTACAGTTGGCAGCAATATCCCATTTTCATGTGGGAGACGGATTAGGATCTCTAGCATCTACAAGATTGTGCAAGACATTCTTGCGTGGCGTTTTCCTTCTCAAGCCACCAGTGAAATCCGTGACTCCCCCTTGGGACTTAACTTTTGTTCTGCAAGCCTTAACGAAACCTCCGTTTGAACCTGCAGCTTCTGTACCCCTTAAATTTCTGTCCTGGAAAACAGCATTCTTGGTAGCCATAACTTCTGCTAAAAGGGTTTCAGAGCTCCAAGCTTTGTGCGTGAAACCGCCCTGTCTTATTTTCCACAATGACAGAGTGTCTCTCAGGACTAACCCATCTTTCTTACCAAAAGTGGCATCTGTGGCAAATATCAATCAGACTATCAATCTGCCAGTGTTTTTCAAAAATTTTCAAAATAAGGGGGAATACATGTTGCATACACTAGACGTACATAGACAGTTACTGCACAGGACCAAAGATGTTCGTAAGGCTGATCAACTCTTTGTGTCATTTGCTCCTTCATACATGGGAAAACCTATATCCAAAGTGACATTGGCTAATTGGATTTGTCAATGTATTTCTCAGGCTTATAAGGCATCAGGCAAAACAACCCCATTCAAAATCCGTGCACATTCCACAAGGTCCATCGCAACTTCTGCAGCCTTCTGGTCCAGGATGCCATTGACATATGTTCAGCAGCCACTTGGTCTTCTGCCCATACGTTTATTTCTCATTATAAGCTGGACATGATATCTAGAAGCAGGGCGCCCTTTGGCTCCTGCGGTGCTTTGAATATCCTCCCATAGACCACCCAGGTTTCTTTGTTTAGGTAGCTGGGGACTCTGTCCCACAGGTTGCAGAACAAATGAAGTAACTACTTCAGATTTCCATCTGAGTAGGTACTTCATTTGTCTCATCCCCCTAACCAGTATCGGGTTTCTAGGATCTAAATGATTCTTGAGAATATCTGAACCTGGTTTTTACAGGTTTTTCAGGTGATACAGCAAAACCGATCTGAGGTAGTGTGGTGGTGACAGGGGATTGTGGGTAGAGGGGAGGAGCTAGGAGCTCGGATCTTGAAGCTTGGAAAGCTGCCGGTCGGATCCGAGACCCACAGGTTGCAGACAAATGAAGTACCTACTCAGATGGAACGTTATGGTGAGTATATAACTTGTAATTTTTGCAGACCCAAATGCAGATCTCCACAGGGAGTGCAGCTTCAATAATTTCTCCTTCTTCAACCCAGATCCGGGTTTTGGAGTCTTATGATCCAGGCCCGGGTTTTGTCGGCACCGTGGCCCAAGCCGTATCTCGGATCCGAGCCTCGGGCCGTGGGCTGGGTGTCGGATCCGTGGGAGGCGGTGCTTCGCACCGCCTATGTGGGAGAGCACCTCCCTTCGGATCCAGTGGCGTAGTGGAGAGGGTACTGTCGAGGTCTTCCAGGTCCCCAACTCGGGTTTTGGATCCCTCTGCCCCCCCACTGCATACAGGCCTAACTTCCATCATCCTTCCATCGGGACAGCCTGCTCAGACCCTCCAGTTGGTTCCCTCAGAGGAACAAGAGGCCGTTGACAAGCCCTCTTCTGATAGTCCCACAGAGGAGGTGCCTGAGGCACATGGACTGACTTAGAGGAAAGGGAAGGTTCCAGATGTCTCCTTTGGAGACATCAAAACCTTCCTCGGATGAGTCCGTATTTCTGGAGGCATTTGAAGCGGGCCCATCTACCTCCTGGGTGTCCCCACCGGCAGATCCCCTGGTAGATCTCCTGACTACCAGGGCTTGGCAGGAACCCGACACCGTGGAGCCTATCCCACGTCGACCGGATAAAATCCTTAGCCCCCCTTCAGACAGGCAGGTTTGGGCCAAAGGGTCTCCAGTTGATGCCATGTTGGTGGCTGCTGCCACTAAAAGAGAACTCCCACAGGAGAGCTCCACGGTACACCCGCCGGACAAGGAGTCCCGGGCGCTGGACTGTATAGGGAAGCGGACCTTTGCTTCAGCAACCTTCTCCGTGAGGGCGCTGAATTATATGGCACATATCATCAGGCTGCAACAGGATTTGATCAAGGAATACATTGCAGCCCCTCCTGAGTCCATGTCGGTCGAGGACAAAACCGTGTTTTCGACACGCATGGCCACTCTCAAGTCCATTTCAAATACGTCCATGCGGCTACTGTCTTATGCTACGGAGGGAGCCGTAAGGGCCAGCGGAGCAGGTGTTGTCTTGAGACGTCACGCCTGGCTCCGTCTTTGTAATTTCACGGAACCTTTCAAGGCGTCCTTCGCGAACGCACCCTTTGACGGTTCTTCGCTTTTTGGCAAGACCGTACGCGATACACTAGTCCAAAGCGAGAAGGACGGGAAGACGCTGTCTGCCGTCGGAGTCCGCTTCTCGAGCCCCCAACGTTCCTTCTCAAGGAATCAGAGGGGGCAAAAGAAGCTGTGGTTCCGCAAGTCTCAGCAATCCTATCCAGCTTCAGACTCCGCGCCCTCCAGAGGCAGAGGAGGGCAGGGTGGACGCCGGCCCAGAGGCAGAGGGGGACCGCATAACTTCGGGTCTAGGGAGCCTTTTTCCGAGAGACCCGCACAACAGCCCTGAGGGCTTACCCGACTGTCTTGCTCTGGAGACAGTCGGGGGGGGCGTTTAACGAAGCACCTGTCAATGTGGGAGTCCCATCACGAACGATCGATGGGTGCTCCGAATTATATCCAGAGGCTACAAAATTCCCTTCCTATTTCATCCTCCCTCAGGTGGTCACCTCCCCGATGTCCCACCCAATCAAAGAGAGGCGGCTACCGTAGAGATTTCAAATTTGTTAGAAGAAATCCGGATTGGGCTACTACTCAAGGTTCTTTTAGTGCTAAAAAAGATGGGGGACCTCAGGCCCATTCTAGACTTGTCCACCCTGAACATGTTTGTTCCCAAAGAAAAATTCCGGATGGTCACTCTACAATCTATTCTCCCCTTAATGCAGGAGAACGACTGGATGTGCTCTATAGACCTCAAGGACGCGTACTACCACATTCTAATGGACAGACGGTCCAGGAGGTTCCTCCGCTTCCGGCTAGGGGACAGTCATTACCAGTTCAGGGTCCTTCTGTTCGGAGTCACCTCAGCCCCCAGGGTGTTCACCAAAGTCATGGCAGTGGTTGCGGCCCACCTGAGGCTTCAGGGCATAAGGGTCTTTCCGTACCTAGACGACTGGCTCCTCACAGCAACCAACAGGCATCAACTTTGTATCGCGAGAGACTATGTGCTGTCTCTTGCCGACAGCTTAGGCATCTCAGTCAACATACCGAAGTCTTTTCTTCATCCTGTGCAAGCATTAGATTTCATAGGAACCAGGCTAGATTCCCGATCTTCTCGGGCCTTCTTGACCTCGGACAGGCTTTCCAGCCTCTCACTCCAAGTTTTGGCTCTTCTTCGCACCAAGGCCCCACCGGCGGAGTTAGTCCTGAGGGCACTAGGCTCAATGGCAGCGGCTATCGGCCTCTGTCTCCATGCTCGCCTGAGGATGCGTATATTACAGTGGACACTCCAAGTTCAATGGTCACTGTTACTCCACCCATTGAACACTCCTATTCCCCTGAGCAGAGTTTGCACGGAATCCCTCCTGTGGTGGCTTCACTCCCCAGAACTCAGGCAAGGGAGACCCTTTGTGACCCCCCCCCCCGGTCACATTAACCATGGATGCTTCTCGCCTAGGGTGGGGGGGGGCATTGTTTGGGCAGAAACGTCCAAGGTACATGGACCTCGTCAGAGACCGCTTTGCACATAAATGTTCTGGAGATGAGGGCGGTGCTTCTAGCATTGCAGGCTCTCCAAGACCTTCTACCTCTAGGAACGATTGCAATACAGATGGACAATATGTCAGTGGTCTGGTATATAAACAAACAAGGGGGAACCAGATCCTACCCTCTTTGTTGAGAAGCCATGAGAGTTTGGGAATGGGCGATATCCACCAACCACTTTCTGATAGCAACGCACATTCCGGGACGATCCAACATTCTGGCGGACAAATTGAGTCGAGTAATTCTCAGTCCTTACGAGTGGTCTCTCAATCCGAAAATTGCGAAGAAAATTTTCCGCAAGTGGGGTTGGCTTCGCTGCGATCTCTTTGCTACTCCCCAAAACACAAAATGCAGCGAGTTCTTCGCAATTCTTCCCCCAGTAGGGGAGAGCCCCATTGACGCTCTGATTCATGTTTGGCCTCCCGGTCTACTCTATGCTTACCCCCCGCTTCCGCTCATGGTGAAATTCATTCAGAAAGCCGCACGGTTGGGGAGCAAAATTATCCTCATAGCCCCATTCTGGCCTCGTCAGATCTGGTTTCCATACCTGCGGTCTCACAGTCTCTCCCCCCCTTTAGTCCTGGATCCCATTCCAGATCTGATATCGCACCCAACACCGAACCTGGTCAACCTCAAGCTCGCGGCTTGGTTGATCCAGTTCCACTAATGGCAAGGACTCCCGGTATCTCGTCACCAGTGAAAACTATTCTGGTAGCGGCTCATAAACCGTCCACCAGGAAAATCTATAATAGTAAGTGGAAACGATTTTCTATCTGGGCTAACAGCCAAGGTCTCAACCCATTTACTGTTCCGATTCCTACAGTATTGGATTTTTTGTCCATGATTTTTGAACAAGGGGCCAGTGCATCAACGGTCAAAGTACAGTTGGCAGCAATATCCCATTTTCATGTGGGAGACAGATTAGGATCTCTAGCATCTACAAAATTGTGCAAGACATTTTTGCGTGGCGTTTTCCTTCTCAAGCCACCAGTGAAATCCGTGACTCCCCCTTGGGACTTAACTTTTGTTCTGCAAGCCTTAACGAAACCTCCGTTTGAACCTGCAGCTTCTGTACCCCTTAAATTTCTGTCCTGGAAAACAGCATTCTTGGTAGCCATAACTTCTGCTAAAAGCGTTTCGGAGCTCCAAGCTTTGTGCATGAAACCTCCCTATCTTATTTTCCACAATGACAGAGTGTCTCTCAGGACTAACCCATCTTTCTTACCAAAAGTAGCATATGTGGCAAATATCAATCAGACTATCAATCTGCCAGTGTTTTTTCAAAAATTTTCAAAATAAGGGAGAATACATGTTGCATACACTAGACGTACATAGACAGTTACGTTTTTACCTGCACAGGACCAAAGATGTTCGTAAGGCTGATCAACTCTTTGTGTCATTTGCTCCTTCATACATGGGAAAACCTATATCCAAAGTGACATTGGCTAATTGGATTTGTCAATGTATTTCTCAGGCTTATAAGGCATCAGGCAAAACAACCCCATTCAAAATCCGTGCACATTCCACAAGGTCCATCGCAACTTCTGCAGCCTTCTGGTCCAGGATGCCATTGGACGACATATGTTCAGCAGCCACTTGGTCTTCTGCCCATACGTTTATTTCTCATTATAAGCTGGACATGATATCTAGAAGCAGGGCGTCCTTTGGCTCCGCGGTGCTTCGGAATATCCTCCCATAGACCACCCAGGTTTCTTTGTTTAGGTAGTTGGGGACTCTGTCCCACAGGTTGCAGAACAAATGAAGTAACTACTTCAGATTTAGAAGTTATGTACTCACCATAACGTTCCATCTGAGTAGGTACTTCATTTGTCTGCAACCATACCCCCCTGCCATCCCCCTAACCAGTATCGGGTTTCTAGGATCTAAATGATTCTTGAGAATATCTGAACCTGTTTTTTACAGGTTTTTCAGGTGATACAGCAAAACCGATCTGAGGTAGTGTGGTGGTGACGGGATTGTGGGTAGAAGGGAGGAGCTAGGAGCTTGGATCTTGAAGCTTGGAAAGCTGCCGGTCGGATCCGAGACCCACAGGTTGCAGACAAATGAAGTACCTACTCAGATGGAACGTTATGGTGAGTACATAACTTCTAATTTTCAGAAAGACAGAACATTTACTAGTGGCATATGCCATAGCATCACAAGGAAAGGCTATCTCCAAGCAGACTATTTCAAAGTGGATAGGTCACTGCATTTGTTTCTGCTACTCACAGCATGGCAAACCAGTGCCTAAGGGCATTAGGCCACATTCAACCAGAGCTGCAGCCACTTCTGCAGCCTTTCTCAGGGGAGTACCAACCAAAGACATTTTAGAGGCTGCTACTTGGAGTTCAGTACATAGCTTTACAAAACATTACAATCTGCCTCTTTACTCTAAATCCAGGGCAGGCTTTGCCACTGCAGTTCAGCAGGGCCTCATAGCCACTCCTAACGCTGCTTAGCTCCAGCCCCCCAACCATAGCTTTGGGACTCAACCCAAATGTAATGACTGCAACAGTGAAACGCGAAGAACATAGTACAGTTGTGTACACTTACCATAAATGTAGATGTTCGAGTCTATTCACTGTTGCAGTCCAGGTTACCCACCCGCTATCCCCCTTATTTTTGCTGGAACTTATCTTTGCTTCTCTAATCTATACAACCTGGGTGGTGTATTTGCTTATAGATGAAGGTAAAGCTTATTTTGGTACATGTATGTTTTATTTACATAATTTTAGTCTACCCTTTTGGGGGCACCTGACATCTGGGGCAAGAAAAACTGAATAAAATGGCGTTGGCTGCATCTTTTATACCCCTGACGACCTGACGTGAGGGAAGAGGCGACAGCAACTGATGCAGGACCCAAGACTTTGGAATTCAGGCCGACTGAGGGCAGCCTGCCAGCAGGATAACTCAAATGTAATGACTGCAACAGTGAATACACTCGAACATCTACATTTATGGTAAGTGTACACAACTGTACTTTACCATCCCGCAGTAAGAAAGAGATGGATGTCATTCTGGAGGCAAGGAGACCTAGTACTAGAAAATCCTATGCTGAAAAATGGAAAATATTCTGTTCCTGGAGCCAGTCTCAGGGGATGGACACAACAGTGCCCAATTAACTGCACATTCTTCAGTACTTAACTGAGATGCTTCACAAGGGCCTTTCCTTTTCTTCCATCAAAATTCATGCCTCGGCCATTTCAGCTCATTATAATACAGAGCCACCCCTCTTCTCTCATCCACTGCTGAAGCAATTCCTCATAGGGGCCATAAACTTAAGACCTCCCAGGAGAGCCCTTACTCCAGTCTGGGACCTTATCTTTGTATTGGAAAAGCTCACTCTACCTCCCTTTGAGCCAGCTGCAAATGCAGAATTGAAATTCCTTTCTTGGAAAACAGCCTTCCTTCTAGCCATCACTTCAGCAAAAAGGGTGTCTGAATTACAGGCCCTCATGGCAGTGGAGCTTTTCATCTTCTTTCATGAAGATAGGGTGTCCCTCAGGACCAATCCCTCCTTTATGCCCAAGGTGGTGTCTAGTTTGGCCCTTAATCAGTCCATTCATTTGCCAACCTTCTTTTCCATAGAACAAAGGGGAACGGATACTGCACTCCTTGGATGTACACAGAAAACTTTGATTTTACTTGGACAGGACTAAGCCTCTCAGGAAATCTGAACAGCTGCCGGTTGCATTTGCTGCAGGGGCAGAGGGGAAGGCCATTTCAAAGCAAACCATTTCTAAGTGATTAGCCCACTGCATCCATTTCTGCTATAAGCACCATGGAAAACCTATCCCCACAGGGGATAAGACCATATTCCACCAGGGCTGCATCTACCTTTCTTAGCCTTTCTCAGAGGTGTCCCTACCAGGGACATCCTAGAAGCTGCTACCTGGAGTTCTGTACATACCTTCACCAAGCATTACCACTTGCCAGTTTTTTCAAAATCCAGAGCTGGTTTTGCCAGTGCAGTCTTGCAGGGTCTTATAGCTGGCCCTAATGCTATCTAATTGCCTCCTCCCTTCCTTAGCTTTGGGAATCTACCCAAATGTAATGACTACAACAGTGAAACATGAAGAACATATTACAGTTGTGTACACTTACCATAAATTTAGATGCTCGAGTGTATTCACTGTTGCAGTCCTGGTTACCCTCCCTCCAGCTCCCTGACTTCTATTGCCTATACCGCTATTCTTGTTTACTGTGCTTAAAGCTTTCTGGTGTATTTGCTTTTTGTTGGAGGTGTAACCTTGTATATAATTGCTTCCCATTATGGGGGCACCTGACATCTGAGGCAAGAAAAACTGATGTAATGGCGTCAGCTGCATGCTTTATACCGGACTACCTGATGTCATGGAAGATGAGACAGCAACTGACGCAGGACCCAAGACTTTGATAATCAGGCCGACTGAGGGCTACCTGCAAGCAGATAACCCAAATGGAATGACTGCAACAGTGAATACACTCGAACATCTACATTTATGGTAAGTGTACACAACTGTACTTTCTGGGAAGTCTCCAGACAGTTCCTCTAGAGGAATCCCCCCTTTCTGATATCTTTCCCGAACACCCCACGGAGGAGGTTCCTCAGAAGAGGACATGTAAGAAGAGGCGCATAGACTCGCCCATGGATTCTCTCATGGAAGACATTGATTTTGATGAGGGAGAAGGATCCCCCAGATCGCCACCCGATGACATCTCTTTTGGAGATATCCTCAAAATTCTCAAACAGAAGTATGACTGGTCTACCCAATCTCATTCTGAAGAATCAGTGTTTCTGGAGGCTTTCGGTTCTGGACCATCTATGTATTGGGTGACCCACCCACTCGATGGATGAACTTATTGACTTAGTTTCCTGCTGGGCTCTGAAGGAATTGGATACTGTCAAACCTATTCTCAAGCGGCTGGACAAATTTTTGGTCCCTTCTGCTGATGGACCCCACTGGAGCAAGGGAGTCTTGGTTGATGTTATGGTGATGGCGGCAGCCACCATGAAGGAGCTAGCTGAGCAGAGCTCTTCTGTCAGTCCAACAAACAGGGTGTCCAGAGTGATGGACAAATTTGGGAAATGAGTGTACGCCTCCTCTACATTCGAGCTGAGGTTGCTAAACTACTTCACACACTTCACTTGGCTACAGAGAGGTTTGACAAAGGAATTATCAAACACTTTGTCAGAGTCCATGTCTGTGGAGGATTTCAAAAAGACTTCCTCTCAACTGGCCGCTCTGCTGTCCATTTCTAATGCAACAATGTGTCTGATCTCCCATGCAGTGGAAGGTACCTCACGAGCAGCTGATTCAGGCATAGCCATAAGGAGACATGCATGGATGCACTATGCGATTTTGAGAGAGCCCTTCAAGACATCCTTTGTCACTGCCCCCGTTGATGGCACTTGCTTGTTCGGCCAATCGTTTAAAGACATGCTTACTTACAGCGAACAAGAGGAAACTACTCTGTCTGCCATAGGAATCAAGTTTTCTACCATTCAGCAGACCTTCTCTAGAAACCAACAAGGTGGTAAGAAGATGTAGTTCCAAAAATGTCAGTGACCTTTCCAGGATTCGCATGGGGATAATTTCTGCAGAGGCAGAGGAGGAAACTTTGGAAGACATCGCCCTAGAGGCAGAGGGGGCCTACAGAACAGACTTCAGAGATTCCTTTTCCGATGGGCCCTATCAGTGCTCCTGAAGCGCTGCCCGACTGTCCTACTCTGGAGCAGTTGGGTGTAATTTCTCTTTGCACTTAGATACCTGGACTAATACCACACAAAATTTGTGGGTGCTAAGCATACTTATCAATCTCTTAGTGCAAGAAATCTGGACAAAGCCTGATAAAATGGGGGGACAAAGGCCCAAAAAGTAGGGCATATTTTTAAATATTACTCTTATAAACTTAGAAAATTGCTAGAGTAATAGGATTTGTTTTAACATATATTTTCTGAAGGGTTTGAAGTCTGAAAATCAAATGTATGTCATTATTTAGTGACTTAAGTCCTCAGTTCATCCCAGTGATTTGCCAGAAAGCCATAAATGTTATGAGGAACATACCAAAAATATGAGCAAAAAATCTGGACATTCTGCAAAAATTTGGACAGGTGAGAGGTATGGTGCTAAGAATCATATCCAGACGTTACTATGTGTCATTTTCCCTTCCTCTTCTCATCCAAAAGAGGAAACTTCTTGACATTCCACCCAGTCAGCAGAAAGATGCAGCACAAGAAATAACAAAAGCCGCTACAGAAAAGAGTCATCCAGGAGGTCTCATCCAACAAGATAGGATTTGGAACATAGTCACGCTTCTTTTTAATGCCAAAGAAAACAGGGGACCTAAGACCTATTTTGGATCTAAGCAAGTTGAACCAGTATGTAATGAAGAAGTTCCTGTCTCTTCTGTGCATGGATAATTGGATGTGCTCTATAGATCTCCAGGATGCGTACTATCACATAAAAATAGACAGGCAGTCCAGGAGACATCTACACATTCGGCTGGGAGACGATCATTACCAATCAAGAGCACTGCCCTTTAGATTCAGCACAGCCCTCAGGGTGTTGTTTACCAAATGCATGGCAGTCATATCAGTCAAGACTCAAGTTTTTCCAGGTGTTTCCCTATCTTGATGATTGGCTCCTCACCGTCCCATCCAGACATAAACTTTTACAAGCCAGGGACTACTTGGTCCAGGTTTCCAACACTTAAGCCATCTCAGTAAACCAGGCCAAGTCAAACCTAGTCCTGGTACAAGCCCTGGAATTCATAGGGACTCTCTTGGATACTACAACTCAGGTGGCGTCCTTACCTCTCCATTGCATCACATCTTTGAGACATCAGGTTGAGTCTGTACTATCTTACCTGTCTCCTCTAGGAAGATTAGTACTACAAGCTCTTGGGTTGATGTCAGCTGCCATACTTCTACTCCCTCTAGCACAATTCTTTATGTGAATCCTTAAATGGTGGTACAGTGTGTGACAGTCCCTACTCAGGGCCAGTAATCAAGGAACTTTAGTCCTCACCACTGACACCGGTGAGGGAAGGCCACAAAGAAAAAAATGGATACACTCAGTGTTTTCAGATGCAGCTGTCTGCATCAACCACAATTTCCCTTATGAACATACAGGGAGTACACTCCAGACCTGGGGCTGGACTGTCTCTCTCTCTCTCTCTCCAGGCCCCAAAGCAGGACTCCACACTGCCCATTTTGGAGTTCCGTGTTCCTTTTCCAAGTACACACACACACACACACACACACACACACACACACACACACACACACACACACACACACACACACACACACCTGGGAAAGGCTGGCACAGATTTACCAGTTGTGCCCCCTTTGCCCAGACTATAAGGTAATTACGTTGCCACCAGTCAGCTACTCTAAGGCTGTTATAAGGATACCCAATTATATTGAGTAAAATGAATACTAATTATAGTTATATATAGCTCTCTCTCTCTATATATATATATATATATATATATATATATATATATGTGTGTGTGTGTGTGTGTGTATAAATATATAATTATATTGAGTAAAATTAATACTAATACAAATGGTAGAGTTTGACTAATGCATCAAGGCTTTCAAGACTGGCTACAGTCTCACTAAGATGAGCATAAGTACTGTTAAGATGTTAAAAGTGTTCTCTAAAGGACCAGTCACAATGAAAGGTATAGAAATATTTAATAATAAATAATAAAGTAGAAAACATGATAATACTGAATATCTATCTAGTTACAATAAACACCAGAGTTTCGGTCACTGGAGATATAAAAAATAACACAGTTGGATAGATTCACACAGATGCTATTTTCCTGACTGACTAAAGAATTATTGTTCCCTGGTTAAGTTACTTACTACAGCAAGGCAAGATGAGGTTTGTGGTTGTGTGAGGTATCAGTGAGAGATCTTTCCTGTCAGGTTCCGAAAAACAAAGAGCTGCTGCAATGGTTCCATCATGTCTCTCACTATTATCTAAGTAATTGTTTCAGTGCTGGTTATAGAATGACATCACATCTGGTCACCTGACTGGTATAATACACACCCAGAGCTTTGCTAAGATCTGTTGCAGCATCTGAAAGATATAAAACAATTTCAAAAACTTCCACCATTTCAGGGTAATAATTAGTTCACCACTAAGGACAATATAGAAAGTCCTGGTTTTCCCAAACATTTATTTATTTATTTTATTGCATTTGTTTACCGGGAAAGTCCACTGGGCCTGAGAAGAGCCCATTTTCAGTGGAGGCCCGAGGAGAAAAGCTCTACTTATACTGTAGTTACATAGACATATAGTTACAGACAGATAAAGTATTAACACATGGTATGCAGTATATAATGCAGTAGTATTGCATACTTAAAACATAATTATACAAAAAATGTTAGAATACTTAGAATCATTTAAAGAAATAGAGTAGAGTTATTTTTACTTAGGTGCATGTGAAAGTGAAAACGTGTATGAGAGTAAGTGAGATGTAAGCTGAGAGATAGTTGAGCGTAGTACAGATAAAAAGAGAGACTGAGGCAGAAGGGTTAAAGTGGGGATAGCAGAGGCTAAAGTGACAGCAGAATGAGTAGATTTGAAAGGAAAATGTGGGGTGGGCTAGTTATACAGTCTCTGTCTGCAGTCAGACTTCTAAGATAAAATCTTTATGGCCTGAACCAACCCATTTAATTTTCAACCTATTTTTCAAATTTAGCTGAACTGAGATTAACCTCTTCCCTTCCAGAATTCTCTGTTAAAACATATATATTTAATCATTTCCAATAATACATGTATATCTTTTCTTTCCAGCAGGACCTGCTGTTAATGCATTTTTATCACAAACAACTTTACATTTTTTAACACAAGCATCTGTACAAATCACTGTGATAGTCAAATGACATAAAATTCTTTACAAAACTCCAGCTAGCTATGCTGGCATATGTTACACATGCACTGCCATACTCTCCCTGACACAGATGGTACTACCTCATATTATCATACAGTGGTCCATGCTTTATCAGCCCCTATCATTTCCCATAAGACTCGCTCTGATCTGCAAATCTCACATTCTTTGGTGGATTTCAGTCTGACAACCTATTTCTATGCAGACCGTTGGCCCTTCCACCCCCAGTGGCCACAGTGATCACGGCCGCTTCCCAACTAGTGAGACATTTATTGGGAAAGATGGTCCAAGACACATAGTCCCCTCTGGAGACCAAGTTGCATATCAACGTCCTGGAGATGAGAGCAGTCCTTCTAGCACTTCAAGCATTTCAAGACCTTCTCCCTCTAGGGAGTATTGCTGTTCAACCAGACAACATGTCACTAATTTGGTACATCAACAAGCATGGCAGAACCTGATCTTATCCACTGTGCAGAGAGGCCATGAGGGTTTGGGAATGGGCGATCACTTCAGACTGCTTTATCATTGCAATGCACATCCTGGGAAAAACCAAAGCAGTAACAGACAGGTTCAGGAGATCCATTCTGATGCCTCACGAGTGGTCCGTCAATCAATCCATAGCGAATATGATCTTCAGCTGCTGGGCCAACCTTGCTGCGACCTGTTTGCCTCACTCCTCAACAACAAGTGCAGCAAGTACTTCGCTATGATCCCACCTTCTGGGGAATCACTGAGAGATGCTCTGATTCATGATTGGCCCCAGGTCTCCTGTATGCCTACCCTCCTCTTCCTGTGATTCCAAATTTGTTACAGAAAGCAAGCAGACTTCCTACTTCCTACTCTTCCTACAATGTCACTTGAGATATCCTCCATGGATACTTGAACCTACTCAGGATCTCCTGTCTCATCCGTCAAGAATTCAACACCCCAGTCTCCACGCCCTTAAAGGGAGAGCGTCAAGATTCCCTACAGCTCTCCTTGTTTTGATTCAGCTGGTAGGTCAGGTGATCCTATTGTTTACATTCAGGCAGCTTTTAGTGTGATGGCTCAAGTTTCAGTACTTTGGGGGAAAGGTAATTTAACACTTCAGGAAATGCTAACAGTTTCCGCTTGTGCTCTCTTATTTACTGCCCCATGGCAATAGTAAAACCTTACAGTATCACTTCACTTTGAAATTTAGAGAAGTGCTTATATGAGCTACTGTTTTTTTTTCTCACTTTGGAGGCAGACACCAATGTGATTTTTTTTTAATATTTTCTGCAACACAGTTGTTTGGGTGTACACCTAATGGCAAAAGATGTAATGGATTTTACTGCTCATTGATGTGCTTTTTACATAATGTCCCCTTCAGTTTATTGCTGTGGTGGGTCTTACTGTTTGATATTAAGTTGTCATTCTCGCCTTCATTCTTGCTGGATGGGTTCGGAGCCGATCCTCGGCTCCGACTCGGCCTATACTATAGCTCGAGAGCTATTTTTACCGGCTCGAGGCAGCCCTATATCCCACAATATCATGCGCTAACTCCCCAGATCTCGTTTGCCGCTTTGCTGCGAGGTAGTCTGTTTTTACCGGCTCTGGTCAGTAAATGTTTTTTCAGATATATATTCAGTCTCAGTAGTTTTTTTCCAGTTAGTTACCCTTCTTTAGGTCCCTTCTAACTGCCTTACCCTTTTCGGTAGCCCTTTTTCCCTTTCTTTAGTTAGTTTTTTATCTTGGGCCTACGGGCTTTTCCTTAGTTTTCCCCCACCCCTTTCAGTGTGTGTGTGGGTTTTTATTCAGTTCTCCTTAACTTAAATAAGTGTGTGTGTATGGACTGACTGTGTTCCTTTTAATTTTTTTTTGTCAGGATGTCAAAGGACCCTAAGGTTTCGGGATTCAAGAAGTGTGACTCGTGCTGTCAGAAAATGTCTCTGACAGACGGTCACACTTCTTGTGTCTATTGCTTGGGGCCTTTACACCTGCAGGACTCTTGTTCCGTTTGTCACGGATTTAGTTCAAGAGTCCTGCAGGAAAGGCGTAACAAGCTCATCCTAAGGGGCTTGTTAAAGCCTGATGACTCCCCGTCCAAGTCTGGCTCGGGGAAGTCATCAAAAACCGCCAAACCCTCGGCTCCAGCTTCTGAGCCGAGGGCTGGCGTTATCGAGACGGCTCCGACCTCGGTTCCGGCTGGCTCCGAGGCGAGCAAAGTGGTTTCCACTCCGAAACCATCATTGGAGCCGACCCCAGCGCGCTCTAGGTCCCCTTCGCTAAAGTCCGTCAGATCGGCTCCGAGGTCCCCTCTCCTATCGGAGCGGAGTCATAGGACTCATTCATCGAGGTCATCCAGGCTCTCCGACCACGACATCGAGAGGGTGGTCAGTAGACTCATAAAATCTCAGGCGCTGGCCCAAATGCTCCAGAGCCCATCTCACCAGACTGTGGCTCCTTCGATACAGCTATCCATTCCTCCTCTGACTCATCTCTCGAGCTCGGAGCCGGAGTTTGTTGGAACCGTGACCTTGCCCACGTCGGAGCCGATACTTCCTCCTTCAGCTCCGGTGTCGTCGGCTCCGACCTCTTCATTGGTTCCATCCGTGGAGAGGTCCGGGCGTCGAGACTCCATTGTCAGCTCTGAGGGGGCGAGTGGCATCGGACCCTTGTCCGACCCGCTCTCCCTCTCGGAGCTTCGGCTCTGGTTAGTTCGGCCCCGACATCATTCTCGAAGCCTTCTCTGTCGGTTCCGGGGGCGGTTCCGGTCTCTTCGGAGCCGATGCTACCTTTGGTATCTGATGGGGGAGCCTTCGAGGTGATGAGGAGTGTGCTGGACCCAGTGTCCACTCCAAGGTTAAGTTCTGCGGCTCCTCCCTCTGTAGTGCCTGTTACATTCTTTGGCCATCCTCTTACACCTGACAGCAGCGATCCAAAGCGTAGGGTACCCACCTTGGGTGTCTCCTCCTCTTCCGAGGGCTCCCCTGAAGTTTCAGGGGAACCCCCTAGGAAAAGAAAGTGCAAGAGGAAGCACATAGACTCCCCCGAGTCTGTCATGTCGGACACCGACTTGGATGAGTCGGAAGGTTCCCCCAGATCCCCCTCTGAGGATGTCTCCTTTTCAGACATCCTGGAAATCCTAAGACAGAGGGGAAATTGGTCCACTCTCAAACCTTCCAAGGACGAGTCGGTTTACCTTGACGCCTTTGGATCTCGCCCTTCCACCTCCTGGGTGTCTCCCCCTTTCGACCCACTAATGGAGGTAGTGGCTAGAAAGGCGTGGGCAGCTCCTGATTCAATGGAACCTACCCTTAGGAGGCCTTCTAAATTTATTTCTGCACCAGATGACAAATCCTTTCTCACCAAAGGTGTTTCAGTTGATGCTATGGTGGTAGCAGCAGCCACTAAGAAGGAATTGGCTGATCCTTCTGTATCGGTTCATCCTCCTAACAAAGAGTCCAGGACCATGGACAGGTACGGCAAGCGGACCTTTGCTTCAGCGACCTTTTCTATGCGATCGCTGAACTATTTATGTCATTTCACCCGCCTTCAGAGAGACTTGCTCAAAGAGCTGGGTGAAACGGTACAGGATCCTTCTGCTGCGGGGTTTAAGGGCAAAATAAACTCTCAGCTGGCTACCCTGAACTCCATTGTTAACTCCTCCATGCGGCTTATCTCTTATGCAGCCGATGGAGCGAGTAGGGCCGCTGGCACAGGCGTTGCGTTACGTCACGCTTGGATGCGACTCTGTAACTTTGCCGATCCCTTCAAGGCGTCCTTCACCAACACCCCCTTTGACGGTTTGGAATTGTTCGGACCTCAGGTGAAGAATACCTTCACCAGATGCGAGCAAGATGGTAAGACTCTCTCTGCCGTGGGAGTCCGTTTTTCCACGCCTTCTAGATCTTATCCTAAGGGACAGAAGGGAGGAAAGATGTGGTTCCGCAAACCTCATGGAGTCGCGCCTGCCGCACGTGGTGAATTTCCCCCTAGAGGCAGAGGGGGAAATAATAACAGACGCCGCCCCAGGGGCAGAGGGGGTCCTCAGAACCAGGGCTCTAGGGAATCTTTTCCTGACCAACCCTTTCAGCATCCCTGAGAAGCTGCCCGACTGTCCGCCTTCGGAGGCAGTTGGGGGAAGATTATCTCTGTACCCGGAAGCCTGGCAATCCCTCTCCCAAGACACATGGGTACAGAAGATCATATCCGATGGTTACAAAATCCCTTTCACTTTCCCTCCAGTACAACCGCCAAAACCCCTACCAGACGTACCACCCGCACAAAGGGGTCAGGCTCAGCTAGAAATAAAAAAGCTGTTAGAAAAAAGAGTCATCCAGGCAGTCCCAGCAGATCAGCTAGGATCCGGAATTTACTCCAGGTTATTTTTGGTACCAAAAAAGACAGGAGAATGGAGACCCATTTTGGATATCAGCAGGTTAAACAACTCTGTACTAAAGACAAAATTTCGGATGGTAACACTGCAGTCCATTCTACCCTTTTTGGGCAGAGACAACTGGATGTGCTCGTTAGACCTCCAGGACGCATACTACCATATAAAGATACACAGGCGCTCCAGGAGGTTTCTCCGCTTCCGGCTGGGAGTCAGTCATTTTCAATTCAGGGCCCTGCCCTTAGGTCTCACCACAGCCCTCCGGGTGTTCACCAAATGTTTGGCAGTGGTCACGGCTCACCTGAGACAGAAAGGATTCCAGGTGTTTCCATACTTAGACGACTGGCTCATTTCCGCTACCACCAAACAGGATCTCATAATGGCCAGGGATTACACTATTCAACTTTGCAACAGTCTGGGTATTTCTATAAATTTTGCAAAGTCCTCCTTGTCGCCTTGTCAATGTATAAACTTTATAGGCGCCGTATTAAACACCACAGAAATGTCTGCAACATTACCACCTCAAAGAGTGACAGACATAAGGCGGAATGTTCAGCCCCTGTTTCAGCCCAACAAAGTCCAGGTCAAGCTAGTATTGAAAGTGTTGGGACTCATGGCGGCGGCGATTCTCCTACTTCCATTAGCCCGCTTCCACATGAGGCTCCTTCAGTGGATGCTGTTTTCTCAGTGGTCCTTTCAACAGCTACCAATGACCCACAACATTTTGATAACCCCATCTTGCAAGAAACATCTCTCCTGGTGGATGGTTTCGACTCAGCTTTTTCAGGGCAGACCCTTTATTCTCCCCCCTCCAGTTGCCACTGTCACAACGGATGCCTCCCTGATCGGGTGGGGGGAGGCATTATCAGGGCAGGACGGTCCAGGGCACTTGGCAACAGTCAGAATGCCACCTGCACATAAATGTCCTGGAGATGAGGGCGGTGCTTTTGATGTTGCAAGCCCTTCAGAGCTCTCTTCCCACGGGGACTATAGCAATTCAAATGGACAATATGTCTGTGGTGTGGTACATAAACAAGCAGGGCGGAACAAGGTCCTATCCCCTCTGTCGAGAAGCACTCAGAATTTGGCAATGGGCGATTTCATCTCAACGGTTTCTGATAGCACCGCACATCCCCGGGAAGTCCAACGTCATAGCAGACAGATTGAGCAGAACTATCCTCATGCCTCACGAGTGGTCTCTAAATCAAGCGGTAGCAGACGGAATTTTTCAGAAGTGGGGCCAGCCTTGCTGCGACCTTTTCGCAACTCCGCAAAACAGCAAGTGCCTCGACTTCTTCACACTTTTTCCTCTGCCAGGCCAACCCCTCAGAGACGCTGTTGTTCACGTTTGGCCCCGGGGTCTTCTTTATGCCTTTCCTCCTTTTCCGTTGATCCTGCAATTAATTCAGAAGGCAACTGCATTGAGATCCAAAATGATCCTCATTGCCCCGTTTTGGCCTCGACAAGTTTGGTTCCCGTTCCTGCACAAATACCTACTGGAACAGCCTTGGCATCTGGAACCCCTTCCAGATCTGTTGACCCACCTCACGGGCAAGCTGCATCAGTCTCTACATTCCATCAACCGCACAGCTTGGTTGCTCCACTTCCAGCCATAGCCAGGCTTCCCCTTATTTCTCCTCCTGTTCGTGATATCATTCTGGCCTCCCATAAGTCCAATACTAGGAAGACTTATGCGAGTAAATGGAAGCGTTTTTCACACTGGGCACAAACTAGGTCCTTTAATCCTTTTCATGCACCCATTCATGAGGTTCTGGACTTTCTGGCGGAGCTTTTTCATTCAGGGTCATCATCGGCCACTATCAGGGTACAATTAGCAGCCATTGCTAATTTTCATGTTGGACTCTCAGAAGCAAATATTATGTCCCACAAACTCTGTAAAGCCTTTCTCAAGGGCATCTTTTTGCTCAGACCTCCAGTCAAAGATCCACCCCCACAATGGGATTTGAATTTAGTTCTAACCTCACTAATTCTGCCCCCTTTTGAACCTGCAGCTTCTTGCTCCCTCAAACTTCTTTTTTGGAAAATGCTGTTTTTAGTAGCTATAACATCTGCCAGAAGGGTATCGGAACTTCAAGCCTTGTCTGTCCGTCCTCCTTATTTGGTTTTTCATAAAGACAGGGTAACTCTCAGAACAAACCCTTCCTTCCTACCAAAAGTGTTATCGGAAGCAAATCTAAACCACTCCATTGATTTACCTGTCTTTTTCCCAGACTATACCAACAGGGCTGAACAAAAATTACATTCATTAGATGTTCATCGCCAATTGCGGTATTACCTAGACAGGACAAAACAATTCAGAGAGTCAGACCAGCTCTTTCTCTCTTATGCTGCAGGCAAGAAAGGGCTTCCGGTATCGAAGGTTACTCTTTCCAGATGGCTGACATCTATTATTACCGTGGTCTATGAGTTGAGACACAGGCAACTTCCCTCTAGGCCTAAGGCTCATTCAACCAGGGCACTATCAACTTCAACGGCGTTTCAAGCAAGGTTACCACTAGATGCCATTTGTGCAGCAGCTACATGGGCTTCCAAACATACCTTTATTGCCCATTACAAGCTTGATTTAGCCTCCAGAAATAGAGCTGATTTTGGTTCCACTGTACTCAGGAGTCTGTTTCATTGAGCCACCCAGGACTAAGATGCTAGGGACGCTGTCCCATCCAGCAAGAATGAAGGCGAGAATGACAACTTAACATTAAGAAGTTATGTCTTACCATAACGTTCCATGTTAGTTGTCTTCTTCTCGCCTTCTTTCTTGCGTCCCTCCCTCCTGCCCCCTAGCCTGGATAGACTCGAGGTTCTGAGTCCTTCCATTTCTGGAGATACAATATGTTGCGTCTTTTCCTTGTATCCTTAGTGTTACTAGCAGGTAATCTATTCTCGTAAAAGAGGATTATAATATTATTATTATAATATTATTATTTATACTATGTCTTAGCTTCCAAACGAGATCTGGGGAGTTAGCGCATGGTATTGTGGGATATAGGGCTGCCTCGAGCCGGTAAAAATAGCTCTCGAGCTATAGTATAGGCCGAGTCGGCTCCGAACCCATCCAGCAAGAAAGAAGGCGAGAAGAAGACAACTAACATGGAACGTTATGGTAAGACATAACTTCTTATTATATGAGAAAAGGGCACCATGAGCAGTACAAGATACATTACTGTTGGTGGAGGAGGTCTAATCAGAACATGACAGAAAAAAGGTGCACTGTTACATTAGAAGCACTCAACTAAGTCAGCTTTCAATAGTAGGTATGGGGAAAAGACGGACTATTGTTCCACATTGCTAAAGAATTATCCCTGGTCCTGATGTACAAACAGTGCTTCAGAGAGGTCATCTATAAAACTGTTCAGCATGGGTACCACCCAGAAAGAATTTTAGTGAGCTTATTCAAGAATACATGAGGTGAATTTAGTTCACATCTGTAAAATATGAATTATCCTAAAGCTGTTTTAACATAAATAGGCATAGTATTTTTTTTCTTTTCTGCTTGTTTATGCAACTTACCACAGTGCATTACAAATCATATGCATCCTAAAGTCTCACTGTGTCATCACTACAAAGTGTCTGAGATTGGATGAAATGCATTCCTCCTGTCTAACAAACACCACACCCAAAGTTATCAAGGTTTGCAATAGACTTATAAAAGCCTGTTTTGTAATCCTGACTCTCATGTTATTTAAAAACAAAATACCAAACATAAATGATGGACACCTGCAAGCTGTTGAAATGTGATATAAAAAAGTAAATGTGAATTAAGAACCTGACAAGTAAAAACAAAGAACAGTAATGCACCTTGCCAGTCCTGCTGCTCTTCATGTAGGGACTGTTCCACCCGCAGTCCTAGTACTTGAATAAGCCCACTCTGAATTCGCACAACTTTGTACGAAGCGAATTACAGAGTTTATAGCAGTAAGTAATTATATGTTTGTCCCAAAAACTATGCAGCCTTGGAAGGGGGTGGGTAGTCTTTTATCTCTATGTTAACGTTCTTTAGGATTAGTTATTTGTACTGCTCAAGTGTTAACTTCTTGACATTCTTTGTATGACTAACTCCCCTGTTACTCAAATGATTCTATATAGGTTGTCTTAGGTGTTATGGGTGGCTGTGCCCCACAAATCACTCTAATATAAATATCCTTCAGGGATGCACCATTTGTGGGGAAGGGAACCAAGTTACGAAAGCCTACTATGCTGCCTGTACTTTTTGTTGCTAAAAGTAACTATTGCTGTTACTGTTTCTGTCTTATGGTTGTGTTTTTTTTTTTCAGGTACTGATTGCCATGTATGAATGCAAGATTTTTTCAGAGATGCAAAGGAACTCTTCATGTAGGACAATGTAGATAAAATGAGAATATTGTTTGGTCAGGTGACACAAGAGATAGTTGGCATAGGCTACATGGACTTTGGTCAGATGGCTAACACTACCATATTATTATATAACCAACACATTTGGGAGCTGAAAATGTCTCAAATGATGATGTACTAATAGTGGCAGCCCTATCAGTCCTAAAAAGAATAACTTAAATCCAAAGAGAATGAAAATTTGGGTTAGCACTGGACTTACAACTGGCTTATTATGGGAGTTCAGCCTCATGCTAACAAAGGTTCATAGGTATATATAATAGGCTAATGACCACCAGGGCCATTATAAGCCTAGTCATGCAACCCAAACCAATTGTGTCCCTATGTATCGTGGACATTTATTAGGACAGGTATGTTAATTGGGAAGTTTTTAGAGGTTATATGGAGGATATGTTAATTTGGGCATTATGTCTCTGTATATCAGAGATATGGGGCCAGACCCTATTTACTTTCAACAAGCAGTGATATATAATCAAACACTGGTCCATTCCTATGTTAGCATCAATGACTGTATAGAGAGATCCTGCTGTATTTCTTCAGATGTTCCTATGATCTTCAAGTGGAATGTAGCACAGACAGAGCAGGCATGAAGCAGAATAGTGGAACATGGAAATCCGTGATACAGAAATCATGGTCATAGTCAAAGAAAACTGGTACAACATACCCAGTGTACATAGTATACAGTGCTGGTGGTAATGATGGGGCAGGTACAACAGCCCCAGTACACACAGTATACAGTGCTGATGGTAATGATGGGGCAGATACAGTGACACAGGATAATACTTAATGTTTTACTGACACTAAAGTTAAACTGCGATGAACATATTTTAACTAAACAATAATCTCAGTCTGTTTGTTTCATGATGATCCTTTGAATGTAACTTCTGTAGTGGATAAGTCTGGTAAAGCATATTTGAAAGGAGTAATAGCCTGGCATCAAGTGTAATGTGGGACTCTGAAATGCTACCCAGTAGTATTTCACCAAAACAGTGAAGTACTTTCTGCATAGTATACAGTATGAGCAAGAACACTGATCATGTTGAGCCTCCCCCACTAAATAAAAAAGATATGAAGTAATTGAGATTTGTTTTAGTATATTATTTACTACCAATATGCAGTGATATACACATATGCAGGCAAAAATGTCCAATGGGATGAACATCATTAGCATAACTGTCATTACTGTACTTAGACAATGGGCTATATGTTAAACTGTTTTGTATTTTTTAATAGCATATTCATTATGTCCTTCCTTAGATCACTGTTGCAGTATTACTAACAGTTGGGGTATCCTGCTAAGGACAGCTGCACACATTCAGCCAGCATACCTTCCTGTCATGCCATATGTCCAGTGTATGACTTCAGGAAGAAAGTGCTAGAGGGGGGTACAGGCACAAAATACATCTGAACTTTGTTTCCACTAACCCAAACACAGAACTCATTTCAACTTTAGTCTGTCACACATGTGATCCATGTTTTTTTCTATTACCTTGGGCAGACAAGTACCTTTCCTTTATTTATTCTATTTATGAGAAGAATATTTTGTTTGTGTCATTGAAGAGAGGAACATGTGACTGCAGGAGGCACATTCCATGCAGGATCAAGCACTCAAGTGTTTATTTTGTATTGGAGCTACCCATAATTAGAAGGATGGCTCTATTTATTACTCACTTGTCTTTAACATCTTACACAGTAGGTTGTCTTCTTTAAGAATTATTTAGAAAATCAGAGAGTTAAGCAGCTGACACAGGGTATGATAGCTTTAGACATCCCTCCCTTGACAACAATTAATTTTAAAAAGTCCAGCCCTGAAACTTTTGCTGCTGTATGATATGGTCATCTCATATGTCTTTGCTGTGTGTCTTAAGTTCTTGAACCACCCTGGTTCCTTTGATGTTCCCTCTTCCTCAACTCTGTTGGAGGCTGATATGGAACAACCTTTTCAGATATCCTTTCGGATGGACAAGACATCCACTTTGGAAGATAAGGCCTCAGCTTTGTCATTTCCTTTATACTTCAATAGGTCTCCTTTAAATATCTAGATGAAACACTGTACAAGTTTAAGTACTTTAATATTTCATGATAACTTTCACATCCACGGATGCCCCTGGTATATTTTTACTCTACTCTTTCCAATTACGCATGCTAGTTTTCTTATAAGGATTCCATATCATTATCCCATACTTTAGGTCTTCATCATTTATTGTTTCCTAGACTCTAAATATTTTATACAGCTTATTGTGTTATAACGATCATTAACCATTTGGTGAATATGATCAAGAAAATAACCAACGCTGGATCTACCCATATACCTAGATCCTTCAATGAATCCATACTGAAAATAAATGTATTCTATTTTAAATGTTCACCATTCAATCTATGTTTCACACAGCTTATGTGTTTAGTTGTTGTATTTATAAGCATGTTATTCTCCTGTGCCCAATTTAGTCATGTTCTATTGTAGACATGCCCTATCCATAACAGATGTAATAATGTCCCCCACTACTAAGTCATTGGCATAGAGACTGTAGATCACTTGCAGAAGAAAAAGATACAATCTAAAGAAGTATGAACCCAGGACAAAGCCGGTGAGACACCCTCACTGTAGCCAAGAATCTTTCCTGTCCAACCGCTTAATTATATTTACCATGTCCTATTTGTAAGCCATGGAGTTATCTGTCTTATCAAAATTATAGTAATGCTTAGTTGTTCTAAATTATTCATTGTTAGATTGTGAACAATCCAATCAAAGGGTGAAGATGGGTCTACATAAATTATATTTGAAGACACTTTCTCATTTGTAGCTGGGATTATGTACTATATTATTATAATCCATGTTACAAGTAGTAATAGACCTATTTTAAACATATGCATGCTGATAAATAGGTTCAAGTTCCAGCATTTCCCACTCAGCCAATTTATCCAAAATAATTTTATTTTTCAACTATAAGAACATAGACTTTGGATATATATGACTCTGGGTTTATCCTAGTTCATTTTCCCTTAAAATGGGTTTAAAAAGTGCATGTCTTTAGTACTGAGTAATATCTCCCTACTTAAATAATCTAGTATATAACAGATGTAACACTACTGTAAGTTGATGCAGAAGACTGCACTACAGTAGGGAAAAGGGAATTTTCCCTTATCTGCACTGTAGTACGGCCTCGACAACAGGCATACTTACACATAAGTGCTTCTTCGGTGAAAAGCACTTTCGCATAAGTATGCCAGGCCGTTTGGGTTTCGGACATTTGCTCATTCGAGCAAACGTCCTTCGACCCATATATATATATATATATATGTATAAAAATAAGTTATCAGATATTCATTCTGAAACATTTGACAAACCAATTTCAATGTTTGAAATTCAGTCTCAAATTAGTACTTTAAAACAAAATAAGGCCTCAGGTAATGATGGAATCATTCCTGAAATATTTAAATTAATGAATAAAGAAGCTTTACCCTTATTACATAAAGTTTTCTTCTTATGTAAATATTTGGCATGTCATCCTTCATGGAAGTATACTCTTATCTCTCCTATATTAAAAGCTGATAAGGACCCAACTGAGTGTTCCTCTTATTATAGGCCAATATGTCTTTTAAATGTAGATTATAAAATGTTCATGTCTGTTCATGCAAATAGATTGAAGAACTTTCTCCCATTTTTGACTGATGAAGATCAAACAAGATTTACTTTAAATAGGAATACAAATGATAATATTAAAAGAGTACTAACCATAATTGATTTTTATAATAATTCCAAAGACAATTTGTCTCTAATCCTCTTTGATATAAATCATGCTTTTGATTCTTTTAATTGGGATTATCTTTTCATTGTTTTGGAAGAACTGACTTTCTCTAGTAATTTCATTCAACTTATTAATCAACTTTATAAAGGGTGTCAGGCTTATGTTAATATAGGTACATACACCTCTTAATCCATTCAAATTCTTAAAGGAACTAAATAAGGTTGTCCTCTATCTCCTTTGCTTTTCACTCTTGTTATTGAGCCATTAGCTAATTTTATAAGGCTGAGTTCAGAAATTGAGGGTATTAAATTAAGTACTGATGTAACTTCTAAAATCCAGATGATTGCAGATGTCATCCTTCTTACTGTTAAAGGAAATAATAGTTCCCTTTCTGCTATCTTTGAAACTATAGAAAGTTTTCAAAGGAAATCTGGTCTAATCTTTAGTGATAGTAAAACAAAAATATTTTCTATCAGCTCCAGTATTAATAATTTGAATATGAGATTTACCAAATATGTTGTTCAAAAAGGTAAACTAACATATTTAGGAATAATATTAGCTAATAATATTAAAAATGTAATAGAGTTTAACTATAGTAATAATCTAACCATCATAAAGAATCTCAAACAAATGGAACAAACTCTTCTTCACAATAAAAGAGAGGCTTTCTTTTATTAAAATGTTTATTTTACCAAATATATTATATATTACACAGTCTTTGTCTTTACCACCCCCGAAATCATACATAAAGTATTTGAATTCATTGATCTTAAAGCTTTTTTTTGGTTTCCTAATAAACCTAGAGTGGTTCTAGCTTATCATGTAAGAGACTGGTTTACATTTTTACATTTTTATTGTTTATTCATTTAATTGTTAAATGTGAAATATTAGCACTTGCACTTTAAATTTGTGAAGCATTCTTGGCGCCAAAAGTTTTTAAATGAGTGTATTGATACAAAGTTATCTGTTCTGATGAAGTCTGCATGTTTAGCAGATGAAAGCGCTTAACGTGGATATATCAAAGTTTTTGGAAGTGTTTTATTAAAGATTTTATTCAGTCCGAGCCGGTGTCTTATCGCTGCCTTATTGAACATAGCTGACGGTTGTTACTGTCTGTTTTATCCTCTTTTCTGGTGTTGTTCAGTGTTTGACGTTCAAATTCTAACAGAATGTAATATTAAATAATTCATTTGCTTGGGTGTTAAAAGATTATTTCATAGCTAATAATTTTCATATAAATACTTCCCATTACATGTCACTTCTAGTAAAGATATTTAGAAATTTTATCTATAGAAATCCAGCTGATAAGGCTTGGATGTTCCTTCTTTATCGCATTGCTTTTATTCAAAACAATATTTCTTCTTCAAACCTCTCTATGATGATGTTACTTAAGGAAAAGAATCTCATTTATTGCTTTCAACTGTTGACTAATGATAAATCAAACTCAGTAGATTACTTAGTAAATATGACTTAAGTAATGATGTGTGGTTGGAAATACAATCTTGTAGACCGTTCGTGGATAGTAAAATTGACTTAATGTCACCAAGAATAAAAATTTCTGTCCCTAAGTTATTACATTTCTTGATAATATTCATACAGCAGAATTTATCTAATAAAGGTATGCTTTCTAAACTACATAAAGTGATAAGAAATTAAACAAAAAGTTATACTGAGAGTTATTAGGGTTACTTTACATAAGTTAATAATAACCCACCTAATGAGAATGATAAAAAAACAATTCTGGCATCATCTAAACTCACTACCTCTTCTCTTAGATGGAGATTGTTCTCTTGGAAATTTATGTACAGGTCCTTTTTTACACCACATAAAATTGAGCTAATCAGTAAGAAAAAAGTAGCTTGTTGGAGATGTGAATTGGAGACTAAGGTGGATTGGTGACATATGTTTTTTTTCATTGTTTAGCTCTTAAATCCTACTAGTGCAATATTAATCTTTTCTTATAGGCATTATTTTCTGATAATTTTGTTTTAACCAAATCATTGATCCTGTTCCAGGGGATCAACCCCATTGGTCTAGAGGTTTGCCAGTGGACGCTATGGTGGTGGTGGCAGCCATGAAAAAGGACCTTGCTGAAGAGAGTCCTGCTGTTCAGCCGCCCAGCAGAGAGTCCAGGGCAGTGGACAGGTTAGGGAAGCGAGTTTTTGCATCAGCGACCTTTGCAGTTAGGTCTCTGAACTTTTTGGCACATTTTACGAGGCTCCAGAGAGATCTTATCTCCGAACTGTCTGGAACCCTCGCGGGCCAAGTATCGGATGGAGCACGAGATAAAGTTGCTTCCCAACTTGCCACCCTAGAGTCAATGTCCAATTCATCCATGAGGTTGCTGTCACACGCAACCGAAGGAGCAGCTAGAGCTGCGGGTGCAGGCATAGTCATGAAACGTCATGCCTGGATGTGCATTTGTGATCTCGTGGACTCCTTCAAGTCTTCCTTTTTAAATGCTTCTATCGAGCCATCAGCTCTGTTCGGTGCTAAGGTCAAGGATACATTAGCCAGGTGCGAGCAAGATGGGAAGACCTTGTCTGCCGTTGGCCTATGCTTTTCCAAACCTCACCGTTCCTTCTCCGGGAACCAGAGGAGCGGGAAGATGTGGCACAAGAAGTCTCAAGGTCCTTTCCGAGACGCACGTGGTGAGGACTCCTCCAGAGGCAGAGGGGTTCCAATAATGGAAGACGTCCCTTTCAGGGCAGAGGGGGTCCCTGGAACCAGGGCTCCAGAGATTCCTTCTCGGGTAGACTGTATCAGCGCTCCTGAGGTGCTGCTTGATTGCTTTCCTCTGGAATCAGTCAGGGCACATTTTTCTCTGTACCAAACTGCCTGGCTGTCCATTACAAATGATCAGTGGGTGCAGAGAATCATTACCAGAGGCTACCATATTCCCCTAATAGCTTATCCAAGACCTCCGAAATCCCTTCCCGATGTTCCACGCAGTCAAAGGGAGGAGGCAGCTTCCGAAATGTGAAAGCTATGTCAAAAATGAGCCATCCAACAGGTCCCCCCAGATCAGTGCGGATCAGGGTTCTACTCAAAATTCTTTTTTTTGCCAAAGAAAACAGGGGACTGGAGGCCCATTCTGGATCTCAGCCAACTAAACAAATCAGTAGTTCAGACCAAATTCCGCATGGTCACGATTCAAACCATCCTCCCCTTTCTGCGGGAGGGTGTGTGGATGTGCTCATTAGATCTCCGGGATGAGTATTACCATATCAAGATGGACATGTGCTTCAGAAGCCTCCTTTGCTTCCGGTTGGGAGCCAATCACTACCAATTCAGAGTCCTGCCTTTTGGTCTCTCGACGGCCCCCAGAATGTTCACAAAATGTTTTGCAGTGGTAACAGCTCATCTGAGACTTTAGGGATTCCAGGTGTTTCCATACCTAGACAATTGGCTCCCCTCCGCCCCCACCAAGCGCCTTCTAGTCAAGACCCTCCGTTACACCCTGGTTCTAGCGGAGTCACTAGGCATCACCATACATTGGGAGAAATCCACCCTTCAACCCTCACAACAACTGGAATTCATAGGGGCAATATTCAACACCCAGTCAAGCCTGATCTCACTTCCTCTCCACATGCTTCGGAGACTAAGGGCACAAGTTCAAGTGATACTCTGTCGAAGAAAGGTGTCTGCAAGGGAAATTTTCCAAGCCTTGGGATCTATGGCTGTAGCCATCCCTATTGTTGCCTTAGCCAGACTACACATGAGCTTACTACAATGGCTCCTTCAGGCCCAGTGGGTACCCAATCTTCACCCCCTGAACTCACAGATTCTCATCACCGACACCTGCAAACTAGGTCTCCTCTGGTGGATGAGTACAGATTAAAATCTTTGCTGTCACCCCTTCCAGTCTCCCCATCCCAGTGCCACTGTGACCACAGATGCTTCCCTGATGGGGTGGGGGGGGGGCCACTTCCAGGGAAAGTCAGTCCAAGGTACATGGTCTGATGTAGAGGTCAACTTGCATATCAATGTCCTGGAGTTAAGAGCGGTGCTGTTGGTGTTGCAAGCTTTTCATCTGCTTCTTCTGTCCAGAACGATTGCTGTCCAGTCGACAACATGTCCGTGGTCTGGTACATAAACAAACAGGGAGGAACCAAATCCTACCCCCATGTCGCGAAGCCATGAGAATCTGGCAGTGGGCGATAGCTTCCAACCACTTTCTGATCGCAACGCATATCCGGAGAGCTCCAAAGTGATTGTGGACAGGCTGAGCAGATGCATTGTCCATCCTCACAAGTAGTCTCTCAACCCGAGTGTGGCGGTGGAAATTTTCAGCCGTTGGGGCCAGCCATGCTGGGACTTTTTCGCTTCCCCCTCAAACACAAAATGCAGCAGCTACTTTGCCCTCTTTCCCCCTCTCGGGGAGTCACCAAGGGAAATTTTCCAAGCCTTGGGATCTGTGGCTGTAGCCATCCCTATTGTTGCCTTAGCCAGACTACACATGAGATTACTACAATGGCTCCTTCAGGCCCAGTGGGTACCCAATCTTCATCCCCTGAACTCACAGATTCTCATCACCGACACTTGCAAACTAGATCTCCTCTGGTGGATGAGTACAGATGAAAATCTTTGGTGTAACCCTTTCCAGTCTCCCCAGCCCAGCGCCACTGTGACCATGGATGCTTCCCTGATGGGGTGGGGGGGCCACTTCCAGGGAAAGTCAGTCCAAGGCACATGGCCTGATGTAGAGGTCAACTTGCATATCAATGTCCTGGAGTTAAGAGTGGTGCTGTTGGTGTTGCAAGCTTTTCATCTGCTCCTTCTGTCCGGAATGATTGCTGTCCAGTTGGGCAACATGTCCGTGGTCTGGTAAATAAACAAACAGGGATGAACCAAATCCTACCCCCAATGTCACGAAGCCATGAGAATCTGGCAGTGGGCGATAGCTTCCAACCGCTTTCTGATCATAACACATGTCCCGGAGAGCTCCAACGTGATTGTGGACAGGCTGAGCAGATGCATTGTCCATCCTCACAAGTGGTCTCTCAACCCGAGTGTGGCGACGGACATTTTCAGCTGTTAGGGCCAGCCATGCTGGGACTTTTTCTCCTCCTCCTCAAACACAAAATGCAGCAGCTACTTTGCTCTCTTTCCCCCTCTCAGGGAGTCACCAAGAGGCGCTTTGGTTCACGATTGGCCCATGGGTCTCCTTTATGCTTATCCTCCGATTCCTCTGATCCCCCATGTTCTAAGGAAAGCGATTCAGTTGAGAAGCAAAGTGATCCTCATTACCCCGTTCTGGCCTCATCAAGTATGGTTTCCCTTCCTAAGACCTCATCTGTTACAACCTACTTGGATCCTAGACACTCGTCAGGACCTCATATCTCACCCACAAGGGCTGACTCCCCCGAATCTGTCCACTCTCAAGCTGACAACTTGGTTTCTCCACTTCCGTTAGTTACCAGGCAGGAAACTCTCTCTTCACCCGTACATGATATTATCTTGGCCTCTCATAAACCATCCATCAGGAAACTGTACAGGGACAAATGGAAAAGATTTTCTATTTGGTCACGTAATCAAAAGCTACACCCATTCTCAGCCCCCGTAGCCACTATTTTTCATTATCTGGCTGAACTGTTCGACAATGGGGCCCTCAGCTTCCACCATTCGAGTCCATCTAGCAGCTGTTTCCAACTTCCATAATGGGTCAGATGGAGTCCCGCTTATTTCCTTTCGCCTTTGCAAGACCTTCCTCAAGGGTATTTTCCACAGTAGACCTCCCATCAGACAGCCAGTGAAGGCATGGAATCTGTCCTGGGTTCTGCAGTCTCTCTCTCTGCCCCCCTTTTGAGCCGGCTGTGACATGTGATCTAAAATTCCTGTCATGGAAATCCTTATTTCTGGTGGCTATAACTTCAGCCAGAAGAATTTCTGAATTACAAGCATTATGTATCAAGAGCCCTTATCTGATCTTTCATAAGGACAGAGTATCACTTTGTACTAATCCATCCTTTCTCCCCAAAGTGGTTTCTGATTTTTCGATTAACCAGTCTATTGAACTCCCTGTGTTCTTCCTAAATTACTCTAACAAGGGAGAATACTGCCTACATTCCTTGGATGTTCATAGACAATTACGTTTCTATCTGGGCAGAACTAAACCCTTTCGCAAGTTGGACCAGCTTTTCATCTCCTTTGCAGGTCCTAGAATGGGAAGCTCAGTGTCAAAGGTTACTTTGTCTAAATGGCTCAGGGATTCACTTATGGAGGGATCTAAGCCTGGTCAAATCAAGGCTCACTCAACTAGGGCTATTGCAGCATCTGTTGCCTTCCACTCTAGCCTCCATGGATGACATTTGTGCAGCTGCCATTTGGGCTAAGCCCCACACCTTTATCAAGCATTACAAATTGGATCTGATCTCCAGGGGAAGAGTGGCCTTTGGTTCAATGGTTCTCAGGAATGTTCTTCCATAAGGGCCACCCAGGTTCTCCAAGTAGCTGGGGACTCGGTCCCTTCAGTGATGAATAGGAAAAAGATTAACAACTTCAGATAAAGAAGTTATGTCTTACCATAATGTTCCATCTGAGTTGTTGATCTTCTTCCAGTCATCACACCCTCCCACTGACCCCCTCCAAAGGTTCCTGGCAGATTTTCTGGGTCTTTGTGGTGTATTAGTGTTGTCTGCGCAGAGATGGCCTCTGACTTATTTCTTCTTCTATATGTTGCAAGCAATCTCGATCTGAGGTTACTGAGTAAAGGGCATTGTGGGTAGCAGCTTAGCTCAAGAGTTTTTGGTGCACGCAAGCTTGGTATAAGGCCAACTCGCCATCAGTGATGACTGGAAGAAGATCAACAACTCAAATGGTAAGACATAACTTCTTTTTCTTACATCAAGATAGGACATACATACAAATATAAATGCTTTGTGAAAAACTGTAAAAAAAGCAAAATCAATAGGCGCACTGGCACGTTGGCGCTTTAGCGCTTCAATCACGACCGCAAAATCAGTACCAGAATTAATTTAAGCTAGTACTGTATTGCAGCATCATTGTATCCTGACTGTTTGGCAGTAACCTAAAAAAAGTGGTGAGAAATGCATTCAGATGTTGTTAATAAGTTATTGACTTCTTTTACATCTGAACATGAACATTACTACACATTCTTCTATTCTAATGTGGCAAGTTATAGAAATTAATAGTTCAAAACATGTGCCTGATTACCGTTTGTATCTGGAGACAAACAACTGAGAGCTCTGCAGCTGACACCTGAAAGAAGCTAGCATTTGACAAGCTCCTCTACATGTTATTCGCACCTTCAGTGAGACTTTAGGTGAATACTACTAACTGAAGAGGAGATTTCCCTAATCTTTGGAAAAAGGTACCAAGTGACACCTGGACACTGGGCTTTGTAATACTATTACATTCGGTCCGTAATACCATCCCCAAGAGTTCTGTATTTTTATTCAGAAAGTGCAAGAATTAAAGCCCCTTGTTCTATTTGTTTTTGAACAGAATAGAGTTGTATTTAAGTAATTGTTGCTCGTTTTGGACTTTTTTCACTATCACTCTCTTCCTGATTAGGAAACAAAATAGTTTAGAGCAGTGAGGAACTGATCGCTGCAGTGCCTTATTTACAGTTCCAGTATTGCTGATAATTTATGAAGGAAGCGATTTATACAGAACCTTACAGTACTGATTCTGCAGTTAGTCCTGTATTTAACTCTTTTTCTTTTTTATCATTTAAAAACATGTTTTTTAACACAGCCATTGTAATTTGTATAAACACACACATACACACACACACACACACATCACAGAAAGATGAACAAAATAATTCAGTTATGCAGTTTTTGGAGTGTGTCTACATCGGAACCAATGCCACATTGTATCCGTTTTCCATAGGGAATGAAAACAGTTTGGGAAAGTTGAAGCATGGTCAAATTTAAAAAAGGGAGGGCAGAGAAGGGGGTATGACTGATGACATCACACAGTGGTTGGTCTTACTTGGCAGACTGAGAGCGGGACACTCAGAAAGTAAAAACAGGGTATTTACACAAAAAACTACAGAACAGTGCAGATTCCGTGACATGGGCCCCCAGTACATTACTTAAGGTACACATTGGTGACAAAAAATAAAAAAGTGTTCTGAAAGCTGCAACACTGACACTCTCCCGTTAAGCTAACTACATGGTTTCTTCACTTCCAGTAATAGTTATACAGTCCAGGCTTGCTTCTGCAGTCCGCGAGATTATCTTGGCCTCCCAGAAGGCTTCTACCAAGAAAGTCTACAGAAGCAAACGGAAAAGATTTTTTTGGGCCTCCGACCAGAATATTGACCCTTTTTCAGCACCAGTTTCATCCATTCTTCTTGTTATAGCCATAAATAAATAACATTAAGAATTTACCTTATATGCCTTTCATAGCCCTTGATGAAGCATTCTCACTGTACATACAAAAAATGTATTTTTATACATTTTCTTGTCAGTTTCATTATGTTACAATGACTGTGTCCTATAGAAAACTTTGCAAATGTCCTCATCCTTTGTGATTTTCACCTCAGACTTCACGTGAACACCTTCCTATACATGATCCACCTGCTTCCAGGGGTCTTGTTTCTGACCTTGGATGTTTCAAACCTGCCCTAGCAACAACGCACTCCTAGTCTGGAGGAGTCAGGCTAGCAAATTCCTTTTGTAGTAACTGCAACACATACTGTTCTCTCTTATTACATACTAAAAGAATGCACTTTAAAAGACAGGAATACTGTGGCTTATAAAACTGTATTTTTCCCAGCCATGCATACAAATTATAGTTGCTTTTTAACAATCATATTATAGCGCCATCATCAACTGAAATTAATGTATATTTTAATAAGCTGGTCTTGTCCCTTAACAGTTTCCTCCCTCTTACACTATCAGTGTCATACCGTACATATAATTATGTTTTTATTTTGCTTAACTTGATAAAATACGCCTCAGCGTTATAGTAGTCATCATCATTTTTTGTCAAAATAGAACTGTCACTGATTTGTGCATGCAGTGGCATTTCATGTGGAGGTGAGGTTAAACATCTTGTAATCACAGCCTTTAGAATAGAAAATGCCAAAATCATTACAAATATAATAAAAAGTACAACGACAATACCTTGGATTATGGTAGTTCCCAGGTTACCAAAAATACTGCCCAACCATCCAAAAAGTGTCCAATTTTTGGATGTGCTGTTCAACTCTTTGGCCCTTTGTTCCATGAAGTTTGCCACTTTTTCCTCTTCATCATGATAGTTACTAAATACATGAACAGCAACGACTCCCTATGAGGGCACATGACCCCCTTTTGCAGCAAGCATTATATCAAGTGCCATTCGATTCTGTAAAACCACAGTTCGCATTTTAGTCAATTTTTGATTTGCCATCCTGATGTGATGTGAAGTTTCATTGGCCACCTCCTGTAGAATTTGGGCAAGTATGATGATTTCAAGCATTGTCCTTTGCACTCCATATCCAAAATTAAAAAACTGAAAATACTTGCTCTGTCCAGTGGATTGCTCGCTTATTTCTCAGTCTACCTGTTGGTGAGTGTTCGAAATGTTGAATAGCAGGAGTAATATAGCCTACAAAGCAACATCCGGACCAGTTTGTAGGCAACCAGGGGTAGACACGATTACCACAGATGTAGTAACGGTCACTTATGCCCATGCCACCCCCCCAGTCATAGCTTTTTAAGTGCAAAGAGTCTAACACACTTTTATGCCTGGTGTCATTACATTTGCTTTTTTCTACTGGTACAGTTCCATTTCTGGCATAACGTGTCTCCATGATGTGTAGTTGCAAGTTAAAGAGACACAACCTTTGAAAAATCAGTTACATTATGCTGATGTCATTAAAGTCCTTTCAAATGACACCTGCGATGTAGGGATGGGAATCATAGGAATCCCTGCCTTGGAATGATGAGGTATATGCGAACATATCCAGCAGATGTCCTTCAAGGATGCATCTGCAGTCTTTACAAATGGGTTGTCCTGTCGTCAGGCAGCCCTTCGGTCGGCCGGATTCCAAAGTCTGGGTCTGGCTTCGGCTGGTGTCGCACTTCACCCGACGTCATTGCGGCAGTTTTTCGGGTATAAAGGCATCAGTCGACGCCATTTTCCTCAGTCTTTCTTGCCGCGTGGCGCCCGAAGCAGAAGCTGTTCGCAAGTGCCGGTCGGTCAGATCCAGAGATTACTACTACCAAATATTACTTCGAAGACTTCTAAAAAGCTAAGTACCCCGTTGGGTCTCTTTCTTGCCTCAGCCGATGTCAGAGAAAGTGAATAACTGTTTATCTTGTGGGAAACAAATACCTCATAAAGATTTCCACTCCTATTGCATACATTGTTTAGGCCCAGACCAGGACGTAGCAGCTTGTCTAGCCTGTGCTTCTTTTAACCGACGGACGCTTAGACGTCGGTCGGAGTTTGCTGAACAGATTTTCAGCTCCGATTTTGCCTATATTATGCCGTCGGATCCTCCGACAATGCAAATTACCAAAAAACGCAAAGAAAAGGACCGACACTCGCGGTCCGTGGTTTCGGCCGAAACCGCGGTTAAGCAAACCGCGAGTGTCTCGGTTTCGGCCGAAACCGAGCAAGCGGTTCTTTCTTCAGCCGAAATCATGCCTTCTACCGAGGCCTCTTCTAACCTGGTAGAAACGGCTTCTGAAATCCAACCTTCTGTTGCGGTTTCACAGGATTTATCAGACACCATTCCCCTGGATATTTCAACCTCTGCACGTGGAGCCTTTGCCAGGGCTAAAGCAGCCAAAGCATCAAAAACGGTGCCTGCCAAACCCCCCTCTCACAGGCCCAGCACCAGCTCCCATATGCTTTCTTTGGCTGAGGATCTCATCTCTTTAAGTCGTGGAGCACAGCCTCATCCAGACAGGGCCTCTCTCCCTCCTCCAGAAAAGAGGCCTAGAGCAGAGCCCCCTGAGCCAGTATCCACAGATGATTCCTCTGATGACTCAGAGCATACAGACCCTCCTGAGGCCCCTTATTCTCCTTACGAAGACTCTGATGCTGAAGAGTCCATCCCTTCAGCCTCTCCACCTGAGGAATTTTCCTTTGGGGAAACCTTGCATGCTATGAGGGAACAATTTCAGTGGCAGGGCCAAGATTTCTCAGACTCCAGAAAAAGGCTTAGGACCTTTCTACATTTGCCACAGCATAGGCCTTTAGCTATACCTCCAGTTCTTTCTGTTGTTGATGATGCATTTAATGATGCTTGCACTGCTCCTGATTCATTACCTCCGGCTCCTGCTAAGCCCGATAGGTTCTACAGGGTCCCGGACACTCATCACCATTTATACAAGGCTCCTTTTGTAGATCCAGAGACTATCTCCCAGGGCCCTAAAGCTGTAGCAGCTACTTCTACTAAAACCCCTCCCTCTGAAAGGGAATCCAGGTCCTTAGAGAGATGGGGTAAAAAAGTTTACACCTCTGCTACTTTGTCAGCTAGAGCTTTGAACTGCCAATTTCATATGATTCAATATCAAGAGTTTATGCTTGACCAGTTGACTAAAAAGCTGTCCTCTGAAGAATCTTTAGATAAAAAGTATGTTCAAGAAATGGTACATAACATACAGCAGGTTAGTAACCATTCTTTAAAATGTGGCTATGATGCACTGGAGGCTTCCTTTAGATCAGCCATGACTGGCACAGTTATCAGGAGGCATGCATGGTTGAAAGAACAGGCATTACCAGACCATGTCAAATCAAAGCTTTTGGATGCACCTATGGACAATGTCAGTTTATTTGGTTCTCCTGCACAGCAGGTACTAAAAAAGATGGAAGAGAAGGCAAAATCTGTACAAACAGTGAAAGATTTCTTACAAGTTCAACCTCCATGGTTTAGCAGGAACTGGCCCTCCAAGAATTGGTCCTTTCCGGACTCCTCTAAGGCACAAAGAGGCAGGAATAGGCACTCTAGAGGCAGAAACCAATCCAGGGGTGCCTACAGGGGACGCCAGTGGCAAGGTAACAACCAGCGAGGCACGGATGCAGCCACCACCACTACAACAACTCAATCACAGTGACTTGGCGGTGGCACCGCCTACCAGGGAACAACTAGATGCACCCTTAGGCGGAAAGTTAACCTTATTTTCAAAGAACTGGCATTGCATCACAAGAGAAAAATGGATTTTGCAAACTATAGACCAAGGTTACAGGTTCCATTTCCATACTCTACCAGGAAAGAGAGGAATGCCAAACCTACCACCTACTCAAAGGACAGAAGCTCTAAAGCAAATATCTCAATTATTAAGAATGAGAGCTGTGGAAAAGGTACCATCTATGGAGCAAGGAAAGGGATTTTACTCCAGACTCTTCCTGGCACCAAGAAAAGAAAACAAATGGAGGCCTATTCTAGACCTGTCCACTTTAAACACATTCCTCATTGTTCCAAAATTCAAAATGCTGACCCTACAGCAGCTTCTTCCCATGCTGGGCAAGGAGTTTTGGCTGGTAACTCTAGATCTCAAGGAGGCATACCTGCACGTCCCCATATGACCAATTTGCAGAAGATACCTCAGATTTCTTGCAGGATCAGAGCATTATCAATTCTCAGCATTGCCCTTTGGCTTATCTACTGCGCCCAGAGTGTTCACGAAATGCCTGGCATCAGTAATCGCTCATTGCAGACTTCAGGGGATTCAAATCTATCCCTACCTGGATGACTGCCTGATACAAGCGGACAACAAAATCAAACTAACAGAAGACTTACAAAGAGTCATTTACCTGCTGCAAGCCCTGGGATATACAGTCAATATAAAAAAGTCAAGGCTGATTCCATCCCAAAGAATAACCTTTCTGGGTGCAGAACTGGACACATCAAAACAAATGGCATTCCTAACTACAGAAAAGAAAGAGCAACTTCCTCTCTACTTCTTGGCATTAACAAAGCAGAACCATCTAACTGCAAGAAAAGTGTTACAAGCTCTAGGCTTCATGGCATCCTGCATAATACTGGTCCCTCATGCCAGACTGCATATGAGAAAGCTACAGTGGTACCTAAAGAATTTGTGGTCCCAACACAAGCACAGCCTAGAAACCAAAATTCCAATAATCCCATGCCTGAAGCAAGAGTTCCTATGGTGGGCTCAGGCCTGTCAATCAAACACAGGATTGCCCTTCTGCAAAAGTCAACCAAGACAAACCATCACAACAGATGCCTCAGACCTCGGTTGGGGGGCACACATGCTGGGCAAGTGCATTCAAGGCCTATGGACTCAAGACCAGCTGCACCTGCACATAAATCTAAAGGAAATGATGGCAGTAAAATTGGCAATCCAGTCATTCGGACCTTTTCTCCAAGAAGGTCAGTTGATGATAAGGACAGACAACACCACAGTTATGTGGTACATCAACAAACAGGGAGGCACACATTCATATCCTCTATGCCGGCTGGCACTGGACCTATGGGATGTGGCTCTGAGCTACAACATTCAGTTACAAGCAATTTATGTACCGGGGAAGGAAAACATTCTAGCAGACATATTAAGCAGAACTACAACAGATGCCCACGAATGGATGCTGCATCCGGACATCTTCAAAGCCATCAGAAGAGAATGGGGATTACCACAAATAGACTTGTTTGCATCCCCACTCAATCACCAGCTAAAGAAATTCTGCACAAGGACGTACCACCCACTTGCTTGGAAGGTGGACTCCCTATCTTTCAGTTGGAAAAACCTGATAGCATACGCATTCCCACCACTTCCTTTGATGCACAAGGTGCTTCTGAAAATCAAAGAGGAACGTCCGAGGATCATTCTGATAGCTCCAGACTGGCCAAGACAACATTGGTATCCATTGCTGAGGAGCATGTCCCGGGAACAAATATGGACACTACCCCTGATCCCATTACTGTTAACACAGAACAACTACAACATCCTGCATCCAAACCTGAAAACTCTGCAGCTAACTGCCTGGAACATTACATAACAGCAATTAACCCAAATTTATCCCAAAGGGTTAAAGACATAATCCAGGAGGCTCGTAGACCTTCAACAAGAAAGAATTATGCAGCAAAATGGAAAAGATATCTCATTTGGAGTACTGCAAAGGGGCAAGATGTGACACTGGTGAACATAGCCAACATCCTGGAGTACTTGGCAGAGCTCTTCCATACAGGCCTGTCCTATTCTTCCATCAAGATACATGCATCAGCTATTTCAGCAGAATACAGCTTGGATCCTCCTGTCTTCTCTCATCCTCTGCTCAGACAGTTTCTGAGAGGAATTAAAAATGTAAAACCTCCCAGGAAACCTCCATTGCCAGCATGGGACTTGAACTTTGTGCTAGAAAAATTGACACTTCCCCCTTTTGAACCAGCAGCAACAGCAGAATTACAATACTTATCCTGGAAGACTGCTTTCCTGCTGGCAATAACTTCAGCAAGAAGGGTCTCTGAGCTACAAGTATTAATGGCAGTGCAACCCTTCCTGATCTTCCATCAAGATAGAGTGTCCATGAGAACAAATCCTACATTTATGCCTAAGGTGGTATCCAGAGTCTCTTTAAACCAGGCTATCCACCTTCCTACATTCTTCCCCAACCCACAGAACAGGGGAGAAAGACTCTTACATACCTTGGATGTACATAGACAATTACGCTACTACCTGGACAGGACAAAAACCAATAGAAAAACTGACCAGCTTCTGGTAGCGTATGCAACAGGAAAGGAAGGAAAACCAATTTCAAAACAGACAATCTCCAAATGGATAGGAAATTGCATTAGATTTTGTTACTCCTACCATGGAAAGAAAACTCCAGAGAACATCAGGCCTCACTCCACAAGGGCTACAGCCACTACCACAGCTTTCTTACGAGGAGTGGCTATCAAGGACATTATAGAGGCTGCTACTTGGACCTCCGTGCATACATTTGCCAAGCATTATAATTTACCTCTATACTCTAGATCCCGAGCAGGTTTTGCCACTGCTGTTTTGCAAGGGATCCTAACTACACCATAATCTCTACTCTTTTCCTCCTCCCCTAGTTTAGCTATGGTATTCTACCCATTTGTAAAGACTGCAGATGCATCCTTGAAGGACATAATACAGTTTTGTACCTACCATAAATGTAGATGTCCGATAGGAATGCATCTGCAGTCAGGATTACCCACCCTCCTTCCCCTCTGAGGTACTCCTAGGGTATTTGCCAACCTTCAGCTAGCTTGGGGGGGATCTATTATGGTGTATTTGTTTGTATATATGTACATACATGCTTATTTTATGTGTTTGCTCTCTACTATTTGGAAACTTTGGCATTTATCCAAATTTAGCCATCCAAGAGGGCACCTGGCATCTGGGGCAAGAAACACTGAGGAAAATGGCGTCGGCTGATGCCTTTATACCCGAAAAACTTCCGCAATGACGTCGGGTGAAGTGCGACACCAGCCGAAGCCAGACCCAGACTTTGGAATCCGGCCGACCGAAGGGCTGCCTGACGACAGGACAACCCATTTGTAAAGACTGCAGATGCATTCCTATCGGACATCTACATTTATGGTAGGTACAAAACTGTACTTTTGTTTTGTTTAGATTTTTGGCATATTGCCGAAGGACCAGCAAGAAACTGTTTTCTCTCGACCAGTTTATAGAAGGGAACAGCAGCAGAAACAAAGCAAAAATACCTGTTGTTACTGGATTCATCGTGGACTGCTACTGAAGTTGACCTCCTCACTGGGCAGATGATTTATCTGTCACACCTCAATCTCCCTCTGTTGGCTGTGATGATTCGTCTGGGGTCCCCACACGACAGGTGGTCTTGCAATGAGACGAATGGATCCACGTTGTTGGTCCTGCACAGCGAACTGCAGTCAAAGTGGTGAGCAGGACCTGAAAAGGCCCCTTCCACCTCGGGCTCAGGCAGTTTTTCCTCTGAAAAATTTTCACACACACCCAATCACCCGGTTGTAGTTGATGACAGGGTTGGTCAGGAGGCTTTGGAAACGCTGCTCTTACTGTTCGATGATATTGCTGCAAGATATTAATGAGCTTTCTACAGTAAGAAATCATAGCATCATCTGACAAAGTTAAATCAGCATTTCCCACTGGAGGGGTAGCTGGAAGGGCCATGGGTCTCCTCATTAATATCTCATATGGACTCAATTTCCTGGTGGCATTCAGTGAGGCCTTCATACTTATTAATGCTAAGGTAAGGGCTTCAGGCCACTTTAAGTGGGTTTCAGCACAAATCTTTGAAATTTTATTTTTAAGGGTCCTGTTTACCCTTTCCACTAATCCAAATGACTGGGGATGGTTGGGACAGTGAAGACTCAACTTAGAATTAAAAGCTTTACATAACTCTTTAAATAGACTATTATTAAAATTAGTTCCCTGGTTACTGTTAACAATGCTGTGTATAACGAATCTCGGTATATAATCAGATAACAATTTTTTAATAACTGTGACTGCATCAGCTTTGCAACCTGGGTAAACTTCCACCCATGCTGAGAACATACACATTACCACCAAAATAAATTGTAAATTATTAGTCTTAGGCATCTGGATGAAATCCAGCTGTATATTAACAAAAGGTCCCCAGGGTGGAGGTAAACATACAGATTTGCTGTTGGCATGTTTGCTTATGTTATATTCCAAGCAAATACTACAATTTGTACATACTGAAGTATCAAAGAGGAGACAGGAGGGGCGTACCAACTTTGGGTAATTTGATTAAATAAAGCTATTTTACCTGTATGAGCTGGTAGATGATTTGGCCTTACTAGGTAAGGTAGCAAAGAGGCAGGTGCCACCAGTCGGCCATCCGAATGTCGCCATATGCCATCAGAGGATTTTCTGCATCCATCTTTGAGCCACCTCAGACCTTCTCCCTGTGATGCTTCAGCTTGAAAGGCTGACAACTTTGCAAAATTAAACACATCATTACTGTTGCAGTTTGTTACTGTTAACATATAAAAATGTTTACAACAATTTACTACTGCTTGTTTAGCAGCTTGGTCTACCAAATTATTACCTTTGGTAACAACATTCTGTCCCTTTTGATGTGCACATTTGATTACAGACAGCTTTTTAGGTAACAAAAGTGCATCCAACAATGATTTTATGTATCCTGAATTTTTTATTTGATTTTCTGAAGAGGTAAAAAACCCTTTCTGTCTCCAAAGTTGCCCAAAATCATGTACCACCTCGAAAGCATAACGGCTGTCTGCAAAAATGTTGGCCACTTTGTCTTTGGCTAACTCACAGGCTTTTTGCAAAGCTGCTAGCTCAGCTATTTGAGCAGAGTGAACACCCTGTAATCTTTGTTGCAACAGTATTATTTCCTTGGTGCAGACTGCTATTCCCGAGATCAACTTTTCTGTTTGATCTCTTCCACAGGATCCATCCACAAACAGATGCATGTCATCATTGGGTACAGGAGTGTCCTTTAAGTCCTCCCTAGGCGAAAGCAGATAGTTAGTTACACACACACAATCATGCTCTTCACCATCATCAGCAGTAGGCAACAGAGATGCAGGATTTAGAACAGGACAGCAGAACAGAGAAATAGATGGTTCAGAAAGAAGTGTAAGTTCATATCTAGTTAAACATGTAGTCGAGAGTGGTTGAGCTTTCATTTTAAGCAAAAGAGATAATACAGAATGAGGGACAGCTACTGTGAGATCATACCCAAGTACCAACGATTGTGCCAGATTAACTAGAATGGCAGCAGCGGCAACTGCCCTTAAACAAGGTGGAGAACCTTTTGCAACAGAGTCATGTGCTGTAATAAGCCAATGGACGATAACTGTCCCCATGTTTTTGTGCAAGTACTCCTTGAGTGAATCCATTTCTTTCATGACAAAATAAAGTAAAAGGTTTATTATAGTCTGGTAACCCCAAAGCTGGGGCAGCAGCTAAAGCTTGCTTCAAGTTCTGAAATGAATTTTCCTCTTCACTGTTCCAAAGGAGAGGCTCTGGTGTATCTTGCTTTAAAAGATTTGTCAAAGGTTTGGCAATTTCTGCGTAGCTACTGATCCACTGTCTACAGTATCCTGTCATACCTAGGCAAGACCTAAGCTGTCTCTGAGTTATGGGACGTGGGGCCTTAGATATTGCATCAATACGAGATGGTAACACTTGCCTGCTACCCTGGGATATTAAATCACCAAGATAACATACCTGAGGTGACGACACTTGTAGTTCTTCTCTAGACACTTTGTGTCCCTTTTCTGCAAGGATAGTCAGAAGATGCAAGGTATCCTGCTGACATTACTGAAAGGAGTTTGATGTTATTAGTAAATCATCTACATATTGTATTAACACAAACCCACCTGGAAATGTCGCATTCTCCAAATCTTTAGAATTTGAGAAAATAATAAAGGAGATTCAGTATATCCTTGTGGCAACCATGTCCAGGTATATTGCTGTCCCTGATAAGTGAAAGCAAACAGAAACTGACTGTTAGGTTGAATAGGTATAGAAAAGAATGCTGAACATAAATCTATCACAGAAAAGTAACTAGCTGTAGGTGGTATGCAACTCAGTATTGTTGCTGGATTTGAAACAACAGGAAAAATAGGTAGTACTGCATTATTTACAGCCCTTAAGTCGTGGACAAATCTAGAAGTATTTTTTCTGGCTTTTTTACTGGAAAAATAGGAGTATTACAAGGGCTTTTAGCTGGTATTATTACTCCTTGCTGTATTAGAGACTGAATTACAGATTTGATTCCCTGTTGTGCTTTTGATTTCAGTGGATACTGTGGAATTTTATGGAGGGGATGTTCATCGTGCATACAGCTGCAGTCATAACAGATGGGTTCTCCTGCCGTCAGGTGGGTCCTCGGTCGGCCGAATTCCAAAGTCTAGGTCCGGCGTCGGTTGTCGTCGCTTCTTCCCTGACGTCAGTGCGACAGGGGTATAAAGGAACCAGCCGACGCCATTTTCTTCAGTCTTTCTTGCCGCGCGGTGCCCGAAGCAGAAGCAGTTCGCAAGTGCCGGTCGGCCAGCTCCTTAAATTACGAAAATTTTGAAACCGAAGTCTTCTTGAAAGCTAAGTACCCCGTTGGGGAAACTTTTCTTGCCTCAGACCGATGCCAGACAAAGTTAATAATTGTATTTCATGTGGGAAGCAAATACCGCATAAGGATTTCCATTCCCTCTGTATACCATGTTTAGGCCCAGACCACGACGTCTCGGTCTGTCGTTTTTGTGCGACATTCAACAAACGCACCATTAAGTGTCGGGCGGAGTTCACCCAGCATTATTTTGGAAAAACATTTAACTATATTATGTCGTCGGATACTCCGACTCCAGTTTTGTCTAAAAAATGCAAAGATAAGGACCAACACACGAGGTCCGCGACCTCTACCGACACCATGCCAAAGCCGACTACACGTGGTCCGGTTCTCAGCGAGGCGCCTACGCAGCCCCTGACTACCGACGACACTTCATTGGCGGTGTCTCCTGTGCCCGAGGTCGCAGGCTTCTCGGCCCACACCCTGACTACAGATACCGAAGGCACTCTTGGCGTTGAACCTCAAAATGTGGACAGGTCTACCTCCACTCAAGGTGTCTTCAGACCTTCTTCTTCTTTCTCCATCAAAGCTTTCACTAAGTCTAAAGCAGCCATGCACTCTAAGAGACAAGCTACACAGGGCCCATCTCCAGGCCCCATGCCTAAAAAGCAGATGCTTAAAATGGCTGAGGATTTAATTACTCTTATCAGGGGTTCTCAACCCCCACCGGACAAAAGGCCCAGAGTGGAGGAAGAATCCCCCTCCTCTGATCAGGGCTCCATTATTTCAGAGCACTCTGATGATCAGGAACATTCGGCCCAGAGTGGAGGAAGAATCCCCCTCCTCTGATCAGGGCTCCATTATTTCAGAGCACTCTGATGATCAGGAACATTCTTACTCCCCTTTTGAAGACTCTGATGTGGAGGAGTCCATTCCTTCTGTATCCCCCCCAGAGGATTACTCATTTGGGGAAACTTTGCATACTTTAAGGGAACACTTCCACTGGGAAAGCCAAGATTATTCAGATTCCAAGAAAAGGCTTAGGGAATTTCTCTTACTACCTCAGCACAGGCCTCTGGCTATACCTCCTGTCTTGGACATCCTAGATGATGTTTACTCGGAGGCCTGCCTTAACCCGGACTCTCTGCCTCCAGCCCCAGTTAAGCCTGACAGGTACTACAGGGTTCCTGATTCACACCAATTTCTATACAAAAGCCATGCTGCTGACCCAGAAACCATCTCACAGGGCCCCAAGGGAATTAAGGCCTCCACTGCTAAAAATCCATTACCTTCCGAGAGAAATTCCAGATCCTTAGAAAGGTGGGGAAAAAAGGTATATACCTCAGCTACCTTAACCATGAGGGCCTTAAACTGTCAGTGCCATATGCTAAAATACCAACAGTTTTTGTTATCACAATTGAAAAGTAAAATGTCACAACCTGAACAACCAGACTTGAAGGAGTTGCAGGATTTGATGCATAGTGCAGAACAAGTGGGTAAGCATACCTTACAATGTGGTTTTGATGCTCTAGAGGCCTCATGTAGAGCTGCTGTTACAGGATCAGTCATACGTAGACATGCCTGGCTCAAGGAACAAACCTTGCCTGATCATGTCAAAGCTAAATTCCTAGATGCCCCTCTTCAAAAGGATGTATTATTTGGTGCTAATGCTGTGGAGGTATTAAGGAAAATGGAGGAAAAGGCTAAATCAATGCAAACTGTGAAAGATTTTCTACAGGTACAACCCCCACGTTTCAGTAGAAATTGGCCTTCCAAAAATTGGTCCTTTCCAGCCACGGACAGACCCCAAAGAGGCAGATACAGATGCCCGAGGGGCAGAGGACAATCCCAGGGATCCTTTAGAGGCAGACAATGGCAAGCTCCTACACAAAGAGGTGGTGAGGATAACTCGCAATCATTCAGAAAGCAAGCCCAATGACTTTCCCCTTTGCATGCCAAGCAAGACTCAAATGGCAGCCCCCTTAGGAGGAAAGCTGGCATTATTTTCAAAGAATTGGCATATTTTCACAAAAGATAAATGGATCCTGGACATTATAAACAGAGGCTACAGATTCCATTTTCACACCCTTCCAAAAATGAGAGGCATGCCAAACCTGCCACACAATCAAAGGGCAGAGGCACAAAGGCAAATTACAGATCTCATAGACATGAAAGCTATTCAAGAGGTACCTACGCACGAACAAGGTCAAGGTTTTTATTCCAGGCTATTCCTGGTACCAAGGAAGGGAAAAGATTGGAGACCTATTTTGGACCTGTCCATCCTAAACACATTTCTACTCGTACCAAGATTCAAGATGCTCACTCTATAGCAACTTCTTCCCATGCTGGGCAAGGAGTCTTGGCTGGTAACATTGGACCTCAAGGAGGCATACCTGCATGTCCCAATCAGACAAAATTGCAGAAGATACCTCAGATTTCTTGCAGGTTCAACCCATTATCAATTCTCTGCATTGCCCTTTGGCTTATCTACTGCGCCCAGAGTATTCACGCAATGCCTGGCATCAGTAATTGCCTACTGCAAACTTCAAGGGATACAAATATACCCTTATTTGGACGACTGCCTGATCCAAGCTGACAGCAAGCACATTCTTGTGAAACATCTGGCTTATGTAATAATGTTGTTGAGCTCTCTGGGATACACAGTCAACAAAAAGAAATCAAGGCTAATACCCTCTCGGAAGATAATTTTCCTGGGTGCCAACTTGGACACAAACACCCAGATGGCCTACCTCACGCCAGAGAAGCAGGGGCAACTAACTCAATACTTCAGAGCACTAGCAAATTGCACCAGGCTGACTGCAAGGAAAATCCTGCAGGCTCTGGGATTCATGGCATCTTGCATCTTACTAATCCCATGTGCAGAGCTGCATATGAGGAAACTTCAATGGTACCTGAAAAACATATGGTCTCAACACAGCCACAGTTTGGAAACAATAATACCACTAATTCCATGTCTGCAAAAGGAATTTCTGTGGTGGGCTCAAGCATGCCAAACAAGCACAGGTCTTCCATTCAGCAAGCCTCAAGCAAATCAAGTCATCACAACAGACGCCTCGGACTACGCCTGGGGGGCGCACATGACAGATCGGTGCATTCAGGGCAAATGGTCCCAAAAAGAAAAGCACCTTCACATCAATCAAAAGGAAATGCTAGCAGTAATAAATGCTATTATAGCTTTCAAGGACCTTCTGCAACCAGGTCAACTATTGATAAGAACGGACAACACCACAGTTATGTGGTACATAAACAAACCGGGAGGAACACATTCATACCCCATATGCAGACTGGCCATGTCACTTTGGAACATGGCCATGGACTTACAAATCGAACTACAAGCACAGTACTTGCCAGGCAAGGAAAACACGCTGGCAGAAAACCTAAGCAGAAATATGACAGATCCACACGAATGGAAGTTGCATCCAAAAGTTTTTACAGAAATAATCCAAGCATGGGGAAGGCCAGACATAGATCTCTTTGCCTCCCACAAAAATCACCAATTGACAAAATTCTGCTCAAGGATTTTCCATCCAAAGGCCTGGAGAGTGGACGCTCTCTCTTTCAGTTGGACATCAATGACAGTTTATGCCTTCCCACCTCTTCCTCTGCTGCCCAAAGTTCTATTGAAAACCAGAGCAGACAGACCAAAGATGATTCTCATTGCTTCGGACTGGCCAAGACAACACTGGTACCCACTCCTGAGGAGCCTGACGCATTCCCCACCATGGACCCTGCCTCTAATGCCTCTTCTTCTGACTCAGCACAGCATCAAAACTCTTCACAGCCAGTTAAAGACACTCAATCTAGCCGCATGGAAGATTCCTTAGCATCACAATAGACCCTACTCTCCAAGGAGGTGCAGGATGTCATTTTGGAGGCCAGAAGGCCGTCAACTAGAAAAGCTTACTCCGCAAAATGGAAAGGGTTTTGTGTCTGGAATGAGAAAAAGGGCCAGGATCCTGGAAAACTGAATTTACCTCAAATACTACAGTATTTAGCTGAGCTGCTAAGCAGTGGACTTTCATTCTCCTCCATCAAAATCCATGCCTCAGCCATTTCTGCAGAATACAACACTGATCCACCCTTATTCTCTCACCCTCTCTTAAGACAGTTCCTCAGAGGGGCTAAGAATGTAAGACCCCCAAGAAAACAACCAATACCTTCTTGGGATCTCAACTTCATTCTGGAAAAACTGACCTTGCCTCCCTTTGAGCCAGCTGCCTCATCAGATTTGCAATATTTGTCCTGGAAAACAGCTTTCCTTCTGGATATTACCTCAGCTCGTAGAGTTTCAGAACTACAAGCTCTCATGGCTGTGCAGCCTTTTATCATCTTCCATCAGGACAGAGTTTCCTTACGAACCAACCCGTCCTTTATGCCTAAAGTGGTATCCAGGGTAGCTTTGAATCAGGCCATACACTTACCTACCTTTTATCCTAATCCTCAAAACAAAGGGGAGAGATTACTACACTCCTTGGACATCCACAGACAACTACGTTATTATCTGGACAGAACAAAGCCTTTCAGAAAATCAGAACAGCTCTTTGTGTCCTATGCTGTAGGAGCTCAAGGAAAGCCAATTTCGAAACAGACAATCTCAAAATGGATAGCCCACTGCATACGCTTTTGCTATTCTTTTCATGGCAAAACTGTACCTACAGGCATCAGATCTCCCTCCACCAGGGCCACAGCCACCTCTGCAGCTTTCCTCAGAGGAGTTCCTACCAAAGATATTTTGGAAGCAGCTACTTGGAGTTCTGTGCATACCTTCTCCAAGCACTACCACCTACCATTATACTCCAAAACTAGAGCAGGCTTTGCCACTGCAGTCTTGCAGGGCATCCTGGCTCCTCCTAGTTCCACCTAGTGCCTAACACCCCTTTCTTAGCTTTGGGATTCTACCCATCTGTTATGACTGCAGCTGTATGCACGATGAACATAGTACAGTTTTGTACCTACCATAAATGTAGATGTTCGAGTGCTAATACAGCTGCAGTCCAGGTTTCCCTCCCTCCTTCCCCTCTTGGGACAGGCCTATAGGCTAACTCATCCTCATACAACCTGATTGGGGTATTCATTTATGGTGTATTTGCTTGCAACTACTGTATTTTGATTATATTGCACTGCTTTATTACACAAATTTATGTATTGCCTTCCTTCTGGGGGCACCTGACATCTGGGGCAAGAAAAACTGAAGAAAATGGCGTTGGCTGGTTCCTTTATATCCCTGTCGCACTGACGTCAGGGAAGAAGCGACGACAACCGACGCCGGACCTAGACTTTGGAATTCGGCCGACCGAGGACCCGCCTGACGGCAGGAGAACCCATCTGTTATGACTGCAGCTGTATTAGCACTCAAACATCTACATTTATGGTAGGTACAAAACTGTACTTTTTGATCGATTCAATTTTATTTTTACAGGTTTTGCAGATTTTAATATACCTACTTTATTAGCATGTTTAACCCATAAGTTAGCAGGTACCTGCTGCAGCAGTTTTTAGTTGTCTATATGCCTTCAAATGGCTTTTCTTAGCTTTTGCTAAGAATTGTAATACTTCCCCTTTTATTTTGTTGGAACATCTAGATACACCCCTTCTGGTGTACAGTAAATGGTATAACCCAGCTTACATAACAAATTATTTCTAGTAGGTTTACTGGTGCAGTAGTACTCAAAGCAAAGAGTGTTTTTTTTTTCAATTAGACTTAAAGAAATGGTTACAGTTTTTAAAACAGGATATGTAACAGTAGCATTTGTTACACCAACTGCCTTTACTTTGTTTTTATACTGGTATTTAACTGTCTGAAGTAACTTTTAGCACTGAACTAGTAGCTCCAGTGTCCACCAGAAAAAAATACATATATTTTCATCTTAACATAGGGCCCATTTTGATCTATTGGCAGTAGAGGGTTAAGATTTACTTTTTTATTATTTTCTTGACCTAGTCAGTATGGAGCTTCCTGACTCCTTCCAATCTGTGGAGGTGGTGGAGGAAAAACTGCATTATTATAATTTGGTTGCCACTCAGTCCAAGTGTCTTGCACTCTTTGCATTTGCCTATGTGGGCACTCCCCTCTCCAATGTACTGCTTCACAATTAAATCAAGATGTATTAGATGAAGCTGGAGGGGCACTGCCAGCTCATTGCTGCCAACCAGCTGCACCTTGTTCCCCTCGACCAGCACTTTTGCTAAATCCTCTAGCAATTCCTCTACCCCTTCCCCTGCTTTTACCTCAACCCCTTGGGTTTTTCAGCTGCCTAATTTGTAAAGTCATCAGCTTATCCTTAGTATCTTTCCTTCATTTTTTTCTGATACTCTGTACAGTGATTTGCAGCACTTAATAAAGACTCCTTACGTCCTTTCCTTGCCAGTCTATGAGCACTTGTTTTATTTGATTTTGTACAGGGGCTTGCAGACCCTGCAGAAAGGCTGCTGCAATAGCTGGCTTAGCTTGCTCTTCTGGGTCTGGTATTCCTGAATGTCTAGAAAATACTGTTTAGAGACGACTCAAATAGTCTGCAGGGGCTTCGCCTTTATTTTGTTTATATGCCTGTATTTTAGACCAGTCAGTCCTAACTTGACACACATCCGTAATCTTGTTTAACAGTGCTGTTCGTTTATCTGTTAATGCATTCGCTATGAGAGTGAGATCTGTTTCCTTTTTTAGTAACTGCTTTCTTATTTCATCCGAAGTAACTACCCTCAGCAGTTGATTTAAATCTGTCAAAGTAGGATTGTAACATTCTATTATAGTTTTTAATTCTTCTTTGAATTTTAATGAATCTTCTCTAATATTTGAAATATTTTTAGACATAGTATGCAAATCAGCAGGGGTCCAAGGACAATGAACAAGTTCCCTATTGTTAGCCCCAAAAAATTCCCTGAGAGGTGCCAATAGATCCCCTCCAGAGGTTGTAATCTCTTGTACCCTGTCATGTGAGCTTGTATGGTGAGATACAGGAGTGTCAAATACTAATGCCCCTGTTGGGGAAGTAAAAGCTATCTGAGAAGGATAGGAAGAAGAACCCCCCCCCCTCAACTGCAGATGCCTGTTCAGAAGATGAAGATTGAACAGGGGAACCAGTCTGAGATGTACCAATATCACATGAACTGGGTGTCCAATGGACAGTAGACCAAAAGGTAGGGGTCTAAGAAACAACAGAATGTTGTACAGGAGGTACCCGTACTGGTGCATATGGGGGTGGGGTGCAGTAGCTACTGAAGGATTATCATCCTCTTTAAAAGTTTTTGCTTTTTGGCCATCCTCAAGTTTGTTTCAGACCTGCTAAGACAGGATAAAGGGATCCCTTTTTACTGGTCTGTACTGCCTTTTTAACCTCTTTTACTTGTTGCAACAATTTCTTCTTGACATTCTGCAGCCCTCTTAATGCTGACTCCTTGTCCATTTTAAGTGCTTTACTGTACCAAGAATAAAATGCTGTTATTTGTTCCCCACTTACTTTGCTTTTCTGTTTTTTTTTCCAAAATACCTTTCAATGTCAGCAATTTAGTCTTATCATAAGTTCCGTTTAATGGAAATACCCCACCAACACAATTTTTAGTAAGCTGAAACCAGTCATACAAATATTTACAACTTTCTTTCCCATAGTTAAAATGCATAAAATATGCAGGTGTTCCCTTTTCAGAGATTTGATCTTGTTTACTTATCTTTGCTCCCATTTTTCTTATTTTATAAATCAGTAGTAATAAAAATGCTAGGCTTACCTTACAATTCCTGGATCCTGGCAGTTCCAAAGACAGAAGGATGGCATAATGGTTAAGGTGTTTACCTTACAGACACAAGGTGCAGGGTTTGATTCTCACATGGGGTAATTGGCTAGGCTTGAAATGGCCCACAAGGGTAGTTAGCCTAGTACTAATCTATGAACCTATGAACCTATGTAGTAATCCACACACCATTCAGAGAGGGAAAGGTAGGAACTCTGTTGGCATGCAGCAACAGAGGAGAGGTTTCGATCAGTCTTTTCCCACAGCACCCTCTTGCTTTCGTCCCTGCTCAAGCTCAAAAGTTACAGCTCCAGCATTGCGGTTGGGATAACGGAGCAAATAGGTACTGTGTCCAGACCTGACTACTCTTTCGGACCCCCTGAGGGTACTTTCACACAATCACGCTAAGTCCCAGCATGCTTTGGGCTCATGAATTTATTTTAACAACACATACCTCTCCATCCTATCATGCAGTAGGCTCATGAATTTTTTTTTACAGTATGTAGTCTACGTCCCAGTCATGCTATGGGCTCATGAACTTGTTGCATAGTCCATGTCCCAATCATGCGGTGGGCTCATGAACTTGTTTTAACTTTACAGTCTATGTCCCAATCATGTGGTGGGCTCTTGAACTTGTTTTAACTTTACAGTCTACGTCCCAATCATGCGGTGGGCTCATGAACTTGTTTTAACTTTATATTAACTTTTAACTTTTTCTTTCCTTTCTCTCATACATTCATACATTGACAGAAATAAAACATCTCTCATACTTCTTACCTTTCAATTCTGAGGGTACCGCCCTCGACACAAGGCTCCTCCTTGTGTTAATTTGTTCTTTACTGCATGTGCACATACATTTAATATAGGGTTGGGAGGGTGGCCTAATGGTTAAGGTGTTTGCCTTACAAACACAAGGTGCATGGTTTGAGTCTCACAAGGGATAATTGGCTAGGCTTAAAATGGCACACAAGGGCAGTTAGCTTAGTACTAATCTATGAATCTATGAACCTCATTTACTGTGGGTTCCTCCCACTGTTACTTGTATACCTTACAACCACTCAGTCAAACAAAAACAGAGTCATGCACTTATACTACAAACACAGTCATGCACTTACATTTGCTAAAATTGTAAAAAAAAAAAAAGAAAGAAGAGAAAAAACACAATCCAACCCTTTTCCCCTGACAAAACAATTTCCCTGCCAAGGCTAGTATGTTTGCACACCCTGAATAGCTGCACATCTGAGTCTCTGAGTATTACATACAAAGCAGTGTGGGATTTACAGAAAATCTGTGATGGTCCCTATTCCAGAACTGTCTTGCAGCAATACCAAAGGTCAGATCCGAGTCATGGCACCAAATTGTTATAGTCATAAAGAAATAACATAAAAAATTTACCTTATGTGCCTTTAGTCAGGAACAACACTTCAGGATGTGCAAACAGAAATTTTATTCTTACAGCGCTGAGAGTCAGTCTTCATAGCCCTTGATGAAGCATTCTCACTTTACATACAAAAAAAAAAATTTTTATACATTTTCTTATCAGTCTCCTCATGCAATTACATTACGTTACAATGACTGGGTCCTATAGAAAACTTTGCAAATGCCCTAATCCCCTGTGATTTTCGCCGCAGTCTTCACGTGAACACCTTCCTATACATGATCCACTAGGTTCCAAGGGGTCTTGTTTCTGACCTTGGATGTTTCAAACCTGCCCTAGCAACAACACACTCCTAGCTTGAAGAAGTCAGGCTGACAAATTCCTTTTCCAGTAACTGCAACACGTACTATTCTTTCTTATTACATACTAAAATAATGCAGTTTAAAAGACAGCAGTACTGTGGCTTATGAAGCTGTATTTTTCCCAGCCCTTCATACAAATTATATTTGCTTTTTAACAATCATATTATAGCATCTTTAATAAACTGAAATTAATATACATTTTAATAAGCTGGTCTTGTCCCATAACATTCTCTTTCTAACAACTCTTAAGGAAGGAGCTAGTTTTTCGACAGTTAAGCTTTGGTTGGCAGCGATTTCTACTTTCCGTTATGGAAACAAATCCATTTCTCTGGCTTTGTCCAGATTGTGTAGAGCCTTCATGAAGGGTGTCTTTCTCTTCAGACCTCCAATAAAGGACCCTTTTCCATCTTGGGACCTTACTGTAGTCCTTCAGGCATTAACTCAGAAACCTTTTGAACTGGCAGACAAATGCAATACGAAGTTTTTTTTTTTGGAAAGTGATCTTCTTAATAGCTGTCACTTCAGCAAAAAGAATTTCTGAGCTCCAGGCCATATTAGCTAATCCTCCTTACATTATGTTTGATAAGGACAGGGTGTCTTTACAAACCAACCCTTCCTTTCTTCCTAAAGTGGCGACGGAAAGTAACATTAAACAGTCCATACAGTTACCAGTCTTCTTTCCAAAATTTACTAGTAAGGGGGAATACATGCTTCATCTCCTTGATGTGTACAGACAATTACATTTTTATCTTCACAGGACAAGGCAGTTCAGGAAGTCCGATCAGCTGTTTGTATCCTTTTCTCCTAACCATTTGAGTCAGGCAATATCTAAAATTACACTAGCCAAATGGATTATTGATAATTGGATAATTGATTGGTTTATTCTCAAAAATACTAGATTTACTATGACCCTTTAGAGCTCACTCTACTCAGTGTATGACTACTTCCATCTGCTTTTTGGTCAGGGATTTCAGTTGATGATATTTGCGCTGCAGCCATTTCGTCAAAGACGCATATTCTCATTACTTATTACAAATTAGACATTGTTTCTAGAAGCAGAACTTCCTTTGGTTCGACAGTGCTGTGACATGTCCTTCCATGAGGGCCTCCCGAGGGCTACGTAGCTGAGGATTCTGTTCCATTGGTAAGGAAGAATGAAAAGGACAACATCAGATTTATATGTTATGTACTTACCATAACTTGGCATCTGTGTTTCATTGTTCCTTACCTTCTCACCCATCCATCCCCCATCCTTGTCACTCCTAGAAGTACCTATTAGATTGTATAGGAACCATTCAGTTCCAGGTTTGCGCCCTGACTTTTCTTATGTCTGTGTCTGTTTATTTATTTACTTACTTACTTACTTATTTATTTCCAGTTTGATGACCGGGGAAGTCCACTGGGCCAAGCAGAGCCCATTTTCAGTGGAGGCCTGGGAAGAAAAGCTCTAATACCAGATCTGAAGTAGTTAACTTCATTTGCTCAGCAACCTGTGGGTATTGGATCCGACTCGGATCCGAGCCAACAGCTTTCCAAGCTAAAAGATCCGAGCTCCAAGCTCCTCCCCTACCCATAATGCCCTGCCATCTCCCTCTAACCCTCAGATCTCGTTTGCCGCGGCTTCTGTAAGCTTATTAGAATGAGCTCCAATAGTGGTATCGTGAGTTTAGGCTTTTTTTATATATAGTTCCTGTCAAATTTTTCTATACCTTTGTGTGACTGAATCCCTTATAACTCTTTTAGTAAATTTAGCTAATTTTAACAAAACTCTCTTATCTTTTTTAGCTTTTTTCCCTCCCCTGACTGTGTGTGAAGGTGTGTGAGTGTGGGCCTTTTTCCTTTTCTAGTATGTCCAAATGCCCCAAAGCTGTGTTCTCTAAATGCTCCGAGTGTGGCCATAAGCTGTGCCCAGCAGATGGCCACACTCGGTGCGTTATTTGCCTGGGGGTTGATCACCTCTCTTCGGGCTGCACTATTTGTGCAGCCTTCAACCCCAGGGCTTTGAGGGATAGGAGGACGAAGTTAATCCTTCCGGGCCTTTTGCCCCCGGATTCCACTTCGACCTCCTCCTCCTCTGTGGCGCCAGCTATGGCTGCGGCTGCCCCACTTACCGCTTCCGATCCCCTGGCCGGGACTCAACCTCCCTCTTTGACCCAGGAGGAAAGGGACGGTAGAAAGAGAGACAGGAGGGAGAGAGAGAGGGAGGGGAAAAAGATAGGCACCGCAGCCACAAGAGGTGGTCCGAATCTGTCCCTTCAAGCCCGCCGTCCAAGCAGCTTGCCTCTCCCGTCAAGGTCTCCAGCTCTTCCCCCTCCCGGCTTCATTCACCAAGTTTCTCTCCGGAGCCGGAGGAGGAAACCCGGTCGCCTTCGAGGTCGTCTAGGCGGCCTTCCCGGCCGGCCTCGGCGGCTTTATCCAGCTCTACAAGAAGTTTATCCGACGCTGACATGGACTGGATGATGTGTCGATTTCTGCAGGCCCAGATGCAGATGGGAGTGCTCTTGCCTCCCCCCCTCCAGGGGGGAGCTCCACCCCCTTTTTCGCCCCCATTGCTCCTTCTCTGACCCGCCTTCGGGTTTCGGAGCCATCGGATCCGTCTAGCTTCGGAGCCGGGGTGATGTCGGCAACGACAGTGGTTTCTACTTCGTCGCTGACTGTACCCTCGAGTCTGTCGGATCCTTTTTCGGATCCGAGCTCTCGGGGCCGTGGGTTGAGCATCGGATCCGGAGGAGTTAATGGGCCTTCGGCTCCATTGAGGTTGGAGCGCACTGCTCTTTCGGATCCGATCGGATCATCTCCGGCGCCGATCCACTCGCCGGATCCGAGGAGACTGCTTTCGGATCCAAGAGAAAGCAGTTCTCCCTCGGCGTTTGATGTCGTGGAGAGGGTTCTTTCGAGGGATTCAAGGCCCCAGGCTGTTGCTACGGATCCACCCGCCATTCCCTCTCAGACGGACCTGTCCTCCATCATCCGGCCCCAAGGACAGCCTGCGCCTACTTCCCAGATAGTTCCCGTGGAGGAACAGGACATTGTTGGTGAGGCCTCTTCGGACAGCCCCCCTGAAGAGGTCCCTCACAAACGGAAGTGCAAGAGGAGGCACTTGGACTCACCCGAGTCCCTCATGGAGGACACAGACTTAGAGGAAGGGGAAGGTTCCCCAAGGTCACCCCCCCGAAGACATCTCCTTAGGAGATATTATGGAAATGTTATGCATTAGAGGGGGGGGTGGTCTGCCCAAAAACCTTCCTCGGATGAGTCTGTGTTTCTGGAGGCGTTTGATGCAGACCCATCTACCTCTTGGGTGTCCCCTCCCACCGACCCCCTGGTAGACCTCATAACTACCAGGGCATGGAAGGAGCTGGACACTGTCGAGCCAATACCTAAGAGACCGGACATGATCCTCAGCCCTCCCACGGACAGGACAGTTTGGAGCAAGGGTGCCCCAGTGGATGCCATGGTGGTAGCGGCTGCCACTAAAAAGGAATTAGCACAGGAGAGTTCCTCGGTACACCCTGCAGACAAGGAGTCTGAGATGATGGACCGTTTGGAAAAGCGGATGTTCTCTTCAGCGACCTTCTCTGTAAGGTCACTGAATTATATGGCACACGTGATTCGGCTCCAGCAGGACCTGATTAAGGAGTACGCTGGGTCACCCCCAGAATCCATGTCGGCCGAGGACAAGTGGACCTTCTCGGCTCGAATGGCCACTCTCAAGTCTATCACCAACACATCTATGTGGCTTCTCTCCCATGCTACGGAGGGAGCGGCTAGAGCTAGCAGAACAGGCGTCGTCTTACGTAGACAGGCCTGGCTCCATCTCTGCGATTTTGTGGAACCCTTCAAGGCATCCTTTGCGAACGCCCCTTTTGACAGTTCTACACTCTTTGGCAAAACCGTCCACGATACGCTCCTCCAGAGCGAGAAAGACGGGAAGACGTTGTCTGCCGTCGGGATCTGCTTCTCGGCTCCTCAGAGGTCCTACTCCAGGAACCAAAGAGGACAGAAGAAGATGTGGTTCTGGAAAGCTCAACAATCCCGTTTTGCTCCAGATCCCTCGCCCTTCAGAAGCAGAGGAGGACAGGGTGGACGCCGGCCCAGGGGCAGAGGGGGTCCGAAGAACTTTGGGTCGAGAGAACCTTTTTCGGATCGACCCGCGTAGCAGCCCTGATGGGCCGCCCGGCTGCTCCTCTCTGGAGGCAGTCTGGGGGCGCTTCTCGGAATACCTACTGAAATGGGAGTCCATTACAACAGATCGCTGGGTGCTCCGAATTATATCCAGAGGCTATTCAATTCCTTTCCTATCCCAAACTCCCCGATGTTCCACCCGATCAGAGGGAGGCAGCAGCATCAGAAATTCGAGGGCTGCTAAGAAAAAGAGCTATCCAGCGCGTCCCCCCAGAACAATCCAGATCAGGCTTTTACTCCAGGTTCTTTTTAGTGCCAAAAAAAGACGGGGGACTTATGACCCATTCTCGACCTGTCAACACTGAACTTGTCAGTTGCCAAAGAAAAATTCCGGATGGTCACTATTCAATCCATTCTCCCTCTTTTGCAGGAGAACGACTGGATATGCTCGATAGACCTCAGGGATGCATACTACCACATTCTGATGGACAGATGATCCAGAAGGTTCCTCCGCTTTCGGCTGGAAGCCAGCCATTATCAGTTCAGGGTCCTACCCTTCGGTCTCACCACAGCCCCCAGGGTGTTCACCAAGGTCATGGCAGTTGTAGGGGCCCACCTAAGGCTTCAGGGAATACAGGTCTTTCCATACCTGGACGACTGGCTCCTAACCGCCCCCACCAGGCATCAACTCAGGCAGGGACTACTTTTTACACCTAGCCCGTCACCTAGGGATCACAATAAACCACCAGAAATCCTCTCTTCAACCTACTCAAATTTTGGACTTCATAGGGGCCAGGATAGACACTACTCAATCCAGAGTCTTTCTAACAGCGGACAGACTTCGCAGTCTAAGCCTTCACATTCTAGACCTCTTACAATTGTCAGCTACCCCAGCGGAACTAGTCCTGAGGGCCCTGGGATCCATGGCAGCGGCCATCAATCTGTCGCCCTTCAGTCGCATGAAGATGAGAATCCTTCAATGGACATTACAAGTTCAATGGTCCATTCTCTTTCACCCCCTGTCTACTCCTATTCCCCTCAGCAGGATTTGCAGGGAGTTGCTTCTTTGGTGGCTCCGCACCAAAGATCTTCGAGAAGGCCGCCCTTTTGTTATACCCCCTCCCCACGTCACGGTGACCACGGACGCATCTCTCCTCGGGTGGGGGGGGGGGGGCATTGCATAGGCAGATCCGTCCAAGGCACGTGGACTTTCACAGAGACCTCACTGCATATCAGTGTCCTGATGATGAGGGCGGTGCTTCTAGCATTGCAGGCTCTCCATCCCCTTCTTCCTCCAGGGACTATTGCACTTCAAACAGACATGTCGGTAGTCTGGTACATAAACAAACAGGGGGAACCAGATCCTATCCACTTTGCAGGGAGGCAATGACAGTATGGGAATGGGCGATATCCACCAACTGCTTTCTCATAGCAATGCACATCCCGGGTCAGTCAAACATCTTGGCGGACAGGTTGAGTCAGACGATCCTCTCACCTTACGAGTGGTCTCTGAATCCAGCAGTAGCAGAACAAATCTTCCTCCAATGGGGTCAACCTTGCTGCGATCTCTTCGCCTCGCCTTCGAACACAAAGTGCAGTGAGTTCTTCGCTCTGATTCCCCCACCAGGGGAAGCCCCCAGAGACGCTCTAGTTCATGCTTGGCCATCCGGTCTTCTGTATGCTTATCCTCCTCTTCCATTGATGACAAAATTCTTGCAGAAAGCTCGTCGGTTGGGGAGCAGAGTTATCCTCATAGCCCCATTCTGGCCTCGTCAAACCTGGTTCCCTTACTTGCGGTCTCACCTAGTACATCCTCCCTGGATCTTAGATCCCAATCTGGATCTGATCTCTCATCCTTTAGGATTGAAGACCCCCGACTTGGACTACCTCAAGCTCTCAGCTTGGTTGATCCAGTTCCCCTAATGGTTAGGACTCCCGGTATATCTTCCTCAGTTAAGGCCATCCTGGTGGCCGCCCATAAACTGTCTACCAGGAAAATCTACAAGAGTAAATGGAAATGTTTTTCTGTCTGGGCGGAGCATAGGAACTTGGACCCCTTCATGGCTCCCATCCCAGCAGTTCTAGACTTTCTCTCTCACACCTTTGATCAAGGAGCTAGTGCTTCTACTATTAAAGTTCAGTTAGCAGCTATTTCCCACTACCACGTTGGAAACAGTTCAGGGCCCCTAGCGTCCTCCAAGATTTGCAAAACATTCATGAAAGGAACTTTTTTGTTAAGACCCCCTATTAAAGATGCAGTGCCTCCATGGGATCTTACCCTAGTTCTTCAAGCTCTGACTGGGCCTCCTTTTGAACCCACGGCTTCAGTCGACTTAAAATATGTATCTTGGAAGACGGCCTTCCTGATTGCCATTACTTCTGCTAGAAGAGTATCAGAGCTTCACGTTCTTTGCAGCAAACCTCCATACATCATCTTTCATAAAGACAGGGTCTCCCTCAGGATTAATCCCTCTTTTCTGCCCAAAGTGGCTTCAGAAGCCAACATCAACCAGTCCATCAATCTACCTGTCTTCTTTCCAAATTTCCAAAACAAAGGAGAATACAGACTTCATTGTCTGGATGTTCACAGACAGTTACGTTTTTACTTAAACAGAACAGCAGATCTTCGAAAATCTGATCAACATTTTGTTTCCTTTGCAAAATCCTGTCTGGAGAAGCCAGTCACTAAAGTAACCTTAGCCAGATGGATTTCCCAGTGCATTCTCCTAGCATACAAAAGTTCTGGTCGTCCTGAGCCCCTGAGAGTGCAAGCCCATTCTACCCGATCTATGGCTACTTCACCTGCTTTCTGGTCAAGGGTTTCTTTGGACGACATTTGTTCAGCAGCTACTTGGGCTTCCTCTCATACTTTTATTACACACTATAAACTGGATTTAATATCCAGAGGACGAGGACGTGCATCATTTGGCTCCGCAGTGCTCCGGAATATCCTTCCATAAGGACCTCCCAAGTTGCTGGTAGCTGAGGACTCTGTCCCACAGGTTGCTGAGCAAATGAAGTTATCTACTTCAGATAAAGAAGTTATGTACTCACCATAACGTTCCATCTGAGTAGGTAACTTAATTTGTCTGCAACCGACCCTCCCTCCATCCCCTGGACCCTTAGTTCGTTATCAATGGATCAGGATATGTCCTTGTTCACTTGACATCACTGGAACGTATTGTAATCCTTTTCCTAGGTTATAGAATTTCTATTGCCTTTTTTCTGGCAAACTCGATCTGAGGGTTAGAGGGAGATGGCAGGGCATTATGGGTAGGGGGAGGAGCTTGGAGCTTGGATCTTTTAACTTGGAAAGTTGCCGGCTCGGATCCGAATCGGATCCAATACCCACAGGTTGCAGACAAATGAAGTTACCTACTCAGATGGAACGTTATGGTGAGTACATAACTTCTTTTTAACATGTTATGGTTAGGCTTGTATAGGCCCTAGGGCCGATAGCCTGGTACCAACCTATGAACTTATGAACAGAATATAATTCAAGTACAGTATGGAATGTACAGTATACAAAAGCATAAATATACAATTTAAAATACAAATACAAAATCAGGCAGTATACATTTAAAAAACAAATGTTAAAATGTAGATAAAGTCAAACGTAATACAGAGAATATAATTAAAAGTACAAGTCATAAAGTGTATATACAAGTTTAGTGTTTATTAATAATAATGTTAGTGATCAGAGGTGATAATAGATGAGATTGAAAGGAGGTTTGAAAGAGACGACAGTGTAATTTAGGTGGGAAGGGAGTAGAAATAGTCCCAGTTTGAGGTAAGGTAAGAATGGAGGAGAGATTTGAAATTAGAGTGGTTGTGAGTACAGCGGAGGGGGTGGGGATTCCATAGTTTAGATAAGGAGTGTGATAGAAGTAACTGGCCAGGAGGGCGTAGGGGTTTATAGATTTTTAAGGAGGTTTTGGTTTTCAGATATAAGAGTTTGACAGGGTAGGTAAGGGGTTAAGATAGATGAAATAGAGGGGCAGATGAAGAGTTGGAATATGAGTTTGTGAGCAGTGGTGAGTTGTATGAATTTCGGGTAATTAGGAAGCTCAAGCCAGTTTAGGGAGTGGAGGGAATGGCAGTGATGGGTGGAGTATTTGGGCCCTGTAGCAACTTTACAGACTTTGTTATAGCAGGCTTCCAGATGGTTTTTTAGGCTAAGTTGGAAATGAGTAAGTAGAGGGGCACCATACATGAGAGGGGAGCAGGCTAGAGTACATCTGGTAGAAGCAGTTAGATAGCGATTTTGTCTATACAGCAGACCTAGTTTTTGTTGGTTTTTTTATATTATTTTGGATGTGGATATCGAATTTTAAATGTTCATCATTGCTGACTCCAAGTAGTTTGGCATGAGGTACAGTTTTGATTAGAGTGTTAATTGTGGCTTTTTATTTTAAAGGAGCCTTTGTCTGTGGTGAAACTTCTCAAAGGAGAGAATATTATGATTTTTGTTTTGTTAGCAAGATGGTTGTTTAGCATCCAAGTGTCGGTATTGGAGAAGGCTGTTTGGATTTTTTGAAGGAGGTCAGAGGGAGAGTTTGCTGTACAGATGATTGTGGAATCATCAACATACTAGATCAGTGTAGCATTATCTATGGATTTGTGAAAGTTGTTAATGAAAATATTGAAAAGTAAGGGGCCAAGAATAGAGCCTTGGGGATGCCGGAGGGATTGTTGAGAAAGGATGAAGTGGAATTTTTCCATTTAACAGCTTGTTGTCTCTTTGAGAGATAGCTTGCAAACCAGGCTATGGAGGAAGGAGAGAAATTGAGGGAGGAAAGTTGAGATAAGAGTAGAGGATGTGAGACAGTGTCAAAGGTTTTGGGGAGATCTAAGTAAAGGGCGGATATGATTTTCCCAGAGTTACGAGCATGAGTAATGGTCTCAAGAAAGGACAAAAGAACAGTGGTAGTGCTATGGCCAAGCCTGAAACCATGTTCTGTCGGGGTAAGAAGATGATTGTGTGTTAGGTATGGTAGCAGTTGGTGATGAGTGCACTTTTCAAGGATTTTAGAAAGAGGTAAGAGAATAGCTATAGGATGGAAGTTAGTAGTGCCTGTGTTATTGCCTCCTTTGTGGAGAGGGGTGACAAAAGCTTTCTTCCAGAGTGAGGGGACATAAGCTTCTTGGATGGACCTGTTGATAAGAAAGGAAATGGGGAGGGCAATACTGTCTGCAGCTCTCTTAAGGAAGGATGGAGGCAGATTATTAGGAGCGTAGGGGCAAGGCTTTATTTAGTTTTTTATGCTGCTGGTGGGGATAGCTTTAAGACTGAAAGGTGGAGTGTTAGAGGGAGAAGCAGTGGATGGGGGACTGTGAGTGTTTGCGGTTAGTTTTGCTATGCAGTCAACAAAAAAGGTGTTGAAATTAGATTCAATTAAATGGTCTGGAGAGTTTGGGTAAGGGCATGGATTGTCTTTCCTACCAGGGTTTAGAAGGGGGGAAATGCAATTCCAGAACTTTTGGGGGTTAGAATTATGTTCTGATTGGAGTTTGAAGTAATAAGTCTTATGGTCTTTAATTATTAGTTTCTTCACTGAGTTGCAGAGTTGTTTGAATTCGATTAGAGAGTTTTTTAACTTATTTTTTTGGTATTGCTTCAAACATTTGTCTCTGAGGTGCAATAGTTTTCTGGTTTCTTTAGATAGCCAGGGAACAGTTTTGGCTTTTATTCTTTTTGTTCTAAGAGGGGCTAGGCTGTTTAGTAAGTCTAGGAAGGTTTTGTTGAAATAATTGTTTGCACTGTCCAGAGGCAGAATCTTTAAGGTGGCCAAATTCATTTTTTTCAGACAGTTGGAAAATGTCTGTAGATTGAAGTTGTTGAGATTACGAGTTTGAATGTATTGATGTTGTATTTGGACAGAAGAGGCACACAGGAGGGCATAGGCTGGTAGGTGGTCATAAGGGAATCAGGTATAATTCCACTGTTTGAGATTAGGTTGCGATGAGTTTCTAAGATCCAATCTAGTGTAGTACCAGAGGAGCCATCTTTACTGAGTAATTTATTAGCTGGGAGAAGTTAAAGAGATTAATTGTTTGGCTCGGGGATTGTGAGGAGATGGTGGCCCAGTTGATATTTACATTGCCAAGGATGAATGCTTCCTTTTTGATGTTGGAAGTGAACCATGACAGAATGTCTTCAAGGATGGGGATGTTATCACCAGGGGGAATGTAGATGGCAGCTACACATAAAAATTTATGTTTGTTGATTTTTAGGAAGGCTATGGATAGTTCAACAGAATAGAATTTAGGAGTGGAGTTAGTGTCTGGAATGACTGTTAGAGAAGAGAAGTAAATTATGGCTACCCCTTCTCCTTTGTTGTTAGGTCTGTTATTCTGTATGATTTGGTAGTCAGGGGAGAAGAATTTCAGTATCTTTGATATGAGGTTTGAGGGGTTCCTATTAAATGATCGAAGATGCATTCTTTCAATTCCGTCTTGATCGAACTTGAAAGCACGAAAAGGCAAAAGAGCGAAACAGCATATAAGTGAATTCTTTCCCTGGGAAAGAAATCGCTTGGCCACTTCCGCTACTTTGCTATTTTCGTGACTGTAGTGCAATCTCAGAGTTAGTATATTTAAGTGGGGGGGTGTGGGGGCACATGTAATGTTTTAAAAATTTTTTTTTTTTTTTGGTGGAACAGTGATTTTTTTTCCCTTGGAAAAAAATTGCTGTTCTAAGCTTTCGAGATTGTAAGCTTTCGTTTACATGGGTTCGATAAGTCATCGTTCGCTTTTTTAAGCGTTTGATGATTTAACATAGACCCAGTTTGAGCCAGGTTTCTGAGACAGTTAATATGTCGGGATGGTTATGTGACAGCCAGGCGTGTAAGTTGGGTACTTTATTACAAATACTATAATATTATAAAGTGGGAGATTAGACAGAAAACTTGATCTGATGTATTAGAGATACAATAGAACATTATGGCAGATGGAGGGGCTTGAGAGCTGGATCCGAAGTCTTGTGTATGAGGCCGAGTCAGATCCGAGGATCGGAACTGAACCCATTGGTGCGAAAGCTTATTATTTTTATTTTTACGGAAGGAATAAAGTTCTATTTCTGGTTCGTGAGCTTCTACATATTTATATTTTTGTAAAAGTTTTGTGTATAATACTCAGGATTTACCTGCCACAGTCCTTTTCTTTTTTTCTTTTTAATAACTTGAATAAAGTGTGGTTTATTTCCTTTTCTTGGCCCTATTTGCATGGTGGTCATATGTACTATACGTGAAGGATTAAAAAGCTTAGGACTTCCACCTGATGCTTTTTCATTTTCAGCAGATGTGGAGATACTAACTGACTTAGTTTTGATATTTGTTACTTATAAAATGGTATATTCACTATGGTGGGAACTCCTCTGTGTTTATTTGGGAAATGTGCAAAAGAGAGGGGCATGATTGCACTGATTTAGTGATTGTGAGATCCCAGAGAACCCCTAGTGTAGGAGAGTCAGCAAGCTGCAAGCCAGTTGAAGCTGTTTAGACTCATTATATGCTGGTAGGAGCCAACCTGTCAGCTCCCTTTTCTTTATGTAGACAAACGACTTAGTATATCATCTGCTCTTTGTCAATACCACCCCCCTTTTTTATTTTAGTCTCAGAGAGCATTTAAAGTAAGACTTCTTGACCATATAAGAGATATAGAAAACTTTAAAGAAACTAGTTCTGTGGCATTTCATTTTCACCAAGCACATCAGGGTTAATCTGTGGGTTTAAAAGGCACCATTTTAGAAAAAGTGGATAGTAATAATTGTGAATTTACTGACACTTATTTTAAGGATAAACTTTTATATAAAGAAGCCATCTATATTCTTAAATTTGATACTCTTATACCTAGTGGTATGAATTCTGAACTTAATTGGAGAGTTCTCCTTTAATTATGCTTGTGATTTTCTTTAATTGAAATTTTATTGAATAATTGATTGTGCTATTTATATGGAGTGTTTTTTGGGTGTGTTTTCTCCTTTGAAGGCATTCCAGCCGAGACGTCAGAGAGTGAAGAGAGTGAATAAAATACTTCTGGATTCTACTGTGTTACTGGTCTTTTGGCTGTTTCTCCACTTCAGGGACAGCCTGCCCTGACCCTCCAGCGTACCCTCACTGTGGAGCCCCAGGCTTCTGGTTCTTCCTCGTAATCCCCCTATCCCCCCGAGTAAGTCCACCAGAAGCACATTTGCAAGAGGAGGCACCATGACTCCACTACAGAGTCTGTCACCAACTGGGAGGAAGGGGAGGGCAAGATCTCCACCTGACGATGGAGACAACATGGAAATTTTGTGACAGAAAGGTGGCTGGTCCTCCCAAAAGCCCAATCTGGATGAGTCAGTATTTCTGGAGGTGTTCAGAGCAGGCCCATCTACCTCCTGAGTGACCGCCCACCTGCAGACTCCTTGGTTAACCTTATTGTCTGCAGGGCGTGGAAGGAACCGGATGTGGTGGAACCAGTACCTAAGCACCCTGATAGTGTTACACGCCCCTACAGATAGAATGTTCTGGCAGAAGAGTGTCCCTGTTGATGCCTTGGTGGTTGCAGCTGCCACCCAAAAGGAGCTTGCCCAAGAGAGCACCTCTGTTAATCTACCCGACAGGGAGTCGAGAGCGATAGGTTGAGGAAGCGTGTTTACACTTCAACGACCTTCTCTTTGAAGGCGCTGAATTATCTGGCACACGTTACCAAGCTGCAGAGATCAGTCATCGAGGAAGTATCTGCGTCTACTCCAGAGTCCATGTCTGCCAAGGAGAAGAAGGTTTTCTCCTCCAGACTGGCTACTCTTAAGGCCATTTCTAACACCTGTATGAGGCTTGTTTCCTATGCTACAGAAGGTGCATCTAGAGCAGCCGGTTCAGCATTGCCATTAGGCACCATGCCTAGCTGAGGCTCTGTAACTTCTGTGAGCCCTTTAAGGCATCCTTTCACGAATGCCCCTCTGTGATGGGTTGACCTTGTTCGGCCTATCCATGAAGGAGACTCTGACCCAGTAGGGAAATATGGCAAGACCCTCTCTGCCATCGGGATCTGCTTCTCGACTCCTCAGCGATCCTACTCTAGGTTTCAAAGAAGTATTAAGAAGCTGTGATTCCAGAAATCTAGGGCTTTCCATCAGGACACACTGGCAGACTCTTCTCCCTCAGACAGATCAGGGAATGATACCTTCAGACAGTGCTCTAGAGGCAGATGAACTCCGAGGGACCAGGGGGCTTGGGACTGTCATCCAGACAGGCCCTTGCAGCAACCCTGAAGTGTTGCCCAACTTCTCCGCCCTGGAAGTTTCCTTACACCCATCAGCCTGGGAAGCCATCAATGTTCTTCATCTCACATTGCTGCAGTCATAACTTATGGGTAGTCCGCTGTCCTCGGTCGGCCCGAATACCAAAGTATTAGGCTGACGTCGGTCATGGGCGCTCAGATCTGACGTCAGAGCATCAGGGTATTAAAGCGCATGACCGACGTCATTTCCTCAGTCTTTTTTGCCGCATGTTCCGAAGCAGAAGCAGCGTTTGCAAGTGCTGTTCGGCGTTCTGAAATTTTCGTATTCTGAGTTTCAGACCGAAACCAAGTTGGGCTAAGTACCCCGTTGGGGAATATTTTGTTTTTCTTGCCTCAGTTATTTCTGGATGTCAGAAAAAGTGAATAATTGTATTTCTTGTGGGAAACAGATACCGCATAGGGATTACCACTCTCTTTGTATTCCTTGTTTGGGACCTGAGCACGACGTAGTAGGGTGTCGCTTTTGTGCTAGATTTAATAAGCGCACCATTAAACGTAGGTTAGATTGTGCTAGGCTTGTCTTGATGGCGGTGTAATTACAATATGCCGTTGGATCCTCCGACGCCCGCTACCGCGAAGAAGCGCAAAGATAAATCTTTAAAGCCCAAGCAGGATGATTCGTCCGTTCCGGACGCCGGTTCTTTAGACACTATGTTGGATTCGGTTGAACCGGCCGAGGTTTCAACTGAGTCTCAGGGGGAGACGTTGGTTTTGCAAAATGTGGCCTCTCAGGAGTCAGGTCAGGCTGAGGGGGCCTCTCAGGTTGTGGTTCTCCCTTCTTTGCCTAAGGTGGTTAGGCCTTCTCCTTCTGTCTCTAAGGTACCTTCCAAAGGCAGGCCTGGTTTGCCTGCCACAGGTGTCAGTCCTAGTTCTGCAGGTTCTGTGCCTAAAAAACACATGCTTAAAATGGCAGAAGATTTAATTACTTTAATCAGGGGTTCTATGCCCCCTCCTGATAAGAGGCCTAGGGTGGAGCCAGAATTGGAAAGTTTGGAACAGGCTTCAGATTACTCAGAGTCTTCGGCTGAAGACATTCAGGATTTTCCTCCTTATTCTGATTCAGACGCAGAGGATTCCACTCCTTCTGCTTCTCCTCCAGAGGATTTTTCTTTTTCAGAAACCCTGCATTCTATGAGGGAGCATTTTAAATGGGAAGGTCAGGATTTCTCAGATTCCCGGAAGAGGCTTAGGGAATTTTGTTTTTACCACAGCATAGGCCTTTGGCTATACCTCCTGTTTTGGATGTTGTTCAAGACGTTTTCTCTGAGGCTTCCCTTAATCCAGACTCTTTGCCTCCTGCTCCAGTTAAGCAGGATAGGTATTACAGGGTGCCTGAGGCTCATAAATATCTGTATAAGAGCCCTAGGGCCGACCCAGAAACTATTAGCCAGGGACCTAAGGGTGTCAGGGCTTCTGTTGTAAAGAATCCAGTTCCTATGGATAAGGATGCTAGAGCTTTGGAAAGATGGGGTAAGAAAGTGTATACCTCTTCCACTTTAGCAATGAGGGCTTTGAATTGCCAGTTTCATATGTTGAAGTACCAGAATTTTCTCCTTACTCAGTTAAAATCTAAAGTGGATGCTTTGGCAGAGGGCATAGAGTGTAAGGAATTACAGGATTTGGTACATGCCTATGATCAGGTGGGTAAGCATGCTTTGCAGTGTGGTTTTGATGCTTTACAGGCTTCTTCCAGGGTGGCTGCCACTGGTTCAGTTATTCGCAGGCACGCCTGGCTTAAAGATCAGAATTTGTCAGAGCATGTCAAAGCTAGGATTTTAGATGCTCCTTTACAGTCTGAAGTTTTGTTTGGTTCTCCTGTGGAGGCTGTCTTGAAGAAAATGGAAGACAAGGCTAAGTCTATGCAGACTGTTAAAGATTTTTTGCAGGTGCAGCCCCCTAAGTTTAGCAGGAACTGGCCTGCTAAGGGTTGGACTTATCCTTCTTCTGATTCGCAGTCTAGGGGTAGATCTAGACGTGGTAGGGGCAGAGCTCAGAGTTCTTTCAGGCCTAGACCGTGGAGTTCACCAGCACAATCTACAGGTGAGGGCAGGGGCCAGTCCTTTCGTAAACAGGCCCAATGACCTGCATTTCCAGCTGCCAGATCCTTCCTGTCTGGCAGCTCCTTTGGGAGGAAAGTTGGCACTCTTCAAGCAAAATTGGTTTCTAGTCACCCAGGACAAATGGGTGTTGGACATTATAGACCGAGGCTACAAGTTTTATTTCCACACATTGCTTCCTTTCAAAGGCATGCCAGACGTTCCTCCTCAGCAAAGGGTAGAGGCTCACAAACAGATTTCCTTACTTCTTCAAATGGGGGCTATACAGCAGGTCCCTCTGTCAGAAGTGGGCCTCGGATTTTACTCTCGCCTATTTCTTGTACCAAAGAAAGGAAACACTTGGAGGCCAATTTTGGATTTATCTATCCTCAACACATATCTGGACATTCCAAGATTCAAAATGTTGACGTTGCAACAACGTCTGCTTCTGTTGGGCAAAGATCACTGGATGGTAACTCTGGATCTCAAAGAGGCTTATCTTCATGTTCCTATCAGGCCCAGTTGCAGGAGATTCCTGCGTTTTCGGGCTGGGACTTTACATTATCAGTTCTCTGCATTGCCCTTTGGCTTATCTACTGCGCCCAGGGTATTCACAAAAGTTCTGGCTCCAGTGATAGCCTTCTTCAGGTTAAGAGGAATACAAATTTATCCTTATTTGGACGATTGCCTGATTCTTGCTCAAGACAAGCACGAGCTTCTTCACCATCTACAGTATGTTATGACAGTGCTAAGGTGCCTAGGGTATTCTGTGAACGAAACAAAGTCCAGTCTAGTACCCTCTCAGGAAATGTGCTTTCTGGGTGTGAGACTGAATACAGCTTCCCAGATGGCCTTTTTGACCCCGGACAAGCAAAAGAATCTTTCTCTTTACTTCCATCAATTGTCTCTACGGTCCAGGCTGACTGCAAGGACAGTCCTTAAAGCCTTGGGGTTCATGGCATCTTGTATTCTGGTGCTTCCCAATGCCAAACTGCATATGAGGAAGCTACAATGGTATCTCAAAAATGTTTGGACACAACACTGCCAAGATCTGGACACTGTCATTCAGATAATACCTTGCATTCAAAAGGAATTTTTGTGGTGGGCTCAGGAATGTCACCTAAACAAGGGACTCTCTGTGACCCGACCAGAGGCGAGTCAGAATTTAACGACGGATGCCTCGGACAAGGCTTGGGGAGCACACCTCAATGGAAAATGGGTTCAAGACACGTGGCCTGCCAGACTTCAACATTTACATATCAAATTGAAGGAAATGTTAGCAGTCCAGTTTGCATTGATGGCTTTCAAGGATTTACTTCTCCCAGGGCAGGTGTTGATTCAAACAGACAACACTACTGTCATGTGGTACATCAACAAGCAAGGGGGAACCCATTCGTACCCTCTTTGCAGGCAAGCTATGATTTTGTGGGAGACTGCTCTCAGTTTGCAACTCACTCTTCAAGCAAGGTTTCTGCCAGGAGCACAGAACTCCTTAGCAGATGTTTTGAGCAGACGGATAGTGGATCCCCACGAGTGGAAATTGGATCCTCATGTATTTCGACAGTTGACAATGATATGGGGGACTCCAGACAAAGATCTGTTCGCTTCTCCACTAAACTTCCAGGTGCCAAAGTTTTGCACAAAGATGTTTCATCCCACAGCTTGGAAAGTGGATGCTCTATCATTCAGTTGGAGCAATCTTCACGTCTATGCCTTTCCGCCTCTGCCTCTACTTCCAAAGGTTCTCTTGAAGGTCAGACAAGACAAGCCCTCCATGATTCTAATAGCTCCAGACTGGCCTCGACAGCACTGGTACCCTCTGCTGAGGAGTTTAGTACGGGAACCTCCTTACCCTTTGCCGTTGATTCCACACCTTTTGACTCAGGAGGGCAATCATTTCCTCAATGTCAGGATTCAGTCCCTGCATCTAACAGCCTGGCATATTCTGTTTTAGAACCTGGAGGGTCGCAGCTTCCTCAACAAGTTTTGAATGTTATTTTGGAGGCCAGGAGGCCTAGTACAAGGAAAGTTTATGCTGATAAATGGAGGAGATTTTTTATTTGGAGCAAAGCAAAGAGCTTTGATGTTTCTAGGCCTGATTTGAGTGTTTCTCTTCAATATCTTACAGACTTATTGGACAAGGGTTTGTCTTTCTCCTCTATAAAAGTTCATGCTGCAGCCATTTCTGCTCACTATGACTGTGACCCACCATTGTTTTCTCATCCTTTGTTTAAGCAATTCCTTAGAGGGGCAAAGAACATAAGACCCCCGCGTAGAGCTCCTACTCCTGCCTGGGATCTCAATTTTGTGTTGGAAAAACTTACTTTACCTCCTTTTGAACCTGCAGCTACAGCTGAGTTAAAGTTTTTGTCTTGGAAGACTGCTTTTTTGTTGGCCATTACGTCTGCTAGAAGGGTTTCTGAATTACAGGCTCTAATGGCAGTTGAACCCTTCCTAATTTTTCATAAGGACAGGGTATCTCTGCGTACTAACCCTACTTTTATGCCTAAAGTGGTTTCAAATGTGGCCTTGAACCAATCTATTCATTTGCCTACTTTTTATGCAGATCCCCAAAATAAAGGGGAGAAAATTTTGCACACTTTGGATATTCACAGGCAGTTGCGTTATTATTTGAGCAAGACTAAAGGGTTCAGACAGTCTCAGCAGTTGTTTGTTTCTTTTGCTTTGGGTTCTCAGGGGAAACCTGTTTCAAAACAAACTATTTCTAAATGGATTGGCCTTTGTATTGCTTTTTGTTATTCTCATCATGGTAAGGAGATTCCAGCTGGAATCAGGCCTCACTCCACTAGGGCTACTGCCACTTCTACTGCCTTTTTAAGGGGGGTAGCTACTAAAGATATTTTGGAAGCAGCTACTTGGAGATGTCCTTCAAGGATGCATCTGCAGTCCTTACAAATGGGTTGTCCTGTCGTCAGGCAGCCCTTCGGTCGGCCGGATTCCAAAGTCTGGGTCTGGCCTCGGCTGGTGTCGCACTTCACCCGACGTCATAGCTGCAGTTCTTCGGGTATAAAGGCATCAGCCGACGCCATTTTCCTCAGTCTTTCTTGCGCGTGGCTCAAGCAGAAGCTGTTCAAGTGCGGTCGGTCAGATCCAGAGATTACTACTACCGAATACTACTTGAAGACTTCTAAAAGCTAAGTACCCCGTTGGGGACTCTTTCTTGCCTCAGCCGAGGTCAGAAAAAGTGAATAACTTTAACTTGTGGGAAACAAATACCTCATAAAGATTTCCACTCTTACTGCTTACCTTGTTTAGGCCCAGACCACGGCGTAGCAGCTTGTTTAGCCTGTGCTTCTTTCAACCGACGAACGCTTAGGCGCCGGTCGGAGTTTGCTGAACAGTTTTTCGGCTCAGCTTTTGCGTACATAATGCCGTCGGATCCTCCGACTACTCAAATTGTTAAGCAAAGAAAAGGACCGACACTCGCGGTCCGGTTTCGGCGAAACCACGGTTAAGCAAACCGAGTGTCTCGGTTTCGGCGAAACCGAGCAAACGGTTCAATCTTCAGCCGAATCCATGACTACTACCGAGGCCCCTCTACCCTAGTTGAATCGGCCTCTGAAGTTTTACCTACTACTGTGGTTTCACAAGACTTATCGGACACCATCCCTTTGGATGTTTCTACCCCAGCACGTGGTGCTGCTAGGCCTCCTGCAGCCATGTCTATAAAGGCCTTTGCCAGGGCTAAAGCAGCCAAAACTTCTAAGTCTGTGCCTGTTAAGCCCCCTCTCACAGGCCCAGTTCCAGTTCCCAAATGCTTACTCTGGCAGAGGATCTCATCTCTTTAATAAGGGGATCCCAATCTCACCCAGACAGGGCCTCTCAACCTCCAGAAAAGAGACCTAGAGCAGAGCCCCCTGAGCCAGTGTCCTCAGATGACTCTTCTGATGATACAGACAATACAGACCATCCAGAGGCTCCTTTTTCTACTTATGAAGATTCCGATGCTGAAGAATCGATCCCTTCTGCTTCTCCACCAGAGGAATTTTCTTTTGGGGAAACTTTACATGCCATGAGAGAGCAATTCCAATGGCAGGGGCAAGATTTCTCAGATTCAAGGAAAAGGCTTAGGACCTTTTACACTTACCGCAACATAGGCCTTTAGCTATACCTCCAGTACTTCCTGTTGTGGATGATGCATTTAATGATGTTTGCACTGCTCCTGATACTTTACCTCCAGCCCCTGCTAAGCCCGATAGGTTCTACAGGGTCCCGGACACTCATCACCATTTATACAAGGCTCATTTCGCAGATCCTGAGACTATCTCCCAGGGGCCTAAGGCAGTAGCTTCGACCTCAGCTAAAAACCCTCTCCCTTCTGAAAGGGAATCCAGGTCCTTAGAGAGATGGGGTAAAAAAGTATACACCTCTGCTACTCTCTCAGCTAGAGCATTGAACTGTCAGTTTAATATGATCCAATACCAAGAGTTTATGCTTGATCAGTTAACTAAGAAACTGTCCTCGGATGATTCTTTAGATAAGAAATATGTTCTAGAAATGGTGAATAACATTCAGCAGGTTAGTAACCATTCCTTAAAATGTGGCTATGATGCACTGAAGGCTTCATTTAGATCAGCCATGACTGGCACAGTTATAAGAAGGCATGCATGGTTGAAAGAACAGGTCTTGCCGGATCATGTTAAAGCAAAGCTATTAGATGCTCCTATGGATAAGGTCAGTTTATTTGGTTCTCCTGCCCAACAGGTACTGAAGAAAATGGAAGAGAAGGCAAAATCTGTACAAACAGTAAAAGATTTCTTACAGGTTCAGCCTCCAAGATTTAGCAGGAACTGGCCTTCTAAAAATTGGTCCTTTCCAGACTCCTCTAAAACTCAGAGAGGCAGGAATAGGCGTTCAAGAGGCAGAAATCAATCCAGAGGAGGTGCCTACAGGGGACGCCAGTGGCAAGGTAACAACCAATGAGGCACAGACACAACCACTACCACTGCAACAGGACAATCACAGTGACTTGGCTTTGACACCACCTACCAGGGAACAAATAGCAGCACCCTTAGGCGGAAAGTTAGCATTATTTTCAAAAAACTGGCACTATATCACAAGAGACAAGTGGATTTTGCAAACTATAGACCAAGGCTGCAGGTTTCATTTCCACACTTTACCCGGAAAAAGAGGAATGCCAAACCTACCACCAAATCAAAAGACAGAAGCTCTAAAACAAATAGCTCAATTAGCAAGGATGAGAGCTGTGGAAAGGGTACCACCTATGGAACAAGGCAAGGGATTTTACTCCAGACTCTTCCTGGTACCAAGAAAAGAAAAGAATTGGAGGCCTATTCTCGACCTGTCCGCTTTAAACACATTCATCATTGTTCCAAAATTCAAAATGCTGACCCTACAGCAACTTCTTCCCATGCTGGGCAAGGAGTACTGGCTGGTAACTCTAGATCTCAAGGAGGCATACCTGCACGTCCCCATACGACCACATTGCAGAAGATACCTCAGATTTCTTGCAGGATCAGAGCATTATCAATTCTCAGCATTGCCCTTTGGCTTATCTACTGCGCCCAGCGTGTTCACGAAATGCCTGGCATCAGTAATCGCTCACTGCAGGCTTCAGGGAATCCAAATTTATCCATACCTGGACGACTGCCTGATACAAGCGGACAACAAAAACAAGCTAACAGAAGACTTACAAAGAGTCATTTGCTTACTACAGGCCCTGGGATACACAGTCAATATAAAAAAGTCAAGACTGATACCATCCCAAACAATAACCTTCTTAGGTGCAGAATTGGACACAGTAAAACAGATGGCATTCCTAACTGCAGAAAAACAAGAACAACTTCCTCTCTACTTTTTGGCATTAACAAAGCAGAACAAACTAACAGCAAGGAAAGTACTGCAGGCCTTGGGCTTCATGGCATCCTGCATAATCCTGGTCCCCATGCCAGACTGCATATGAGAAAGCTACAGTGGTACCTAAAGAATTTATGGTCTCAACACAGGCACAGCTTAGAAACCGAAATACCACTAATTCCATGCCTGAAACAAGAGTTCCTATGGTGGGCTCAGGCATGCCAGTTAAACCAGGTTTGCCCTTCCACAGCATTCAACCAAGCCAAACCATCACAACGGACGCCTCAGACCTCGGTTTGTTTGCCCACATGCTGGACAAGTGCATACAAGGCTTATGGACTCCAGAGCAGCTGCACCTGCACATAAATCAAAAAGAAATGCTGGCAGTACAACTAGCAATCCAGAATTTCAGACCATTCCTCCAAGAAGGCCAGTTGATGATAAGGACAGACAACACCACAGTCATGTGGTACATCAACAAACAGGGAGGCACTCATTCATACCGTCTATGCCGAATGGCCCTGGACCTATGGAATATGGCTCTGAGTTACAACATTCAGTTACAAGCAATTTTTGTACCGGGAAAAGAAAACATCCTAGCAGACATATTAAGCAGAACTACCTCGGATGCTCACGAATGGATGCTACACCCGGACATCTTCAAGGCCATCACAAAGAAATGGGGACTGCCACAAATAGACCTATTCACATCCCCATTCAATCACCAGCTCAAGAAATTCTGCACAAGGACATACCACCCACTTGCTTGGAAGGTGGACTCTCTATCCTTCAGTTGGAAAGGCCTGACAGCATATGCATTCCCACCTCTTCCTTTGATGCACAAGGTGCTATTGAAAATCAAAGAGGAACGTCCAAGGATAATTCTGATAGCTCCAGATTGGCCAAGACAACATTGGTACCCATTACTAAGGAGCATGTCTCGGGGGAGAATGTGGACACTACCCCTGATTCCCTTGCTGTTAACTCAGAGCAACTACAACATCCTGCATCCAAACCTGAAAACTCTGCAACTGACTGCCTGGAACATTTCATAAGAGCAACTAACCCAGATTTATCCCAAAGGGTTAAAGACATTATTCTTGAGGCCCGCAGACCCTCAACAAGAAGGAACTATGCAGGAAAATGGAAAAGGTTTCTCATTTGGAGTACCGACAGGGGCAAAGATGTGTCAAAGTTAGACATTGCCAACATCCTGGAGTATTTGGCAGAGCTTTTCCATACAGGCCTGTCCTATTCCTCCATCAAAATACATGCATCAGCTATTTCTGCAGAATACAGCTTCGATCCACCTGTCTTTTCGCATCCTGTACTCAGGCAGTTTCTGAGAGGAATTAAGAATGTAAAACCTCCTAGGAAACCACCATTACCAGCATGGGACTTGAACTTTGTACTAGAAAAATTGACACTTCCCCCTTTCGAACCAGCAGCAACAGCAGATCTTCAACACCTATCCTGGAAAACTGCTCTCCTGCTGGCAATTACCTCAGCAAGAAGGGTTTCGGAACTACAGGCTTTAATGGCAGTACAACCCTTCCTAATCTTCCATCAAGATAGAGTGTCCATGAGAACTAATCCTACATTTATGCCTAAGGTGGTATCCAGAGTGTCTTTAAACCAGGCAATCCACCTACCTACCTTCTTTCCCAATCCACAGAACAGGGGGGAAAGACTGCTGCATACCTTGGATGTACATAGACAGTTACGCTACTACCTGGACAGAACCAAGGGCAATAGAAAATCTGACCAGCTTCTGGTAGCATATGCAACAGGAAGGGAAGGAAAAGCAATTTCCAAACAGACAATCTCCAAGTGGATAGGAAATTGCATTAGATTCTGTTACTCCTACCATGGAAAGCAAATTCCACAGAACATAAGGCCTCATTCTACAAGGGCTACAGCCACTACCACAGCTTTCTTACGAGGAGTGGCTACCAAGGACATTATAGAGGCTGCTACTTGGACCTCCGTGCATACATTTGCCAAGCATTATAACTTACCTTTATACTCTAGATCCCGAGCAGGGTTTGCCACTGCTGTTTTGCAAGGGATCCTAACTACACCATAATTTCTTCTTCCTCCTCCCTAGTTTGGCTATGGTATTCTACCCATTTGTAAGGACTGCAGATGCATCCTTGAAGGACATAGTACAGTTTTGTACCTACCATAAATGTAGATGTCCGAACAGGATAGCATCTGCAGTCAGGATTACCCACCCTCCTTCCCCTCTGTGGTACTCCTAGGGTATTTGCCCACCTAATAGCTAGCTGGGGGGGGATCTCTTATGGTGTATTTGTTTGTATATATGTACATACATGATTATTTTTTGTGTTTGCCTTCTACTATTTGGAAACATTGGCATTTATCCAAAAATTTAGCTATCCAAGAGGGCAACTGGCATCTGGGGCAAGAAACACTGAGGAAAATGGCGTCGGCTGATGCCTTTATACCCAAAGAACTGCAGCTATGACGTCGGGTGAAGTGCGACACCAGCCGAGGCCAGACCCAGACTTTGGAATCCGGCCGACCGAAGGGCTGCCTGACGACAGGACAACCCATTTGTAAGGACTGCAGATGCTATCCTGTTCGGACATCTACATTTATGGTAGGTACAAAACTGTACTTTGAGTGCCCACTTTTTCTAAACATTATCATCTTCCTCTTTATTCCAAATCTAGGGCTGGATTTGCCACTGCAATCTTACAGGGCATTTTGGCAGCTCCCAATGCTTTATGATTTTGCCAGCCTCCCTTTACCTCTGCTTTGGGATTCTATCCATAAGTTATGACTGCAGCAATGTGAGATGAAGAACATAGTACAGTTTTGTACCTACCATAAATGTAGATGTTCGAAGATCCACATTGCTGCAGTCCAATTTACCCTCCCTCCTTCCCCCTCTGTAGTTTGGAGTGGTTGTATGGTTTGGGTTGTAGCTGTTTTTTGTACATGGTTTTAGGGAGTTATTCTATTTTTGGCTGTTGCCTTTATTTTTAGGGCCTTCTGACATCTGGGGCAAGAAAAGACTGAGGAAATGACGTCGGTCATGCGCTTTAATGCCCTGACGCTCTGAGGTCAGATCTGAGCGCCCATGACCGACGTCAGCCTAATACTTTGGTATTTGGGCCAACCGAGGACAGCGGACTACCCATAAGTTATGACTGCAGCAATGTGGATCTTCGAACATCTACATTTATGGTAGGTACAAAACTGTACTTTACACATCAATGGGTACTGAGGATAATATCCAGGGGTTATTCAATCCCATTCATCAGTCCCGCAAGACCCCCGAAAACTCTCCTGGATGTTCCACCCGCTGACAGGGAGGCAGCCAATCTGGAAATCTCCAAACTGCTTATCAAGTGAGTTATCCAGCCCATCCCCCCAGAGCTGTCCAGTTTGGGTGTCTACTCAAGCTTCTTTTTGGTGCACAAAAAGACAGGGGGACACAAACCCATATTGGACTTGACCCATCTAAGCAAGTTTGTCGCCAAGACGAAGTTATGGATGGTTACCATTCAATCTGCCCTTCCCTATTTGCAAAAGGATTTCTGGGTGTGCTCTGTGGACCTCCAAGACATGTATTACCACATTTCCATTTCAGGGTACTCCCCTTTGGTCAGGCCACAACCCCCAGGGCATTCACCAAAGTGGTAGCAGTACTTGCAGTGCATCGCAGGCTGAAGGGAATACAGTTTTTTCCCTACCAGGATGACTGGCTTCTATTTGCACCCACCAGGCATCAGCTTTTCCTAGCCAGAGACCAGCTTCTCCAGTCATCCTCGACCCTGTCCATCATGATAAACTTTCCAAAATCCAAGATGGAACATTTCCATTCTCTGGACTTTATAGGAGCATGGCTAGACACTTTGCTGTGCAAGGTCTTCCTCAGCAGCAACAGGATTTACTCCCTTCAGCTCCAGGTTTGTGTTATTCTTGAAGCTTCTGACCTCTCAGCAGCTCAGATTCTTCAAGCCCTAGGGTCCATGGCAGCAATCATCATTATTCTACCCGTGGAAATACTGCACATGCTTATCCTTCTGTGGACACTAGCTGTACGGTTGTCTTTTCTGGATAAACCTCTTTCTCATCCCATTTGCTTGTCCAAAACCTGCACCTTCTGTGGTGGTTAGATTCCCAGAACCTGACAAGAGGTCGCCCTTTCTTGGCTCCCGATCCTTTAGCCACAGTCATCACAGACGTCTCCCAGCTTGGGTGGGGGGGCATTGGCTGGAATGGACTGTTCAAGAGAAGTGGTCAGTATTAGAGCCAGCTTGCACAACAACATTCTAGAGATGAGGGTAGCGCTTCTGGTGTTGCGGGCACTTCATTCATTTTGCGCCTGAGGAACAATTATGATACAGATGGACAACATGTCAGTGGTCTGGTATATCAACAAGCAGAGAGGAACCGGATCATATCCCCTGTGTCGAGAGGCCATGAGATTGTAGGAATGGGCGATTTCCTCTGACTGCTTTCTTGTCGCAGTGCACATTCTGGGGAGTTCCATCATCTTTTCGGACAAACTCAGCAGGACCATACTGTCTCCTCATGAGTGGTCTCTGAAACAGTCAGTGGCGGACATGATCTTCCGATTATGGGGTCAACCTTGCTGTGATCTCTTCACCTCTCCTTCTAATTAGTTCATGCTTGGTCCCCCGGTCTGCTGTATGCTTATCCTCCTCTTCCTCTTATGTCAAAATTTCTTCAGAAGGCAAAAAGGTCACAATGCCAAGTGGTCCTCATTGCTCCTTTCTGGCTTTGTCAGGTTTGGTTTCCTCTCCTGTGGTCTCACTATGTCAACTCTCCCTGGATTCTGGATCCTTGTCTAGATCCCATGTCCAATCCGGAGGGTGAGTATTATCTGGATATGAAGAGTCTGAAGCTCACTGCTTGGCTTCTGCAGTTCCTATGATGGCTAGAATTCCTGGGCTGTCCTTTCCTGTGAAGCATATTTTGCTTTCCTGCTCACAAGTCCTCTACCAAAAAGGTTTATGTTGGCAAATGGAATAGGTTTTCCATGTGGGCATCATATCATAGTATAGATCCTTTTACTGCCTCAATACCTTCAGTCTTAGAGTTTCTGGCCTGTATCTTTAACCAAGGAGCCAGTTCCTCTGCAGTAAAAGTCCAACTTGCTGCCATTTCCCATTACCATGTAGGACTTAAGGACTCATCTTTAGCTGCTGCTTGGTTATGCATAGAGTTTTTGAAAGGTACATTCCTTTTACAGCCACCTGTTAAGGATCCTATTCCCCCTTGGAACTAACCTTTGTGCTACAAGTGCTGGTGTCCTCACCTTTTGAACCATCACTAGGGTGGGTCCGATGTATCTGTCTTGTAAGACTGCTTTACTAGTGGCTGTGACCTCATCTAAGCGTTACAAGCCATTTGCATTCACCCTCTGTACCTTATTTTCCATAAGGGCTGTGTCTCTCTTAGGCCAGACCCCTCATTCATGCCGAAGGTCACTTCTGAAGGAAATATTTATCAGGCCATTCACCTTCATATTTTCTTTCCATAGTTTCAGAATAATGGGGAATATCAGTTGCATATGCTTGACGTTCATAGCCAGCTCTATTTCTACCTAGATAGAACCAAAACTTTCAGAAAGTCCAAACAATTGTTTGTCTCATATTCTAAAGCCAGATTGGGATCTCCTGTTTCCAAAGTAACTATTGCCAATTGGATTGCTAAATGTATCACATTTATTTATGACAAGTATGGAGTTTCTCTTTCTTCCTCAGTAAAAGCACATTCTAGCAGAGCGGTCTGTACCTCCTCAGCGTTTTCATCTAGAGTACTAGCAGATGAGGAATGTGCTGCTGCTAGATGGGCTAGATCTTACACCTTCATATCCCACTACAAATTGGATATTTTATCCCAGAGCAGGGCTTCCTTTAGTTCCGCCGTGCTCTGAAATATCCTTCCTTAGGGCCTCCCAGGGGGGGCACAAGTAGCTGGGGACTCTGTCCCACAGGCTGAAGATCAAATGAAGACAATTTCAGATAAAGAAGTTATGTACTCACCATAATGTTCCATCTGAGTTATTGCTCTTCATTTGTCTTCAACCTTCCCTACCTCCTTCCCCCTTCCTTAGTCAATTGATCTGTCTGAGGGAGCTTCCCACCCTTTCTCTCTCTCATTTCCTCTTGGGGTGGGATGTGTGGTAGTAGTGATGTTTTTGTTTTATCTTGAGCAGATGTTTGGCTTTCAGGCAAACTCGATCTGATGTAGTGAGGGAGAGAGGGGTATTATGGGTAGGGGAGGAGCTCAGTTTCGGCCCCATAGCTTGGATATGGCTGACTTGCCACTGATGTCGGTGCCTATACCCACAGGTTGAAGACAAATGAAGAGCAACAGTTCGGATGGAACGTTATGGTGAGTACATAACTTCTTCTTATAGAACAATAGGTTGTATAAAAATATTTATGAAGTCTAGGAAATCAAAAATGATGAAGTCATTGTTTGTTAGTTACATTAGACCGAAACTTGAGTATGGAGTAACAATATGGAAACCGTAAAAGAAAACAAGCATGAGTAAACTGGAAAGAGTACAGCAGAAATATACCAAGGGCATCCATGTATGTGAAAATTTAAGTTATTATAAAAGACTAAAATATTTGAACTTGTACAGTGTCTCTTACAGATATCTAAGAGGAGATCTTATTCAGCTATATAGGGCATTTAGAGACAACTACCTCTGGGAATGTTTGGGGTTATCAAAAAGTACTAGAGAATCATCAGACAACCTATGTAGAAGATTCTATAAGAATGAGAAGTGTACCAATTGGTTCTCTGACAGAATAGCTGATGCATGGAACAGACTACCAAATTGCATTAAAGCAAGTACTAGTTTAGATATTGTTAAGAACAGCCTGGACATTTATTACGGGAACAAGTGTTTTGGTATATTGGCAAGCTAGAAGGGCATTAATGCTCGTGCTTGAAATGTTTGTATGTATATAAGACTTAATTGGTCCCTGTTGTCTGTTTGTTTGTGGCCAGAGGGTATGTGGATTGTAGCCAAAGTAAGAACTGTTAAAGGGATTATACTCTTTGGCTGTTTTAATTGACCTAATGAGGATACCTCAGAAATCTTAAGCCAGTTCTCAACTGCATTGTTGGATGTATGGGGTTTAAGATATACAGTAGTGATAGGAGGGATTTCACTGTTCATATAGATCCTGATGCAGATAGATTGTTGAAGAATAGGTTCAAAATGGTTAAAGCTTCAAGGGGTTTCTAGTGTTGTTAAAGGATTTACAATTAATAGACAGTTAGAGAGCTCTGCTTCCTAATGACAGATGCTTCACATTTGTAGTGCATCAGACAGACAATGTTGGTAGGCTATATTACATTCCTGTCAGCTCCCTTATACTTTCTAGATTCAAATCTGTGATTTATGAAACTTAATTTCCATCAGATCATAACTATACTGTTTAATATTGCAACAGTAGTTGTTAATAAGCATCCTACTCCATGGAAATTGCATAGCCTCATATTGTGATCTTTGCAGTTTTGGTCAGTGATTGAAAACTTCAGAGCATTGAGGGAGTCACAATGGACAGATAAAGAGTATCTTTAAAGCCTGAGTAAATTTTAAGCATAGTTAGAATGTGGGTGATAGGGATTAACTGGAGACAGAGGGACCAACAGATAGGGTCAGAGAATTGGAAATAGAAGTTAGAAGTTGGAAGTGCAATACCGGAAATCAGGAGAGGATAGGGTGTGGTTTAGTAATTAAATTCACCAGCTTAGGAGGGGCTATAAGGCTGTTCCTGTTAACCATGCTAATTGTAAATGGAAAGTGTGGAAGTTTTAGCATTGGGCAGAGGGTGTTAAGTTCACAGCTTCACAGGTGTTTACTAGGCTTATGACCAGTGGGGCTTTAATAAGCCTAGCCATGCAACCCAAATGTATCCCATAAGTTAATGTGCCTTCGAAGTTAATTTAAAGAGTATATGTTAGTTAGGGCATGATTTAATGGTTGCCTGTGTCCATCATAGGTGTCAGACTAGGGGTGAATTTGTGATTGCCCATCCACTAGACCACGTTGTGCTTGAATAGGGTTAGGAAAAGGCTCTGTTTTACATGGATGGAAAGCTATTTCTTGAGAAAGGGAAAGTGGTGCTGGAATACGTTGAAGGTGCTTAGTGACTCACAAATTCCATTTTTAAACTACTTACTTTGATTAAAAATTTGTACGTTTGATATGAGCTGTATATAGTGGCAACTGAAGTTGCAGAAAAATAATTCCACGCAGATTTCTTGTAAAATTACAAAATGAAGCTAGTGCCTTTATTTACCCCATTCTGTTGAGTGACATTATGGTATTTGAGTATACTGTTCACACTGATGGCCTATGTGCCAGGAACTTGGATGACTGCAGGAAAGTAGGAGGCAGGATTAACAGGCAACATCAGTAAAATACCCAGACTCTTCTCTGGTGTTTGAATATTGCAACACTCAAATTGCATTGTGCTGAAGAGCAGTTGTAGTTGCTGAATAGCAGGAAGTCTGTTGTGGTTTCAGTCTCTTTCTGGACATAGTCCTGACAGGACAGCTCAGTGTACATTGTATATTGTGAATTTGTATTTTGGTTATTACCAAATTCTTAATACAATATACAATGGGCTGTCCAAACTACAGGTCAGAAATGGACTGAAAGCATAGCATCCCTGCTTTTGCTTTGTCTGCTTATTCGGGTATGCTGTGTATAATACATAACTGGTTCCGAGTTTGATTTAAAGAATACACACACAAACACTTTTGCTACCTAAATGTGCATTACAAGTTTTCAGTCCTGCTAGCATTTCAACTGTAGAAAGCAATAAATTAAATATAATGCGAAGTTGCATGTAAACATCTTGCATTGTAGAAAAAAGACAAGTTTGGACAATTAAAAAATACAACTGGTGAAGCAATGTCATTATCACAGCTCCACTTGAAAATGCAGCTATAAATATAGTGTCATCACAGTTCCACTTGAAAATACAGCTATATGTACAATAGCATTACCACAGTTCCACTTGATATCATTTATAAAAGTAGTAATGACAGCCGACCCCAGCAAAACAATATCATCTCTTAGAAGGACATAAAACTAATCCAAACACACAGTGAACTGTTAAATAATTAACCTTTCAAAGGTACTGGAACATGGTGACAGTACAGCATTACATTGATAATTACTAAAAAGAACCTTTTCCAGAATCCAAAGCCTGCTTGTTTAGGTCATGCAGTTGTTACTTGCACTACAGTATAGTGGGATCTGTGTCAGATGATTGAACATTCAAAAATTCAAAATTCATATGGCTGAGACCATATGATCAAATTTTGGAAGTTCGAATATCAAATAAAAAATAAAATATAAAAACTTTTTTTATGTTTTTGCAGGGGGGTAAGCCCCCCTGTACCCCCCACACTCTGCTAATTAAATATACCAACTCCGAGATCACAGTACAGTGAGGAAAACAATACATTTCCTGTTCCTCGCTGTATGACAATTGCCATTGAAAATGTGTGAACATCTGGAAATTTGATTATATGGTCTCGGACATATGAATTTTGAATTTTCGGACATTCGATAATCTGATAGTGATCTATGTAGTGGTGTGGGGCTATGTATGGTCAGGGATAAGTAGCTGTCTTACAGCTTGCAGAATTTGGGTTTGGGAGAACTTTCTGGCATCTATTATACATTTCATGGGGGAGCCACGGCTTGTTGGATGCTTGTTTTAAAGTAGTCAGTTATGCACAAGATGATAAAGTAATTCTGTCATAGTAAGCTCTCACAGACATGCACACTTGGAAGAACCATCCAGCCACCTATGGCATGCTTTTAGAGTGTAGAAAGAAACTGGAGTATCTGGCAAAAACCCATTCACGGAGAGTATTTATAATCTCTCCAAAGAAGGCCACACACACACACACACACACACACACACACACACACACACACACACACACACACACAAAACCTTTAAGGGTATCATAATCAATTACTGCTTATATTGATTGATTTAACTATACTGTCTGGCACAAACCCATACCGAGTAGAAGTGATTTTTTTTTTAAATTTCAATAAATATAGAGTAAGTGACCCCTAAACTGTGGAGCTGTTTCAACCAGTCTGTCACCAGAACACTTGTCTGTTTTGGCTATTTTTGCTCTCTGTATTTAAATGACTACATCTCCAAACGAGTTCAGTGTCGATTCATTCAGTTTTTAGTTAATGTTACTGTGATAATTGTCTGCAAAATATCACTGGACAGGGTTCCTACCCCTCAAAGACAAAGGGGGGAGGACACTCTTGTTGTTATATAACCCAACGCTTGACATATACTTTTGTACAAAATCTAATAGTCTTGCCCAAATCTCTGTGAGAAGACTTGAAATGGGAAAAGAATGTATGCAACAGTAATTGGGAAACATGGAGAAAAAAGAAAGTCTCAGGAAATGTGTGATATTGTTAGACAAATGAGAAAATGGTTTTAGACTCCTGTATTGTTACAGATGACTTAACCCAAGTCTCTCTCACTGACATTGCTTCAGAATGAGAAGCAAAGTTGACTGGTTCCCATCTGCTAATGATAGTGTTTAAACAAGAACTGCGATTAAGGAATGTAATTTAGTCTTATTGTTCAACTTACTTTTTTCCTGCATCCTTTGAACATGGCCTTACTGGGTAATAGGGTACTGCAGCAATTGTAAAATAAATAGCTAAATTAAGCTGGGGGTCTGGGCATCGCTCTGAGGTGCAATAAAGCTGTTTTCAACCATAACTTACAAAAAACATGAAAAAGAAAAGAAAATCAGTTTTATTTTTTCTTTCAATGAAGAAATAAGTTGTGACCGACAAGTAAGCTGAGAAGGCAAATGCTTGTGAGGATGCATAAATCATATTTGGCAGTAGATGTAGTGCCTGCCTCCCTAGTCCTCCGCTAAAAAAAGTCACCTTTTGTGTAACCCTGTTGTTATGCTGGGATGAAAGTCAAGACACAAATGACCACGGTCATAAGTAGTGGCTGCTGCCAAAAATAGGTCAACCTTATCTCCAAAAGACAGCCACCTTATGTATACCACTTCAGTGTCAAGACTGGTATAAAAGTGAAAGCATAAACAGAACACAGTAACATATTTCAACCTTTTTGTGTCAAACATTTATAAACAACATACTTCCTTGTTCCTATCCTCCAAAATATAGCCGCCTTTATACACATGTAATATATGGCTGTGAAGAAGCACTTATATACCCTGGGGTGTGGTTCCACCAAGTTGCCAAAAGCTGTGAGGGTCTGGCTGTTACATGGTGCATTTTATGTCTTAGTTTTGAAAGATACTTGCTTTTTCCAGCTACCCAGAAGAGTTATATACATGCCTAGAAATATTGTGTGTATCCACAGATAAAAGCAGTGATATTGCTTTTAAGCGTGCACACACACACACACACACACACACACACACACACACACACACACAACCAAACATTAAAGAATTCCAGGTTGCTTCACACAAATCACATTAGTTTTGCAAAGCCAGAAATATCAGCAAATATTCACTTTTCCTGTGCAGACATTCCCAGTAAATGTAGCTACTTTGTGTACACCTCAGATGTAGTTTCTGAAAGATGAAGTTTGAAACTCAAATGTCTAGTCTTTTTTTTTTTTGAGTGCATCTTCAAATTAAATATCTGAAAAAAAACAAGATTTACAAGGAGCAGTCCAAAAAAATGATCCAAAATCATCTGGATCGGTATGAATTATCTAGCCAATCTCTCGACTTCTTTGTGTGGTAATCAATGACAAAGTCAAAAATAAGAGAGGACAAAAATCTGTCATCAAGAACAATTTTAAATATTACTCTGATTCCCTTAGAAAGTTAATAGAACAACAGGTTTTGCGTCAGAATTTATTTTGGAAACAATAAGAACCATGAAACTCTTAATGTATTGCATTACTGACTGACTTTAGTCTTCAGTGATTTATCAGAAAGTCAAGCATTTTTATAGGGGAAAATCAGGGACAGTTGGGAGCCACAGTATCATGTCTGGTTGCATGTTAACGTAAAAAAAAATTGCCTACTACAAACTGGTCCATTCCTCATGATGCCACCAAACATATACTCCCAAACACTGTTAATGCTGTTATCTTCCATTATAAAATGTTTCTGGGCTTTCTGCTCAGTCTGACCCACTGAAATCTAGACAGCGATGCATAAAGCCTCACAGACACTTTGTAGCTTCCTGTTGTTGTCTATGTCATGGGTGGGGTCAAATACAAAGGCCAGACATTAAAAAGAATTGCAGCTGTGACTGACTGTTAACAGCATGAAAAAAGTTAGAAAGATGACCTGGCTGAGTGGTGCTGGTGTGCCTGATTCTGCCTAAGGTCAGCCATGAGGGGACAGTATTTTATAACTGGGGCAATCCCCCAGTTTCTACCTTACACATGGAAAAACAATTCAGATAGCTACCCAAGGAAAGATGCCTTCCTTCAGTATTTTCAATACCATTAGGTGTGCTCAGTCACACTCACCAAACCCTTGTATATTTTATCTCTCTATATTTTAAAAATACAGATGCTGCAGAGATGCTTTGTAACAGTTTAATGTCAGATATTTAAAAAGGAAGAGACTGTTCTTTTTCTTTTCCTAAACATCACCTATTCCTTACTGACAAACAGATTACTTCCTTATCTTCTATCTTCTTCCTTCTTTTAGATCAACAGTATTCTCCCACTCCCAAAATAATTAATTCTCTGTTTCTATTACAGCAAAGTAAGGAAATCCCTGTGCATAGCACTCACTTGTTCACTAAAATCAGGAGAAAATCTGAAATGCAATGGGGAACAAAATGCCCAGAATCAGGGATAATTTTAAATGTTACTCTTTTATCACTTAAACGCTAAGAGAACAGATTTTTCATCAACATGTATTTTCGGAACAGCATAAAACTCTAATGTCTGATCTGAAGGTAGTTTACTTCATTTGGTCTTCAACCTGTGGGATACCGAATCCGTATGGGATCTGAGCTGGCAATCTCACTAGCATCTGCTCCGAGCTCCAAACTCCTCCACTTACCCATAACACACCTCCACTACCTTCCAACCCCCAGCTACCTTTTCTGTTAGGGCGCTGAACTACCTGGCCCACATCACGAGACTCCAACGCGACCTGGTCAGGGAGCTGGCAGAGTCTCTCCCTACGTCCATGTCGCAGGAGGACAGGGACTCGTTCTCTGTGAGGATGGCCACTTTGAAAGCAGTCTCCAACACATCCATGAGACTCCTTTCACATGCTACTGAAGGAGCGGCTAGGACGGTTGGGCCCGGCGTGTCCATGAGATGCAATTCCTGGCTCAGACTATGTCAGTTTTCGGAACCTTTCAAGGTGTCCTTTGCCAATGCCCCTTATGATAGCTCTACTCTCTTTGGTAAGGCCATCAAAGAGACTTTAGTCCAGAGTGAGAAGGATGAGAAGACACTGTCTTCCATCAGAATTCGCTTCTCTAACCCTCAAAGGTCCTTTTCCCAGAATCAGAGATGGCAAAAGAAGATGTGGTTCCGGAAGTCACAGTATTCCCGGGACACTCAGGGTTCTTCTTCTTCTTCCCCCAGAGGCATAGGGGGACAGAATGGATGCTGACCCAGAGGCAGAGGGGGTCCGAGGAATTTTGGGTCTCGAGAACCTTTCTCGGACAGGCCCGGACAGCAACCCTGAGGGGTGGCCCGACTGCTCTACTCTGGAGTCAGTCGGGGATGATTGTCCTTGCACCTGGCAGCATGGGAGTCCGTAACAGCCCCGTTTTGGCCTCGGCAGGTATGGTTTCCCTTCCTTTGGTCTCACCTTCTGGCTTTGCCCTGGATCTTGGATCCCATTCAGGATCTGATTTCACACCCATCAGGGGTTCCTCATCTGAACCTGGACAGTTTGAAGCTCACAGCTTGGCTGCTGCAGTTCCCATGATTGCTAGGACTCCTGGATTATCCTGTTCAATTAGGTCTATTCTGGTGGCTGCTCATAAGTCCTCAGCCAGGAAGGTTTATCTCAGTAAATGGAAACGTTTTTCCTTTTGGACCTCTCAAAGGAGTTTAGACTCCTTCACGGCTCCTATTTCTGCCATTCTTGATTTTCTAGCCGATATTTTCCAACAAGGAGCTAGTTCTTCTACTGTCAAGGTTCAATTGGCTGCCATTTCTCATTTTCATATGGGTGAGAATTCTGCCTCTCTAGCCTCCTCCAGACTGTGTAAAGCCTTTATCAAAGGGACTTTTCTATTACGCCCTCCTGTCAAGGATCCTGTTCCCCCATGGGATCTTACAATGGTTCTTCAAGCTCTGGTCACTCTGCCTTTTGAACCCACTGCAACCACAGATCTAAAATTCTTATCTTGGAAAACAGCATTTCTGGTGGCTATTACCTCTGCTAAAAGGGTTTCAGAACTGCAGGCCTTGTCCATCAAAGTTCCTTATATGATTTTCCACAAAGATAGGGTTTCCCTTCAGACCAATCCATCCTTTCTTCCCAAGGTGGCATCACCAGTTAATATCAATCAAACCATCAATTTACCAATTTTCTTTCCTAATTTTGCTAACAGAATGGAGTACAAACTCCACTTGCTGGATGTTCATAGACAGTTATGATTTTATTTACACAGGACAAAAAATTTCCGTAGATCCGATCAATTGTTTGTATCCTTCTCTAAACCCTTTTTGGGAAAACCTATCTCCAAGGTCACTATTGCTAGTTGGATTTCTTCATGCATCCTTCAGGTCTATAAGGACAGAGGCATGTCTCCTCTGGGTCAAGTGAAAGCTCATTCCACTAGGTCCATGGCTACGTCTGCGGCCTTTTGGTCTAAAGTCTTTTTGGATGATATTTGTTCTGCAGCTACTTGGTCCTCATCTCATACATTTATTTCTCATTACAAATTGGATTTGACTTTCAGAAGGAGAGCATCCTTTGGTTCCACGGTGCTCAGGAATATCTTTCCATGAGGGCCACCCAGGAGTTTAGTAGCTGGGGACTGTGTCCCACAGGTTGAAGACCAAATGAAGTAAACTACTTCAGATAAAGACGTTATGTACTCACCATAACATTCCATCTGAGTAGTTATACTTCATTTGACTTCAACCGTCCCTCCCTCCTTCCCCCGGACCTTGTCATGTGAACAGCCTGCGGGCTGCAGTTATAGGTCATAAGTATTTATATTAAGTTGTCTATCTCGCCTTCATTCTTGCTGGATGGCCGACTCGGCCACTCTAAAAGCTCGAGAGTTGGTTCCACCGGCTCGAGGCTCCCCTTATATCCCACAATGCTAGGCGTGAGTTACCTCAGATCTCGTTTGCCGCTACAGCGATCGAGGTGTTGGTTTTCTACCGGTTCTTGGTAAGTGACTTTCTTGTAAAGTTAGTGTATTAAAACCCCTTTAATTTTAATATTTATTCTTATTTACCTTAGTTTAGAGGAATTCTTATCCCCTTTCTTAAAAATTCCTGTTTTTTCCCCACAAGAACTTTAAGTTCTTCCCTTGGGCCTACAGGCCTTTTTCTTTCCTTAGTGGAGTGTGTGTGTTATTTTTTCTTAATTTAAAAACCTAGCTAGTTGTTTTATTTTAAGCTAAACTAGACAGGGTGTAATCAGTGTGTTTGTGACTGTGTGTGTGATTGCACCGTTGGGATGTCTAAAGAAGCAAAGGTCTCCGGATTCAAGAAGTGTGATGCGTGCTGTCAGAAAATGTCTCTGACAGACGCTCACACTTCTTGTGTCTACTGTCTGGGACCTTTGCACCTGCAGGACTCCTGTGCTGTTTGCCATGGCTTCAGCCCCAGGGTCCTGCAGGAAAGAAAAATAAGTTAATTTTAAGAGGCTTACTCAAGCCAGAGGATTCCCTTACTGTGTCTTCAGGAAGCCCTCCAAGGCATCTAGGTCTTCGGCTCCGACAACTGAGCCGAGACCTAAGGCTTCTAAACCTCTGCCTACATCGGCTCCGGCTGGAGCCGATGAGTCTCAGTCCACAGTTTCTGTGGTTCCTCGGCTCCGGCTGGAGCCGAGGTATTAGAAATTCCCGTGTCGGCTCCGACCAGACCTTCGGAGCCGACAACTAGGAAGAGGTCCAGGTCACCATCCCTTGGCTCCGTTCATTCGGCTCCAGGATCTCCCCTGCTGTCTGAACGGAGCCATAGATCTCACTCCTCTAGGTCATCGAGGCTGTCGGATCATGACCTTCAGAGGGTAGTGAGTCAACTTCTTAAGTCCGAGGCACTGGCCCAGATGCTTCAGAGCCCGACTCATCAGTCGATGCCTGCCCCTGTCCATCAATATATTCCTCCTTCGACTCTCTTGAGCTCGGGCCGGGTCATGTCGGAACCGAGACTGTGATAGCGTCGGAGCCGATACAATTGTCTTCGGCTCCGTCGGCTCCGATTTCTTCCTTGGGAGAATCTCGGCGCCGGACTTCCCTCGTCGGGCCCGAGGGTGAGTGGCATCGGACCCTTGTCCGACCCCTCTCCTCTCGGTGCTTGGCGCTGGTGAGTTCGGCTCCGACATCAACCTCGAGCCATCACTGTCGGTGCCGAGGGAGGTTCTTAGCTTCTCGGAGCGGGGACCTCTGGCTTTGCCTGACAGGGGTGCATTCGAGGTCATGCGGAGTGTGTTAGAGCCTGGCTCTACTCCACAGTCGGCTCCGTCCGCCCCTCCTCACGGTGCCTCAGGTCAAGTCGACTCACTCCCTCATCCCGGACCGCAGAGAGCCAGCTCCTCAGGAACCCCTGTGGGAGTTCATCCTCTTCCGAGGCCTCTCCTGATTTGGCAGAAGAGCCCCTCGGAAGAGGAAGTGTAAGAGGAAACACATTGACTCACCTGAGTCCATCACATCTGACACAGATTTAGATGATTCTGAGGGTTCCCCGTTCCCCTTCTGAAGATGTCTCATTTGCAGACATTCTAGAGATCCTGAAACAGAGGGAAATTGGCCAGCCCTCAACCCTTCGGAGGATGAATCTGTGTATCTTGAGGCGTTTGGCTCTCGCCCTTCCACCTCCTGCGTGTCCCCCTTGACCCCCTCATGCAGGTGGTTGCTAAAAAGGCATGGACGGCTCCTGATTCAGTGGACCCCACTCCCAGGAGACCCTCCAAATTCATAACGGCACCAGCAGACAAACAGTTCTTGACAAAAGGAGTCTCTGTGGATGCTATGGTGGTAGCTGCTGCCACTAAGAAGGAGCTAGCTGATCCTTCAGTACCTGTCCATCCACCTAACAAGGAATCTAGGTCCATGGACAGGTACGGGAAGCGGATGTTCTCGTCAGCGACATTTACCATGCGTTCGCTGAACTACCTATGCCATTTCACTCATCTTCAAAGGGACTTGATCAAAGAAGCGAGTGAAATGTTAAAGGACCCTACAGCTGTGGGTTTTCAAGATAAGATGAACACTCAGCTGGCTACCCTTAACTCCATAACCAACTCCTCCATGCGCCTTCTTTCTTACGCGGCTGATGGAGCGAGCAGGGCCGCAGGGACAGGTGTGGCCTTACGTAGGCATGCCTGGATGCGGCTATGCAATTTTGCGGACCCCTTCAAGACGTCTTTCACTAACTCCCCGTTTGATGGATCATCTCTCTTTGGTCCTCAAGTGAAAGAAACTCTGACTAGGTGCGAAACTGATGGCAAGACCCTTTCTGCCGTCGGAGTCCATTTTTCTACTCCTTCTAGGCCTTACCCCAAAGGCCAGAAAGGTGGAAAGATGTGGTTCCGTAAACAATCTCAAGGGACTTCGCCTGACGCACAGAGTCATTTTCCCGCCAGAGGCAGAGGCGGGAATAACAATGGTAGACGTCGCCCTAGGGGCAGGGGGGGTCCGCAGAACCAGGGCAATCGGGAAGCCTTCTCTGACAAGCCCTTTCAGCATCCCTGAGGTGTTGCCCGACTGCCCACCTTCGGAGGCAGTCGGGGGAAGATTGTCACTGTACCCAGAAGCCTGGCTATCCCTGACTCAAGACAAATGGGTACAGTCCGTCATTTCCGAAGGCTATTCTATCCCCTTCCTTCGCATTCCAAACCAATCAAAAAAATCCCTTCCAGATGTTCCACCCGCTCAAAGGGATCTAGCGGTTTTGGAAATTTCAAAACTGCTTGCAAAAAGAGCAATTCAGCCAGTTCCAGCAGACCAACAAGGATCCGGAATCTACTCAAGGTTCTTTTTAGTTCCAAAGAAAACAGGGGACTGGAGACCAATTTTGGATCTCAGTATCTTGAACAGATCAGTCAAGAAAACAAGATTTCGGATGGTCACGCTGCAATCCATCCTTCCCCTTTTGGGCAAAGGAAACTGGATGTGCTCTATAGACCTTCAGGATGCGTACTATCACATAAAAATGAACAGACGCTCCAGAAGATTCCTCCGCTTCAGGCTGGGAACCAGTCATTTTCAGTTCAGGGCCCTGCCCTTTGGTCTCACCACTGCCCCCCGGGTGTTTACCAAATGCATGGCAGTGGTAGCTTCTCACCTGAGAAGACAAGGATTCCAGGTGTTTCCATATTTGGACGACTGGCTCCTCACAGCTCCCACCAAGCATCTCCTTCTGGTGGCCAGAGATTACACCTTTCGCATTTGTCAAAAGTTAGGCATTTCAATAAATTGCGAAAAGTCTGTTTTGTCGCCTTGTCGTGCTATTATTTTCATAGGCGCAAATCTGGACACAGTGGACATGTCTGCGAGACTAACACATCAGAGAATAGCAGACATTCACAAACTGGTCTCACTCCTTTTCAACAACAACAGAATCAAAGCCAGGTTAGTTCTGAAGGTGTTGGGAATTATGGCGGCCATACCTCTGCTTCCGTTAGCCAGATTCCACATGCGGATCCTTCAATGGATGCTCTTCACACAATGGTCATACCAGCAACTTCCAATGTCTCACACCATTATGATCACGCAGGTGCAGAAATCATCTCATGTGGTGGATGTCTTCCCTCAGCTCTTGTTGGGAAGACCCTTTGTTCCACCTTCGGTTGCTACTCTGACAACGGATGCCTCCCTGATCGGGTGGGGGGGGCATTATCAGGGCAGGACGGTCCAGGGCACATGGCAACCAAACGAATGCCACTTGCACATAAATGTTCTAGAGATGAGAGCAGTGCTTTTAGCGTTGCAAGCCCTTCAAGACTCTCTTCCCTTGGGAACGATTGCAATCCAGACAGACAATATGTCTGTAGTGTGGTACATCAACAAACAAGGCGGAACCAGGTCATACCCCTGTGTCGAGAAGCACTCAGACTGTGGCAATGGGCGATTTCTTCTCAGCGATTTCTGATAGCAACGCACATCCCCGGGAAGTCCAATCAAATTGCGGACAAGTTGAGCAGAGCTATTCTCATGCCTCACGAGTGGTCTCTGAAAGACTCTGTTGTGAGAGAAATTTTCCTCAAGTGGGGTCAGCCTTGCTGCGATCTTTTTGCTACTCCCCAAAACAGCAAGTGCAGAGAATTTTTCACTCTGTTCCTTTACCAGGCCAACCCAGCAGAGACGCTCTAGTCCAAGTTTGGCTCGGGGACTTCTGTATGCATTTCCTCCTTCCCACTAATCTCTCAAGTGATACAGAAAGCTATCGTTCAGAAGGCCTCATTGATCCTCATTGCTCCTTACTGGCCTCGACAGGTGTGGTTCCCCTTTCTACATCAATTTCTATTGAGCGACCGTGGCATCTGGACCTAGTTCCAGATCTTTTGATCCATCAGTCGGGTCAGTTACATCGCTCCCTCCCCTCTCTGAACCTCACTGCTTGGTTCCTCCAGTTCCAACCTTAGCCAGGCTTCCTCAATTATCTCACTCCGTTCGAGATTTTTTGATAGCTTCCCATAAATCTTCCACTCGGAAGATTTATTTGAGTAAGTGGAAACGCTTCACATATTGGGCTCAAGGAAGGGACATAGATCCTTTCACTGCTTCCATCCAAATAGTCCTTGATTTTCTAGCTGAACTCTTCCATGCAGGTTCATCTCCCTCTACTCTTAAGGTTCAATTGGCAGCTATTTCTAACTTTCATGTTGGTATTTCTGAATCTGCCTTGATGTCCCACAAGCTTTGCAAAGCCTTTTTGAAAGGAGTTTTTCTTCTCAGACCTCCTATAAGAAATCCTCCTTCTCCTTGGGACCTAAATTTAGTTCTTGCTTCTTTGATTCTTCCCCCTTTCGAACCTGCAGTCTCCTGTTCTTTAAAATTGCTATCATGGAAGACTCTCTTTCTGGTAGCCATTACTTCAGCTAGAAGAGTCTCGGAACTTCAAGCACTCAGCTGTCGACCTCCTTATTTATTGTTTCATAAGGACAGGGTATCCTTACGAACGAACCCGTCCTTTTTGCCTAAGGTAGTCTCGACGTCAAATCTAAATCAAAGCATTGACCTCCCTGTCTTTTTTCCAGAATATTCCAATAGGTCTGAACAAAAATTACACTGCCTGGATGTTCATCGTTAATTGAGGTACTATTTGTATAGAACAAAACAATTCAGGAAATCTGACCAACTGTTTGTCTCCTATGCGGAAGGCAGAAAGGGACTTTCAGTTTCAAAGGTATCATTATCCAGATGGCTAACATCCTTGATTTCCCTTGTATATGAAATTAGACACCAAAAGCTGCCTAATAAACCTAAGGCCCATTCCACCAGAGCTTTGGCTACTTCTTTAGCCTTCCAAGACAGACTGCCTATTGACACCATTTGTGCAGCGGCTACTTGGGCTACTCCTCACACTTTCATTTCTCATTATAAGTTGGATTTAGCTTCTAGGCATAGAGCTAACTTTGGTTCCACTGTTCTCAGGAGTCTGTTCCGTTAGGCCACCCGGGACAAGGTGCTAGGTACGCGGTCCCATCCAGCAAGAATGAAGGCGAGATAGACAACTTAACATAAAGAAGTTATGTTCTTACCATAACGTTCCATGTTAGTTGTCTTCTTCTCGCCTTCTTCTTGCGTCCCACCCTCCTGCCCCCTGGCCTGGACAGACCTAGAGGAGTTGTGATTGTGACCTCTCTTTCTACCACCTCTATACTTTAGGTATATGCTCTGCTGTGCATATTTCCTGGATCAGGATGTAGGTCACCCTTCTCTTCTCCCTTATTTATAGTGGTGGACTTTGTTACTAATTATTCTGTTACTATTATAGGCTGGGCCTAGCTTACAAACGAGATCTGAGGTAACTCACGCCTAGCATTGTGGGATATAAGGGGAGCCTCGAGCCGGTGGAACCAACTCTCGAGCTTTTAGAGTGGCCGAGTCGGAGCCGAGGTCGGCTCCGAACCCATCCAGCAAGAAGAAGGCGAGAAGAAGACAACTAACATGGAACGTTATGGTAAGAACATAACTTCTTTTTCAGGTCGGTTTATCAGTATAAGAATCAGCAGACTCGATCTGGGGGTTGGAAGGTAGTGGAGGTGTATTATGGATAAGGGGAGGAGCTTGGAGCTCGGAGCAGATGCTAGTGAGATTGCCGGCTCAGATCCGGTATCCCACAGGTTGAAGACAAATGAAGTAGAACTACTCAGATGGAACATTATGGTGAGTACATAACTTCTTTTTGTTGTTAATTGCCATCCTCAGTAATTTACCATAAAGCCAAACAAGCACTTTGTAAGAGACTGAGCAAAACTACAAGTCAATCTGGGACAGTCTGCAAAATAAACAAGTTGTTGTGTATTTCGGCTTTTCCTGGTTAGGGGTCGCCACAGCGGAACTCCAGTCCGCTAATGATTGGCAGTAGATTTTTACGTGCCGAGTTGCCGGCCCTGACGCACAACCTTCAACGAAAGTACGCCCATTCACGCATGTCTCCACACAGAAGACGCTCTAACTGAGAATCGAACAGGACAACGTCTTACTGTGAGGCGACAACGCTACCGCAGCTTCAAGTGATTGTTGGAAATGTTCCCCTTAAAAGCACATACCTCAGACACATTGCAAAAATAGGAATCCATGCTATCCCCTGACAAGAACTGATGGTGTTCCTTGACCATCAAGACCAAACACTCACTCCATAATAAGATCAGCACTGGCCAGCCATAAACTCCATCCTTGTCTTTATGGTATGCAGATAGTATAACAAAAGGCAAACCATGAGTACTGTAATTATACCTCTCAACTTGTTTGCTCAGGAATTCTGGACAAAGTTAAAAAGTAATGGGGGGGGGGCAATGGGCCAAAGTCAAATACAAATTTTAAATATTTCTCTCTCACTCTTTCTTTTTATCTTAAATATTTCTGTAAATACATACATCTCTATTGTACCTGATTTTGGCTCAGTATTTTGCGGTTTCATTCTTAATCCCTCCAAAGATTTGTGATTTAGTGAGAAAAAGTGATGGATTGTACTTAATAAATAATGATTGTAATTAGAGCTAGACTTCTTTTCCTTAAAAAAATGCATGTTGCTTTACATTCTCTTATTCTGTCAACTTAAAAAGTTAATAATACTGATGTTCTAAAAAGTAGTCCCTGAACGTCCCTGATTATTTCTGGGTGTGTCCCACATTTTGGAGCTAAGAGATAGAAAGCTCAGCACTTAGAAAGTTGCTAGAGTAACAGGTTTTACATTTGCATATATTTTCTGAAGGATATGATACTTGAAACTCAAATATCTGTGATTACTTAGTGACTGTAATCTGTAGGACTTTCCAGAAAACCACAAGTGTAGAAGAGTATAAATTAATGTATAGCAAAAATCTGGATGTTCTGCGAAACTCTGTGCAGTTGAGGTGTGCCCTTAATGATACCTTAAAAAAATCCAAAGTGAAGTCCATCTGACTGTCACCCTGTCTTCTGTATTGCAATCTTTATTTTAAAATAGTGTTTCTGATTGATTGTTGTTCACTTCCTGCAGCCTGCACTGCAGGTTTAACCAATAGGTCTGACAAGACCGGACCTAACAGAAAGCAAGTACAGCCTGCAATCTGGTCTAATTAGACAGAAAAAGGCAACTGCAGCTAAGGTCATTCATGGCAAGTTTACTGAACTTTAATTCCGAGCAGAACTTGTACACATGCTCATCCAGCTCTGCCAGCATTAAAGAAATTGAATGACTTTCTTTTTTTAATGTATTTATTTGTTTATGTTTTGCAGCTGAGCCTGGCACTGAGAACACTGTTGATGATTTATTTATTTAACGTTTGTTTACCAGCAAATTCAGACTTGGGGAAAAAGGCAATTTCCCGCGGAGGCCCGGGGAGAAACACTCCAGACGCATGTCTTTGAAACATTTTAGGAAACCGGAGCACCCAGGGGGAAACCCACACAAACGCAGATAGGACATGCAGACTCTGAACAGAAGGCAGTCCAGCCAGGAATTGAACCAGAGAACCTCTTGCTTTGAGGCGACACTGCACTACTGATTCTTTTAAAAGTGTGTGTGTGTGTGTGTGTGTCCTATGGTTCATATGCCCCTGGAATGTGAATTCTCTTGAGATATATATACCTGTCCTTCCAGCATGTCCTGTTTAAGTCACAGGCAAAGTTTAAATCCTTAGGTCTAGTAGTTCTGCTACTGTTCATTTTACAGATCTTTGAAAGGTCCATCAGTGCAAGATCCAAGATGTCTTGTATGCTAGGCAGAAATCACCTCTCAGCAATCTCTAGGTGACAGAGTATAGAGATAGGGCTTTGAGGCGATCTGCATAGACATTGTGTTTACACCTTGTATTCTTTTTGTGAAAAACCTCTATTGACTTTCCAGTTGTTGCATGTGCCAGATACATACAGAGGGGGGCATTATGCTCAGTGATGGGTCTGATGATGTTTGAGTACAGTGGCATGATGACTTCCCTGGACCTAGATGCCAGGCCATACCCTTTCTTTAAGCTGAGTAACATAGAATGATATTCTTACAACCTTAGACACATACTAGTTGAAAGCCAGGTTACCATCTACATGAGTTTCCAAATCCCCTGAATACTGTGTCTATTTTTAGGGATGTTGAATCAGCGAGGTAGTTTCCCTGGGTGGCTGACTTTCCAAAAAACAACTGACATTGAGGTTTAAGCCATAGCTTTGACACCAGACATTTGTCTTTGTTAGACCTTCCTGTAAGATGTTAGTATCTTGGAGGGTTTCTGTGATTGCTTCTAGCTTGAAAACATCTGAAAGCTTGGTAAGCCAGAGTCCCTTGACATTGGCCTTGACTTCCAAAAAATAGATGCCAAAGCGGAGTGGACCCAGCACAGAGCCCTGGGGGATGTCACTGGTGACCAGCCTCTTTGTGGAGGTGGTCTCTCCAGTCCTAACTTCCTTGGTCCTGTCTGTGAGCCAGCTGGCTATCCAGAAAGGTACATCAGGGTTTATGCCTAATTCCATGAATTTATTTACAATGGCCAAGTGAGATATTCTATCAAATGCCTTAGCTAGGTCAAGGTAAGCAGTATGCACTGTTTTGCCCTCATCCATTGCCTTGGTGATTCTCAAAGTATTCCACCAGGTTCAATAGACATGACCTGATTTTGGTGAAATCAAACTGTGTTGGGTGCAGTGTCTGAAGGTTTCCTTTGCCATTGTTAATCATTTCCATGACAATTTTTCCATGGCTTTGCATATGAGACTAGTCAGACTAATGGGTCTGTAGTTCCTGGAATCTGTTTATGGTCCACCATTGTGTAGAGAGATGACCATTGAAGTCTTCCATTTGCTTTGCATGAGGCCTATGCAGAGGTGTGGTTGAATACTGACACCAGTAACCCTAGTAAGTCATAATTCAGGCCATTTAGGAGGCATATTGGGATATTATCAGGATCTACTGAATCTTGTTTCTTGGATGTAGACAGTGCATCTTAGACCTACTTCCTGCTGATAGTTGGAGAGATTATGTTAGATGTTATTTCCCGGAGGGCAGCTGATGCCAGTTGTCATAATGGTTAAGGTCCTTGCCTCTCATGCACAAAGTACAAGGTTTGATCCTGACCTGTGGCCAGTGTTTATTTGGAGTTTTCATGTTCTCTGTGCGTCTCTGTGGGGTTCCCCCCATCTCTGAAAAACATGCTGAGTATTTCCAACTCAAACTCACACACAAATGAAGCTTTGGGCAGCAGCACAGACACTACATGGTGCCCTGTAGGGGGAAGAGTTGTATAGACCAACCACTTTGGGCATCTACTGTGGTGCCTCAAGATAGGAGAACATGGATCACAGACTGCATGTCATAGCAGGGCTAGCCACTCAGTATAAAATATGGATCTAGATAATTTGGTTGTGTTGACTAATATTACCAGATATGCATGGGAATTTGCCAGTGATAAGTGGATTGAAGACCTGGCCTACTCTCTAACCTGCACAGATACCAATGCTAATGGGAGGAGTGTATGTGCCCATACTGGCTGCTGCATTTTCGCCATTAAGCCCAGCAGTCCCTGGTTAATAAGCTACTGGCTGATAGGTGTCCATTTTCCCAGCTTGGGTTACCTGGGGTAGCTCTGTTGAGCAAAAGATGGACATAAAACCAGTCAACCTACCAGACATTAACTAAGAATTGATACACTCAAGTGTTGATTCACTGACATGATGAAGCTTTGAAGTGGATGACATGATGATAAGGAAGGGTTTGAGCATCCTTGTTTATCCAACAAACAAGATGGAAGGGCAGTGCAGCAAAGACACTTGGCTTGGGGTCCAGAGTCTACTACTTAAGGGGAAGACAGGCTAAAAATAGTGTGTGAATTGTGTTGAGGGAGAGGCTTCAGAAGGCAGTGAGAGATATAATCAGAATTAGTGGCAGACTCATGGCAATCAGACTCCAGCCTAAATAGGGCAGTATTCATAATCTTGGCCTATGCCCCACAACAGGGTTGTGATAGTGAAGGGAAGAATGCATTCAGACAGCAATTGCAGGTTGTACTAGATAAAGCAGGACAACATGAATTGGTGTTGATAATGGTTGACTTGAATGCACATAGCGGGATAGACAGAACAGGACATGAGGACTGCCTGGGTCCACATGGGTGGTGCAACAGGAATAAAGATGGAGAGGCCATTCTTGATTTTGTCTGGCAAATGGCTTGATAGTAACCAACACATGGTTCAGAAAGTGTGACAGTTACAAGATCATATACAAGCGTGGCCAACATGCAACTCAGGTAGACTTCCTCCTAGTAAGGAAAGGGGACAGGATTAGAATCAGTGATTGTAATGTCATCCCCGATGAAACAGTCAGTCCACAGCATAATTCTCTGGTTGCCACAATCAGTGGTCAGAGAACACTCTAAGATCAACAAAGACCAGGATGAAGACCAGGAGGTTGAATGGAGAGAAAACACAACAGTTCTAGGAATTACTGAGAGCTCTAGCACCTCAAGAACAAGAAGAAATAGGTGGAGTTGACGAAAAATGGCAATGCCACAAAGTAGCAGGTGTGAGGATTACAGAACAAGTATGCAGCTGAGCCAGGTATGGAAATAAGATACATATGGAAAGCTGGTGCTGGAATGCAGAAGTCCAAGGAGTCGTCAAAAGAAAGAAGGAGTGCAGGAAAAAGTAGGAGATAGAAAAGACCAGGTTAGGAAGGAATACTGGTTGGCTAACAAAGAGGCTAGGAGAGGAGTTGCAGTAGCAAAGAACAAGGCATCAGAGGAGCTTTACCACCTTCTGGAAAGTGACTCAGTGGATGACACAAAGAAACTCTGTCAGGTTGCAAGGCAAAGAAAGAAAAAGAAGATAGACACCTTAAATAAGAGATGTCAACAACAACCTGCTCACCAGTCCACAGGGCATCAAAGGAAGATTGAGGGAGTACTTCCAGCAGCTTCTGAATGAGGAAAACCCCACAGAAGCTGTACTGCCTATGATGAGAGAAAAGGAGGAGCACCGTAGAAGAAGTAAGAACAGCACTAAGGAATATTAAGTCAGGGAAAGCAGCAGGTTCAGATGAGGTCACAGCAGATATCATGCTAAGTGAGACAGGGCAGAAATGGCTCCTGAGTGTACTCATAGCAATTTGGAGAGACAGATATATTGAGATGACTGGAGAGAAAGGCATGTACAAGATGACCGGAGAATAAGCATACTAGTGCCAGTGTTCAAGAACGAAGGGGACATTCACAAATGTGAGCAGTACAGAGATATCAAACTTCTGTTACATTGCATGAAAGTTCTGGAGAGGGTGATTAACAAAGGAATTCACAGAGTAGTAGAAAGTAAGATGGAAGATGAGCAGTTCGATTCCAGATTAGGATGCAGCACAACTGACCTGATGCTTGCAGTGGGACAGATAGTTGAGAAGAGCTAGAGATGAGGAAATAGTCCAACTGGGCATTTCTTGACCTGGGGAAAGCATATGACAAGGTCTCAAGAAAGCTGATTTGGGCAGTTCTGCAGTGGTTGGAAGTCCCAGAAACATTGGTAAAATTAGTGCAAGCTGTGTACAAGGGCCCAAAGACTCAAGGAAGAACAGTGTACAACCTCACAGTAAGAGTTGGTCTGCATCAGGATTCAGCTCTGAGCCCACTGCTGTTCATATTGGTGATGACTACATTAGCAAATAGGTCAGAGAGGAGAGATCAGAAATGTTGCTGTATGCAGATAATGTGGCATTACACGCAGACTCTGAGCAAGAATGTCAGCAAAGGATAGAGGAATGGAATGCAAAACTGAAGGCATGTGGATGTAATGGACTACATATAAAACAGCTGTAATGGCAGCAAATGGGAAAATCAGAAGAAGCTGAGAGTTGAGACAGAAGGGAAAATAGTGGAACAGGTTCACAGATTCAAGTATCTGGGAGGGGTGGTTGAGGCGAAGGCAAGTCTGAATGAGGAGGTCAAAACTAGAATCAGAAGGGCTGGAGCCAACTGCCAGAGAGTGTCAGGTATAGTGTATGACAGAAGAATGCCAAAGAAATTGAAAAGTAAGGGGCAAAAAGCAATGGAACTACCAGTACTACTGTTTGGTACAGAAACTTGGGCAGTAAAGGCACAGCAGTTGAAGAATCTTTAGGAGATGGAGCCGAAGTACTTGAAACAGATGGTAGGATGCCCACTGTGGGACAGGTGAAGAAATGAGCAGAAGCCAAAGTAGTGCCAATTGCAGCAAAGGTCAGAGAACAGATTACAGTGGTTCAGGCACATGTGCAGAAAAGCAGAAGACAATCTGATGAAGATGATTTTGGACAGACAGAAAGAAGACTAGAGGAAACAAGGGCATCCAGCAAATAGGTGAATGGATTGTGTGTGAGAGACGACCTGTGACAATTACGGATAAATGTTGAAGAAGGCAGGAGAGTGGCATTGAATAGAGAGAGATGGCAAATGTTGGCACAACACCCCGACCCCATGTAGAAAATGGGAAAAAGGGAAATGATGATAATATTTCCTGGGGGGGAAACTGGGAGTGGGGTGGGTTAAAGCTGGAGCTGAATTTGTCTGACTGAAATTTTGCTATGTCTTCCAGTTCAATGAGCAAGTCTCGATTTACCATCACAAATTTTTGCAGGCACAGTGTTGTATGCTGCCTCTAAGGTTTTGGACTTGGCTAATGAAAGCCTTGTGGTTGTCCTTTGTCTGGGATGCTATATTTACCTCAACAGTTGCTTTGCTGGACTTAATTAGTCCTCTTTGTTGTATATTCAGTTTAACGAGAGAGTTTTTATCTTTTTTGGTGATGTTCATCGTGCATACAGCTGCAGTCATAACAGATGGGTTCTCCTGCCGTCAGGCGGGTCCTCGGTCGGCCGAATTCCAAAGTCCAGGTCCGGCGTCGGTTGTTGTCGCTTTCTTTCCTGACGTCAGTGCGTCAGGGGTATATAAGACACAGCCGACGCCATTTTCTTCAGTCTTTTTTGCCGCGCGGTGCCCGAAGCAGAAGCAGTTCGCAAGTGCCGGTCGGCCAGCTCCTGAAATTACAAAAATTTGGAAACCGAAGTCTTCTTTAAAGCTAAGTGCCCCGTTGGGGAAACTTTTCTTGCCTCAGACCGATGTCAGACAAAGTTAACAATTGTATTTCTTGTGGGAAGCAAATGCCGCATAAGGATTTCCATTCCCTCTGTATACCTTGTTTAGGCCCAGACCACGACGTCTCGGGCTGTCGCTTTTGTGCTACTTTCAATAAACGCACTATTAAGCGTCGGGCGGAGTTCGCCCAGCACTTTTTTGGTAAAGCTTTTAATTATAAAATGTCGTCGGAGACTCCGACTACTGTTTTGTCCAAAAAATGCAAGGACAAAGACCGACACGCGAGGTCTGCGGTCTCCACCGACACCACGCCAAAACCGGCTACACGTGGTCCGGTTCTCAGCGAGGTGCCTACACAGCCCCTGACTACCGACGACACTTCTCTGGCGGTGTCTTCTGTAACCGAGACCGCAGGTTCCTCGGCTCATACCCTGACTACAGCTACCGAAGCCACTGTGAGTGTTGAGCCTCTTAATGTGGACAGGTCCACTTCCACCAATGGTGTCTTCAGACCTTCTTCTTCCTTTTCCATAAAGGCCTTTACTAAGTCTAAATCAGCCATGCATTCCAAGAGGCATGTTGCACAGGGCCCATCTCCAGGCCCCATGCCTAAAAAGCAGATGCTCAAAATGGCTGAGGATTTAATTACTCTTATCAGGGGTTCCCAACCCCCTCCGGACAAGAGACCCAGAGTGGAGGAAGATTCTCCCTCTTCTGACCAGGGCTCCATTATTTCAGAACATTCTGATGAAGAGGAACACTCGTACTCCCATTTTGAAGATTCTGATGCAGAGCAGTCCATTCCTTCTGTATCCCCCCCAGAGGATTTTTCTTTCGGGGAAACCTTGCATACCTTGAGGGAACACTTCCATTGGGAAGGCCAAGATTTTTCAGATTCCAAGAAAAGGCTTAGGGAATTTCTTTTGCTACCCCAGCACAGACCTCTGGCGATACCTCCTGTCTTGGACATACTTGATGATGTTTACTCGGAGGCTTGCCTTAATCCGGATTCCCTGCCTCCTGCCCCAGTCAAGCCTGATAGGTACTACAGAGTTCCTAACTCACACCAGTTTCTTTACAAAAGCCATAATGCTGACCCTGAAACCATTTCTCAAGGCCCCAAGGGAATGAAGGCCTCTACTGCTAAAAATCCATTACCTTCCGAGAGATAGTCTAGATCCTTAGAAAGGTGGGGAAAAAAGGTATATACCTCGGCCACCCTAGCCATGAGGGCCTTAAATTGTCAGTTCCATATGCTTAAATATCAGCAGTTTCTGCTATCACAATTAAGGAATAAAATGTCACAACCTGAACAACCAGATTTGAAGGAGTTGCAGGATATGATGCATAGTGCAGAACAAGTGGGTAAACACACCTTACAATGTGGCTATGTGCTCTAGAGGCCTCAAGTAGAGCTGCTGTTACAGGATCAGTCATTCGTAGACATGCCTGGCTTAGGGAACAAACCTTGCCTGATCATGTTAAAGCTAAACTACTAGATGCTCCTTTACAAAAGGATGTATTATTTGGTACTAATGCTGAGGAGATACTACGGAAAATGGAAGAAAAAGCTAAATCTATGCAAACTGTCAAAGCTTTTCTACAGGTACAACCACCACATTTTAGCAGAAATTGGCCTTCAAAAAACTGGTCCTTTCCAGCCACGGACAAGCCCCAAAGAGGTAGATACAGGCGCACAAGGGGCAGAGGACAATCTCAAGGATCATATAGAGGCAGACAATGGCAATCTCCAACACCAAGAGGTGGAGAAGACAGTGCACAACAATACAGGAAACAAACCCAATGACTTTCCCCTTTGCATGCCAAGCAAGGCTCAGGTGGCAGCACCCTTGGGAGGAAAGCTGGCATTATTTTCAAAAAATTGGCATATTGTCACAAAAGACAAATCGATCCTGGACATTATAAACAGAGGCTACAGATTTCATTTTCACACCCTTCCAAAAATGAGAGGCATGCCGAACCTGCCACACAATCAAAGGGCAGAGGCTCAAATACAAATTTCAAAGCTCATGGACATGAAAGCTATTCAAGAGGTACCTACTCACGAACAAGGTCAAGGTTTTTATTCCAGACTATTCCTGGTACCAAGGAAGGGAACCGATTGGAGACCCATTTTGGACTTATCCATCCTAAACACATTTCTTCTCGTACCAAAATTCAAGATGCTCACTTTACAGCAGCTTCTTCCCATGCTGGGCAAGGAGTCTTGGCTGGTAACATTGGACCTCAAGGAGGCATACCTGCATGTCCCAATCAGACAAAGCTGCAGAAGATACCTCAGATTTCTTGCAGGTTCAATCCGCTATCAATTCTCTGCATTGCCCTTTGGCTTATCTACTGCACCCAGAGTATTCACGAAATGCCTGGCATCAGTAATTGCCTACTGCAGACTTCAAGGGATACAAATTTACCCTTATTTGGACAATTGCCTGATCCAATCGGACAGCAAACACATACTTCTGGAACATCTGGCTTATGTAACACGGTTATTGAATTCTCTAGGATACACAGTCAACAAAGAGAAATCCAGGCTAACACCATCTCAGAAAATAATTTTCCTGGGTGCCAACTTGGACACAAACACCCAGATGGCCTATCTTACGCCAGAAAAACAGGGGCAACTAACTCAGTACTTCAAGATGCTAGCAAATTGTACCAGGCTAACTGCAAGGAAAATCCTGCAGGCTCTGGGCTTCATGGCATCTTGCATTCTTCTAATCCCATGTGCAAAGTTGCATATGAGGAAACTTCAATGGTACCTAAAAACCTATGGTCTCAACACAGCCACAGTTTGGAAACAATAATACCACTAATTCCATGTTTGCAAAAGGAATTTCTATGGTGGGCCCAAGCATGCCAAACAAACACAGGTCTACCATTCTGCAAGCCTCAAGCAAATCAAGTCATCACAACAGATGCCTCAGACTACGCCTGGGGGGCACACATGACAGACAGGTGCATTCAGGGCAAATGGTCCCAAAAGGAAAAGCAACTTCACATCAATCAAAAGGAAATGCTAGCAGTGATAAATGCAATTACAGCTTTCAAGGACCTCCTGCATCCAGGGCAATTATTGATAAGAACAGACAACACCACAGTAATGTGGTACATAAACAAACAAGGAGGAACACATTCATACCCCCTGTGCAGGCTGGCCATGTCACTTTGGAACATGGCTCTGGAATGGGAAATCGAGCTTCAAGTACAGTACCTGCCAGGTTTGGAAAACACGCTGGCAGACAATCTAAGCAGAAATATGACAGACCCGCACGAATGGAAGTTGCATCCTCAAGTGTTTACAAAGATAATCCAAGTGTGGGGAAGGCCAGACATAGATCTCTTTGCCTCCCACAAGAATCATCAATTGACAAAATTCTGCTCAAGGACATTTCATCCAAAGGCCTGGAGAGTGGATGCCCTTTCTTTCAGTTGGGCAGCACGGACAGTTTATGCCTTCCCACCTTTGCCTGTACTGCCCAAGGTGCTCTTGAAAGCAAGAGCAGACAGACCAAAGATGATACTGATTGCTCCAGACTGGCCAAGACAACACTGGTACCCACTCCTGAGGAGCCTAACACATTCTCCTCCCTGGACCCTACCTCTAATGCCTCTTCTCCTGACTCAGCACAGCTACAAAACTCTTCACAGTCAGCTGAAAACACTCAATCTGGCTGCATGGAAAATCCCTTAACACCACAACAGACCCTACTCTCCAAGGAGGTGCAGGATGTCATTTTGGAGGCCAGAAGGCCATCTACTAGAAAAGCTTACTCCAAAAATGGAAACGGTTTTGCTTGGAATGAGAAAAAGGGCCAGGATCCTAGAAAACTGAATTTGCCTCAGATATTACAGTATCTAGCTGAGCTGTTGAACAGTGGACTTTCATTTTCCTCCATCAAAATCCATGCCTCAGCCATTTCTGCAGAATACAACACTGATCCACCCTTATTCTCTCACCCACTCTTAAGGCAGTTCCTCAGAGGGGCTAAGAATATAAGACCTCCAAGGAAACAACCAATACCAGCCTGGGATCTTAATTACATTCTAGAAAAATTAACATTGCCTCCCTTTGAACCAGCTGCCTCAACAGATTTGCAATATTTGTCCTGGAAAACAGCTTTCCTTCTGGCTATTACCTCAGCTCGTAGGGTCTCGGAACTACAAGCCCTCATGGCTGTGCAGCCCTTTCTCATCTTCCATCAGGACAGGGTTTCCCTACGAACCAACCCATCATTTATGCCTAAGGTAGTATCCAGGGTAGCTTTAAATCAGGCCATACACTTACCTACCTTTTACCCCAATCCTCAAAACAAAGGGGAAAGGCTGCTACATTCCTTAGACATCCATAGACAGCTATGTTACTATTTGGACAGAACAAAGCCTTTCAGGAAAACAGAACAACTCTTTGTGTCCTATGCTGTAGGAGCTCAAGGGTAGCCAATTTCCAAACAGACAATTTCAAAATGGATAGGCCACTGCATACGGTTTTGTTACTCCTTTCATGGTAAATCTGTACCTGCAGGCATCAGATCCAACTCCACAAGGGCCACAGCTACCTCTGCAGCCTTCCTCAGAGGAGTCCCTACCAAAGATATTTTGGAGGCAGCCACTTGGAGTTCTGTGCATACCTTCACTAAACACTACCACCTACCTTTATACTCCAAAACTAGAGCAGGCTTTGCCACTGCTGTGTTGCAGGGCATTCTGGCTCCTCCCAGTTCCACCTAGTGCCTACCACCCTGTGCGTAGCTTTGGGATTCTACCCATCTGTTATGACTGCAGCTGTATGCACGATGAACACAGTACAGTTTTGTACCTACCATAAATGTAGATGTTCGAGTGCTAATACAGCTGCAGTCCAGGTTTCCCTCCCTCCTTCCCCTCTGGGTACAGACCTAGTGGCTAACTCCTCATCTTACAACCTGATTGGGTTATCCTTCTATGGTGTATTTGCTTGCAACTACTGACTTTTGATTATATTGCATTGCATGATTATATATATATATATATATATATATATATATATATATATATATTGCCTTCCTTCTGGGGGCACCTGACATCTGGGGCAAGAAAGACTGAAGAAAATGGCGTCGGCTGTGTCTTATATACCCTTGACGCACTGACATCAGGAAAGAAAGCGACAACAACCGACGCCGGACCTGGACTTTGGAATTCGGCCGACCGAGGACCCGCCTGACGGCAGGAGAACCCATCTGTTATGACTGCAGCTGTATTAGCACTCGAACATCTACATTTATGGTAGGTACAAAACTGTACTTTATACTTCCTGATTTCAGCTATAATATTTTATTTTGTTTTACAACACTTTTAATTTTGGATTCCAACAGGGTTGTTTTGTTTTTTGAGCTAGTTTTGGGCTTACTTCTGGTAGACACAGCATCCCTGTAATGTACAGAACTTCTGTGAATAATTCTGCATAGATTTCTATGTTATCTGGGTTTGGAAGGGCTTGAAAATTTGACAGGTCATCACATAGTAAAATGTGGTTTGTCTTGGCGTAGTTTCTAACTGTTACATGTGTGCTGGAGTTGCAGAGTTCATTATTAATTTTGAAGGAGACTGCTTTGTGGTCTAACCTTACAGAGAGGACATGACACTGGGGGTGGGGCAGAAGTAGAGCAGTGTTCTCTTATATTTGTGAGTACCAGGTCCAATATGTTTTACTTCTGGAGGTGTATGCACTTACTGGTCCAAAGTGTTTGTGTTTACAAAGTCTAGGAATCTCCCTACCTATAAATTTGGGGGGGGGTGTATTATTCCCAATTTATGTAGGGACATTTAAATTTCCCCATGAATGTGGTATTCAGTTGAATGGTGAGCGTCTTCAATAGATCTAAGTATGAGCTATGGGTTTCACGAGACATAGAAGGAGATCTATAGCTTGCTAGGATATGGTATGGGACTTTGTGCTACTCTGGACACGGGGGAATTCCAGTCCATCATCCTTTTTTAGCAACCTAGACGTGAACTAGTTATTGATGTAGAGCGAAATTCCCTCCACCTTTAGTCCCTGTCTGTGCAGGTTGCTGATGTAAATGTGTGGAAGGCACTGAAGCTTTGAATATTCGGGGTAGTCTCTGTGGCTTTAAACCATGTCTTGGTAACTGCACAGATGTCTGCATTCTGCAAGGTGAGGAGATCTTGGAGGGAGTGGTGCTTCTTGTTTAGACTCCTGACATTGAGCAGTAACACATTTAAATTTCCTTGAGTAGATTTTGTTATGATGAAAGATTTGTCAATTTGGCATTGCCTAAAAAAAATGGCTCTATGGGGAGGACAATGTTTTAGCAAATATTCAAAAGCCTAGAGGGGACAGGTGTAGAGCATCCTTGGCAAAGCAATATGGTTTGTTAACCATGTTTTCCTACATTGACAAATATTGTATCTCCCTAGAACGACACCAAAAACTAAACTAGTTATTAAAATCAATCATTTTCTGTTTGTACTGTGGCATCATCTTTGGTGAAGGAAGAATGCTGCTCAATGCTAGGTACGTACCAGCCTGTGACAAATAGTCTGAGAGCTCTATAATGTCTCTCTTCATATAGTCACTGGAGGTATAGATTATTTATACATATATGGACTATGACTAAATCATACCTGTGGTGCAGTGACTCGAGTTCATGCGTAATTTGGTGGATTCTGCCTCTTATTAGACAACTGACAGTTATTTTCTCCTTGTTCAGCCTGATGAGTGAAGCATCAGTATGTTGTGCAATAGATTTCCCTCTGACTAGAGTTCTGGGTAGTATATTGGTTTGCATTATGGGCTTGGTAGTTGAGGCTCGACTGGGTGTGGCTGTATTTGCAGTGTTAGGTGTTGTTTCAGTTAAGTGTTTTCAGGTTTGCTGATGGTAATTTTTGCAGGCAGAATGTGTGGGAGGTCTTTGGGGTTTAGGACGATTGCCTTTAAGTGCCTCACCATAAGTAGATGTATGTGTGGGGTGTGTACTATGTGTTGTAGGTGTAGCATGTATATTTCTGATAACCAGATTGTTATTACCGAGTGTTTATACTCAAGTGTTTTGCCTCCAGAGACAGTGTGTATCCGCATTTCTCTCATAATGTATTTGTTTCTCTGAAGATTAAATGGTTGTCGGTGAACATTAGACAATTATTACATTGTCTCAGTATGCCCATATCCACCAAATTGGCTGTGTAGAAATTGCAAAAGTACATATTTGTCGCGGTGGTTCAGCGGTAGCGTTGTTGCCTCACAGCAAGAGGTTCTCCCATTTGATTCTCGGCTGGAGTGCGGGGAGTGCCTTCTGTGTGGAGTCTGCATGTCCTCCCTACGGTTGGGTGGCGTTCGAAAGAATGGGCGTGCCTTCGTCGAAGGTTGGACGTCGAACTGGCACCTCAGCGTTCGTGAAAATCTACTGCCAATCATTAGCGGACCGGAGTTCCGCTGTGGCGACCCCTAACAGGGAAAAGCCGAAAGACAAACAACAACAACAACATATCCATGATGTCAAGCCCTTTATTGGATGAGCTACAAGGGTGTGGTGCACAAGAGGTTATTAGTGGACTGATTAAGGGTGCTTTTGGAGCTAGAGGCTAGGCTAGGCCAAATAATATTAAATTCATGGGCAGTGTTCCTCAGTGTACAAACTAGCTGCTCTGTGCTACTCAACGTGCAAAGTAGTTGCTCTACACTCAATGACTTACTGGTGTAGTTTCAGAGGTGATTTTACAGGGAAATTTTATTTTCTAGGTGTCTGCATCTATAAAGAACAGTACTAACTACTGCTGCATAGTGGGCAGTGGTACACAAATGCTCCACATTTATACAGGCACTTAAAACACAGGAAACTGACTTCTGAGTCCTCTGGCCAATAAAATGACTACACTTACAATTTTCTTATATTTCCCAACTCAGATAGACCAGGCCACCACCTACTGTCACTAGATGGACTATCCCATTCTTCTTAATGTAAAAACACAAAAAAGATTACTTGAGAGTGGAATGCTACCACAAAACAACTTAAATCTACCCAGACAAGGTATTAGAGACCTTTAAAGTTATTTAAAATGCAAAATCAACAAAAAAGCAAAAATAAAGCAGTAACACTCTAAAACAGTTAGCTGAAGTGCAGAATAGTAAAATAAATTGTTGATAGACATTGAATGCATAACTTTGAATTTTAGCACCTGCTTTTGAGCTAGTCAGTTAGTGATGATGTTATTATTACTTGGCAATCTGAGACTGAGTGTTGGCGACTAAACTGTATGTTATCACAGCCCTCAAACGTCTTTATTGCTTTCCTCACTAAAACTGCTTTCTCCCTTCCTGCTGTCCCCATTTACTTTCTGCTAATTACGACCTCTGTTGACTGCTTAGAACAGTGAACTAATATCTATTTTCACAAGTCCTTATCTCATATCTGCAGTAATTTTTATGTTGATATTATTGTTTCCTACTCATTATATGGTTAGTTTTTAGTTTGTACAAGTACCAGTTAATATTTGTGCTTTGTTTTCTCCTCAGCCATCATATCTTGCTCTGTACTTATCCCATTTTAGATAGCCTCAGTCTGGGAAGAAGTTTGCTCCCTGCTCCAAATAGCCTGCAGTAACTACCTGGAGTGTGAGCATCCCTTCACAACAGAAGGAATATAATACTTAAACATTCCTTTATTTCATTTTGTATGTATCTTGCCTTCCTGGTCTAAACTAGTACCGCTTTTATATTCTCTATTGTTATAACCATTTTGTAGTGGTGAGTACACCATGCATGGACCCTACCCGTGGCATTCCCCTACCCCCACCCTGTTATCATGCCTCTACCTTATACTGTCTTCCTGGCAATTACTCCCATAGGTCGCTGTAGAAACTGATGTAAACAATTATTAGAAATAAACTGCTGAAATATTAGACATAAACTGCTGAAATCATCATATTGGAAAAACCCTTCTCCTTTTTAACTAAGTGAACTGTAGATGTTAAGTTGTCAATCTCGCCTTCATTCTTGCTGGATGGGTTCGGAGCCAAACCTCGGCTCCGACTCGGCCTATTACTAAAGCTCGAGAGTTATTTTTACCGGCTCGAGGCTATCCTATGTCCCATCCATAATGCTAGGCGTGATATACCCAGATCTCGTTTGCCGCTTCAGCTACGAGGTTGCGTCTTTTTGTCGGCTCAGGTTGTATTAATATTTTTCTTGGTTTTTAGTCAGCTTTTTGGGGTTAAAACATTAGCGATAGTGTTTTTTAGTTACTACCCTTAGATCCCTGTTTAGGATTCCCTCTTAGGTAGTTTTTTGATACTGTTTTTTTCCCCTCACCTAATAGTTAGGCCCTTGGCCTTGTTAGATTGTATTAAAAGTGTGGGGTTTTGTTATATTTTTTCCTAGTCTGTTACAATTTTTTTTTGTGTGTGTGTGTGTGTGTGTGTGTGTGTGTGTTTGACTGATTGTGACTAGACAGTCATCCCTTTTTCAGGATGTCTAAAGACACTAAAGTCTCGGGCTTCAAGAAGTGTGACTCGTGCTGTCAGAAGATGTCTCTGACAGACGGTCACACTTCTTGTGTATATTGCTTAGGCCCTCTGCACCTGCAGGACTCTTGTTCTGTCTGCCATGCGTTCAGTCCAAGAGTCCTGCAGGAACGCAGGAATAAACTTATTTTGAGAGGCTTGTTAAAGCCTGAAGGTTCCCCAGTTAAGCCTTCGTCGGGTAAACCTTCTAAGCCCGCCAAACCGTCGGCTCCATGTTCGGAGCCGTCGCCGAGCAGTGCTACTACTACCACTGCATCGGTTCCGGCCGGAACCGATGATTCTAGGCCTCAGTCGGCTCCGACTCTGCTGTTGGAGCCACCTTAGAGCAAGAAGCGTTCCAGGTCTCCTTCCTTGGAATCGGTCCACTCGGCTCCGAAGTCTCCCTTGTTATTGGAGCGGAGTCACAGGTCTCATTCCTCTCAGTCTTCCAGGCTGTCGGACCATGACCTCGAGAGGGTGGTTAGCAGATTACTTAAGTCACAGGCACTGGCCCAAATGTTGCATAGCCCTCCTCATCAGGCAGTGGCTTTAACTACTCCCTCTTCGATTCCTCCTCCGACTCTTCCTGTGTGTTCGGAGCCGGAGATCGTAAGGGTCGGAAACGTCAGAGCCGATACCACCCCTGTCAGCTCCCTCGTCGGCTCCAATCTCTTCCTTGGTTCCATCCTTGGATGGATCCGGGCGCCGGGACTCTCTCGTCAGCTCCGAGGGGGTGAGTGGCATCGGACCCTTGTCCGACCCCGTTCTCCCTCTCAGAGCTTCGGTGCAGGTGAGTTCGGCCCCGACATCGGCCTCGGAGCCATCCCTCTCGGTGCCGGGAGGAGTCCTTGTCTCTTCAGAGCGGGGACCCCCTTCCCTGCCTGATAGGGGCACCTTTGAGGTCATGAGGAGTGTGCTGGCCCCTGTGCCTACTCCACGGTCCGCTCCTTCGGCTCCTCCCTCTATGGTGCCTGCCTCAGTCTCTACCTGCTCTCTCGATCCCGAGCGTGGAGAACCGACGCTACAGGTAGCCCCATTGGGCATATCCTCCTCTTCTGAGGCCTCCCCTGATCCTTCAGGGGAGCCCCCTCGAAAGAGAAAATGCAAGAGGAAGCATATAGACTCCCCTGAGTCAGTCACATTGGACACTGACTTGGATGACTCAGAAGGGTCCCCAAGGTCCCCCTCTGCGGATGTCTCATTTTCTGACATCCTGGAGATTCTTAAGCAGAAGGGAAACTGGTCTGCCCTTAACCCTTCTGAGGACGAGTCAGTGTACCTGGATGCGTTTGGTTCTCGCCCTTCCACCTCCTGGGTGTCTCCGCCTTTCGACCCGCTCATGGATGTGGTGGCTCGAAAGGCGTGGATGGCTCCGGATACTATGGAACCAACTCCCCGGAGGCCTACAAAATTTATTACTGCCCCTTCTGACAAGCAGTTTCTAACTAAGGGCATCCCTGTTGATGCCATGGTGGTGGCGGCCACTAAAAAGGAGTTGGCTGACCCTTCAGTACCTGTCCATCCTCCTAACAAGGAATCTAGGACTATGGACAGGTATGGCAAGTGGATGTTTTCCTCAGCGACCTTTGCTATGCGTTCGCTGAATTATTTGTGCCATTTCACCCGTCTCCAGAGAGACCTTCTCAAGGAACTGGGTGATACCTTACAGGACCCATCAGCTGCGGGGTCTCAGGAAAAAATCAACTCCCAGCTGGGGACCCTAAACTCAGTTGTAAACTCCTCCATGCGGCTCATTTCCTATGCAGTCGATGGAGCGAGTAGGGCTGCAGGCACGGGCGTCGCTCTAAGGTGACACGCCTGGATGCGACTTTGCAACTTTGCTGACCCCTTCAAGGCGTCCTTCACTAACACCCCCTTTGATGGCTCTGCCTTGTTTGGACCTCAAGTGAAGGATACATTGACCAGGTGCGAGCAGGAAGGCAAGACCCTCTCTGCCATAGGAGTCCGTTTTTCTACCCCTTCTAGACCATACTCTAAGGGTCAGAAAGGTGGGAAAATGTGGTTCCGCAAACCTCAGGGAGTACTGCCTGACGCACGTGGTGAGCTTCCCTCTAGAGGCAGAGGAGGGAACAATAATAGACACCGCCCGAGGGGCAGGGGGGGTCCGCAGAATCAGGGTAGCAGAGAATCCTTCTCTGACAAACCCTTCCAGCACCCCTGAGGAGCTGCCTGACTGTCCACCTAAGGAGGCAGACAGGGGAAGACTATCACTGTACCCAGAAGCCTGGCATTCCCTCACGCAAGACATTTGGGTATGGTCGATCATATCCGAGGGTTACAAAGTTCCCTTTATTCATACCCCACAACCGCCAAAAGGGCCCCTTCCAGACGTTCCACCCGGTCTGAGGGATCAAGCAGCACTAGAAATTTCAAAGCTGCTACAAAAAAGAGCCATCCAGCCAGTCCCAGCAGACCAGCAAGGATCCGGAGTCTACTCCAAGTTCTTTTTGGTACCAAAAAGACGGGGGACTGGAGACCTATTTTGGATCTCAGCAGACTGAACAAGTCTGTTCAAAGAACGAAATTCCGGATGGTCATGCTTCAGTCCATTCTACCCTTCCTGGGTCAGGACAATTGGATGTGCTGTATAGACCTTCAGGATGTGTACTATCATATCAAAATGAACAGGCGCTCCAGGAGGTTTCTCCGCTTCCGGCTGGGAGCCAGTCACTACCAATTCAGAGCCCTGCCCTTTGGCCTCACCACAGCCCCCAGGGTGTTTACTAAATGCATGGCAGTGGTTGCGGCTCACCTGAGACGAAAAAGATTCCAGGTGTTTCCATACTTAGATGACAGGCTCCTTACTGCCACCACCAAGCGTCAGCTACTTCATTCCAGAGACTATACCCTCCAAATTTGCAACGAGCTAGGTATCTCTTTAAACTCCGAAAAGTCTGCCTTGTCGCCTTGTCAGTCTATTACCGTCATAGGCGCCGTTTTAAACACTGTGGAACTGTCAGCAAAACTGCCTGTACAAAGGATTTCAGACATTCGAAGTCATGTTCAAATCCTACTACAAGAGAGCAGAGTCCAGGCCAGATTCGTACTAAAAACCCTAGGTCTCATGGCAGCAGCTATCACATTACTCCCCTTAGCTCACTTTCACATGCGGATCCTGCAATGGATGCTGTTTTCCCAGTGGTCCTTTCAACAGCTTCCAATGTCCCACAGCATTCTAATCACTCAGTCATGCAAAAGACACCTTTCATGGTGGATGGTCACCCCTCAGGTTCTTCAGGGCAGACCTTTTGTCCTTCCTCCTCCTGTGGCTACTGTGACAATGGATGCCTCCCTGATCGGTTGGGGGGGGGCATTTTCAGGGCAGGACAGTCCAGGGCACATGGCAGCCTTTCGAAAGCCACCTGCACATAAATGTCTTGGAAATGAGAGCGGTGCTTTTAGCGTTGCAGGCCCTTCAAGACTCTCTACCCACCGGGACTATTGCAATTCAGACAGACAATATGTCTGTAGTGTGGTACATCAACAAGCAGGGCGGAACCAGGTCCTACCCCCTATGTCGAGAAGCACTCAGACTGTAGCAGTGGGCAATCTCTTCTCAACAGTTTCTGGTAGCAACGCATATCCCCAGGAAGTCCAATGTCATAGCGGACAGGCTGAGCAGAGCCATTCTCATGCCCCACGAGTGGTCTCTCAACCAGCTAGTAGCGGAAAAAATCTTCAGGAGGTGGGGTCAGCCTTGCTGCGATCTTTTTGCAACCCCTCAAAACAGCAAGTGCCCAGACTTCTTCACCCTCTTCCAGGTCTTCCCCACAGAGATGCTCTTGTCCACGATTGGCCCCGGGGTCTTCTGTATGCCTTTCCCCCCTTTCCCTTAATTACTCAGCTAATCCAGAAAGCAACTGTTTTGAGATCCAGAATGATCCTTGTTGCCCCTTACTGGCCTCAACAAATTTGGTTCCCGTTCCTGCAACGTCATCTACTAGATCAACCCTGGCATCTGGACCCAGCGCCAGATCTTCTGACACATCAGTCGGGCGGGCTGCATCAATCTCTCCAAACTCTCAACCTCACAGCTTGGTTACTCCACTTCCAACCCTAGCCAGGCTTCCCTCAATCTCTCATTCAGTTCGTGACATCATCCTCACTTCGTACAATTCTACTACCAGAAAGACTTATGCTAGCAAATGGAAGCGTTTCTCTGTTTGGGCAGGGGAGAAAAAAGTTGACCCTTTTACAGCCCCTGTCCATACAGTCTTAGAGTTTTTGGCAGAACTTTTTCAAATGGGATTTTCTTCAGCCACCATCAGATTTCAGTTGGCAGCCATTGTGAATTTTCATGTTGGATTGTCAGAGACCAGCATTATGTCACACAAACTTTGTAAAGCCTTTCTAAAAGGAACCCTTTTACTTAGGCCCCCGGTAAAATATCCTCCCCCACCATGGGACCTAAATTTGGTGCTGTCGTCTTTAATTCTCCCTCCCTTTGAACCTGCGGCTTCCTGTTCATTAAAGTTGCTCTCTTGGAAAACTCTGTTTTTAGTAGCCATCACTTCAGCGAGAAGGATATCAGAACTTCAAGCCCTTTATATTCGCCCTCCTTACCTTGTTTTTCACAAAGATAGAGTGTCACTTATGACTAATCCGTCCTTTTTACCCAAAGTACTCTGTGAAAAAAATCTGAATCAGACCATCGATCTTCCTGTTTTCTTCCCACTTTATACCAGTAGGTCTGAACGGAAGTTACATTGTCTAGATGTTCACCGTCAATTACGCTTCTACCTGGATAGAACCAAGCAGACGAGGAAATCAGAACAGCTCTTCCTGTCTTACGTGGAAGGGAAACAAGGCCTGCCAGTTTCCAAAGTAACCTTCTCCAGGTGGTTGACCTCTGTCATCATGTTGATTTACCAATTGAGGCATAAAGAGCTCCCTATTAAGCCCAGAGCTCATTCAACCAGAGCATTAGCTTCTTCAGTAGCCTTTCAGGCAAGATTGCCAATGGACTTCATTTGTGCAGCGGCCACATGGGCCTCTCCTCTTACCTTCATTTCTCATTACAAGCTGGACATGACCTCTAGAAGTAGGGCTGATTTTGGTTCCACTGTACTCAAGAGTTTGTTCCATTGAACCACCCAGGACTAAGGTGCTAGGGACGCTGTCCCATCCAGCAAGAATGAAGGTGAGATTGACAACTTAACATTGAGAAGTTATGTACTTACCATAACGTTCCATGTTAGTTGTCTTCTTCTCGCCTTCTTTCTTGCATCCCACCCTCCATCCCCCTAGTCTGGCAAGACCGAGAGTATCTTCTGAGATGTGTTATCATGAGGGTTATCTCCTTAGCTACCTCTTTCTTTTTCTTGGTAGCTCTTATAAGAGTTTTGTATACCTAGATGTATAGAGGTAGATATATATATATATATATATATATATATATATATATATATATATATATATATATATGTGTGTATATATATATATATATATATATATATATATATATATATATATATATATATTCTCAGTCATGGTGGGGACATGTATGTCCATAGTGTTAGCTATCAAATGAGATCTGGGTATATCACGCCTAGCATTATGGGACATAGGATAGCCTTGAGCCGGTAAAAATAGCTCTCGAGCTTTAGAAATAGGCCGAGTCGGAGCCGAGGTTCGGCTCCGAACCCATCCAGCAAGAAAGAAGGCAACAAGAAGGCAACTAACATGGAATGTTATGGTAAGTACATAATTTCTCATTCTATACTTTTTTCCATAGTAAAACTCACCAAGTTTTGCTGATTGTTTCTGGTGATGCCTCAGTGAGGGTCGGATCAACCAGCTCCGTTCGCCGTCGCTACACTTGGACTCGCTCCGTTTCCCTACCCCCATTCCCAACCACCCCCACTTACTCTAGATTTATACTCTGTTCATCCTGAAAGGTGCCACCTATCACAGCCACTTACCCAATTACAGAGTCCCCTCCCAAAAACTAATCCCACCCAAACTCCAATCACAGCCGTCCTTTTACACCATAACCCTATTTTCCCCTATTATCTTGCAAAGCTAACCTGGTTTAACTACTTCTGACTTACTTTCCTTCCTCCTCAACCCCTTCTTTATTTATACAAACTAAAACTACCGAAGTTCAGTCACTCACACAACTAAACATACCACATCACAGCCTCTCCTCACTCACAGTTTCCTCCTCCATCATGATGTTCCACCTCTACCTTTCAACCACCCTACTGTTTACCTTGCTTTCTTCACCTCCTATCACATTAAACTCAACTACCAAACTCTTTCTCCTACTCATTCACAACCAACAACTACTAGGAACCCTCCCCTACCTTTCGTAATCTCGCTGTCAGTGTACAATATGTCCTTCATACAACTTCATATAATCACACTATCTACTCACACTTCCACCACCGCAAAACTCAAGTACAAATGCTTTAATTACTACTTCTACCATACTCAACTCACTCTAACAAAAACTTTTGCTAGATGAGGACATCCACCCCAATCCTGCCCCCTCTTGCTCCACATCTTACCTTTACCTCACCCTCCGTACACCAATATTCTACCCCCATTACAAAAAACTTTTAATTATCTACTCATTAAATATACAAATTTTACTTAATAAAATCACTGATCTACATTTTTGGATAGCCCACTACTCTCCACATATCTTAACCCTATCTGAAACACGGCTAAAACCCCATATCTCCAGTAGTGAAATCTTACCTCCCAACTATAACTACCATCAAAACAGAATCTTCAAAAAAGGGGGAGATGTGTCAGTCTTGTACTCTGAGCAGCTCAGCTTATCCCCCCTACATATACCTCTATTTGACTTTCACCTAGCTGAACTACTTATTGTAAATTGTTACTTGAACCCCTCTAACAAATTTGCTATAGCCACCATCAATATTCCACCTAGGAAATAACATTTCCATCCTAGAACTGTTACTGTCATGGATCTCACTCCATATACCCCATGAGACAATTATACTAGGAGATGTCAACATTGATTGGAATAAACTATCAACCAGCTCCCCAAGACCACCTCCCTATATATGTGCAAAGATACTCACTTCAAACTCCCAAGTCCCACTTCTACAAAGATAGCAGCAACCTCTCTAACTTTGATACAGAAACCTTTAACAATAGACTTTTGTTAGTGAACTGGCCTTACCTCAAATACCTTCCCCTCAGTGATGCAGTAATAGAATTCAGCTGTACTTTCCTCAATATACTCAACTCCTTAGCAATCACTAAGAAAAATTAGAATAAAATCTAAGTACATTCCCTAGCTTGCAAAATATATTCATTCCCTCATGAAAACAGGAGATCATATTTGGAAGCAATGGCTAAAAACTAAATCTACTGTACTACTACAAAAATACAAAGAGCTAGGAAACCTGACCCAAAAGCATGTCAACAAAGATAAGAAAAAAATTTCTACTACATGGCCCAAACCACACACCACTCCAACCCCAAAAACTTCTGGCACACTATCAATAAAATCCTCCACCCTGTGGGTTCTTCCACCCCCATACCATATTCTGATCACACCTCCCTAGAAAATGCTGTTCTACTTAACTCCCACTTTATTGAATCTATCTGTAAACTAACCCACACTGACCATAACTATGATCCTCCCCCACCTCTTCTACAACCACCACTACCAGCCCCTTTTCACTAAAGTCAGTCCCCACTGCTTACATAAAATCTCTTCTACTCAAACATAAACCATGTTCCCCCTCTACTGACTACCTACCTCCCCTCTTTCTCAAACTTGCAGCACTCTCTATAGCCTACTGTATCTTAATTCTTGTAAATAGAGCAATCTAAGAATCTACTGTCTCTGACATCTGGAAATCCTTCTATACCATATTCCTGCACAAAGGTGGAAACTCCACCGATCCCTCTAACTATAGGCCCATAGCCATTCTTTCCCATTTTCAGAAATCCTCGAAAAATGCATACACAATCAGCTTATCAAATACCTGATCCAGGAAAATCTTCTGACCTCCACTCAACATGGCTTCAGGCCTAACCACAGTACCAGTACTGCCCTTCTATCTTTCACTCACACATTTGCAGAGGCTAGAGACAGAAAACAACAGATGTTCTTCGTGTTTCACTGTTGCAGTCATTACATTTGGGTAATCTGCTGGCAGGTTGCCCTCAGTCGGCCTGAATTCCAAAGTCTTGGGTCCTGTGTCGGTTGCTGTCTTCTCTTCCAGGTCGTCAGGGGTATAAAACATGCATCTGACACCATTTTCTTTAGTCTTTCTTGCCACGGGGTGCCCGAAGCAGAAGCATTTCGCAAGTGCCGGTCGACCGACTACTGAAATATTCGAGTTTGAGTTTCAGAACCGAAGTCTTCACTAAAGCTAAGTACCCCGTTGGGGAAACTTTTTTCTTGCTTTTTACCGATGTCAGAAAAAGTTAATAATTGTATTACTTGTGGGAAGCAAATACCCCATAAGGATTTCCATTTATACTGTATTCCTTGCCTAGGCCTTGATCACAACGTGCCTGGCTGTCGGTTTTGTGCTAGATTTAACCAACGCACTGTTAAGCATCGGTATATATTTGCATCACAGTATTTTGTAAACAGATTTAACTTCCCAGAAATGTCGTCGGATAGCAATCCGACTACCAGAGTACATAAAAAACGCAAAGAAAAGGACAGAGAAAGGCAGTCGAGATCCAAAACTAACGACAAAGCTTCTCCTAAGCCAGTCGCCGGTTCGCCGGTACTCAGTGAGGCACTTTTGCAGCCCCTGATACCCACTACCTTCGAGTTGCAGGCCTCTACTGGCACCCACGTGGAGTCCGGCATGCCACAAGATACTCAAGGTATTGGACTGACGGATGTATCTCCCTTGGATGGGTCCAGAGCCGCTGAGCAGGCACTGGCTTCTGAGGTTGTATTCAGACCTCAACATTTGTATATCAAACCGATGACAGCTGCAAAACCAAGTCTATGCAAACTGTTAAGGACTTCTTACAAGTGCAGCCACCAACATTCAGTAGACACTGGCCCACAAAAAATTGGTCCTTTCCTGTGTCAGACAGGGCTCAAAGGGGCAAATCCAGACGCCCTAAGGGTTCCAGATACCAGGCGCAAGACTCATACAGGTCAAAGCAATGGGGCGCATCCACCTCCAAATCTGGAGGAGATAAAGCACAAACCTACAGAAAGCAATCCCAATGACTTTCCTCTGCCTACACCAAGCACTTATCTTTTGGCAGCACCCATAGGGGGAAAATTAGCACTTTTTGCACAAATTTGGCAGTTAACAACCCAGGAAAAGTGGGTACTAAACATCGTATCATGGGGATACAGATTCCATTTCCACACTCTGCCAATGGCAAATGGTTGGCCAGATCTGCCAAAAAATCAATGGGCAGAGGCACAGAAACAGGTTATGTCCCTCATGGAAATGGGGGCCATTCAGACAGTACCAGAACAGGAAAAAGGACAAGGTTTTTACTCAAGACTGTTCTTGGTACCCAGAAAGGACAAGGCCTGGCGGCCAATACTGGATTTTTCGATTTTGAACACATACCTGGACATTCCAAAATTCAAAATGCTGACTTTGCAGCAGCTTCTGCCCATGTTGGGCAAGGATGCTTGGCTGGTGACTTTAGACCTAAAAGAGGCATACCTGCATGTCCCAATAAGACAGTCATGCAGAAGATACCTCAGATTCAAGGCAAGCTTAATGCATTACCAATTCTCTGAACTGCCCTTTGGCTTATCTACTGCGCCCAGGGTCTTTACAAAGTGCCTGGCACCAGTAATTGCATTTTGCAGACAAGTATACAAATATATCCTTACTTGGAGGGCTGTCTCATTCAAGCAGATAACAAGGACACTCTTCTTCGACACCTGGCGTTTGTGAAAAGGCTACTAACATGCCTAGGGTACACAATAAATGAAAAGAAATCACAATTGGTACCCTCTCAAAAGATAACATTCCTGGGTGCAAGCTTGCATACAACTGCCCAGATGGCTTACCTAACACCAGACAAACAAAGGCAACTAACTACTTACTTCAAACTGATGGCAACAAAATCCCAGTCTTCTGCAAGACAAATTCTGCAGGCTCTAAGCTTCATGGCATTCTGCATCCTACTAGTTCCATATGCAAGACTGCATATGAGGAAACTTCAATGGTACCTAAAAAGTTTATGGAGTCAACATTCACACAGTCTGGAAACAATGATTCCTCTCATTCCCTTCCTGCAACAGGAGTTTCTATGGCGGGCAAAGACCTGTCACCAAAACATACGATGGTCCTTCACTGTTCTCCCTGCCAGCCAAACCTTAACAACAGACGCATCAGATTATGCCTGGGGGGCCCACATGGCAGGAAGATGCATTCAGGGCATATGGGCACCAAACCAAATGCATCTACATATCAACCAGAAAGATGCTAGCTGTTCAAAATGCCCTAACAGCCTTCAAGGACTTGCTTTATCCAGGACAACTACTGATAAAGACGGACAACACCACAGTCATGTGGTATATAAACAAACAAGGGGGCACACACTCATACCCCCTTTGCAGATTAGCCATGGCACTGTGGGACACAGCTTTGACCTACCAAATACATCTTCAAGCTCAATTCTTGCCAGGAAAACAAAACACTCTGGCAGACAATTTAAGCAGAAACCTTATGGATCCACACGAGTGGAAACTAAATCCACAAGTCTTCAACATGATAACAGAGAAATGGGGGAGCCCAGATATAGATCTGTTTGCCTCTCCTCAAAATTATCAATTGAAAATATTCTGCACAAGGACTTATCACAGACAAGCATGGAAAGTAGACGCACTATCCTTCAGCTGGAAAAACCTATCAGTTTACGCCTTTCCTCCTCTGCCTCTTCTACCCAAGGTCCTCGTAAAAGTCAGACAAGAGAAGCCAAAGATGATATTAATTGCCCCGGACTGGCCCCGCCAATACTGGTACCCAATCCTAAGGAACTTGTCTCAATACCCAGCTTGGACCTTGCCTCAAAGACCACAACTACTATCCCAGCAAAACAGTCAGATCCTGAACAATCAACTACAGTCTCTGAACCTGACAGCATGACTAATCATGTAATAATACAAACAACACCTCTCAGTAAAGCTGTGATGGATGTCATTTTGGTAGCCAGAAGGCCTAGTACTAGAAAATCTTATGCTGACAAATGGAAGAGATTCTGTGCTTGGAATCAAGCACAAGGAACTGATGCAGCAGAACCACATATTCCTCAGATATTACAATACTTAACTGAGATGCTTGACAAAGGCCTATCTTTCTCATCAGTCAAAATCCATGCCTCTGCCATTTCGGCTCATTACAATACAGAGCCACTAATCTTTTCTCATCCTTTACTAAAGCAGTATCTCAGAGGAGCCAAAAATTTAAGGCCTCCTAGAAGATCACCATTACCTGCATGGGACCTCAATTATGTGTTGGAAAAGCTCACCCTGCCTCCATTTGAACCAGCTGCTACCGCTGATATAAAGTTCTTATCATGGAAGACAGCTTTACCAGTAGCAATTACTTCAGCAAGAAGAATTTCAGAGCTACAAGCCCTCATGGCTGTAGAGCCTTTTATCATATTTTACCCAGACAGGGTGTCTCTGAGGACAAATCCTACTTTTATGCCTAAGGTGGTTTCCAGTGTGGCTCTTAACCAAACAATTCATCTGCCAACCTTTTATCCAAATCCGCAGAACAAAGGGTAGAGAATTCTGCATTCCTTGGATGTACACAGACAGCTAAGATTCTACTTGAGCAGGACGAAAGCTCTAAGAAAAACTGAGCAATTACTAGTGTCATAAGCTGCCGGATCAGAAGGAAGGGCTATTTCAAAGCAGACAATTTCAAAGTGGATAAGCCACTGCATTAGGTCTCATTCCACCGGAGCTGCAGCTACTTCAGCGGCCTTTCTCAGAGAAGTACCAACCAAAGACATTCTAGAGGCTGCTACTTGGAGTTCTGTTCACACCCTTACAAAGCATTACCATTTGCCTCTCTACTCTAAGTCCAGGGCAGGCTTTGCCACTGCAGTGCTGCAGGGTCTTATAGCCGCACCGATTGCTGTTTAGCTCCAGCCTCCCAACCATAGCTTTGGGATTCTACCCAAATGTAATGACTGCAACAGTGAAACACGAAGAACATAGTACAGTTGTGTACACTTACCATAAATGTAGATGTTCGAGTGTATTCACTGTTGCAGTCCAGGTTACCCTCCCACCATCCCCCTGTCATTCTAAAGTTTATCTTTCCTTCTCTATCTTCTACAACCTATATGGTGTATTTGCTTGTAGATGAAGGTAAAAGTTTATATGGATGCATGTATATATATATATATATATATATATATATATATATTTATAGTTATATAATATTGCTACCTTTTTGGGGGCACCTGACATCAGGGGCAAGAAAAACTAAAGAAAATGGCGTTGGATGCATGTTTTATACCCCTGACGACCTGACGTCATGGTAGAGAAGACAGCAACCGACGCAGGACCCAAGACCTTGGAATTCAGGCCGACTGAGGGCAACCTGCCAGCAGATTACCCAAATGTAGTGACTGCAATAGTGAATACACTCGAACATCTACATTTATGGTAAGTGTACACAACTGTACTTATTTTTCTATTCCTCGGTTTCTCAAAAGCTTTTGATACTGTATCTCACTCTAAGCTTTTTAACTAAACTAAATGAACTCAACTTCTCCACCTCCACTATTCTCTGTTTCCCCAGCTACCTCACCAACAGACTGCAGTCAGTCAGATGGTATACCTCCTGCTACTTTTTCTTACCTATCCAGACAGGTGTACCTCAAGGCTCTATTCTCGGGCGTCTTCTCTTCAACATCTTTGTTAACAACCTTCAGTCAGGCTGTGGCACCTCCTCCCTAATACATTGCCCAAACAACTCTACTCTCATCTCCTTCTCTGATAACATCTCTCACCTTCATTCTCTTTCTCAAAACTCATTTCTCATCATTGAGAATTTTATTTATTTTCTTTTCTTTTATGTTATTTATTGGCATTTGTTTACCGGGAAAGTCCACTGGGCCAAGAAGAATCCATTCCAGATAGGAAATTCACCCCAGGGATCACTTCTGTGGCTCTGCTTGACAGTGGCACAGGAAAATAATTTTCTTGGGTGGCGAAAGCCAGGGTACCTTTGGCTAGGCTTATATAGGCCCTAGGGCCAATAGCCTAGTACCTACCTATGAACCTATTTTCAGTTGAGGCCTGGGGGGAAAGCTCAAAAAAAACGGTATAAAATTGCATAACATTGGAACAATTTGTATTAACAAAATGCATAGTTATTACAGGAAGTACAGGTGCAAAAAATACATTATGAAAATATAGGTGGTACAGAGAGATAATATACAAGCACAAGGCTTTATGAGTGTAGATGTTGAGTAATACAGGAAGAATTAAAATAACTGTTTAAAGGTGTATGTATTAGAAGTCAGGAGAGGTTGGTGCTAGGAGTGGTGGCTGTGAAGAAGTAATAGGAGTCAAGGTTTTGGAGGATGGAAGTAGAGAAAAAAGGTGATATGATATAAGGTGGAGGAGTCAAGTCTTAGGAAGATGGATGTTAGAGCATCTACAGTGCCAGAGAGTGGAGAGGTGCTTCTTCAGAGCTGTTTTGAAGGAGGAGATGTTACTGGTAGTCCTAAAAGCTAGTGGGAGTGCATTAAATAATTTGGCAGTAGAGAAAGAGTAGAGCATTTGACCTGCTGGGAGTTTAGGTTTGTCAACTTGCAGGAGATGTTGGTTTTCAGATCAGAGTGATCTCTTTGGGTGGTAGTGAGTTAGGACTGGAGATAGGGCTGGGCAGTCTGATGGACTGTAAATAATTTTATGTGCTATGGTTAATTGCAGGTAAGTTAGGTGATGTGGGAGTTCGAGCCAATTGAGTGACTGTAAGGAAGAGCAGTGATGGGATGAATATTCGGCACTAGTGAATTTGGCTATTTTATTGTAACAGGACACTAGCTTATTTTTTAGGGATAGCTGGATATTGGTGAGGAGTGGGGCACCATATAGGAGTGAGGGGAGGAGGAAGGTATGGGCAAGAGTTTGTTTGGCAGAGCTGTTAAAAATATTTACGTATATATATATATATATATATATATAGAGAGAGAGAGAGAGGGATCCTAGTTTTTGTGTGTTTTTTTTTTTTTTTGATAGAGGTATGGATATGGAGGTCAAAAGTAAGGCTTTCATGTAAGATGACTCCCAGTAGTTTTGTATTAGGTACTACTTCTATAGTGGTCTTGTTTTGAGAGTATATGATAAATTTTGCCTTATTTATGGAGGTACTTTTTTGGGGGCTGAATAACAGCAGTTTGTTTTATTTTTTGGATTTAGAGAAATGTGGTTGTCATCCTTGTTTCAGTAGAGGTGAAAGCATGTTGGGTAGCATGCAGAAGTTCGGTAATAGAGTTAGCAGAGCAAATAATGGTAGAATCTGCATATTAAACTACTGTACCATTAATGAGACTGGAGTGGATGTTGTTGATGAAAATACTGAAGAGTAGAGGACCTAATATAGAACCTTGGGGTTGTTTCAAGGAAATGAGAGAGTTTTGCCATTTAGTATATTGTTGTCCGTTGTTTAAGCAGCTAGTAAACTAGTCTAGAGTCGAGGGGGAGTTACCTAGTTTAGAGAGTTTTGAGAGTAGCAGGGGGTGGGAGATAGTATCAAAGGCTTTAGAGAGGTCAAAAAAGAGTGAAGATATGATTTTGCAGGTATCTCAAGTAGATAGCTAAAAGTTGATTATGGATGCATTTCTCCAAGATTTTAGAAAGAGGGGAAAGAATAGCAGTAGGTCTAAAGTTTGAAATATCTGTGTAGTTGCCACCTTTGTGAAGGAGTAGAATGTAATATTTTTCCAGATACTAGGTATGTAGAAGTCCTGGATAGATATGTTGATGAGTATGTCTACAGGATAGGCAATGGCTTTTGCAGACATCTGAAAGTATTCTGGGGGTAGGTTGTTTGGAACGTTAGAGCATGGTTTCAGTTTGATAAGCAGTTTTCTGATAGTGGCAGTGGGTATAGGAGAGACAGAAAAGGTGGGTGGGGGGAGATAGTATTTTGTGAGGTGGGTTTAGGTGGACATGAGTTACTGTCATTGGTTTGGGGGAAGGTTGCTGTGAGGCATGATATAGTATTGATGAAATGAGTGTTGAAGAGGGAGGCTATTTCACTAGGTGTTTTGGCTGGGTAAGGACAGGGGTTGTTTTCAGAGTCTGGATTTAGTAAAGATGAAATAGAGTTCCAAAATTTTGGGTTTTTTTTTTTATAATTCTCTTACAGACCAAGGTATTGTGCTTTTTTGTCATTGTTGACCAGCCATTTTGCTTGATTGCGAACTGCCTGAATTGTAGAGGGTTAGAGGGATTTTTGGTTATATGCCATTTTTTCCAAGCTTTGTCTCTGTCAGCCATGATTTGTTTAGTAGATCGATTGAGCCATATGGCATGATTAGTTTTTACTCTCTTTTGTTTTATTGGGGTGAGATTTATTAGGATGTCCAGAAAAGTAGAGTTAAAGAATTCAACAGCTTCATCGAGGGGAAGGAGTTTTAGTACAGTCCACTTGATTTTTATTAAGGTTTCATTTAGGGTAGTAGGGTTGAAATTAACTAGATTTCTTGTAAATTTATGTTGATGGTGACATGGTGTTGGGGTGTTTTTGCATAGTGTATAGGCTGGGAAGTGGTCACTGATGCCGTAGGAAAGAGTGGCTGTTGCTGAGATTTTGGTTGGGTTGGAGACTAATATCCAGTCAAGTACTGAGCCACCATCTTTGTTTTTGTTGGTTCTGGTTATGTCTGTAATTAGTTGGGTGAAGTTAAAGAGATTGATATTAAGTTGAGGCGATTAATTTGATATATCTGACCAGTTTATTTTTACATCACCAAGGATAGTTGTTTCATTTTTCATATTGTTTGACATACAGTCAAGAATGTCTTCTAACAGGGAAATATTATTGCCTGGGGGAATGTATATAGCTGTGATGCAGAGATTCTTGGAATTATTCAGTCTTAAGAATGATAGTATCTCTGCTCAGGAAAATTGTGGAATTGGGTTGGAGTAAGGTACTGTAATGTAGGTACTTGAGTAGAGTATAGCAATGCCTCCTCCTCTTTTGTGTGGTCTATCAACCCTAAGACAAGTGTAGCCTGGAGGAAGGAATTCAGTGTCTTTTATGTATGGTTTCAACCAAGTTTCAGTTGCTGCTATTATGTCTGGTTTATTGAGTGTTATCCAGACATGGTGTTCTGATATTTTGTTTCTTACACTTTGCAGGTTAAGGTTTGTAATCTTAAATGTTTTGTATGAGTTGGAAGGGCTGGAAGTAGATGGTTCAGGTCCTGGTTTGAATGGATGTCCCCACACTAGCATAGCTTGGATTACATATCAGGATAGGTGAGGGCTGGCCAAATTCTTTTAGGGCAGCTGTTAACAGGTATTTTGTTTTGGGTAACTTTCCTTAGAGGAAGTAACCTGTATTAGGCATATAGTAGTGTGTTTGATTTGAATAGGCTGAGGGATATGTCAGAGTAGCTAGAGAGAAGTGAGGACTGGCAATAAGTTATAGACTCAGTCCTGAATGATTTGAAGATAATGTGTAGTGATGTTAAGTGAGTAAGAATACAGAGACATAAGGCCAGGGGGAGGAGAAGGAGGAGAGGAGAAATGGTGTGGGGTATAGTGGATTGAGTAAAGAACTGTGAGAGAGGAAGTAAGAAAGTAGTAGTAGTGAGTTATGAATATGTAGTGATGAGTGGTTGTGTCTATTTAGGTGTGACAAGGCAGGGTCTGAGAAACTAGTAAGGGTGTTAGTGACTGGGTGAGAGATAAGATGACTGGATTTGATTGGTTGATGGTCTTGGATTGGAGGGGTTTACTAAGTATAACTGTAATTGATGTAGCAGTGAGTGGGAACGGGGGTAGGGTAGGGGAGCAGAGTGAACCCGAGCGTAGTAAGAGCAAACGGTGCGGGCTGGCACAGGCAAGGTGGATACTGGCTCAAAAAACAATCAAAAATTCAGGTCAGGTAAGTTGGAGAGAAACCACAAGGTGAGAGGGTCAAGAAGAGTGGTGAAAAAGTAGGATGAGAGAGGAAGACAGAAACAGTGATAGAGTGGAATTACAAAAGAGACTAAAAGAGGTGTGGACAATGAGGGGAGAGTGAGCTGGGGGGGGGGGGTGTGCAGCAGACCTGACAGGAGAGAGAGAAGTACAGAAGGATGTAGGGCAAGAGGACGCAAAGAGTACACACTTAGTGCAGTAGAAAGAGAGATAAAGAAGGGAGGTTAGGGATAAACAGAAGGGATTTGATAGCTTAAGTTAAGAGGGACCGGAGGAGGGCAGTGGTGACGTATGAGGGATTGTGGGGTTAGAAGAAAAAAAAAGTTTCCATTTAGAAAGGTGGTACATTTTAAGACTTGAATATGAATACAGTTTGTACATACATTGACTTTGAAATAGTAATAGTGCAGGTAATTGTTTGGAGCATCCGTCAGTAGATAACATGTGATTCCCTTCTGGAGTGGCAGTTTCAGGTTTAAGTGTTACTCATTTTCCATAAAACTTCTGACTGGCTATCAGTGGGGGGGGGGGGTCAAGATTCATGGAGCTACCTAGAGAAAGAAAAAAATTGTGGAGAGAAGAAATAAATAAAATGTTAGAAGGTATTAAAAACAACCAGAACTAAGGTAGTGATAGGGTAAAGGATAAGTTGGAAAGCTGAAAGTGATGGAAAAAGTAGAGGAATTGGATGGACTAAGGGATAGTAAGATTTGAGAGAGGAGAGCCCAGGGGTAAGAGCCAGAGAGAGGGGATACAGACTGGTATTAGTAAAGCAGTAAGACAAACAGATTAACAGTTGGAAGCAGTTGGCAGGATGGTAAAAGAGGCAATTAAACAAATGGTAAAACCTCATACTGTGGTAGGTGATATTAGTTGAAGATGCAGCTATAAAGTATACAATGAATGCTAAAGCAACCTATGGTAACACCACATGGCAAATGTAGGCAGGTAACAAAAGAAACAATAACAGGTAATGATGTGTAAACCTTGGATTATACTTGTATGCCATGTACAACAAAGTAGTGCAAAAAAAAGGAAAAAAAATCTTTTTTTTTGGGCTAACTGATAACTAACTCACCCTAAACTGTAAAAAACTAAACTCCTTCTCTTCATTCCTAAGAGACTCTCCCATCATAAATCCACCTTAATTATCTAATCTCTCGATAACACTATCATCAAAACTGAATCACACACTAAGCTCCTGGGTACCATAATTGACAACCAATTAAAATGTGATCTTCATATTCAACAATGTATCAAAAAGACACATCAAAAACTAGTACTTCTCTATAGAAACAAAAAATTCCTGACTTCTGATTCTAAGTCCTCTCTGGCACAGGCTTACCTCCTACCCTGTCTTCTCTATGCCTCTCTGATACTTACACACCTTCAGTCCACCTTAATCACCAAGTTAGAACAAACATATAACAAAATAGCTAGATTTTCAGTAACCAACCTTACAAGCCTCACCACTGCCTTGCTCTAAAGCAACTTCAATGGCTACAATTCCCCCAACTACTACTACTATCCCAGCTACAAATTTCCCACTCCTTACTTAATAAACCTTCAGCCTATCCTTCCCTCTCCTCTTTAGTATCCTTCTACACCCCTACTCGTTCTCTCCGTAGTTTCGATCAACACCTTCTTGACATATATACTAACCCAATAAAAATATAGGCAAACTACTCTTCAAAAGCACTGTGGCCCAAGCCTGGAACCAGCTCCCCTCGGATATTCATATTATCATACACACTTTTTCTTTCTTTCTTTCTTCTTTCTGCTTTTCCCGGTTAGGGGTTGCCACAGCGGAACACCGGTCCGCTAATGATTGGCAGTAGATTTTTACGGTGCCGAGGTGCCAGCCCGATGCCCAACCTTCAACGAAGGCACTAACTGCTTCAAAAAAGAACTGAAAAACTTGCCGCGACCCAACCTAATCCTTCCCCCCACGTCTTTCCCTAAAACCTTTTCTCCTTTATTCTCTATCTTAAGTTTGTTGTTTGTCTTTTCGGCTTTTCCCGGTTAGGGGTCTCCACAGTGGAACTCCGGTCCGCTAATGATCGACAGTAGATTTTTGTGGTGCCGAGTTGCCAGCCCGATGCCCAACCTTCAGCGAAGGCACACCCATTCACACATGTCTTTCGGAGGCCACTCAACCGCGGGGAGGACATGCAGACTCCACACAGAAGGCACTCCCGCCGAGAATCGAACGGGAGAACCTCTCGCTGTGAGGCAACAATGCTACCGCTGTACCACTGCGGTTTGACATTCTCTATCTTAAGTATGTAGAGTAAAATAATTCTGTACACCAACGGGAAACCATCAGTGTACTGTATATATGTAAATAGCCACACTTCAGTCTTTTTGCTTGCTATACTTGTCTTCTGTAAAAATTGCTTTGCAAATACTGTTATAAATTTGTCTTCAATATATTTAAATAGATACTTTAACTTCTTTTACTAATGTTTATTACCTGCCCTATTACCTTGTATAAACATTTCATTTAACTGATAAATTCATCTGCACAGTTTTTGAGTATATGTAACTGTATAATATGATTTGTATAATTTAGAATGTATGTTATTTTTGTCTTATTGGAGCTTTTCTCCTCAATTGTTAAATTGATCTGTACAGTTATTAAGTATATATATATATATATATATATATATATATATATATATATATATATATATATATATAAAACTGTATGATATGATTTGTATAACTTTTGGATGTATGCTAAATCTGCCTTATTGCTTTTTTTTTCTCAGGTCCACTGACCACTGAAAATCTCTCTCTCTGGACTAACCCGGTTAACAAATGACAAATAAAATAACAATAAATCTTTTATCTGCTAAGGATGGAGCAGGATTAATTCAGGACCATCTCAGTGTGTGTCAAGAGTGCCAAGCAGATGGGAGTTTTGAGAAAATGAGCAGGAGACAATATGTAGTAAAGGAGGTTTACTCAAGAGCAGTATTGGTTTGCTGGATAGCCATTCAATATTATGGATCTATGGAAACCAGTGGGTGGGAAGAGTACTTACATAGCTCACACAATAGACAGTAGCAGTTAAACAGAGGAGGGAGGGACTTTGGAAATCAGATTACCATAAGAGGCAGAGGCCAGAGACACAGCCTTTTAAAACCAGAACAGGAAAAGGGTGAGAAAATTGGGGGAAAAAATCAAACTGCAAGAAGCCATTGAAATAAATCTAGTCTTGGATCTCTAGTCCAATTACCTTGAGCTGCAAGTCAGTGATCCCAGGTAGATTTCGCTTTCAGAAACTTTACCTTAATGTCTCATTGAGGGGTTGAGGAGACCCAAAGAACCGGGAAACAAAAAGACACTGGAATACAACTTTAAGCAGGTAAATAAGCAGAATGCAAGATTGGCAGCAAAACTTTAATATAAACAACTGTAAGGCAATGAAGCATCAGTTCTGGAGCATAATATACAATGCTGTCACTATTGCAAATTCTACCACTGTGTAAGGTACCAGACTCTGCAGAAATTTACCAGTGACACTGGTTATGAAAAAAGTGTAGTAATAAATGACAACATAAGGAGCAAATCTAGCAGCATTTCATAGGTCTTCCACAACTGTGAATTAAACTACAAGATTAAGGCCCCAGACAGGGTTCAAAATACAAATACCTTTTACTTGTAATTCTTATTAAGGAGATAGAAGTGCAGTATAATGTATAAACAGTGCTGCAAATGAAGGTACAAGACTAAGGTCCCAGAACAAACTAAGAAATGCAAATAGATAACATTTTTTTTAGCTAAAATACGGATAAAAGCAGAAAAGTACAAAAAAGTATCACCACACAGGTCACTATAAGTGCAGCTTAAAATATTTAAGTAGAATTGAAGTAAAAGCCTTTTTTTGCTTTCTTTTTTTGGTGAAATGCTTGTTACTCACAGTTCGGAGCTTTCATACCTCTCCAAGTCTTGCATAAAAGATTGTGGGTGGGTGTAGCTCTTTGCTGGATATAGCAGGCTTGCTAGAGACTGATCAAATCAATAAAGCCAATATTGGATCTCTAGTCCTCCAGTCCTCTTGGTAAATAAGTTGGTAGAAGGAAGAAGGGAAATGTCAGTTACCTTCATGAAAGATGAGAAGAGAATTGTACATCTGGATGCGCAAATCAGTAATTGTGCTTGAGAGTACTTTCCCCATTTATATAGGGCATGAAAAGGGGGGGGTGACTCAGGGCTACATACTGCCTTCTTATACCAACTACTAAAGTTGCCCAAATAGAGGAAAAAGCGTGTCAGGAATTAAACAGATCTATGACTATTGAAGAGGTTATGAATTGTATATGAGACCTGCCCAGTGAGAAAGTTCCAGAGCCAGATGGCCTACCTGCAGAATTTTGTAAATGCTTTAACACTATCTTAGTAGAACCTCTGCAAGAGTTGTTTATGGAGGTTGAGTTGGAGGATTGTTTACATCAGATGTCTAGACAGGCCACAAAATTTTGATTCGTAAGTCTCTCAAAATGGATTCAAATCCACAGGATTTCTGTCCCATCTTACTTCAATTACTTAAAACTAAGATATACACAAAGTTGCTGGCTACAAGAGTAGAGAAGCTCTTACCACCACTTATACACCCCATGCAGATGGGCTTTGTAAAAGGGAGACAAAAAGGAGTAGGCCTGTTTCATTATAGTTAATATGGTACAGCTAGCTTAATCTAAGCTTTAATATTCTTCACTGGCAGTGTTGTTGCTGGACATGCAGAAAGCATTAGACTCCCTGGAATGGGTTTTTATGGGATGTACTTCAAGCATGTGGAATCACAGGAGCATTCTTTAGCAGTGCTGATTGTTATATAGAGAGCCCTTAGTTTAGTTGTCTTAAGTTCTATCTGCTCCTGTTCTCCTGTAGGGGGAGGTGAGGCAAGGTTGCCCGCTCCTGCCTCAGTTGTTTATTTTAGATATTGACATTTTGACATGCTTTATGAGACAAAATCACCCACAATGGGGTATTGGAATTGCCTATACAAAGAATTTAACATATCTTTGGTTTTCTGATGATGGTGTGCTGTGGTTGAATAATCCCATTACCACAGCCTGTAGATATTCTTAAAAATTTTGATGACATTTTAGGCTTGCAGGTAAATGTAAACAAGTTGGTGTTATTTCCTTTAAATGATGATCTTTAGAAACAGTTAAGTAGATAGGCAGATCGACTGTACCCCCTTGTTTACTTACTGAGCTGTATGGGAGTTATGTAATGATGGGATAGTGGAACAGAAGATGGAGCCTTTTTTGAAAGATATGAAAGTAAAAGTTGTTAGGCTTAATTCACATTCTCATGTCAAAGTTGGCAACCGTTAAAATATGCTGTCTGTTGAAGTATATGTTCTTGGTAAAAACACAGTCTTTAGGTAACTTACTCAGTTTAGCCTACTAAACTGCAGAAGATGGTTGCTTCATTTCTATAGGATGGTCATCATCCTAGGATGTCTAAGAGGAAGTTGATTGTGTGACCAAAAAAGGAAGGCTGGATTTGCCTGACTTCCTAGCTTATGCTAAAGCAGCACAGTTAGACAAACTTTTGGAGAGCTATAGCCCTTCCTAGTACAGTCTGGGTTTTGCCAGAATTAGATGTGATCTATTACTTAAGCAAAGGCATTCATGATTGCAACAAGAACAAGGTGTGGGACCTGGGAGATTTGGAGAAAGGGTCGGAAGGAGTAGCGAACGCAGGCCTTTGCATAACTGGGTTATGGATAAGAATGTAGTTGCCCCCCTTATCTCAAGTTTGCTCCTAACTAATTCTTTGGTTTCCATGGTTAACAAGAGGTTTTATATACTTGAGGGACTTATCTGATTCATGAGGTACATTTATCCCATTTCAGCTGTGTACCAACGATTCTAGAGGTAAACTTTAAAATGTTGCAGTACATGCAGATGCTGCTATTAGATGGTAGTAGAGGTAAACCATGTCTTGGTGGTGTACTGGATAAGAATGACTGGTGTTTGTTAAAATTTTATACTGCATGCAGCCTCCGCAAAGTGATAATTGCACACTGGTGTAGGATGCTAATAAACATTTTTCAAGTATTCACTCCTTTGAAAATTAAATGGAAAAATATGATGTGCAAAACCATTACTGAGAAGAAATGAGAGGTTATTATAACATCATGAATGGATTTCACTCAGGCTCCCACTGTAGCTTTTACTCAGTTTAAGATGATACACCTGTGGCATGCTTCTCCAGTAGTATTACAGAAAAACGGCACAGAGAGCAATGCGTCTTATTAGATATGCACTGCAGATAATGCTGGTTAGCTACACATGATACAGCTATGCCTCACAGTCTCCAGAATATGGTTAAGAGCGGTGCTGGCTAAGAATTGAACCCCCACCCACACACACACACACACACACACACACACACACACACACACACACACACACGTCCAAAGAAGAACGGTTGTGGTTAACAATTGTTCTATTTTTATGGTTAGCATTTTTAGGTTCTGAAAGATGGGATGTAAGGGCACTGAGACATTGTTATCTGTCTAGCAACACAAGCTCTGGAACCGTTATAAAAAAACTGCATGCATATGATAGCATTTCAGAACTACTGGAATATTTTTCTTTTCTGTTATAATCAGAATTGTTGAGTGTGAGTGTACTGTTTCCATACGTGATTAATGTTCTGTGCAGTATGTTTACTATCTTTTGTGATACAAGTTAGGTTTTGGGATGACAAATATTTGTACGCTGTTGTTATTTTTTCGTAGAGAAGTGTGTTAACTAAAGTTTATTGTTGAAAAAAAAGTGTTATAGGCTACGAGTACAAAAACAAAAAAAATTAGGATACTTTTGTACAGAATTTTGATCTGACACTTCTACATTTATAAAACGGTAAAACTTGAGCACTGTCCTTAAAACTGTTACTTTAATTTATTCGTAATAAATTGCCACTTTTAAAATATCTGTTTCTTAAGAAAAGCTATTTTTTTTTACTTCTAGGTTTTCTGTGGATTTCCCTGATTGTAAAGCAAAAGTTGTCAATAACTCCTGTACCACTTCCCAGTTTCCAATGTTTTTGGAAGTCATAATGTGGGTAGAAGCTACAAATGTCCTCGGAACAAGTCAGTCTGAACATATTATACAAGATTTAACAAACATTGGTAAGTATGTCTGCACCATATGCATACTGGAACAGTCCTGAGAAACAGGAACTGTATTGCAGTCTCACAGTTACTTCGTTTTAAAACTGCTGTCAGTTTCACTTGTTCATAAGTAAGCTTCTTTCTGCTGAAATCATAATTTCTTCTTTCATTTCATGGTAGCGTTCTAAAAATTATGTGTTTAAACACATAGTACTAACTAGCATAATGTGTGCAGATGAGAACGTTTATTTATTCATTCTCCAGTTACTCACTTTATGCATTTCTGGATTGCAGGGAGGCAGAGCTGGTCCCATCATTCAGGACACAAGGCAGGAAACTAGTCCTACATAGGATGCCTGCTTGTCATGGGATGTACATACATGCACAAACACAGACCAACTCAGACATTGCATACATACCTCTGGGCAGGTTGAAGGATTTCCAGCTCACCTACAGCAAGTCTTTGGGATATGCTTGGAAACCAAGCCCTCAATTAAAAGCCATGCAGACACAGAAGAGGTGAGCAGATTCTACACAGAAGGCATCCCTGGCAAGAACCCAGTTGGACAATGCAGAATTGTGAGGCAGCAGTTCTAACTGCTCAGTGTTTAAGCTAGTTTCATGAAATATCAAGAAATACACTTTATCAAACAATAGTCACACGGTTGAATAATAGAACATAAATTACAGATACGATTGATAGTTGTGATAGGTTTGTTCATAAGGTGAGTACTCAGTACCATTTAAAGATCCTAATAGCTTGGCATTCTTTAACCCATTGAGGTAGAGCATAATTTAGAGCTGGGACTGCAGTTGCAGAAGATCCTGCTGCTGGTATTCATAGCTTAATTTAACAGAATGTGTAGTAAATATGAAGGTGTTGTCCCTGTAAATATTTTTTAAAGCAGACCTACAAGGCAGCTTGAAATATGACTTTTCTGGAAAATTGCAGTCAGTGCAGTTTACAGTACACAGATTTGTTAAAGCAAGATCTAGGCATCAAAGTCAGTGAGCTTGCTGCTGCATTCTGTGCAAGTTCTATGTGCTGACAGTCCAATTCTGGACATTAAAGTAGCATGGACAAACATATTGTGCACCATACCTCTCAACGTCTTAGTTCAAGAAATCTGGACAAAGCCAAAAATAATGGGGGGTGTTACAAAGGCCTAAAAATAAGGACAGATTTTAAGTATTGAAAGTTAGTGGAATAACTGGTTTTGTGATACCATATATTTGCTATAGGATATGACATCTGAAACTGAAATGTCTATCATTATTTAGTGACTTCACTCCCTAGTAATTTACCAGAAAGCCACAAATGTTATGAGGAACAGACCCAACATATGAGGCAAAAATCTTAAAATTCTGCAAAAATCTGGAAAGTTTAAAGGTATGTTGTGCACTACAGTGGGTAAATCCATGTGGGTAATGAGGTGGTTAATCTAAGCAGTATTCATACATTGGTAAAATGAAGAGTCGATGCTTGGCTCTTTCTGACTTTTGAACTGTTCATATTGACTTTTGCACATGTGCTGATAATGCCTTCATTTGCCCCTAAATGGCACACTTCCATATTCACGTAGCACTGTGTTGGGCTCTTGGTTGTTTGTTTCGAGCCTTGCCCTATGTCTCCATTTGCTGATTTTTTTAAACATCTTTATTGAATTCAAAATACAGATAAAAATGTCAGCTCCAATTAAATGTAGATATCCTGCTAGGGCTAAATGATTTTATTTCTATTTCACGCTTATTAAAACCGAAGGCTTTGGAGAGAGAGTTTGTTTTGAACCTGTCATTTTTACCTTCATTTTTTCCTTGCATTTTAGTAGTGGTTTTATCACTTTAAATTTGTTCCTTTGCTTGGAGGCTTGGTAATCCTATGACCTAGTACCTAGTATCATGTGATCTAGTACCTTCTGTTGTTTAAATGGAGTTGAAACACTGTTTTTTCTGATGAAGTTTACAGTTAATAAATGAAAGCGCTTATTTATAGTTTTTGGCATCGTTTGGTGTACATTGTTTGCATATTGGTTGTACTTTCTGTCGGAGTCTCTGTGGCCTGCGGCTTTTCTTCTTTTGGTGTTTATTTTGTTTATTTATTTATTTTTCATCTTTATTGAATTACCATATGTGACACAGACAGACATACATTTATATAAAAGTAATCGACCCATATTAACAAGTTCACTTTTACAAACATTATACATGAGATATACTGATGTAAATCCTATAATCAAAGCAATATGACATAAATTCAGATCCTGCCTTCTCTTAAACCTCATTCCTTCTGCAAAACATGTTTCTGCATGTATTGTTCCACAGTTTCCATTTTTTATGCAATTTACTCCTACCTTTTTTCTAAAGATCCCACTTCCTGTTCTTTTAGCTCTGCTATAGTATTCACTACTACAGGTATAGCTGGTTTAGATTTTGATTTTGACTTTTTTGTAATTGCTTTTGTAGCAGCCAACCAGAACTAAACTTAACAAGGCTTTACAATGTCTAGACAGTTCAGATCGTGTATCCCAGCTCAAAAAAATGTCCTTAGTTACACTCATATGCGTGCTAGTATTCCTGACAAAGTATTCTGTAGGGAATTTTTAAAGTCTGTCAACTCATTACACTCCCCAAACATATGTTCCCAGTTACCCATTTTATCCCCATCACACCTCTAACATTTGTCATCTGTCAGAGGAAAAATTCTTTGGAGTCTGCTTGGAGTATAAAAGTATCTATGTGGATACTTCCAGGGAAAAATACTAAATCTTCTATACTTTGTTGCATGTTTGGGAGCTGTACATATGTCCTCCCATTGTTCCTTTGTGAATTTCCTATCTAATCTCTCTTCCCATCTTATATGGCCTCTTTTGATTGATTCCAAAGTTTTGTGCAGTATTTTATATGGTCTGTTAATTGTCTCTTATTTTTGGGGATGGGAAAGTGTTTTTACTGTGTTTTTGTGTGAAAAAAGTGACTTTTAAAAACTTTAAAATTTTATTAGCTTTTGCAGCTTATTTTTCAGTGGAAAGAGGCACCATTTTTCATTTAACGATGGAATAAACTACCACTCCTATGGTTGGTCCTCTGTCTGGTCACAAAAAGAAAAAAATTAAGCAAACAACCTTTTGCCACCAGTGAAGCCTAGCAGTTTGCCCGAGCCGCAGATGAGTGACTCTGCTGTGGCCATAGCATTTTCTCAGCCCACTCATCATTTACCCTGGATTCCTGTGGTGTAGCACCTACAGCCACACGGAATATGGGCTAGCCTTGTCCTCTGTGGCTGTTGGGTTCCTCTCAGTGGGCAAAGGAGATTCACTTTTGTCAGTCCTGGGAGAGGAAACAGGGAAATTTCCCTGTTTAGTCAGAATGTTGTGCTGATCCCTGGGGTAGCTGCTGCTGCCATTAACACTGCTGTCCTCATTTTACCTTGCAAAAAGAAAACTAATCATGTGTCTACTCCTCAAATTTCCTCAGATAGAAGTTTACTGGGTCTGGCTGTGGGTTTAATTCAGGCTATTGATCTTCTTATAAGGTGGTTTCTAGTAAAAGAAGGAGGGATACCTCTTTCCTTGAAGATTCGAGATTCTGAATCTGGACAGGAAGATGAAGGGACCGATACAGGTTTTCTCCTCCGTTCTCTGATTCAGTCTCGGAGGAGAGCTCTGTTTCTGATTCTCCTTTTGGGGGTTTCTCTTTCTCTGGTGAGGTTTCTTAGTCCATTAGAAAATACTGTAAGCTGTTATAGAAGAAATTTCCAGAGCCTTCATTGATTCTCCCAGTTCTGTCAGCTCTGGAGGGATGCATGTACCACTGCCTGCAATTTTCCTGATAGTCAACTTTCTTCCCCTAAAAAGGCAGGTAGAATGTATAACGTTCCTTAGTCTTTTAAGCTTTTATACACTCTTCCCAAACCTGACACAACAGCTATAGATTTAGTTAATCCTACTGCTAAACATTTGGTTAATTCTAGTCCTACTCTTTCTGACAAGGATGGGAAGATTATTGATAATTATACAATGCCTCCTCTAAAATGTGCACGCTGATTGGCCAGCCCAACCGGCGTGCCCGTTGTAAATCCCTCAATATACTAACGGAAAAAGGTCCGGTCGCCCGGACTTTTTCCGTTAGTATAAAACACTGTCTCGCTATGTTAAAAGAGTTTAACATAGCGACACAGGTTTAAAAAAAGCAACGCAGATCTCCGTCGCTTTTTTTAAAGCTGTCTCGCTATGTTAAACTCCTTTAACATAGCGACACAGTGTGTAAAAAGCAACGGAGATCTTGCGATCTCCGTTGCTTTTTTTTTTAACCTGTCTCGCTATGTTAAATGAGTTTAACATAGCGAGACAGCTTTAAAATAAGCAACAGAGATCTCCGTTGCTTATTTTAAAGCTGTCTCGCTATGTTAAACCCATTTAACATAGCGAGACAGTAAAAAGCAACGGAGATCTTGCGTTCTCCGTTTCTTTTGCCCACAGCTCCGATGTACTGTGTAGGCATGCGCAGTACATCAGAACTGCCGCGGAACACCAGACAGCTGCGGAAGGGCAGCAAAGAGGCATTATACAATGCCATTATTTAAGAAAAGTAATTATTTCTTTTCTTAAATAATGTCATTAGATATAATAATAACCACTTCTGGTGTGGGTAATGCTGGATTTACCCACGGTTGTCTTTGTTTGGTCCACGCCAACCGTGGGTAAATCCAGCATTACCCACACCCAGGCGTGGGTTATTGCTATAGTATTGGGGAAAAAAGTGTATGCTTCCGCAACTTTGATTTTCTAAATTTTGAATTGTCAAGCACATATGTTAAAGTGTATTCTGACTAATTGTGAAAGTATGATGATGTTTGGTCTGCAATTTCTTCTTGTGAGGAAAATCTGCTTTAAATAATGTAGTTCCTTCCATTGTATAATTCACTGCAAATTGTTTACAGTGTATATGAATCTGTTGATACTTCTTTCAGGTTTATGGACACTGGCACTCTTTTGAGGAGGTTTGCGTAACTGCACTGTCAGAACCTTTCAAATTATGTGAAATATTAAATTTTACATTTTTCTTTCAGTTGAGATTTGTTTTTTTATTTTTGTTCTCTTTGCTGCAGAGGTTATGAAAAAGGTGTAATGAAATGGTCAAGTTAATCCTTTTTCAATTTCGTAAGCAGTTCTCTAACCCTTATCAAGTTTCAGGGAAAAAAAGTCTAACCAACTAATGGGTAAACAGATGTTTAAGAAGAGATGGCACGGGGGTTTCAAAAAAGTCAGAATCTCTACTTGTCCTTTGGGAACAGATAGCTTCAGACAAAAAAGTTCTGAAGATCATTCATCAAGGTTACAGATGGCAGTGGGGGGAGCCCTCCTTTTCAGGGGATAATTCCTCAGCTAGCAGACCAGAGTCCTTTATCTCCCCCTGTCCTTCAACAATATGTCTCAGGGAGTGGTAGAATTAGTTCCTTCGTCCCAGGTTGAGAACATTTTTTATTCAAGGTTGTTTTTAGTGCCAAAGAAAGAAGATGCTTGGAAACCAGTTCTAGATCTTTCTTTCGTTCTTAAACCTGTTTGTGATAGTGCCCAAGTTCAAAATGCTGCCACTTCACAACCTGTTATCTCTCCTTCTTTCAATAACACTAGATTTAAAAGCTGCTTATTATCACTTCCCAATTCATCCAGACTTCAAATGTTTCTTAAGGTTTTGTGTGTTTGGATCATATTATCAGTTCTCTGCTTTACCTTTTGGACTATCCCTTGCACCAAGTGTGTTCGCAAAGTGTCTAGATCCAGTTGTAGCTCACTGCAGGCTACATAATATCCAAATTTTGCCGTATTTAGGCAACCTGTGTATCTTTGCAGAGTATTTTTTAAAGTGTCAGGAATCTCTCATTTGGGTGAGAGATCTCTTACAGAAGCTGGGATTCCAAAAGAACATCCACAAGTCTTTTTTGACTCCTTCACACAAGATTGTGTTCCTGTGACATGTCAGTTCAAAGAGCTTTTCTTTCACAGGAAAAACAAACATGACTATCTAGATCTATTTCTAAGGTTTTTCACTCAGTCTTCGGTCACTGTGAGGGAATACCTCAGGATTTTGGGTCTCATGGCATCTGTAGTTTTCATGATATCCCTGGCAAGAACTGTATGAAAGATACAGTGTTATCTGAAGTCTCTTTGGGTCCAACACCAACATCCTTTGTATCTTCTAATCCCAGTGCTGGGTTTGTCAGAATACAAGTCACTTGGTGGAGACAGCAAATTTCCTTAAATGTGGGTCTCCCCTTCTTCTTCCCTGTTCCAAAGCAGTCAGTAACCACAGACTCCTTGAACTTTGCATCAGGAGCAGTTTCAGGAGGGATAAAAGTTCAAGGTATGCAGGACAGCAATGAGAGGCACAAGCACAGAAGTATAAAATAGATGCCTGCCCTGATCAAGGCACTTAACTGTCTGAATCATCTTTGGTCTCTGGGACCGCTTCAATTTGTTTCAGCCAGTACCACATTCATGTGGTACACCAACAAGCAACAGGAACCAGGTTGGACCCCCTTTGTAGACTAGCAGTGTTAGCTTGGGATATAGCTTTCCAGCATAGTCTTGCAGTACAGGCATCCTACATTCTGTCAGAGCAAAATTATGTGGCAAACACGCTGAGCAGGACCAGGGTAGACCCTCATGAATGGAAACTAGATCAAGGATCTTCCAAGATTTGATCTGTCTGTGGAGAGTCCAAGATTATATCCATCTGTTGAGAGTTCCTAAAGTAGATGTATTTGTTCCTGTCTAAACAATCAGCTGGCAAGATTCTGTTCCAGGACTCATGCAAGAAGGCCTGCAAGACAGATGATTTTTCTCTTCTTTCCTTGGACAGGAATGTTCCTATATTCTTTTCTACCCTTTCCACTGATATCTAGGGTACTTCTGAAGTTTCAGAAGGAATCCCACAAGACCATTATGGTGGCTTTCCTCTGGCCAAGGCAACAGTGGTTCTCAATTACCACAAGCTTCCTCACAGAATGGATCTACTCACACAGGATCTTGGGTGTTTGATACACACTGACCCCAGTCAGCTTCATGTGATTGCCTGGATGGCATGGTCTTACTTCCCTTTAGGCACCTGTTTACTGAGGATATGCTGCTGGTACTAATTGAGGCAAGAAAGCTGAAAGGACTAAAAACATTTTTGCTTCTTGTATCTTACTGTCCATGTTCATAATCAAAGTCTTGTAGTTTCTCAATTATCTTTTGTTGAGTCTCTTCTCACTTGTCATTGGATGCCGTAAGAGAATCCTTTTTAATCCATAGACGTAACTACTTCATCTTATCTTGTCATAGGAGGTTACTAGGCTATTGGCCCTGAGGCCTTTATAAGCCTAGCCAAGAGTTTAGCCTATGTTTAGACAAGTCAGCACCCGATGCCCCTGTCCAGCAGGGACACGGGTGGAATCCCAAGGATATATTTTCTGTTTCCCATCCAGTTGTCTAGGTTGCACTTAAAAAGGGGTAAAGAGGTACCCTACTTGACATGAAGAGGGAGTCTTTTCCATAGATGGGGAGTCTCTGGGACACAAATCTGTCCTGTCAACAAGTCCTTTTGATGTCACAGACCAGGTTGAGGCCACACGTGCGAGTTACTTGAGTGGAGCTTGACTTGTGGATATGCAACAGTCCCATCAAGGTGGGGTCTGTGATCACCTTGTATACCAAATAGAGGTCACCTCCGAGGAGTCTGTATGAAACTAAGCAGAGGGATAGGGCTTTTAGCCTGTCTGTGTATGGTAGATGTTTGAGGTCCTGGAGTCTCCTGGTGAGGAACCTTTGTGGTCTGTCCAGCTGCTGCATGTGCTTTGTGAAGTACATACCGAAAGGGATGTTGTTCTCAATAATGGACCATATAAGGGAAGAATACAGGGATGTTATGACCTCCTTGTCCTTGGATGAGATACCCTTACTTATGAGGTGGGCCATGTAGAAGGCTTTCCGTACAATGGAAGCAACATGGTGGTCAAAAGTTAGGTTGCTGTCAACCTGGGTGTGCAAATCTCTCATGACTGATTGCGTGCTTAGGACGTTGTTATTAATGTGATAATTTGTGGGGGCGTCACTCTCCCCAAAGGGGATGATGATGCATTTTTTGGTATTCAGCTTGAGGCCATGTTTCTAGCACCAGTCATTTGTCTGAGTGAGACCCTCTTGGAGGATGTCTACATCACTAGGGGAATTGATGACAGCACCCAGCTTGCAGTCACCTATAAACTCACCACATATACAAATGCTGTAGACATAGATTATGTCCCTATAAATATGGGTATTGCTGAACCAATTCATGTGTGGGCACATAGTCGACCGCTATACTCTTTTTTTTTTTTTTTTTATATATATGTTTTATCTTCATTCATTTTATACCCTGAAAATACTACATATTATCTCAAAATGTTTCACAACACCAAAATGTATTTTTTGGGGAATTTTTCAAGTATAAACAAACAAAACGTGGAGAACACAGACCATAAAACTGGTAACTGATAACTGAAAAAAATGGTCTGGATGCAACGGAAAGCAAAAAATAATTTACTCCACAAATAAATACAAGCGCTTTTACCCAGCCGTAGTGCTGGGCTTTTTCAAGTAAAAGTTTTTACTTGAAAAAGCCCAGCACTATGGCTGGGTGAAAGCGCTTGTATTTATTTGTGGAATAAATTATTTTTTGCTTTCCGGTGCATCCAGACCATTTTTTTCAGTTAATTTTTCAAGTATATAATAATGTCACCTGCAAATAAAGCTTACTTTTCATGATTACCATACCCGTTATATCTTTTAATTTCTGATTCCCTTATTTTCTTTAACACCAGTCACAAATGCACTGAAAAAAAGGGTCCCATTGGTCTGAGAAATCAAATCCCCATATTTGGATGGGGATACCTTTTCTGAAAATTCCTATGTACTAGTTTCTTCGAGCGAGTAGTGTTCTGAAAATCCTGTTCATATACTTCATAATTCTCAATAATAGTACATACTATCCTGTCCCCCATTATAAAACTCAGTATTATTTTCCCTATTTTGAAAAGCATTACATCTGTAGAGGTAGATGATGTGGTTATCACCCTTGTATGAGGGCACTAACTTTGAAGTAGGGTAAACAGTTTTTTCTGAATATTACTTAAGGTCCTTATCCAACTTCTTTTCTTCTTCAGGAAAAGCCCATTACACCTTCTCTCAATTTTCTCCAGTGTTTTGTTGTATAGACCTTTATATTCGTTAAACAACAAATCACCAACAATTTTACCATGTAAGTTTTGTAATTCTTGGCAGAGGTTATCTCTATGTTTTTCATTGTAAAATATCACTTTATTCAACAATTCAATTCCACATTTATCAGTGAAACTTTTAAAGTCGTGAATCTTGACCTTGTCATAAACTAAACCAAAAGAAAATTTAAACAAGTGTAACCCTTGGGGAACTATCTGATGCTTTATACATTCCTTTAGGTATAGTATTTCTATTTGCAGTCTTTTCCGGTTAAACAATCGCTTTTCAAAAATATAAATCATGTCCTTCAAAGATAAAAAGGAACCATCTCTATTTCTTCCCCATGTTCAGTATTACTCACCTCTCCACCATTAAAGCAGTAATTTTTCTCTAAAATAGTTTTAAATACATGAAAATCTTCTATACAGGGAAGATGTTCTTCGTGTTTTACTGTTGCAGTCATCATCTGTGGGTTATCCCTGCTGTGGTAGCCCTCAGCCGGCCCGAATACCAGAGTCAGTGTTTTTCTATGTCAGCTGCTGTCGCTTGCTGTCTGACGTCAGGTCATCAGTGCTATAAAGTAAGGCAGCTGACGCCATTACATCAGTTTTTCTTGCCGTGGAGCCCATAGCAGAAGCAGTTCCCAAGTGTGCTGGTCGTTAGCTACCAGAGTTTGAATTACAGCTGAAAACATTTAAAGCTGAGTACCCCGTTGAGAATCCTTTGTTCTTGCACTAACCGATGTATGAAAAAGTTAACAATTTTCTTGCCTGTGGAAAGCAAATATCACACCAAGACTTCCATTCATACTGCGTCACTTGTTTAGGCCCAGACCATGACGTCCCCCATTGCCAGTTCTGTGCCCTCTTTAACGCAAGAACTATTCATCGTAGAACTGTTATTGTAGCCATGTATTTTCATCTTCCGTCTTCGCATTCCGAAATGGCGTCCGTCAGCCAACAATCCGTAGATATTCCAAAAAACCGTAAGGATAAAGACAGAGACAGACCACACAAGACTAAGCCTTCCAATGACTCTACCGCTAAGAAGGTCGTCAGTTCTCCGTAATTCAGTGAGGCGCCTTCGCAGCCCCTGATGCCCGATTCGATACCTTCGCAGGCCTCTACTGAGACCATTTCGGAGTCCGGTATGCAGCAGAAATCTTCTTCGTCTTCTGAGCCTTTGGTTATCTCTGCCTCGGTTGGGTCCAGAGCCGCGACGCAGACACCAGCTTCCAAGGAGGTTTTTCGCACTACCAAATCTAGACAAAAACTGATGTCTTCTCCAACTACCGTTTCTCTCAGACCGAAGGATACTCTTAGGCCTAGAAGCAAGGCCACTCCTAGGAAAACTACTTCTAGCCACCATTTTATTCCTGCCCCACCACCCCAAGCTCAAATGCTTAAAATGGTGGAGGATCTCATCACCCTTACCAGGGGTAGCCAGGCCACACCTTCTAAAAGGAAAAAGAGACCTTTCTCCTGAAATACTGACAGAACATGATTCTGAGGAGTCTGATTATTCAGATTTTGATGAGGAACAACGACCTCTGACTGCTTATGAGGATTCAGATGCAGAGGAATCCATTCCTTCTGTCTGTCCACCAGAAGATCTTTCCTTTGGGGAAACCATTCACACCCTCCAGGGAAAATTTCCACTGGGAATCCCTGGACTTCCCTCGGTCTATGAAAAGACTAAGAGAGTTTCTAGACCTGCCCCTGCACAGACCCTTGGCCATTACTCCAATCTTAGAGGTGGTTTATGATGTCTTCCATGTATCCAGCTTAACTCCTGATGCCCGCCCACCTGCTCCCAGAAAACCTGACAGGTATTACAGAGTACTGGATTCTCACAAATACCTGTACAGAAATCCTGCTGCAGACCCGGAGGTCATTACACAAGGACCAAAAGGAGCTAAGGCTAGTTCTGCAAATAATCCCATTCCTTCTGACAAGGACTCCAGAGCTCAAGGACCAAAAGGAGCTAAGGCTAGTTCTGCAAAGAATCCCATTCCTTCTGACAAGGACTCCAGAGCTCTGGACAGATGGGGTAAAAAAGTATACACTTCTGCAACCTTAGCACTCAGCTGTCAGTTCCACGTGTTTAGATATGAACAACACACTTTGGAACTATTAAAACAAAATATTTCAACCTTTCCTGAATGTTCCAGTTCAAATGAGTTAGCAGATTTACTGCACTCTACTTGTCAATTGGCTAAACACTCATTACACTGTGGATATGATGCCCTAGATGCCTCAAGCAGGGCAGCAGTGTCAGGATCTGTCATTAGGAGACGTGCATGGTTGAGGAAACAACCTCTCCCTGATCATATCAAATCTAAATTACTTGATGCACCCTTGGATAAGGACCGTTTGGAGTAAAAGCAGAAGAGGTGCTTAAAAAGATGGAATGAAAAAAACACAGCCCAGCAGTTCAGGACCCGTAATTAGCAGCTACTTAAGCCAACTTGTTCCAATCAAGGTGAAATTACTGGCGACGGCCGAAAGGTCTTTGAAACAAACAGTCTTTATTGAAACAAAATTACTCCAAGCGCTTTCACCCATATATTATCGGGCTTTTTCAAGGAAAACCACTCAGCAACATTGTGCACATCTTTAAATAAATTCATATTGATCACATGTTAGAATCCATTAATTAATTAGCGAATAGTCATTACATCTTAAAGAAAACTAGTATATGTATCAAAGTATTGCATTTGATTTCAAATTCTCTATTACTTTCATCAAAGCATCTGTGAAAAAACACATTTCTATGTATTCAGACTCGTGTAAAACTGTTAACTTAAAAGAATAATTCATTAAGTGCTTATTTCATAGTTTGATATATAAAAAAACTCTTTAGATGTTAAAATGTATAAAAACATGTTAATAAGTAAAAATTAATATGAAATATAACCTATATGTTAAAACTTAAACTTGTATTGAACTATGCGTACATCCGTTAGTTCAAAAATTTAATATTACTCATGTTTATACATTCAGAGTTAGATGTACTATAAAATTAAAGCAAGTTAATCTTTCTTGTCGTTAATTAAATAAACAACAATCGCATCTAAAATCTTTCGATGAAAATATTCACCGTGTTAATTAATAATTCATGTCCAATCTTAATAAATATCTTAGTAAAAATATAAATACAATTGATTTTTAAAAAATATGTGCGTGGAGTTAAAACATCATTTGTTGTGTGGCTTTAAAAGGAGTGGTAAACTGAAACTGTATTCATAACCTTGCTTTTCTCATTTTTAATACACTCATGATGTTGATAGAGTCATTCAAACCTGGTATCTTAATTGAATTTAGTTTCAGTTGCCAATATAACTCGCGATATTCTAGGGTTGTCTCCCAGTTACCACCTCTAATATCCTGTGTAACTTGTTCTAAAATAAAGAACTTCAGGTTCATGTTTTCACAAACCAGGGAGTGTTTATAGAAAGCATTACTCTCTTTTTGTTTCATAACATCATTAAAATGTTCATACACCCTTCTCCTGATATGTTGTTCAGTTTTTCCTATATAAAAACTGTTACAGGATAAACATGTCCCTAGGTATACTACCCCTTTTGTAGCGCAGTTATAGTATTTCCTGGCAGTGAAGTTAAATTTTCTTGAGGGAATCCTAATCTGTTCCTGGTTAATCATAGCGTGACATTGCTTACAATTACCACATTAATAGGTCCCTACTCTTCTTCTATTTTTATTACTCTCTAAATTATGTTTCATTTCAAAGATCTCTTTCAGATTTTTATTTCTTTTTCTGACAAAGTGTGGTCTTTCTGGAATAAAAGGTTTTAAGTCCTCATGATAACTCAGAATGGGCCAGTATTTAAAAATAGTATCTTCAATTTCTTCAGAGTTCTTATTGAAAGTGTAAATGAAACTGCCTTGACTTTGTGTCTTATTTTCACTTCTACTCTGTGGTTGGTTGACAGTACCTACTCCTAGCAGGGGTGGATACAATGTTTCTCTTTTTTGACTAATTTCCTGTGCCAAGTCTTCAAACAATTTATCTGGGTAACCTTTTTCTAAAAAGAATGTTTTCAATATTCTCACTTCTTCCTTAAACTCTTGTAGAGTGCTACACATTCGGGAAGCTCGAATTAATTGACCTTTAATGATACCCCTCTTTTGAAAATTTGGATGCCCACTATTGTAGTGGAGGTAGGAGTTGGAGAATGAACTTTTTCTGTATAGTTTAGATTGAAAACAGTGATTTTCGTGGTCTTTAACGATGGTTACATCCAAACAGTGTAATTTATTTTTATCTATATTGTAGGTGAATTTAAAGAAAGCTGTTGTATTATTAATGTATCTTAAAAATTCACAAAGACTCTCCTCACTACCCCTCCAAAAAAAACAAATGTCATCCAAAACCTTCTATAATATGCAATATCTTGATACCATTTACTTGAAAAAATGTATTTCTTTTCCCAGAAATATAACACAATGTTTGCATATAAAGACGCACAGGATGCCCCCATTGCTACACCCTTTCTTTGACGATAAAATTCTCCGTTAAAATGTATGAAATTGTTTTCTAGGACAGTCTCCATAAATTCTACTAATAAATTGATGATGGTAGCTGTTTGAACTGTTTCTGTTACTAAAATTTGGTTGAACCATTCTAATCCTGTTTCATGTGGGATACTAGGGAAAAGATCTACCACATCCACTGTGACCATCAAAAGTTGAGAACAGAACATGTTTTGATCTAATTCTCTCAAAAAATCCCAAGAATCTTTACAAATGTGGTCCACACTGAACACAAAGGATTTTAAGATTATGTCTATGAATTTAGCCAAAGGTTCAGTGATACTACCAGATCCCGATACAATCGGTCTAAATTTTAAAGGTTCTAAACCTTTATGTGTCTTGGGAATGCCGAAAATTTGGGCAATTCTTGGTTTATCTGCATATAAATAATTGTAAAGTTTTTCATTAATCGTGTTCTGTAACAGGTGGTCAAATAATTGATAATTGATTTTGGCATAGGCAATGTTTATTTCATTTTTGGATACTAGTTCATATTGGTCAGTGTCTTGTAACAAATTTTGTATGTAAGCCTCATAGTCTGTCTTGTACATTAAAACTGTCCCACCTCCTTTATCAGGTTTCATAATGCGACATTCTTCCTGTCTTAAATAATTAATTAATTCAACTTCTTTGTCACTCAAATTATTTGGGATGTTATTATATTTCTGTTGTTCCATACTCCTGATGTCTCTTTCTACCAATTCCTCAAAAACTTTTAAGGTGGAATGCATTGGTGGGTTAAAGGTACTTTTTCTTGTAAGTTCAGCGGTTGTACCTTTTTGTCCCTTAAAAAATATATTTAAGTTCATTTGTCTCATAAACAACTTTAAATCAATTAAAATATCTGGTACAAAGACAGGCTTGAGTGGGACAAACTGGAAACCTTTTAAAAATAATTCAAAAAATTCTGAAGTGATTTGCATATCAGTGAAATTGTATATTGTGAAGTTATTACTTCTAAAAACAATTTGCTTAGTTTCATCCATTAATGTCTCTAAATCTAAAGGTACTATGTGTGAGAGATTTAATTCTTTAGTTAGTTCCATTTGTTGTATTGGTATCTCCGTCCTCCCCCCCCCTCCCGGGGGGTACTGAAAATCCCTTGCAGATTGCTTTCTGTCCTTCTCCGCTAATCTCTCACTTCGCCTTAAACCTTGAGCACCTGTATTCACTTGGTTACTTTGAATGTTAATTTCATTGTCATTAAAAAATACACTTTCAGTATTGATGTGGTTTTTGTTCCTATTATTGAACAGTGGGAAAGCTCTACCCTCCCTATATTCAATTAAGTCCCGATCCAATTTCCTAATTTTGCGATTCAGAACTCTGAAACAGTGCTGGTCTGCCTCATCAAATGTTTTGTCATACTCTCTTTTAACACTTGTGAGTCTATCATCTGTAATTAATCGACTGTTCAATACATTCAATTCTTTCAATAATGTATCCGCTTTTTTCTCATAATCAGTAATCATACACTTTAACATTTCTAAGCCTGCCTTATTGAATATTTCACATAATTCATCATATAACATGGAACCTGCCTGTACATTATTAGGAAATTTAAAAAATCTAAGGCCTTTGGGTACACGTTGTACATGCAGACATTCTCTTAAATAATCTCTCTCTAACTGGTTGTTTTTATATAGGTACAGTTTATCTTTAAATTCACTAAGTGAATGTTCAATGTTAGAATCAAGTTCGTTGTTCACTGTACCTGTTTTGAAAAAAAACGGTTTAGCAGTCCAAGCACCAAAGTCAAAGTTCTTTGCTTCAAAATTGAAGGATTTGGTGTTAGGAGTTTTAGCTCTAGTATGAGCTAACTGCCCATTCGAGCAAGTGCTGTTACCTGCCCCATTCGTAAAAGAGTTGTTGTTATTGTTATTAGAAGAAATTGTTCCTGTTTTCACACTTTTGGAAGTTTTATCCAAAAACTGCATTTGGTTACATGGGATCTCTCTGTAGTTTTCTTTTTCTGTAGTTTTATTCCGCTCGTTGATGGAATTAGAAAGTTGGGTAAGCAAGTCCAAAATTTGGTTAAACTCCGCTCGCGTAACTGGCGTTGTGTCGAGGGCGTCATCCCTTAGAACTGTAGGCGTTTCCGCTAAGCTGCCAAATTCCGTTCCTTCCGCCATGGCTGAGATACTGTAATCCACGAAATAAAAAAACAAACGAAAAACCAAGAATGAAAAAAACACAGCCCAGCAGTTCAGGACCCGTAATTAGCAGCTACTTAATCCAACTTGTTCCAACCAAGGTGAAATTACTGGCAACGGCCGAAAGGATGTACGCATAGTTCAATACAAGTTTAAGTTTTAACATATAGGTTATATTTCATATTAATTTTTATTTATTAACATGTTTTTATATATTTTAACATCTAAAGAGTTTTTTATATATCAAACTATGAAATAAGCACTTAATGAATTATTCTTTTAAGTTGTTAACAGTTTTACACGAGTCTGAATACATAGAAACGAGTTTTTTCAAAGATGCTTTGATGAAAGTAATAGAGAATTTGAAATCAAATGCAATACTTTGATACATATACTCATTTTCTTTAAGATGTAATGACTATTCACTAATTAATTAATGGATTCTAACAGGTGATCAATATGAATTTATTTAAAGATGCGCACAATGTTGCTGAGTGGTTTTCCTTGAAAAAGCCCGATAATATACGGGTTAAAGCACTTGGAGTAATTTTGTTTCAATAAAGACTGTTTGTTTCAAAGACCTTTCGGCCGTTGCCAGTAATTTCACCTTGGCTGGAACAAGTTGGATTAAGTAGCTGCTAATTACGGGTCCTGAACTGCTGGGCTGTGTTTTTTTCATTCTTGGTTTTTCATTTGTTTTTTTAAAAAGATGGAAGACAAAACAAAATATATGCAAACAGTAAAAAATTTTCTTCAGGTACAACCTCCTAGGTTCAGCAGGAATTTCCCCTCCAAACACTGGTCTTTTCCTGCACCTAGCAGACAGGGGCAAGGTAAGCCTCGCAGGGACAAACCACCCAGACCCTATCCCAGGGACAGCAGAGAACAAACAGTTGACCACTTCCACTCCAAAGGCAGGGAGTTCTAAGCCATCCCTCTATAGCAAAATCTCTCGATGACTCCCTCGCTCTACCCTCTTTTCACGCACCAAAAACTAGGAGGAAGGCTGTCCCTATGCAAAGAAATTTGGCTTTCATAGGTTCATAGGTTGGTACTAGGCTATCGGCCCTAGGGCCTATACAAGCCTAGCCATAACAATTCCCTGGATATGTCTTCCCACAATATTTACTTCCCTGGACCCCAGTCTAGCAGGGCGACTGACGTGATCCCTGGGGTGAATTTCCTATCTCCCATCCAATCATCAAGGTTCCTTTTGAAGAGGGCCAAGAAGGCGCTCTGCATGACATGTATGGGCAGTCTATTCCAGAGTATGGGGAGTCTCTGGGTCAGGAACCTATCCCTCCAGCTTGTTTTGTTCATTGTGATGACAAGGTTTAGATCCCTGGAGCGTGTGGCTCTGAGGGATTGGGATTTCTTTAAGTGGAGCATGTCCAACAGCTCAGGGTTTGACATGGCCTTGTATGTTAAGCAGAGATCACCTCTGAGTAGACGATATGCCACAGAGTATAGCTAGAGTTTTTTTAGACAGTCAATATAGGGCATCTCCTTTAGGCCTGTGATTCTTTTAGTGAGGTATTTCTGCGGCCTTTCCAGCTGTTGCAGATGTCTTGTGAGGTACATACCAAACGGGCATTGTACTCTGTAATGGTTCTAATGAGGGATGATTGACTGTTGTGGCGATGTGGTTATTGAAGGTGAGGCCTCTGTCCACCTGTTTCCCTAAGTCTCTCATCACACTTTCGGTGTTTAGTGTACTGCCACCTATGTGGTAATTCATGGGTACATGTTTTTTTCCCATAGGGGATAACTGTACATTTCTTGGCATTAAGCTTGAGCCCATGGCTCTGACACCAAACATCTGTTTCTGTAAGGCCCTTTTGTAGAATATCCACATCATTTGGGGATTCAATAATGGCTCCCAGTTTGCAGTCATCTACGAACTTTGTTAGCCAGAGTCCCTTAGTGTAACAAAGGACCAATGGGTCTTAAGGATCATTTTTCAGGGATACAAATTCTCCTTCAGTGGGCAGAGGCATTGAAACAAGTCCAAACTCTGATATCCCAGGGGCAGTAGAACTTGTCCCCTCAGATCAAACAGGCAAAGGCTTTTATTCCAGACTCTTCCTTGTTCCCAGAAAAGAGGGCACTTGGCGCCCCCATCCTGGATCTATCCCTTCTGAACACCTTCCTGGTGGTCCCCAAATTCAAAATGCTAACTTTGCAGAAGCTGCTGCCTATGCTGACAAAAAATGCCTGGTTAGTTACCCTAGATCTAAAAGATGCTTACCTCCGGATCTTATGGGAATCCTGCAGGAAATTCCTTCACTTCAAAGCAGGCTCACAACACTTTCAGTTCTCTGTGCTACCCTTTGGCTTATCTACTGCTTCCAGGGTATTCACCAAATGCTTAGCCCCGGCCATAGCGTTTTGCAGACAGAAAAATATACAAATTTACCCTATCTGGACGACTGCCTCATTCAGGCAGATTGCAAAGAAAAGCTCCTCAAGGACCTCCTCTTTGTCAAAACCCTCGTTAGGGTGCACCATCAACGAGAAGAAATCAAAGTAAACACCCTCCAGGAAGATCATTTTCTTGGGAGCACTGCTGGTCACAGCATCCCAAATGACCTTCCTATCCCCAGAAAAGCAGAGCTTCCTGCCTCTCTATTTTACCCAGCTTGCTTCCAGAAGTCACCTCACTTCAAGCAAGTTCCTGCAAGCCTTGGGGTACATGGCATCTTGCATCCTTCTAATTCCTCTAGCCAGGCTTCACATGAGAAAACTTCAGTGGTACCTAAAGTACCTTTGGTGTCAGCACTCTCAACCTCTAGGGACCTCTCTCCCTCTGATCCCCTGTATAAGGGCTGAGTTTCTCTGGTGGGCAGGGGCCTGTGCCCAGAACAAGGGTCTTTCCTTCACCCTCCGCCCAACTGGGCAGACCATTACCACCGATGCCTCAGACATAGCTTGGGGCACTCACCTAGAAGGTAGGTGCACCCAAGGTCTTTGGGATGCCCAGCACCTTCCCTTACACATCAACCAGAAGGAAATGATGGCAGTACAAAAGACTCTGACATCCTTCAAACCCCATCACAAGCCAGGGGTTCTCCTTATCAAAATTGACACCACCACAGTAATGTGGTACATCAACAAACAGGGAGGGACCCAATCTTACCCTCTGTGCAGACTAGCCATGAACCTCTGGCTGACAGCCTCTTCCATGGGACTACACCTGATAGCCCAATACCTACCAGGGATCAACAACACTGTGGCAGACCACTTAAGCAGAAACTTATTGGACCCCACGAATGGCAGCTCCACAGAAAAAATCTTTTTACAAATCACTCCGGCGTGGGGTACTCCGGAGGTGGATCTTTCTGCTAAGCATCTCAACCATCAGCTAAAAAAATTCTGTACCAGGGAGTATCACCACCTAGTGTGGAAGGTGGATGCCTTGACCTTCCCCTGGAACATCCTCTTTGTGTACGCATTCCCTCCTCTGCCTCTTATTCCAAAGGTACTGATCAAAATAAGGGAGGAGAGACCAAAGGCCATCCTCATTGTTCCAGATTGGCCCAGACAACATTGGTACCCCTTACTGCGCAGCCTGACATTACAAACTCCCAGGCATCTTCCCCTGATCTCAGACTTCTTAACTCAGGTGGGGGGGGGGTGCTGCACCCAGACTTGCAGACTTTCAAACTATCAGCATGGCTAATACTCTAAAGGGAAACAAGGGGCCCCTGTTAAGCAAACAGGTCCTAGACATTATCAGAGAGGCCAGAAGGCCCAGCGCCAGAAAATCTTACACAGGAAAATGGAAAAGATTCTGCTCCTGGAGCCAGTCCAGAGGGGGCAATACCTCACAACCTTCCATCCCTCTTATCCTGGAGTACCTAGTGGCGCTACTTAATAGTGGCTTCTCCTTCTCCTCTATTAAAATCCACTCCTCAGCCATTTCAGCTCATTTTGATACAGAACAGCCACTGTTCTCCCATCCTTTGATTAAACAATTCCTCAGAGGGGTTTCTAATATCAGACCTCCCAGAAGGCCACCCACTCCAGCCTGGGACCTGAATTATGTTTTGATAAAACTAAGTGTACCACCCTTCGAACCTGCTGCTTCAGTAGAACTAAGATATCTCTCCTGGAAGACTGCTTTTCTCCTAGCTATCACCTCAGCCAAAAGGGTTTCAGAACGTCAGGCACTGATGGCCATTGAGCCCTTCATCATCTTCCATGCAGACAGGGTCTCCCTGAGGACTAATCTCTCCTTTATGCCCAAGGTGGTATCTAATGTGAGTCTCAACCAGGCCATACATCTACCCACCCACTTTCTTTCCTAACCTTCAAAACAAGGGGGAAAAGAATTCTGCACTCACTAGACGTGCACAGACAGCTCGGATACTATCTGGACCGTACTAAACCGTTCAGGAAAACAGACCAACTACTTGTCAGCTTTTCCCAGGGGCAGAGGGGAAGCCCATTTCCAAACAAACCATTTCCAAATGGATATCATACTGTATCCATTTCTGCCACAGATTGCATGGAACCCCCCCCCCAAGTCTATTCAAACCCATTCCACTAGGGTAGCCTCCACTTCCACAGTATTCCTCAGAGGAGTTCTACCTTTACCAAGCATTACCACCTACCTCTATTTTCTAAGGCTAGGGCAGGGTTTGCCTCTGCATTTCTGCAGGGCATGCTGACCCATTTCTAGGTCTCTTACTAATCCTACAACCGCTCTCCTCAGCTTTGGGAAACTTCCCACAGGTGATGACTGGAACAGTGAACCACGAAGAACATAGTACATATGTGTACACTTATCATAAATGTAGATGTTCGAGTGTATTCACTGTTGCAGTCCTGGTTTCCCTCCTTCCTTCCCCGTTATATCTTCTTTCTTAAGTTTCTAAAGGTGGCTTTTAGCCACAAGGACCAGTTTACCCTCTTTACTTGGGCCTCTGACTGGTTAGGGCAAGAAAAACTGATGTAAGGGCATCGGCTGCCTTCCTTTATAGCACTGATAACCTGACATCAGGCAGCAAGTGACAGCAGTCGAAGCAAAAAAAACACTGACTCTAGTATCCGGGCCGGCCGAGGGCTACCACAGCAGGGATAACCCACAGGTGATAACTGCAACAGTGAATTACTCATACATCTACATTTATGGTAAGTGTACCCAACTGTACTTTCCCCAATCGGTCCACAACTAGAAGCTTGTAGGATAAACTTATTTGCACCAGGAATACTGTCCAAAGATGGTCTAGCATCCAACCTGCAATTGGTAAAAGTACCTGATTTAGAACCGCCAGTATGTTCCATTTGCTTAGATCCAGTTGCTGCAGTAGATCAAAAGAGGTGATGATCCATACTAGTGCCTAGCTCAGAGCCCAGGCTGCCATAGGTTCCCTCTTTGCTTGCACTCTCCACTTCCTTCCTTGCCTAACTCATCATACCAGACCCGGAGAGACTCTCAGCCTCACAAGATACAGAAGCTGAAGAGGGACTAAAACCATTGACAACCACATGTGAGAGAGACGTGAAAGAATCACCATGTCTCCTTTTAGCTCCTCGGCCATCCATTTTGGAAAATAATTCAAACGGGTAAGCTCACCCTTCAAGCAGGCTACATCTACCTTCAGTTGAGTAACTTCACAAACATAAGCTGGAGTAGATGCCGGTTCGAACTGAGTATCCATATTAGCCCTCACCGCTGAAGAACTTGAAGAGTACAAAATGCGGTACAGCACTTAAAGCAAATACCATTAACACCAGTCACAAACATACTGAAAAAGAGAGTTCCAATGGCCTGAGAAAGCAAATCCTTTAATAAAAAGCAGTATTGAGTGCTTTCGTCCCACCAATCCATTGACTTCATCAGAATACAAAAACATATTTGTAATATTTTGTTTAAATACCCTATCTCATTACCACAACTTATGTCACTCAACAAATTAATACATTTGAATACTTAAGAAAATGTAAAAATCCATTGAGTACCTTCACGTTAGTCATTTACCAACCATTGAAATATCATAAGATAAAATAAAATATGTGTGTGTGTGTGTGTGTGTGTGTGTGTGTGTGTGTGTGTGTGTGTGTGTGTATATATATATATATATATATGTATGTATGTATATATATATATATATATATATATATATATATATATATATATATATATATATATAAAATGACTAATTTCTTTGAACACCTCATGCACCTCATGACATTTTCTTGACTATACATTAGGTTTATGCATTCGCTCTTTTTTTGCCTTCACTTATTTTGTTTTTAAAGATCTTTATAAAATATCACCCAAGACATAGGCAAACATACATTAACAATACGTTATATATCACATATCTTTTCTTTCTCTGTCCTGAATATTTTGCTTTTGGTTACAGACCATCAGTAGTTTGTATAGTATGTGCAGTTTTGTCTCTTTTCCTTTTCAGCAGTGTTTTAGTATAGCAGGTTGTGTATGACTAATTTTATTCAGGTTTCAAAACATGCTTTGAGAGGTGTGCTTGAATGTGCAGATACAGTCTCAAGAAATGCTGCTTCTGTTGTAATAAGACAGTATGCTTGATTAAGTAATCAGAACTTCCCTGATGATTTAAAAGCTGAAATTTTGAAGGCACCTTTCAGTTCTGAATTGGTGTTTTGACCCTCTGTTACATAGATTCTCAAACAGTAAGATGAAATAGGCAAATTAATGCATAGGTTATCTAGGATATTTCATGTGCCCAAGTTCTCCCAAACATGGCATCTTCCTTCAGTGGGCAGAACAGACAGAAATCCTAGCCAAACAAAAGTCAGGGATCCAAAAGGAAATAACAGGAGGATAATTCTTTGAGATCAAGCAAAAGGGGTTCCTTTCCAGCCAAATGAGGTCTGAGATTAAGTTGGAAAGGATACACTTTCTAGCCAATAGAAAGTCCTCCTTCTTTCAGGGGAATTCCCCTACACCCACCAGACCAGACAGAGCTGATGTTCTTCGTGTTTCACTGTTGCACTCATTACATTTGGGTTATCTGCTTGCAGGTAGCCCTCAGTCGGCCTGATTAACAAAGTCTTGGGTCCTGCGTCGTTTACTGTCCCTTCTTCCATGACGTCAGGTCATCAGGGATATAAAACATGCAGCCGACGCCATTACATCAGTCTTTCTTGCCATGCGGTGCCTGAAGCAGAAGCAGTTCGCAAGTGCCGGTCGGCCGGCTCCTGAAATTTTCGCGTTTCAGAACCGAAGTCTTCAACTAAAGCTAAGTACCCTGTTGGGGAAACTTTTTCCTGCTCCTTACCAATGTCAGTAAAAGTTAATAATTGCATTACTTGTGGAAAGCAAATACCTCATAAAGATTTTCATGCATACTGTATTCCTTGCCTAGGCCCTGACCACGATGTAGCTTGCTGTTGTTTTTTGTGCTTTATTTAATCAACGCACTGTCCATTGTCGGTATATTTTCGCCTCTAAATATTTTGGTTCTCAGTTTAATTATCCAGAAATGTCATTGGTTAGCCATCCGACTACCGGGATTCTGAAAAAACGCAAAGATAAAGGCAGAGACAGGCCGCCGAGGTCCAGAACTGCCGACGACTCTTCTCCTAAGCCAGTCACCAGTTCGCCGGTACTCAGTGAGGCGCTTTCTCAGCCCCTGATACCTGCTACATCTGATTTGCAGGCCTCTACTACTGAGACCCATTCAGAGTCCGGTATGCCGCGAGATGGTTTAACTATGGAACCCACGAGTGTCTCTACCTTGGATGGGTCTGGAGCCGCTGTGCAGGCTCCGGCTTCTGAGGGTGTATTCAGGCCTACGGACTTGCATATTAAATCAAAGCCTCCTTCTTTACTTAGGCCTAAATCTCGGTCCATGCCTAAAAAAAGGACGCCCAGGCCACATGCTCAGGCCTCTATGCCTAAAAAACAAATGATAAGAATGGCTGAAGATCTAATAACTTTAATCAGAGGTAGGCAACCCTCCCCCCCTTCTAAGAGGCCTAGGACTGAAGTTGATTATGAATCTTCTGATCAGGATTCTGTTTTTCTGATTCTTCTGATGATCTGGATTTGCCGTTATCTACTTATGAAGATTCTGATGCAGAGGACTCCATTCCCTCTGCTTCCCCTCTTGACGATTTTTCTTTTGGGGAAACCTTACATACTGTAAGGGAGCATTTCCACTGGGAAAGCCAGGATTTTTCTGATTCAAAAAAGAGGCTTAGGGATTTCCTTCTCCTACCTCAGCATAGGCCTTTAGCTATTCCTCCTGTACTAGATATTGTTGATGATGCTTTTTCAGAATCTAGTTTGGGCCCTGATTCCCTGCCTCCTGCTCCCAGAAAACCTGACAGATACTACAGGGCCCCTGAGTCCCACAAGTTCCTTTTTAAAAATCCTGTTGCAGATCCAGAGACTATTTCACAGAGGCCCAAAGACTAATGCTAAAAATCCTACCCCTTCTGATAGACACTCCAGGGCGCTGGATACATGGGGTAAGAAGGTTTACACTTCTGCAACCTTGGCCATTAGGGCTTTAAACTGCCAGTTTCATATGTTAAAGTATCAGCAACATTTTATTGGACTGCTTAAACAGAAAAAGATGTTGATTCCTGACTGTGTGGAAAATAAAGAATTACAGGATTTAATGCATTTTGGAAAACATACTTTGCAATGTGGTTTTGATTTATTAGAGGCCTCTTGCAGGGCTGCTGTTACTGGGTCTGTGCTCAGAAGGCATGCTTGGCTTAAGGAGCAGTCTTTGCCTGATCATGTTAAAGCTAAATTGTTGGATGCTCCTTTAAATCAGGACCGCCTGTTTGGCAACAAGGCTGAGGAAGCTCTTAAAAAGTTGGAAAATAAAGCTAAATCTATGCAAACTGTTAAAGATTTTTTACAAGTTTAGCCTCCTAGATTTAATAGGCATTGGCCCTCTAAGAATTGGTCCTTTCCAGCCCCTTCCAGGTCTTCTCAAGCCTATCCCAGACACAGCAAAATCCCCAGGTTTCAGTCCCAGGGGACACACAGAACTAAGCATTTGGGGGGCATCCACTTCCAAATCTGGGAATAATAAGACTCCCCCCCCTATGGTAAACTGTCTCAATGACTTCCTTTTAAAATTTCCAAGCACTTATCAACTTACTGCCCCTTTGGGGGGAAAGATTGCTCTTCATGCAAAGAACTGGGAACTCATTACCCAGGACAAATGGGTTTTAAATATAGTGTCCCAGGGATAGAGATTTCACTTCCACACGTTGCCAACACCAAGCGGGTGGCCGGCCCTACCTCCAAATCAGTGGGCAGAGGCCCAAAAACAAGTAGTTTCTCTCTGCAGTATCAGTTTTCTGCACTGCCCTTTGGCTTATCTACTGCACCCATGGTATTCACAAAGTGCCTAGCTCCAGTTATTGCATTTTGCAGGCAAAGAAATATTCAAATATACCCATACCTGGACGATTGTCTAATTCAGGCAGAAAGCCAGGCCATACTTTTGAATCATCTGGCCTTTGTACAAAGGGTTCTAACTTGTCTGGGATACACCATAAACGAAAATAAATCGCACCTGGTACCCTGTCAACAAATTATATTCCTGGGAGCAAGCTTGAATACAACTTCCCAGATGGCTTACCTCACGCCGGAGAAACAAATTCATTTGACAACCTACTTCAAACAAGTGGCCACAAAAACCCTGCTATCTGCAAGACAAATACTGCAAGCCTTGGGGTTCATGGCCTCCTGCATTCTTCTAATTCCATATGCAAGACTGCATATGAGGAAACTACAGTGGTATCTAAAAAGCCTGTGGTGTCAACATTCTCAGGACCTAGAAACAATGATTCCTATCATACCTTGCCTACGTCTAGAGTTCCTTTGGTGGGCAGAGGCCTGCCACCAAAGCAAGGGACTACCTTTCACACCACCCCCTGCCGACCAAACCCTAACAAGAGACGTTGCAGGCTATGCATAGGGGGCTCACCTGGCAGGGAAGTGCATTTAGGGCAAATGGAACCCAAGTCAAATGCACCTGCATATCAATCAAAAAAGAAATGTTAGCTGTACAGAATGCTCTGACAGACTTCAAGGACCACATTCGTCCAGGACAACTAATGGTAAAGACGGACAACACCACTGTTATGTGGTACATAAACAAGCAGGGGAGTACACATTCTTACTCCCGCTGCAGACTAGCCATGGCATTGTGGAACACAGCCTTGAGCTACCAAGTGCACCTACAAGCTCAATTCCTGCCAGGAAAATTAAATACACTAGCAGACGGACTAAGCAGAAACCTCATGGACCCACATGAGTGGAAACTGGAACCAAGGACTTTCAACATGTTGACAAGCAAATGGGGGAGCCCAGATATAGACCTGTTTGCCTCTCCCCAGAACTACCAATTGGACAGATTTTGCACAAGGACTCCCCACAAACAAACCTGGAAAGTGGATGCTCTGTACTTCAGCTTGAAAAACCTATTAGTCTATGCCTCCCCCCCTCTGCCTCTGCTCTCCAAAGTACTACTAAAAATGAAACAGGACAAACTAAGGATGATTTTGATTGCTCCAGACTGGCCTCGCCAACACTGGTACCCCCTGCTGCACAGTGTGTCATGGTTATCTCCATGGCACCTGCCTCAGACTCCTTCCCTGCTGTCTCAGCAGGAGAACCATATTCTGCACCCTCAGCTTCTAACACTGAACCTTGCAGCCTAGCGAATTACTTAATCTCTCCTTTACCATCCCTCAGCAAACCTGTGATGGATATCATTTTAGAGGCAAGGATGCCTAGTACTAGAAGATCTTATGCTGAAAAGTGGAAAAGATTCTGTGCCTGGAACCAATCTCAAGGGATGAGCACAGCAGCACCCAATTTACCTCAGATTTTACAATACTTAACTGAGATGCTTCACAAGGGCCTGTCTTTTTCCTCCATTAAAATCCATGCCTCTGGCATTTCAGCTCATTATAACACAGAACCACCCCTCTTCCCTCATCCACTGCTCAAGCAGTTCCTCAGAGGGGCCAAAAATTTGAGACCACCCAGGAGAGCTCCAATCCCAGCCTGGGACCTTAAATTTGTCTTGGAGAAACTTACTCTACCTCCTTTCGAGCCAGCTGCTATTGCAGACTTAAAATTTCTTTCTTGGAAAACAGCTTTCCTTTTAGCAATCACTTCAGCTAGAAGGGTATCTGAATTACAGGCCCTTATGGCAGTGGAGCCTTTCATCATCTTTCATGCGGACAGGGTGTCCCTCAGAACCAATCCATCCTTCATGCCCAAGATGGTATCCAGTGTGGCTCTTAATCAGTCCATTCATTTGCCAACCTTCTTTTCCAATCCACAGAATAAAGGGGAACGGATACTGCATTCCTTAGATGTGCACAGACAACTTAGATTCCACTTGGGCAGGACTAAACCTCAAAGGAAATCTGAACAACTGCTGGTGGCATTTGCTGCAGGGGCAGAGGGGAAGGCTATTTCAAAGCAAACCATCTCTAAATGGATAAGCTATTGCATTCATTTCTACTATAAGCACCATGGAAAACCTATCCCCCAGGGGATCAGACCTCACTCCACCAGGGCTGCATCTACCTCTACAGCCTTTCTCAGAGGCGTCCTACAAGAGACATCCTAGAATCTGCTCCCTGGAGTTCTGTACATACTTTCACCTAGCATTATCATTTGCCAATTTTCTATAAATCCAGAGCTGGCTTTGCCACTGCAGTCTTGCAGGGCCTTATAGCTGGCCCTAATGCTATCTAAATTCCTCCTCCCAAACTTAGCTTTGGGAATCTACCCAAATATAATGACTGCAACAGTGCAAGATGAAGAACATAGTACAGTTGTGTATACACTTACCATAAATGTAGATGTTTGAGTGTATTCACTGTTGCAGTCCTGGTTACCCTCCCTCCAGCCCCCTAACTTCTTATGGCTGTACCTCTACTTTCCTTTACTATGCTTTAAAGCCTTTTTGGCGTATTTGATTTTTTGTTGGAGGTAAATCTTTGTATTTTTATATTTAATTGCTTCCCATTAGGGGGGCACCTGACATCTGGGGAAAGAAAAACTGATGTAATGGTGTCGACTGCATGTTTTATACCCCTGACAACCTGACGTCATGGAAGAAGGAACAGCAACTGACACAGGACCCAAGACTTTGTTAATCAGGCCAACTGAGGGCTACCTGCAAGCAGATAACCCAAATGTAATGACTGCAACAGTGAATACACTTGAACGTCTACATTTATGGAAAACTGTACTTTTCCTCTCATATGGTAGAAATAGGGGTCATAGAACAATGCCTGCAATACACAAAGGCAAAGGATCTAGAACTGTTTTGGTGCCAGAAATGTTTAGAGAAAATCTAAGGTCTACTCAGATATGACATGACTTTTTTCTCATTTGACTGCACTTCTGGAGACCTGTCCTAGATTTATTTCTTGCCTTCTCTTTCATTTCACTGTTTATTCTGTTGTTTCCACTTATTTAAACATCTTATACCTTCTGTATCAATCACCAATTCAATTTTTTTTATCCAGTAAGATTCCACTCAATCCTTCTCTTTTTCTTTTACTGTCTTATACTATATCAGTCAATTCCTAGTTATGTGTCTTAATTCTCTTTCCTAATTATTGTTGTAGCCATGACTTAGACATCCATTTTACTTCAAATGTTGTCTTAGTTTAATGTTAAATTTTTACGCTCTATCTTTACTTGTATAGTATTTTACTGTAGGCTCCGTATATGTACTATCTTGTTTACAACTGTCTTTTTATTGTATTTCATACTGTTTGTAATGCTGTTTGATTTGTATGATTTTATTGTATATTTCTGTGTACTATGTTTGGAGAATTTCTCCCTGGGCTCCGCTGAAAACGGGCAGTCTTGCCCAGTCGGACTTATCCCAGTGAATAAATGTAAAATAAAATAAGTAAATAAAATAAACATATTTGTAAAAGTTCTGAAATTCAAAATGTTCATCTTAGAGTCTGTTCTAGCATTGCTTTAAGGTCACTGTTTCATGGTGACTCTAGAGCTCAAGGACTCATCATATTTCTGTTGCTCCCAGTTTCAGGAAATGTTTATAATTTGCTGTATCTGGCTTACTTTTATCAGTTTAGAACCATAAACATCCACATTTTTTTTATTTGGACAACTCGCTGATTTGTTCATATTTGGTATTCAGGTGCTTGAATTCCTCAGATAAGGTTGCAGCCCTCCTTTCCCAACTGGGCTTTAAAGTCAACTTTCAAAAGTCCTTCCTCACACTCTCTTAACAAACTGTTTTCCCAGGGTGTTTGATAGATGCAGAAAGAGAACGATGGACTTCTTGTCAGAAGACAAAGTTCCTCAAAATTCTAGGTCTCATGGTATCAGTGATCCTCATGATGACACTAGCCTGACTACACATGAGAAAAAACTTATGGTACTTGAGGAATTGTTAGGCCCATCACATTCATCCCTTGGATTTCCAGGTACCTGTACTGGGATTTGTGAAAAAAGGACTACAGTGGTGGAGGGATCAACTGTCTCTGAATCTATTACTCTCTTTGTCTCTTCAAACCCCAGTTCAGTCTGCCCAGACAGACTCTTCAGATTCTGCATGGGGAGCATTGTCCATGAGACTTTCAAGTGGAAGGCTTGTGTGCTCCTCAGAACATGCCAAAGCACATAAACATAAAAGAGATGTTGGCAGTGAATCATACATTAAAAGTTCTTCACCAGTTTTGGACTCCAGGTCCTTTTGTCATGTTCACAGACAACATTACCATGATGTAGTACCTGAATAAGGAGGGGTTAAAAGGTTGTATCATCTTAGACCAATTGTAACTGACAGCCTGAACGATTTTGTTTGATACCTTTTAGAGACTCATTCCACGTGGATGTGCAGAAGGTATTTAAGGAGACAAGAAAACCTGCAGCTTGAAAATCTTATGTTTACAGGTGGAAGAGGTTGTCTAGGTGGTGTCTTGCAAATAATAGAGGTCCTGAAAGGGTTTCAACCCCTCTAGTTTTGAAGCCTTTGCGTGAAGTCCTTAGATGTGGTTTGTTATATACTTTTATTAAAGTACATCTTTTGGCCATCTCAGTTTGTTTGCCCATGGATGCCTCTCTTTTGTCTCTTGAGGTCAAACAGTTCATAAAAGGAGTGTTATATGTGTAACCCCCTTAAAAGCAAATGCCTTATCCCTGGGATCTCAGTTTTGTTCTTAAAAAATTACCTTACTTCCTTTTGAACCTGCCTGTCAGGCTTATTTATGGTTCATCACTTGGAAGATTGTTTTACTTATTGCTCTGATTTCTGCAAGGCAAGTCTCTGAGCTCAAAGCTCTCATTGTGGGACAAACCTGTCTGATTTTTGACAAGGACAGGGTTGTGTTACGCACTAATCCATCATTCAGACATAAAGTTGTTTCCGAATTTACCTTGAATGAAGCCATCGATCTCATAGATTCATAGGTAGGTACTAGGCTATCTGCCCGAGGGCGTTTATAAGCCTAGCCAGAGTGTGTCGGCTTTCGCCACCCCATTGATTAATTAACTGATCCTCTGTCAAGCAGAGCCAATGAAGTGATCCCAGGGGTGTATTTTCTGTTACCCATCCACTCGTCAAGGTTTCTCTTGAAGAGTGTTAGGGAGGGGCTCTGCCTGATGTAATTTGGAATTTTTTTCCAAAGCATGGGGAGTCTCTGTGACAGGAATCTATCCCTCCAGCATGTTCTATTTATTGTTGTGGCGAGGTTTAGCTCACTAGAGCGCGTGTCTCACAGTGACTTGGATTTCTTTAGGTGGAGCATGTCCATCAGTTCTGAGCTGGACATGGCTTTGTAAGTCAGGCAGAGATCACCTCTGAGTAATCGATATGCCACTAAGTATAGCTGGAGTTTTTTCAGACGGGCTGCATTGGACATATGTTTGAGGCCAGTAATCCTCTTGGTGAGGTACTTTTGTGGTCTTTCCAGCTTTTGGAAGTGTCTTGTGAGGTACATCCCAAATGTGGCATTGTATTCTATGATGGGTCTAATGAGTGACGAGTAGAGGGGCACTGTAACCTCTTTATTTCTAGATGCGAACCTTTAGTAATTAGATGGGCCACGTAGAAGGATTTCTTAACTACTTTGGCAATATGATTGCCAAAGGAGAGATTACTATCTACCTGGGTCCCCAGATCTCTTATTACCTCTTCTGTATTAAGGGGGCTGCCACCTGTGTGGTAATTCGTGGGAGTTTTGTTTTTCCCAAATGGGATGACTATGCATTTTTTGGCATTTAGCTTGAGGACATGACTTTGACACCAGGTGTCCGTCTCAGTAAGGCCCTTTTGGAGGATGTCCGTGTCAGCCGGAGAGTCAATTATGGCTCACAGTTTGCAGTCATTGGCGAACTTGGTTAGCCATAGTCCTCCTGTGTTTGCCTGTACTTCTGAGAAGTATATGCCGAACAGTAGGGGTCCCAGGACCGAAACCTGAGGGACACCACTTGTGACTGGTTTAGAGTCGGACCTATAGCCCGCTATTCTTACTGTGTGAGTTCTGTCTGTAAGCCAGTTGGCAACCCATCTCGTCACGTAGGGGTTTATGTTCAGGCTGGTGAGTTTTTCTGTAATACCCAAGTGGGGAATGGTGTCGAAACCCTTGGCGAGGTCAAGGTAGGCTGTGTGAACCACCTTTCCCTCATCTATGGCCTTGGTGCCTGTCTCGAAGAAGTCAACCAGGTTTAGTAGGCATGATCTGCCCTTAACAAAGCCAAACTGGGTCGGGTCAAGTGTTTGGAGGTTCCCAATGTCTTTGTTAATGAGTTCTATGATGATGCGCTCCATAGCCTTGCAGACCAGGCTAGTCAGGCTTATGGGGTGATAGTTACCAGGGTCAGTTGTGGCCTCTCCTTTGTGGTGAGGAATAACCGTTGCTGTGCGCCATTCTATGGGCATGTAGCCTGTGGAGAGGTTGAGGTTGAACAGCGTGTTTAGGTGGGGGGTTAGTTCGTTATGTAGTTTGTGCAAGATGCAGCTTGGGACACCATCTAGTCCCATTGACGCTGTTTTTGGCTTTTGAAAGGGCTGTTTTCACCTGTGCGTCTGTGATTTTTGGGACACTACACTTTTCCGGTATTGTTGTGGGCCCTTTTGGAGGTGAGAGGGGGATGAAGTTTGCACTGAATCTATCTGCCAGGATGTTGGCAATATCAGTAGGTTCTGTATATTTTGTGCTATTTTGCAGTAGTTCAGTGTATATCTGCGAGTTGCCACTTAGATTCTTAACATAGCTAAAGAAGGTTTTGTGGTTATCTTTTGAATCCTTGGCTATTTTTCTTTTGAAATTAGCCTTGGATGATTTCATGAGGGACCTTAGTTTCTTACTGATACTGATCAGGGATGTCTTTCCTTCTTGGGATTTGCTTTTTTTCCGAACTAGTTTCCTCCTTCTATTGTATAGCCTGTTTATTGCAGGGGTCCACCAAACTGGTTTCCTTCTCTTAGAGGAGTGAGTCTTGGTTTTGCTAGGGATGGCACAATCCATGCATCCTTATAGGTGCTCATAGAGTGCATTTGTAAAGGTTTCTGCATCTTGAGCAGCGTTATCCTTTAGCGTGCGGGCTGTGAAACTTGCCACCTCTGTCTTAAGTAAGGTGAAGTTTGCTTTAGAAAAGTTTTTTACTGTGGTTTCCTTAGTTGGTGGTGGTGGTGGGGTGTGGACATCCAGCGTGATTAGTTTATGGTCTGATCTAACCAGTGACGGGTTGACCTCCAGTGTGGAACACCTGTCGCCCATGTTGGTGATGACCAGGTCCAATATGTTTTCACCTCTGGTAGGGGAGTTTACTAGCTGATCCAGGGCATTTGAGTTGATGAATTCCAGGAAGCGCTGGGCCTGGGAATTTGTACTTGAGTAGTTTTCCTAGTGAATGGTAGGGTAATTGAAATCGCCCAATATCAGGGTGTTCGGTAGGACCTTCATGTTTTCCACTGTCTCCAGAAAGGTGGAGTGGTGGTCCTGAGTCATGGAGGGTGATCTGTAGCAGGCCACAATTTGTATTGCAAATTTGCCCAATGTTAGTTGCACATGGATGATCTCAGAGGTGTCATGCTGCGCCACTAACCTGGAAGTGTAGGTATCCTTGATGAATATGGATACACCCCCCTCCTTTTGTGTTTCGGTCCGTGTTCCGTGGCCGAAACCTGTGGTATGAGTTGTAGCCCGATAGTGCTGGGGTGCTCTCTGGAGCCTTCAACCAGGTTTCAGTTACTGCACAGATGTCGACGTTCTCCATACTGAGGAGTGCTTCGAGCGCGTGCATTTTAAGATTTAAACTCTTGGTGTTGAGTAGCATAACCCTCAGTTTTTTGTTAATTGTGCTGTTTACACAGTATTCTATCCTGATGCAAAAAACAACCATGCACAGGCAGTGCAGGTACTACCGTCAGAACAAAGCCCTTTAGGAATGCTAAACAGCTGTCTGTCTCTTGTATGGGGGCTATGAAAGGTCAGCCTGTCTCTAAGTAAACTACTGCACGATGGTTGTCTTCTGCTATTGTTTTCTTTTACTCCCACCATGGTGAATCTCTTCTAGCCAAGGTTAAGGCTCATTCAACTAGGGCCTTATCTTCTTATTTATTTATTATTTATTTATTCCAGTTTGATTACCGGGGAGGTCCATTGGGCTTAAGAGCCCGTTTTCAGTGGAGGCCCGGGGAGAAAAGCTCCACATAGCAAAGTTAATTACATGAAAATATCAAAGAGTTAGAGTACAAACAATGAGTTCCTTTAACAAGAAAAAGTCAAAGACAATTACAGTTATTGTTCAGAAAAATAAACAAACAAGCTTTTAGTATAAAGGCTAGATATTATTATCTAGTTACAAAATGAATCAGTGGATTGAGAGTAAGGTAGGAAGAAAAGGTTAGCCTGGAGTAAAGGGGGAGGAGGGCATGAGAGGTATGGGTGGAAGAGTGCAGTTGCATTTCCTGTTCAGGTAGAGGTAGGAATGAAGTTGAGTTTTGAAGATAAGATGGTTGTTACAGGTCCTTAGAGAGGAGGGTAGAGCATTCCATTTTTTGCTAGGGTAAAGGATAGGAGAAGCTGACCAGCTGGGCGCTTGGGTTTTTGAACGGTGATCAGGTTTTGGTGAAAGGATCTAAGGGGTCTGAGAGGGGTATAAGGTTGTAGAATGTTAGCTAGAGCAGGGCAGTTAGTGGGTTGGAATAGTAATTTGTGGGCTGTGGTAATTTGGAGAAAGTCAAGTAGGTTAGGGAGTTCAAGCCAGTTTAGAGAATGAAGGGCGGTGCAGTGATGAGAGGAGGATTTGTCATTGGTAGCAAATCTGGAAATTTTGTTATAACAAACTTCAAGTTTGGAGGTGAGTGTGGAAGATAAATTAGTGAGCAGAGGAGCGCCATACATAAGAGAGGGAAGGAGGTTGGTAGAGGCAAGAGTTAGTCTGGTGGAAGGAGAGAGGAAGTGGTTGTTTCTGTAAAGTAGGCCCAGTTTTATGTGTGTTTTCTTGATGTTTACCTGGATATGAGTGTTAAATTTTAGTTGATTGTCAATTGTGACACCAAGAAGTTTGGCAGAGGGTACAGTCTTGATGGAGGAGTTACTGAGACTGGTTATATGGAGGGAGTTATTGTCAAGAGGGGAGGATTTTGAGGGGGAGAATAGAAGGATTTTTGTTTTATTGGCATTTAGTGAGAGGTGATTTTGGAGCATCCAGTTTTTAGTGGTTGAGAAGGCTTTTTGTGTCAGAGATTGGAGCTCTGTTAGGTTGGTAGCACAGCAGATCAAAGTGGAGTCATCAGCGTATTGCACAATTTTGGTGTTAGGAATGGCTTTGTGGAAGTCATTAATGAAGATATTAAATAGCAATGGGCCAAGTATGGAACCTTGGGGTACTCCGGTAGGGGTAGGAAGGAAAGAGGAGGTGGCTTGGCCCCATTTCACGGCTTGGGACCTGTTTGAAAGGTAGCTAGAGAACCATAAGAGAGTTGTTTGAGAGAGGTTGAGATTGGAGAGATGGCTTAGAAGGTGGGTATGAGAGATGGTATCAAAGGCTTTGGATAAGTCAAGCAGAACAGAAGATACCATATTACCAGAGGCACGGGCGGAGTTTACAGAATGTAAGAAGGAGAGAAGGGCGGTGTTAGTACTGTACCCTGGGCGGAAGCCGTGTTGGGTAGGAGAGAGTAGCTGGTGTTTGGTAAGGAATGGCAAGAGCTGCAGGTGGATACATTTTTCAAGAATTTTGGAGACGGGGGAGGATGGCTATGGGGCGGAAATTGGAGACATTACAATTTTTGCCACCCTTATGAAGTGGAAGAATAAATGCAGAACGCCAATGTTTGGGAACATAGGATTCACTTAGTGATCTGTTGATGATCTTAGATGACGTATTGGAAAGGGGTGGACTGTAGAAACATTTTAGAGGCAGCAACCTGGTCCTCTGTTCACACCTTCACAAACACTGCAAACTAAAAGATAATTTTTTTTAAGGTCGAAAGCTGGCTTTGTGAGGACCATTCTGCAGCGGCTCCTGGGTCCTTATTCTTCCACCTCCCAGGTAGGGTAAGCTTTGGAAATCTAACCAAAGTGCCCCTGAGTCAGTGGGAATGATGAACATAGTATAGTTGCAGAAGTCCAACTTACCTGTAACAGTAGATCTTCAAATTCCTCACTGCGTCAGTGGCAGCACCCACCTGCCATCCCTCAGATTGTGCATAGCTGAGATGGGGTTCAACTTCTTTGATTTGGTTGTTGCTGGATTTGGTTTTTATATGGTATTGTCATTGGCTGCCAATTTACATTTGCTAGATGACTCTGGCTTTAGGTACTTACATCTCCTTCTTTGTGGAAGCAACAAAAATCTGAACACTCACTTCCTCTGACGGGTTGAAGTTTTCCCCTCTGAGGATATGCTTAGCCAATCAGCTGTCACAAGAAGAGAGGGGAGGGGAGTCTGACCTTTTGAAAGCTGTCCAGTTTTGGGTTACCTTGGCAGATAACCCAAAATGTCACTGAGGCAGCGAGGAATTCAAACATCTATTGTAACAGTAAGTACACCTTATGTAACTCTACTTTTTGTGCCTTGAATGTCAGATTTGGATGTGATGCTGAACAGAGAAGTGACACTGAAGGGCAGGGGCAAGGATCAGTTGCTGCCAAATTATCATATTTTCTTCTAAAAGTATTACTCAGATTAATCAGTTTAATTGCAGTCAATAAAGTTTGATTGCAAAAAATATTACTCAAATTAAGCACCTTTTGCCATCCTTGGATTTAGCAACAGTGAAGTGCCCCCTTGAATCCTACAGTCCTGGCTTTTGCAATAGGTTTTACTTTGGACTCTGAGGAGAAAACATCACCCATCTGCAGGATGTACAGAACTCAACAGCTAGAATTTTGACTGGTACTTCAAGCTCCAATGAAATTACCCCTGTTCTTCATGATCTGAACTAGCTGCCACTTGCAGCAAGGTTTGTCTTTAACGTATTAGTTTTAGTTGCCTATGTCTTACACAGCCTAGGCCCGGTCTGACTGAAAAAGCTTTTGTTGCTGTATATCCTAAATAGTCCACGTAGATTGTCCTGTGTGGTGCTATTAGTTGTGTGTACGATTCGGTAAAGATCTTGGGTAAGTGTTTTTTGCCTATGTGCCAACCATCCTTTGGAAACAACTACCTTTCCTGGTTAAGGCCTATAAGGCTACGACCTCATTTTGGTTGTCCATTAAATTGCATTTATATAGAAGTATCCTGTTTAACCTGTACTGTGAGCCAGCCATGTAGCTGTCATAGATTGTTCAGTCCCAATGTAAATCTATAGGTTTTGTAGCACTGAAGTACATTTCACAGATTTTTTTTTCTGATTGCCATTACTTCAGCTCAGCTGCAGTCTGTTCTGCTTTTATGGTCATTTGTTAGGCTTAAGAGTCTAAACAAGTAAGTAAAGATTAAAGACAGACCACACCAAAGAGGAAAGCCACATAGAATGTCAGAATGAAAGGAACAAAAGGATGCTTTAAAAGGATTACAAGCACCAAGGAAGTTGAAGAAGTCTTACATTTCATTAGTACATTACATAAAATGTTCAGTTTAATGTTAATTAGATAGAAAATTGTCAGGTAGTTGAGTATTTTAACCAGTCTAACCAAACACCAAAAAAAAAAAAAAAAAAAATCAGTAGAATGAAGCACAAAAAAAAAAAAGGTTGGATACCTAGAAAACCACTTTATTCCAAAGACAACAGCAGTCAAGTGCTTTTGCTAGTTAAAAGACTTCTTCAGAACTGCCATGTTCACCAAAACTGGAGTTTCATAAAAATAAGTGTTTTAAAAAAATGTTGGAAAGACAAGTATGTAGAGAGGGTGGGAATCGATCTAGGGTTATGCTTAGATGTGGACACTGTAACCAATGTCGTCAGATTTTAACATGTAATTCTTTCAACATCAACAATAAGAACTTTGTGGTGGATAAACACTTTAATTGTGATTCCAGTTGGGTACTCTATGCTGCCTTATGTAATTCGTGTAATCCATTCTATATAGGGAAAACTTCTCGTAAGTTAAGAGATAGAATGTATGAACATGCTAATGATGTTATGAAAGCTAAAACATCAAACACACTTTAGAGAGTTGATGATCGAGGAGAAGCTCAGCAAATCTCTGCTGATGGAAGAAACTGCAGTGGGTAAAAAAGAAACATGTTTGTAAGTACAAATGCCTTAACTGCCAAAGTGTAATAATATGAATTTGTATTTATTACATATCGTCTGTAAACTGCCACCAGCTGAACTGTAACCCTGAGCTTGAACAACTTGGATCCAATACATGATTTATGAAAGTGTGAAATGACATTTATAAATGGAAATCTCCAACAGCACATAATAGTTTAGCAGAAATATTTGTAAAATAACTACTCTGAAAATTTTGTATCAAAATTCCACATAGTCAAAAAGATATAACCCAGAAGAACAGTTAATTATCTAAAGTAGGTAACACACTTTTTTCAAGAAATGACACTAACTTTGCCAAAATCTAACATTCTGAGTTTGCATTTTCAATGTACCACCTATGAAATACTACATGAACTACAACAGTGATTTTTTGTGGCTCAGACACAAAAACATAATTTACCAAAATGACTTTGAAATTTACAAATTGAATGTCTGCACACAATAGTTTGACTGAGGGGTCCCAAAAATGACTACCCTGTAAATGTCATACCAATATACCATATGGTTAGAAAGTTATAACACTGCTTATCGATCATTCAGTTATGTTAAAATACACTACAGTATGTATAATTACCATACATAAGAAATAAAAGTAAAAAAATAAATGGCAAAAACAAATAAAATAAAGTAAATAAATAAGTAAACAAAAAATACAGATGTCAGTTTTACAGGTGGCAATTAGGATTCAGGTAGTGGCCCCTGCAGTGAGGAAACCATGTAGGTTAGGGAAGGAGTGAAGTGGAATGGCCCTCTTGCCTTTCTCAGGAAAGAGAAGGATGCATGCACTTTGGGGCATTTGGGACATGCAGTTGCTGTGGTGGAACCTGGAAAAAACACTTTCTGTGCTTATGATGGTGGTACAGGTCTGCATAAAGGGAATATCTATTTGCAGAAATGTGGGAATTTTCTTCACAGACAGCCCATTACGTGTTCCCATCCCTGTTTTACATTGAGTGCATGCTGTGAGGGAAAGACCAGAAAACAAAAAAAATCATGAACCACCCTTATGGCTGTTTGAATGATGGCTCTTCTGGTCAATCTTCTCCTCAGTGATGAGGGAAAAATTGTCTGATTGGACCTGGGGGGGGGGGGGTTTGGATGATTGACAAACATCACAGACAGAGCAAACAATAAAAAAGTGCATAAGGAACTTGGGGTAATACATGGTTAGTGAATGTCCAGTGATTGTGAAGTATTTGCCCTTCATGTTTGATCCTTACAACATCCCTGGACGTGCAGTAATAGTTGTACCATGCACATTCCCTTGAGCTTTGTTGTGTCCTTCTACACAGTTAAAGAAAGGCAGGAAGGAGAAGGGTGACATTATATAGTCAGTCAGTGACTGAAGGAAATAAAATACAGGAAAGCACTATGTTAATGGGGCATAATTTGTAAGTAGAGAAGAGAGACAGAGTGAAAGAGGAAGGCTAAGGGACTTAACAGAAGTATTCCTTTGCTGAGAGAATATTGGACAAGTGAAGTAGTCTGTCACAGAAAGGTGTGGATTCTGTTACATTGGGAGCATTCGAGTTGACATGGGATATACAATTACCTGATTTGGAGAAGAGAAATAAATTGATGGCCTGTTGAAATACAAAGTCAGCCTTACAATAGAGGGTGAGGCAGGAGAAGGCCAGACTAGGTGGGCCCAGGAGATCCTTATCTGCTGTCATATTCTGTGAAAGAGTAGTCATTCAATAACTACTACGTCAGTCATTTATAACATGTCCTACTCAGTAATGTTGATAGGAACAGTGCATCAACAAAATATTTCTGTAGACAGTTATTTAATATATTATTCTTCAGAGGTGCCTGGTAACGGTTAAAATGTTCACTAAGGTTATTAAATATAAATGCAACCAGTGCTACTAAAGTTTTTATAAACTAATTTGGGAAATGTGACGGTTACAAATTTCAAGATGCTTTTTATGGTCACCATGGGTTTTTTTACAGTCTTAATTTTCCTTTGTAAATGGGATAACTGTAAGATTACTTTAACACACTTGGGACTTTTGGCTGTAACAACAGTAAAATATAGCTTGAACTGAATACTTTAGTAAAGCTTACTATATTTTTCAGATTGTATCTCATTCCTGGATTAATTTTTTTCTGTTGTCAGGGCCTGTTCCTGTTTTATAACTGGATTAGATTTTTTTGGTTAATTTTTGCTCACTAATGCAGACTAGTTACTAGTTGCTTAGATAATAAACAAGTTGTATACTTGAAATGTTTCGTGCTTCTTCATAGAAATGACATCCACGCATACAGTAATGTCTGATATGGTGACAGTTCCTGCTGACTAAATGCAAACAAGAACCAGGCAGTCAGACAGAGGACAACATACCCACTCAGTGGACGTAGTTGTTCACTGCTGTCTGCCATGCAGAGTATTATTACACTTAAAAGACAAAGAAACATTCTTACTGTACCATTTGATGTATGAAGGAACAATGATAGAACTCTCCTTGATGGATGCTTAGAAAATGATGTTATCTGTCTGGAGTTTCATCACATATAAGACTACGACAAGCAAAATTTAGCGTGGCTCACAAAACCTTCTCAGCTTACTTTATTGCATCCTCATTACTCCCAGTCCTTGGTGCCTACTCTGTTCAGATCATTCAGCTGCACATTCACAGCAATGAAATCAGTCACTTGCAAGTTGTCCCCAGGCTACTATTTTTCTTTCAGACTTTTCTAGTGAACTTAGGATGTTCATCACCTTGATCACTGCTGCAGTAGCCTTAGCTATATGTGTTACATGCTGCCAATGATATAACAACTGACCAGCTTCCAAAGCTTCAGGTCACCTTCCACATGCCCTAACTGTCAAGAAGCTCAAGCTGAGCTGACTAAAAGACAAATTTGGGTGCAAAGCCCTTTAGAGCTTTCAAGCCAGCAGGGAGAGAGAGGGAGGGGCTAAGCCCTGAAAGGACAATGCTAGGAACAACAGAAAAGAAATGCCCATACCGTGACATAATAAATAAACCAAAAAACAAGGGGATGGAGAGAAGGAGGGAGTGGCTACTGCAGCAGTGATTATTTGAATATCTACTGTAATGGTAAGTTCAGCTTACACAGCTGTACTATGTTCGTCATCTTGATCACTGCTGCAATAGGCTTAGCTATACAGGTAAATTACCATAGCTAACCACATTTGGGAGGTGGAAGGAGCAGATGCCAGGAGCCCCTGGAAAATAGTCTTAGCAAAGCTTGATCTGAACCTAGGGAAGCAATCAAGCTTATAGTGCTTTTATAAAACTATGTACAGAGGACCAAGTCGCAACTTCTAGAATATTTCTATAATCCAGTCCTTTCCAAAAAAGCCATAGATGAAGCCAAGATCCAGGTAGTGTGGATCTTGACCCTGCCTGGAATAGCTTTTTGGTATGATGAATGTAAAGGTAATAGCCTTAGACAACCATTTAGAAACAGTATGTTTTGATACAGGCTGTCCCTTCTTATCTTCACAATAAATTAACACTTGATCCAAAGGTCATTATTATTGGTAGGATATAACCCATATAGTTAACGCTCCTGCAGCAGTGATCATTTGAACATGCACTGTAATGTAAGCTCAACTTATACAGCTGTACTTTCTAATACATTCATTTCTTATTCAGGTTTATCTGCAAAACAGGTCAGTTTGTTCCTTTTTACCTTTCCAGTAGATTTTTCTGTCATTTTAGTAGTTCTGTTCAGACAAGCTTCTCCTGCACCTTCTCTTGTCTGCAGCCTTTTGCTGTAGCTGTTTTTGTTTAGCAGAGTACTTTCAGCTAGTTGCATAGCCGTTGCTCTTAGCTGCTAGAGTTTGCTTTTACTGTTATCAGAATGATTTCAGCTTTTTCATAATTGTTGCTGTTAGCTGCTAGTTACAGTTTACTGTTGGCCGTTAGGTCTGACTTGTTTGCAGTGTACCATGGAAAAGAAGGAAGTGCTGCAGTCTTATAAAAATGTGGATGTATTGCAAAAATCACCCATAGGATAAGCACACTTCTTCTACTTTCAGCTTTTCCCGGTTAGGGGTCGCCACAGCAGATCAATTGTCCTCTCATGATTGGCAGTGGAGTTTTACGATGTTGAGCTGCCAGCCCGGCACCCAGCCTTCCACAGAAGGCACACACACACACGCATGCATGCACACACTCACACCTAGGGCCAATTTAGAGTGTCCAGTCCACCTATAGCATGTCTTTGGGATGTGGGAGGAAACTGGAGCACCCGGAGGAAACCCACGTGACCACAGAGAGGACATGCAGACTCCGCACAGAAGGCACCGCAGCCGAGGATCAAACCAGAGAACCTCTTGCTGTGAGGCGGCAACGCTAACCGCTGTACCACCATGGTCACCCTCCACAGGATAAGCACATTAGTAGTTTGAAATGTCTTGGGCTCATGCCATGGTGGATTAGAAGCACCAGCAAGGGTGGTGCGAAGAGGACAGCCTCCCTGGGTGCAAGGTGTTAGGAGGCATGATCAGTGAACTTCCTGCATTCATTTCTGTAGCAGTACAGAACAGCACTTAATAGATTCATAGGTTGTTACAAGACTGATGAGCACTTATAAGCCTAACAGTGCACCCCAAACCATTTGGATCCCGAGTATTATGTACAGCTATATGGAGGGAGCATGCTAGTAGGGCGGTAACTAAGGATTTATGATGGGGGGTGTAGTTAGGATAATAGTTTCCTTATTAAAGGCCGCTGTCCATAAGGGACATGGGGGCCAGACCAGGGGTAAATTTATGATTTCCTATCCAATTGTCAAGGTTTTCTTTGAGTAGAGTGAGGAATAAACTCTGTTTTACATAGATGGGGAGCCAGTTCCATAATGTGAGGATCTTTTGGGGCACGTATCTGTCTCGCCAGCATATTCTGTTTAGGTTACAAGCAAAAAATCAGATCCCTGGATTTAGTGATTCTGGTGCTGTTTGTTTTGCGTCTCTCAGCAGCCTGTAGTAGACTGAATAAAGAGACAGAGCCTTTAGGCAATCATTGTAGTTCAGGGTATTCATGCCCTGAATTCTCCTGGTGAAAAGCCTTTGTGGGAGTTCCAACTGTTGCAAGTGTCTGGTTAGATGCATGCCAGAGGGAGTATTGTATTCAATGATAATTTTGATAAGGACTGAGTAGAGTGATACTATAATTTCTTTGGACCTGGATGCCATACCATAGTATGGATGATGTAGAATGATTTTGTTAATATCGTAGCTACATGTTGGTCAAAGGCCAGATTGCTCTCTACATATGTTCCCAGATCCCTTACTACTGGGTCGACTTTTGGGAGTAATTAACTTGGGTTGACAGTTTCCCAAAGAGAATTATAATCATACCTCTCAACCATACCAAATTCCTCGGTATTTACCGGTTTTGAGGTCCAAATAATGGGGTGCCACGAATTCCCGAGTGGCCCCTTTAATTCACGCTTTTTTTTTAAAGTTGTCAATGATGTCATCACATGCAGGGCATGCACGATGACGTTTGCATCGTAAGGGTGACTGACAGCTTGTTGTGCTGGAGAGGAGTAGGGCTCAAGACTGTTTGTAAAATTTGTTTACCTTTTTTAACATGTTTGTTTGCAGAATCTGAGTCTCTGACTCATACTACACCATTCATTTTGATTGGATTAATCTTTATTTACAGCGTCAGTACAGCACACATAGCAAGCAGAGCGGCCAGACAGGAGCTGTAAAGCTGAGCCAGGCAGCCAGCCAGTTTTCTTTTAATTTTTAGTAACTCAAGTAAAGTTAACTAACTTAAATATTTAAACATCTGTCTGCATTCTGCTTCTGCCACTGGCTGCAAAGGAGGAGCACGTCACAAGTGCTGCAGACAGTGCAAGTTTAAGTTATGCAGAATCCGAACTGAGTACTGGACCAGTCTGCCCAGCGTCTGCTGTCTGAAACTGCAGGAAACCCATTCTCACCCCATAGACCCAGACACAGGAGGATCAGGAGGGACAGGAACAATATATACACAGCAGGATTCAGGAATCAGTGGGATAAGAAGATTTCTCCCCAGCGGGTCGGTGGCTCACCTCTCTCCTCTTGCTCCTACAGGTAAGAATAAAAAAAAAAAAACAGACATTGTTTTAAACCCCTCAGTCATTTAGTTAAATTATATTGCTGACTTGCAGTTGAGAGCTGCAAATGAAGGGGCATTCCAGTCATATTACTACAGTTCTGTACAAGGACTGAAGAAATTGTTTAAATACATTTGCTTATTATTTTCTTTGTATAAATGCATCAGCCAGGTTAAAACAATCGTGTTACTCAATGAGTGACAAAGCCAATAACCAATGCTTTATAAAGCATTTAAATGTGCAGTACTCCTTTAATATTCTAGTCTTGTGATCAGCAGTGCATTATGGGATAGGTGTTTTGTGTTTGAAGAAGAGGAAACTAGAGGAGCATAAGGAGTTGTGAGTGTGACGCTGGAGTGCTTGCATTTAATAACGGTTAACAGAGCTGAATGCTGAAAAGATGATTTTTCAGGTTAGTGTTATCCACGCGATCTCTTTTTAATGTTTTGGTTTGATTGCTCACAGATGATGGCAAATGTTTTTTGTCTGTCATGATTTTTAAGTACTTCAGTGTACAATCATATTCGTATTTGCCATTCTCAGTTACTGTCCCAGTCTGAAAGTGAAAGGTTACCTTTTCAAAGTTAAGCTCCCGCCCTAATGCTCAGACATTGAATGAAACCGCAATGCCTGTTGAGTGGATTTTAAGTTCAATTTGAACCTTAAACCACTACTGGATACACCAGATAAAAGGAGCACTTCGAACTTTGTCTCAGCAGTGTACTCCAGTATTTAAAATGTCGTTTCTAGTTCTAAAACACAACACTTACAGCAATGACTTAGAATACACGGTGAAAGAAAAAAAGTAGTCAGAAAGCTTAGATGAACTTACGAAAAGCTGCAGAATGGATGGCATTAAAAGAGATTGAGCGGTTTGTGTTTTACTGAAAAAGCTGAGCAAAGCACAGAAGATGATGAAAGTATTGCAGAAGAACGTAGGGAATTGTACGATACACACACACAGACATCATGCACACAAGAGGCTAACAAACCAATGACTGCAGGCTCAGATGTTCTTTGTGTTTCACTGTTGCAGTCATTACATTTGGGTTATGTGCTTTACAGTAGCCCTCAGTCAGCCTGATTAACAAAGTCTTGGGTCCTCCGTCGGTTGCTTTCCCTTCTTCCATGACGTCAGGTCGTCAAGGGTATAAAACATGCAGCCGACACCATGCGGTGCCCGAAGCAGAAGCAGTTTGCAAGTGCCAGTCGGCCGACTCCTGAAATTTTCATTTTCGAGTTTCAGAACCGAAGTCTTCAACTAAAACTAAGTACCCCGTTGGAGAAACTTTTTCTTGCTCCTTACTGATGTCAGTAAAAGTTAATAATTGTATTACTTGTGGAAAGCAAATACCTCACAAAGATTTTCATTCGTACTGTATTCCTAGCCTAGGCCCTGACCACAACGTGCCTTGCTGTCGGGTTTTGTGTTTTATTTAAACAGAGCACATCGCTGGTATATTTTCGCTTCTAAATATTTTGGTTCTTGGTTTAATTATCCAGAACTGTCGTCAGTTAGCCTTTCGACTACCGGGATTCCGAAAAAACACAAAGATAAAGACAGAGACAGGCTGCCGAGGTCCAAAGCTGCCGATGACGCTTCTCCTAAGTCACTCGCCAGTTCGCCGATACTCAGTGAGGCGCTTTCGCAGCCCCTGATACCCGCTGCTTTTGACTCGCAGGCCTCTACTGAGACCCATTTGGAGTCCAGTATGCCGCGAGGTTCTTCAACTGTGGAACCCGCGGATGTCTCTACCTTGGATGGGTCCAGAGCCACTGTGCAGACACCAGCTTCTGAGGGTGTATTCAAGCCTATGGACTTGCATATTAAACCGCCCCTCCTTCTTCATTTAGGCCAAAATCTCGAACCATGCCTAAGAAACCAACGCCCAGGCCACATGCTCAGGCCTCTATGCCTAAAAAACAAATGATAAGAATGGCTGAAGATCTTATAACTGTAATCAGGGGAAGCCAACCTCCCCTTCTAAGAGACCTAGGGCTGAAGTTGTTCATGAATCTTCTGAACAGGATTCTGATTTTTCTGATTCTTCTGATGATCTGGATTTGCCCTTATCTACTTATGAGGATTCTGATACAGAGGACTCTATTCTCTCTGCTTCCCCTCCAGAGGAGTTTTCTTTTGGTGCAACCTTACATACTTTAAGGGAGCATTTCCACTGGGAAAGCCAGGATTTTTCTGATTCAAAACAGAGGCTTAGGGATTTCTTACTCCTGCCTCAGCATAGGCCTTTAGCTATACCTCCTGTACTAAACATTGTTGATGATGCCTTTTCAGAATCTAGTTTGGCCCCAGATTCTTTGCCTCTTGCTCCCAGAAAACCTGACAGATATTACAGGGGTCCTGATTCTCACAAGTTCCTTTTTAAAAATCCTATTGCGGATCCAGAGACTGTTTCACAGGGACCCAAGGGCATTAAGGCTTCTACTGCTAAAAATCCTACCCTCTGATAGAGACTCCAGGACGCTGGATAGATGGGGTAAGAAAGTTTACACTTCTGCAACCTTGGCCATTAGGGCTTTAAACTGCCAGTTTTGTATGTTATTGGATTGCTTAAACAGAAAATGATGTTAATGCCTGACTGTGCTGAAAATAAAGAATTACAGGATTTAATGCATTCTGCCGAACAGGTTGGAAAACATACTTTGTAATGTGGATTTGATTCATTAGAGGCCTCTTGCAGGGCTGCTGTTACTGGGTCTGTGCTCAGAAGGCATGCTTGGCTTAAGGAGCAATCTTTGCCAGATCATGTTAAAGCTAAATTGTTGGATGCTTCCCTAAATCAGGACCGCCTGTTTGGCAACAAGGCTGGGGAAGTTCTTAAAAAGATGGAAGAAAAAGCTAAATCTATACAAACTGTTAAATATTTCTTACAAGTTCAGCCTCCTAGATTTAGTAGGCACTGGCCCTCTAAAAATTGGTCCTCTCCAGCCCCTTCCAGGTCTTCTCAAGCCAAACCCAGACACAGCAGAAACCCCAGATTTCAGTCCCAAGGGACCCACAAGACTAGGTAGTGGGGGGTTTCCGCACCCAAACCTGGGAGCAGCAAGACTCCCCCCTATGGAAAACTGTCTCAATTACTTGCTTTTAAGACTTCCAAGGACTTCCCAACTAAATGCTCTTTTAGGCAGAAAGATTGGTCTGCAGGCCAAAAACTGGAAACTCATTACCCAGGACAAATGGGTTCTAAATATAGTGTCCCAAGGATACAGATTTCATTTCCACACGTTGCCAACACCAAGCGGGTGGCCAGATCTACCCCAAAATCAGTGGGCAGATGCCCCAAATCAAGTACTCTCTCTCTTAAACATGGAGGCTATTCAGTTGGTACCAGAAGAGGAAAAGTGACAAGGTTTCTATTCGAGACTTCTCCTGGTACCCAGAAAAGGCAATACATAGCATCCTATCCTGGACCTTTCCATTCTAAACACCTTCCTGGTGATTCCAAAATTCAAAATGATGACTCTTCACCAGCTGCTTCCTATGCTAGGCAAGGATGCATGGCTGGCAACACTGGACTTAAAAGAAGCATACCTGCACATCCCTATCAGGGAGTCCTACAGAAGATACCTACGCTTCAAAGCAGGCTACACGCAGTATCAGTTTTCTGCACTGCCCTTTGGCTTATCTACTGCACCCAGGGTATTCACAAAGTGCCTAGCTCCAGTTATTGCAGTTTGCAGGCAAAGAAATATTCAAATATACCCATACCTGGATGATTGTCTAATTCAGGCAGAAAGCCAGGACATACTTTTGAATCATCTGGCCTTTGTACAAAGGGTTCTAACTTGTCTGGGGTACACCATAAACAAAAAGAAATCGCACCTGGTACCCTGTCAACAAATTATATTCCTGGGAGCAAGCTTGAATACAACATCCCAGATGGCTTACCTCACGCCGGAGAAACAAATTCATTTGACAACCTACTTCAAACAAGTGACCACAAAAACCCTGCTATCTGCAAGACAAATACTGCAAGCCTTGGGGTTCATGGCCTCCTGCATTCTTCTAATTCCATATGCAAGGCTTCATATGAGGAAATTACAATGGTATCTCAAAAGCCTATAGTGTCAACATTCACAGGATCAGGAAGCAAGGATTCCTGTCATAGCTTGCCTACGCTTAGAGTTCCTTTGATGGGCAGAGGCCTGCCACCAAAACAGGGCCTTACCCCCTGCCAAACAAATCTTAACAACAGATGCATCAGAGTATGCATGGGGGGCTCACCTGGCAGGGAAGTGCATTCATGGCAAATGGAACCCAAATCAAATGCACCTGCACATAAATCAAAAGGAAATGTTAGCTGTACAGAATGCCCTGACAGCCTTCAAGGACAACATTCTTCCAGGACAACTAATGGTAAACTGCAGACTAGCCATGGCATTGTGGAACGCAGCCTTGAGCTACCAAGTGAATCTTCAAGCTCAATTCCTGCCAGGAAAACTAAATACACTGGCAGACGGACTAAGCAGAAACCTCATGGACCCACACAAATGGAAACTGGAACCAAGGATTTTCAACATGTTGACAAGCAAATGGGGGAGTCCAGATATAGACCTGTTTGCCTCACCCCAGAACCATCAACTGGACAAATTTTGCATAAGGATTCCTCACAAACAAGCTTGGAAAGTGGATGCTCTATCCTTCAGCTGGAAAAACCTATCGGTTTATGCCTTTCCTCCTCTGCCTCTGCTCTCCAAGGTACTACTAAAGATCAAACAGGACAAGCCAAAGACGATTTTAATTGAACCAGACTGGCCTTGCCAACACTGGTACCCACTCTTGCGCAGTGTGTCATGTTTGGCTCCATGGCACCTGCCTCATACTCCTTCCCTATTGTCTCAGCAGGAGAACATGATACTGCACCCTCAGCTGCAAACCCTGAACCTAGCAGCCTGGCTAATTACCTAATCTCTCCTTTACCATCCCTCAGTAAATCGGTGATGGATATCATTTTAGAGGCAAGGAGGCCTAGTACTAGAAAATCTTATGCTGCAAAATGGAAAAGATTCTGTGCTTGGAACCAATCTCAAGGAATGAACGCAGCAGTGCCCAATTTACCTCAGATTCTACAATACTTAACTGAGATGCTTTATAAGGGCTTGTCTTTTTCTTCCATCAAAATTCATGCCTCAGCCATTTCAGCTCATTATAGTACAGAGCCTCCCCTCTTCTCTCACCCACTGCTCAAGCAGTTCTTCATATGGGCCAAAAATCTAAGGCCACCCAGGAGAGCTCCAACTCCAGCCCGGGATCTTAATTTTGTCTTGGAGAAACTCACTCTTCCTCCCTTCGAGCCAGCTGCTACTGCAAATTTAAAATTTCTTTCCTGGAATACAGCTTTCCTTTTGGCAATCACTTCTGCAAGAAGGGTATCTGAATTACAGGCCCTTGTGGCAGTGGAACCTTTCATCATCTTTCATGCGGACAGGGTGTCCCTCAGAACCAATTCCTCCTTCATGCCCAAGGTGCTATCCAGTGTGGCTCTTAATCAGTCCATTCATTTGCCTACCTTTTTTCCTAACCCACAGAACAAAGGGGAACGGATACTGCACTCTTTAGATCTGCACAGACAGCTTAGATTCTACTTGGACAAGACTAAACCTCAAAGGAAATCTGAACAACTACTGGTGGCATTTGCTGCAGGGACAGAGGGGAAAGCTATTTCAAAACAAACCATTTCAAAATGGATAGGCCACTGCATTCATTTCTGCTATAAGCACCATGGAAAACCTATCCCACAGGGCATCAGACCCTATTCAACCAGGGCTGCATCTACCTCTACAGTCTTTCTCAGGGGCGTCCCTACTAGGGACATCCTAGAAGCTGCTACCTGGAGTTCTGTACATACCTTCACCAAGTATTATCATTTGCCATTTTTCTCTAAATCCAGAGCTGGTTTTGCCACTGCAGTCTTGCAGGGCCTTATAGCTGGTCCTAATTCTATTTAAATTCCACCTCCCAACCTTAGCTTTGGGAATCTACCCAAATGTAATGACTGCAACAGTGAAATATGAAGAACATAGTACAGTTGTGTACAGTTACCATAAATGTAGATGGTCGAGTGTCTTCACTGTTGCAGTCCTGGTTACCCTCCCTCCAGCCCCCTTTTCTTCCTTTGGCTATACCTCTACTCTCACTTACTATGCTCTAAAAACTTTTTGGTGTATTTGCTTTTCTGTTGGAGGTATATCCTTGTATTTACAGATTTAGTTGCTTCCCATTAGGGGGCCACCTGACATCTGGGGCAAGAAAAACTGATGTAATGGCATCGGCTGCATGTTTTATACCCCTGCCAACCTGACATCATGGAAGAAGGGACAGCAACTGACCCAGGACCCAAGACCCAGGGCTACTGCAAAGCAGATAACCCAAATGTAATGACTGCAACAGTGAATACACTCGAACATTTACATTTATGGTAAGTGTACTCAACTGTACTTTCCTAATCCAGCACTATTTTATTGTTACTGTAAACGTTCACTACTATATTGCTTAATAGAATATAGACATTTTACAAATTAGTTCTTGAAAGATAAACATTAAGTTGCTAAGTTTAACAATAAAATGTTCCTATTGTATATTATTCAGAACTTAAAACCACAAATTCTGACATGAAGCAGTCATCCTCCTGAGTGTGGTTTTATTATGACACACTGTTTAGTGTATTACATCTCACTCACAGAGTTATCACTTTTCTGCTAGTTGATGATATAAAATGTATTTATTACAGCATAGCAATTGTTAGTTGTCCCTCAGGTGACTTTTGGGCAAAGGCTGAGGGATTAATAATCACTCCTTTCATTATTAAGATCAAAGATTCATGATATACAGACCTGACACTTTCATCAGTGCAGAACAGCCTACTTGTCACCAAATCCTGGTTTGCTGAGAATATAATAAAAATGAGGAGGATGGTGGTGTTGCTCAATATTTTTGTAATATCTTGTCCCTTAGTTTTTAAGCTTTTGATGCTTCTAGGATCAAAGCCTAGATTTTTAGGGTCAGTCTGTGTTTAGAAAGAAATACTGGGAATCTCATTACCAACTGAGACAAGACAAATGATAATATAAGGTCATGTGTCTTTATAAGTTAGTATTAGCAAGCTCAGTAGCTCACTGTCCAGATTTTCACAGAATCTCCAGGTTTAATTATAATTGTCTTGAAAAGTTCTTTTCTTGCATAGTGCTGCTTGTAATTATTTGTTTAGCTTTTGCTGGTTATTTATTTTTTTATTTTCTAACAGAAAGTAGTATTTCCAGTGTTAGTGCAACTGCAAAATAAAACATTTTACTATTACTAGATGTGAAAAACATGATAAAGGAGCTCTTGCCATTCAAACATGGGTTTTTTTCTTATGTTAGTATACACTGCAGCAGTAAAAACACGTGATGCCACTGGTTGGTATTGTGAATGCAGCAGCTAGATTAATGTGGTTTGTTCTATAATTTTAGTGTTAGCTGACAAAACAAAATTGTGTCTGTGCATTGTTATTTTTAAGATGGAATGTGTTATTAACTTTTAGTTGGCATGTACACACCACAGACGTGGGAGATGACATATCTGGCTGTAACCTCACAGCAGATTTACCCAGTGGATGCAGTGCTGGGAAGATGTAGGCACAATTTAAAATGTGTTGGGCATTTTTTCTTGTTGAGTTAAAAGATATAGGTTCATACTAGGCTATCTGCCCTAGGGCATTTATAAGCCTAGCCAGAATGTGTTTGGCTTTCGCCACCCATTTTAAATTTATTTTGCTATGCCCTTTTTCAAGGTTAGTATACTGTGCCTCTGTCTAACAGTGACACAGAAGTGATACCCGGGGTAAACCTACGAACTCCCATCCACTCATCAAGATTCCTCTTGAAGAGAGTCAATGAGGGACTCTGCCTAACCTGGACTGGGATTTTATTCCAGAGTGAAGGGAGCCTCTGGGTTATGAATCTGTCCCTCCAGCATGTCCTATTTATTTCAGTGCTGAGGTTCAAGTCTCTCGAGCGCGTAGCTCGATGGGATTTGGATTTTATGAGGTGCAGCATGTCCATTAATTCCGGGTTGGACATGGCTTTATATGTCAGGCACAGATCGCCTCTGAACAGGCGGTATGCCACTGAGTAGAGCTGGAGTTTCTTTAACCGGGCAGCATATGGCATCTGTTTGAGCCCTTTGATCCTCTTGGTGAGGTACTTTTGGGGTCTTTCCAGTTGCTGCAGGTGTCTGGTAAGGTACATCCCAAAAGGGGCATTGTACTCAATTATGGGCCTGATGAGGGATGAGTAAAGAGGCACGATGACCTCCCCTGATCTAGATGTGATTCCCTTCATGATTAGGTGGGCTATATAAAATGTTTTTCTAACCACTTTGGCCATGTGGTTGTCAAATGAGAGATTGCTATCAACTTGGGTCCCTAGTTACTTCTTCTGTACTTAATGGATTACCACCTATGTGGCAATTTGTGGGCACTTTGTTTTTGCCAAAAGGGATGACTATACACTTTTTGGCATTTAGCTTGAGGCCATGGCTCTGGCACCAGTTGTCTGTTTCTATGAGGCCCTTTTGGAAGATGCTTGTGTCGGCTGGAGAGTCGATTATGGCGCCCAGTTTGCAGTCATCTGCGAACTTGGTCAGCCACAGTCCTTCCGTGTTGGCCTGTACCTCCGAGAAATATATACCAAACAAGAGAGGTCCCAGGACTGAGCCTTGTGGGACACCACTTGTAACTGGTTTGGAGTCTGTCATGGCTCCAGCAATTCTAACCATGTGGGTTCTGTCCTTGAGCCAGTTTGTAATCCATCTAGTGACATAGGGGTTGATATTTAAGCTGGTGAGCTTATCTATAATGCCCGAGTGGGGTATTGTATCGAAAGCTTTTGCGAGGTCCAGGTAGGCTGTGTGGACCACCTTCCCCTCGTCAATGGCCTTGGTGACTGTTTCAAAGAAATCAACCAGGTTTAAGAGGCAGGATCTGCCCTTAACAAAGCCGAACTGGGTAGGATCCAGTGTCTGTAGGTCCCCAATATCTTTATTTATGAGGTCCATGATGATCCTTTCCATAGCTTTGCAGACCAAGCTAGTCAGGCTTATGGGGCGATAGTTTCCAGGATCCGTTGAGGCACCACCTTTATGGAGAGGGACCACTGTTGCTGTACGCCACTCTTTGGGCACATATCCTGTAGTAAGGCTGAGATTGAACAGTAGTTTTAAGTTTGGGTTTAGCTCTTCTTGGAGTTCATGTAGGGCAGCCGGGACACCGTCTGGTCCCACTGATGCTGTGTTTTTGCTTGGGAGAGGCGGCTCTTACCTGAGCATCTGAGATGTCAGGGGCAGCACTCTGCTGGGATAGATATTTGCCCTTTGGTGGGAAGGGGAGAAGTTTGCGCTGAACCTGTCAGCTAGGATGTTGGCAATGTCTGTGGGTTTGGTGTATTTTTTGTCATTTTGGACTAATTCTGAGCATATCTGGGAATTCCCACCCAGGTTCCTAACATAACTAAAGAAAGCCTTGTGATTATCCTTAGTGTCCTGTGCAATTTTTCTCTCGAAGCTGGCCTTAGACAATTTTATGAGTGCCCGTAGTTTTTTGCTAATACTGATCAGTGATGCCTTCCCTTTTTGGGATTTTGCTCTATCATTTAGTAGCTTCCTCCTTCTATTGTATAGTTTGTTTATGGCTGGGGTCCATATATCAACAGTATGAGGCTTTTATATATCCTAGAAAAGGTTACAAATCTGCAGACATTGTCATGTGAAACTTATATGCCTACATGTGTAGAATGTACATTTGCTAACTGCATTGCTTTCTTCACGTAAGACATGCACTATACAAAGTCTGTGTTAGGACATCTGGCTTGGAGCCATTTTGCTTTATGTTTTTGCTCTGTGCAGTTCTAAGGCAGACGCAGCTTTCAAGGATTTACTTTTACTGGCCATGGGAAAGATTTTTTTCCTTGTGGTTCTCACACACTGCATTACTGGATATGTTACAACAAGATCCTTGTTTTCTGAAGACGTTTGACGATACCTTTAGTTTGCTTTGCAGGATAGTGAATTTCACAAAGTAATTTTGAACTTGTCTGCTATGTAAAACAGCAAGCATTTTAAATAGCTGTCATCTCTGTTCTACATTCTTTAGATGTGAATTAAATTACATCAGCAGGGAGTACATTGCTATTTGAGACTTAGAGTAAATGGTCAGATCAGGTATTGTTTGGCAGCTCTGTGAGAACAGATAGATCAACTTCTAATCTATTAATTTTATCCATAGCTGATTTATTATTCTAATACACGTGCATTATTAGGAGGATTCTTCCCTAAATATGCAAACTGATATCATAGATTCTTGTTGTTATCCTTTTCTATTATTCTCCCTCCTATGATGTGCCAACTAGAAGATACTCTGTGATTGGTTTACAATTTTTGGCTAATGGGTTGCACACTGTTGCTTGTTTTGGCTCTATTTAATTGCAACTTGCTTTAATTTGAAACACTATTGTTCTTCAGTATATTTTGTGTTGAATAATTTTGTTTGTTCTTCAGTTTGCATTTAAAAGCCGGTATCCCACAATTCCGATGGAGTGGGTGGAGTTACATAATTATGTATGCAGATTTTATGTTAATAAGCATACGGATTTGTACATTTTTCATGGGCCTTTGTCCAGATTTTTTATGATTCTAGGTTGAGAGGTATGATTATAATGCATTTTTGGCATTGAGTTTTAGGCCACAACTTTGGCACCAGTCATGTTTGTGTGTAAACCTTCTTGTAAGATGTTGATGCTTGGGGAGAATCTGTAATAGCTCCTACTTTAAAGTAATTTGCAAACTTGGTGAACCAGGGGCACTGAACATTAGCGTTGACTTCCGAGAAATAGATACCAAACAAAAACGAGCCCAGCATGGAGTCCTGGAGTACTCTGCTGGTGACCGGTCTCCTGGTGGAGGTGGTCTTATCGATTCTGACTTCTTGGGTCCTGTCTGTGTGCCAGGCGGAAATCCATTGAGTTATGTAGGGATTTATGCCTAGGTCAGAGACTTCAGAAAAATGAGAGCCAGCACAAACATGTAGCACCCAAGGTGAATAATTTTATTGAGCCATCAGTAAGGTTCAGACCGGTTTCGGCACACAGCCTTCATCAGTGATACATAAACTTCCAACACATTTCCTTAAATAACAATTCAAAGCACTTATCCTGTGATGTCATTTCCTTTGCTTTCTAAAATTTGCCATTAAGGCCAGGTGTAAAAAGCGCCCCTAATTTAACCATCCACTTTTTTCTTTATAATTAAGCAGGGAGTGCCATCCTCTTTTACTTCCTTTATTATCCAGTATTTTGTCAATGATAGTAAAGGTAAATTTGACAGAATGGTGTATTTGACAATGTTTGTACAAAGCATTAGTAATGCATTTGCTACGGATATCACTTAAATGTTCTGACATTCTTAGACGGAAGGGTCTAGATGTCTGTCCTATATAAAATGAACAACATTATTGATTACTAGATTTTGGACAGTTTCAGGGACAGTGGTTCTTTGGGGGTGCCTGCTGCAGGGAGTTTTTGTGGCTGTACTCTCATTGGTATATTATTGATTCATAATGGACTATATGGGCTTGAGTAGTTTCTCCTTCATTCGGCTGCTCCCATTAGGGGTTGCCACAGCAGATCAACTGTTTCCATTTCTTCCTGTCATCTGCATCTTGCTCTGTCACACCAACCACCTGCATGTCCTCTCTTACCACATCCATAAACCTTGTCTTAGGCCTTCCTCTTTTCCTGTTACCTGGCAGCTTTATCCTTAGCATTTTTTCCCAATATACTCTGCATCCTTCCTTAGCACATGTCCAAACCAATGTAATCTTGCCTCTCTGGCTTTGTCTCCAAACCTTCCAACCTGGGCCTACCCTCTAATATACTTATTCCTAATCCTGTCCATCCTCGTCACACCCAGTGCAAATCTTAACATCTTCAACTCTGCCACATCAAGCTCTGACTCCTGCCTTTTTGTCAATGCCACTGTCTCCAACCCATATAACATAGCTGGTCTCACTACCCTCTTGTGGACCTTTCCTTTCACTCTTACTGGTACTCATCTGTCACAAATCACTCCTGACACTCTTCTCCACCCACTCCATCCAGCCTGCACTCACCATTACTCTTAACGTTGATCCCAAGTACTTAAACTCATCCACCTTCGCCACCTCTACTCCCTGCATCCTCACCATTCCTCTATCCACCCTTTCATTCACACACATATATTCTGTCTTAGTCCTGCTGACCTTCATTTCTCTTCTCTCTAGAGCATATCTCCACCTTTCCAGGGTCTCCTCCACCTGTTCCCTACTCTCACTACAGATCACAATGTCATCTGCAAACATCATAGTCCACGGGGACTCCTGTCTGATCTCGTCTGCCAACCTGTCCATCACCATTGCAAATAAGAAAGGGCTCAGAGCTGATCCTTGATGTAGTCCCACCTCCACTTTAAACTCATCTGTCACTCCCGCCGCAGACTTCAACACTGTCACACTACCCTCATACATACTTCTCTGAAACTCCTGACTTCCTCATACAATACCACAACTCCTCTCTAGGCACCCTGTCATATGCTTTCTCTAAATCCACAAAGACACAATGCAACTCCTTCTGACCTTCTCTGTACTTCTCCATCAACACTGTCAGAGCAAACACTGCATCTGTAGTGCTTTTTCCTGGCATGAAACCATACTGCTGATCACTAATCATCACCTCCCTTCTTAACCTAGCTTCCACTACTCTTTCCCATAACTTCATGCTGTGACTGATCAGTTTAATCCCTCTGTAGTTACTACAGCTCTGCACATCACTCTTATTCTTAAAAATCGGTACCAAAACACTGTTTCTCCATTCCTCAGGCATCCTCTCACTTTCCAAGATTTCATTAAACAATCTAGTTAAAAACTCCTCTACCATTTCACCTAAACACCTCCATGCTTCCACAGGTATGACATCTGAACCAACAGCCTTTCCGATCTTCATCCTCTTCATAGCTATCCTTACATCCTCCTTGCTAATCCACTGCACTTCATGATTCTAGGTGCCAGAAATAAAGGAACGGAGTAGTGTAATAATACAGGGTTGAATAACCCTCACAGCTTATTGTCATGGATCTAAACACTATCTTGCAAGGGTTATGTGCAGATAGGAATGTTATAAAGGTTTTTGGCATCAAAGAACATCATGAAGGCACAACTATGGAGTCAGCTGACGGCTGTAATATACTGATGTTCTTCGTGTTTCACTGTTGCAGTCATTACATTTGGGGTAATCTGCTGGCAGGTCGCCCTCAGTGGGCCTGAGTAACAAGGTCTTGGGTCCTGCGTCGGTTGCTGTCTCCTCTTCCATGACGTCAGGTCGTCAGGGGTATAAAACATGCAGTCAACACCATTTTAATCAGTCTTTCTTGCCGCGCGGTGCCCGAAGCAGAAGCAGTTTGCAAGTGCTGGTCGGCCGACTCCGGAAATTTTCGTTTTCGAGTTTCAGAACCGAAGTCTTCAAACTAAAGCTAAGTACCCCATTGGGGAAACTTTTTCTTGCTCCTTACCGATATCAGTAAAAGTTAATAACTGTATTACTTGTGGGAAGCAAATACCTCATAAGGATTTTCATTTGTAATGTATTCCTTGCGTAGGCCCTGATCACAACGTGCCATGCTGTCGGTTTTGTGCTAAATTTAACCAACTCACTATTAAGCGTGGTATATTTTTGCTTCTAAATACTTTGGTTCAAGATTTAACTATCCTGAAATGTCATTGGTTAGCAATCCGACTACCGGAATCCACAAAAAACGCAAGGAAAAAGACAGAGACAGACCGTCTAGGTCCAAAACCGACGATGAAGCTTCTCCTAAGCCAGTCGCCGGTTCGCCGGTACTCAGTGAGGTGCTTTTGCAGCCCCTGATGCCTGCTACTTTTGAGTCGCAGGCCTCTACCGAGACCCATTTGGAGTCCGGTATGCCGTGAGATTCTGCAAGTATTGAACCTGCGGATGTCTCTCCCTTGGATGGGTCTGGAGCCGCTGACCAGGCACTGGCTTCTGAGGGTGTTTTCAGGCCTCAGCATTTGTATATTAAACTGACACCATCATCAAAAACTAGGCCAAAATCTACTTCTATGTCTAAAAAACTGACACATGAGCCATGTGCTCAGGCCCCTATGCCTAAAAAACAAATGATCAAAATCGCTGAGGATTTAATTACCTTGATCAGGGGTTCCCAACCCCCCCGCTAAGAGGCCTACGCAAGGCACTGATTATGAATCTTCAGGTCAGGTTTCCATTTCTTCTGATTCCTCTTTTGATCAGGAATTTTCTATCCCTCCTTATGAGGACTTTGATGCAGAGGAATCCATCCCTTCTGCTTCTCCTCCTGAGGATTACTCTTTTGGAGAGACTTTGCATACTTTAAAGGAACATTTCCATTGGGAGAGTCAGGACTTCTCAGAATCCAAAAAGAGGCGTAGGGATTTTCTTCTTCTTCCTCAGCATAGACCTTTGGCTGTACCTCCTGTGTTAGACATTGTTGATGATGTTTTCTCAGAATCAAGCATGGCTTCTGATTCCCTGCCTCTAGTTCCTAGTAAGCCAGACAGATATTACAGGGTTCTTGACTCCCACAAATTTATTTTCAAAAATCCTGCTGCTGACCCTGAAACTATTTTTCAGGGTCCCAAGGGTGTTAAGGCTTCTACAGTCAAAAATCCTACCCCTTCAGATAGACTCCAGAGCGCTGGATAGATGGGGTAAGAAGGTTTATACGTCTGCAACCTTGGCAATCAGGGCTTTAAACTGCCAGTTTCATATGCTTAAATATCAACAGCATGTTATGGTCTTACTGAAACAGAAAATGATGCTGATTTCTGATTGTGTGGAAAATAAAGAGTTACAGGATTTATTGCATTCAGCAGAACAGGTTGAAAAGCATACTTTGCAATGTGGTTTTGATTCCTTGGAGGCCTCTTGCAGGGCCACCATAACTGGATCTGTGATAAGAAGGCATGTTTGGCTCAATGAGCAAAATCTGCCTGATCATGTTAAAGGTTGTTGGATGCTCCTTTACAGCAGGACAGTCTGTTTAGTAATAAGGCAGAAGAGGTTTTAAAAAAGATGGAAGACAAAGCTAAATCTATGCAAACTGTAAAAGATTTCTTGCAAGTGCAGCCTCCCAGGTTCAGTAGACACTGGCCTACTAAGAATTGGTCCTTTCCAGTGTCCAACAGAGCCGCTCAGGCCAAACACAGATGCTCCAAAGGCTCCAGGTTTCAGTCACAAGGATCTTACAGGTCAAAACAATGGGGTGCCTCCACCTCCAAATCAGGAGGTAGCAAAGCACCACCCTACAGTAAACAGTCACGATGACTTTCCTCTGCCATCTCCAAGCACTTATCTTTTGGCAGCCCCTTTGGGGGGAAAACTAGCACTTCATGCTCAAAATTGGCATCTAATTACCCAGGACAAGTGTGTCTTAAATGTAGTATCCCAGGAGTACAGATTTCATTTCCACACATTGCCAATTCCAAACGGATGGCCAGATCTGCCACCAAATCAGTGGGCAGAAGCCTAGAATCAAGTCATGTCCCTCATGGATATGGGGGCTATTCGACCAGTACCAGAAAAGGAAAAAGGACAAGGGTTTTATTCAAGACTTTTCCTGGTACCCAGAAAAGAGAAATCATATAGTCCAATTCTGGACTTATCCATTCTAAATACTTTCCTGGACATTCCAAAATTCAAAATGCTGACTCTTTAACAGCTACTGCCTGTGCTAGGCAAGAATGCCTGGTTGGTAACTCTAGACTTAAAAGAGGCATACCTGCATATCCCAATCAGGGAATCTTGCAGAAGATACCTCCGCTTCAAAGCAGGTTATTTTCATTACCAGTTCTCTGCACTGCCCTTTGGCTTATCTACTGTGCCCAGGGTCTTCACAAAGTGCCTGGCACCAGTAATTGTATTTTGCAGACAAAGAAACATTCAAATTTATCCATATCTGGATGAAGTCTCATTCAGGAAGAGGACAAGGACACTCTTCTTCAGCATCTGGCATTTGTAAAAAGGCTTTTAGCATGCCTAGGGTACACCATAAACGAAAATAAATCACAATTGGTACCCTCTCAAATAATTACATTCCTGGGTGCAAGCTTGAATACAACTGCCGAGATAGCTTATCTCACACCAGACAAACAAATTCAATTGACAACATACTTCAAACAAGTGGCAACAAAAACCCAGCTATCTGCAAGACAAATTCTGCAGGCTTTGGGGTTCATGGCATCCTGCATTCTACTAATTACATATGCAAGACTGCATATGAGGAAACTTCAGTGGTACTTAAAAAGCTTATGGAGTCAACATTGTCACAGCCTAGAAACAATGATTCCTCTCATTTCCTGCCTGCAACAGGAGTTCCTTTGGTGGGCAGGAGCATGTCACCAAAACAAGAGACTGTCATTCATTCTACCCCCTGCCACCCAAACCCTAACTACAGACGCATCAGACTGTGCTTGGGGGGCCCATCTGGCAGGGAGATGCAGTCAGGGCAAATGGAGCCCAAATCAAATGCATCTACATATCAACCAGAAAGAAATGCTAGCTGTACAGAATGCTCTGACAGCCTTCAAGGACTTCCTTCATCCAGGACAACTACTGATAAAGACGGACAACACCACAGTTATGTGGTACATAAACAAGCAGGGGGGTACCCACTCCTACCCCCTTTGCTGACTAGCCATGGCCTTGTGGAACACAGCCTTAATTTACCAAGTACATCTTCAAGCTCAATTCCTGCCAGGAAAGCAAAATACTCTGGCAGACGACCTAAGCAGAAATCTTATGGACCCACAGGAATGAAAACTGGATCCACAAATCTTCAGCATGATAACACAAAAATGGGGGAGCCTAGTCATAGATCTATTTGCCTCTCCCCAAAACTATCAGTTGGACAAATTCTGCACAAGAGCTTATCACAAAAAAGCATGGAAAGTGGATGCTCTATCCTTCAGCTGGAAAAACCTATCAGTCTATGCCTTTCCCCCTCTGTCTCTACTCTCCAAGGTTTTACTAAAAGTCAGACAGGAAAAAACAAAAATGATTCTGATGGCTCTGGACTGGCCTCACCAACACTGGTACCTGCTTCTAAGAAACATGTTACACCTTCGTCCGTGGTACTTGCCTCAAACACCTCATCTATTGTCTCAGCAGAACTATCAAATTCTGCACACTCAGCTCCAAACTCTGAATCTTGCAGCATGGCTAATCAACTAATTTCACCAATCACATCTCTCAGTAAACCTGTGATGGATGTCATTTTGGAGGCTAGAAGGCCTATTACTAGAAAATCTTGTGCTGATAAATGGAAGAGATCCTGTGCTTGGAACCAAGCACAAGGATTAGACACAACAAAGCCCGATATTCCTCAGATTTTGCAATACTTAACTGAGATACTTCACAAGGGCCTATCATTTTCTTCAATAAAAATCCATGCCTCTGCCATCTTGGCTCATTTCAACACAGAGCCTCCTCTTTTTTCTCATCCCCTGCTAAAGCAGTACCTCAGAGGGGCCAAAAATTTAAGGCCTCCCAGGAGAGCACCGACTCCTGCATGGGACTTCAATTTTGTGCTGGAAAAACTCACCCTACCTCCTTTTGAGCCAGTTGCTACTGCAGATATAAAATTTCTTTCTTCTTGGAAGACAGCCTTTCTTTTAGCAGTCACGTCAGCTAGAAGGGTTTCAGAACTACAGGCTCTCGTGGCAGTGGAGCCTTTCATTATCTTTTACCCGGACAGGGTGGCCCTCAGGACCAATCCTTCTTTTATGCCTAAGGTGGTATCCAGTGTCGGTCTTAACCAGACTATTCACCTGCCAACTTTTTTCCCAAATCCGCAGAACAACGGGGAGTGGATTCTGCATTCATTGGATGTGCACAGACAACTAAGATTCTACTTAAACAGGACAAAATCACTAAGAAAGTCTGAGCAACTACTGGTGGCATTTGCTGCAGGAACAAAGGGGAAGGCTATATCAAAGCAGACTATTTCAAAATGGATAAGCCATTGTATTCATTTCTTCTACTTGCACCATGGTAAACCTGTGCCCAAGGAGATCAGATCCCATTCCACCAGGGCTGCATCTACTTCTGCAGCCTTTCTCAGAGGGGCTCCTACCAGAGACATTCTAGAAGCTGCTACCTGGAGCTCAGTTCATACGTTCACCAAACATTACCATTTACCTCTCTTCTCTAAATCCAGAGCAGGCTTTGCCACTGCAGTCCTGCAGGGCATTATAGCTGCTTCTAATGCTGTTTAACTCCATCCTCCCATCCATAGCTTTGGGATTCTAGCCAAGTGTAATGACTGCAACAGTGAAACACGAAGAACATAGTACAGTTGTGTACACGTACCATAAATGTAGATGTTCGAGTGTATTCACTGTTGCAGTCCGGGTTACCCACTGGCCAGCCCCCTTTCTTCTCTTTTATTATACCTCTTCTTTCCTTCACTATGCTTAAAAGCCTTTGTGGTGTATTTGCTTTTAGCTGAAGGTAAATTTTTTGTGTTCCAAAGTACTTGTATGTATATATATATATATATATATATATTTTTTTTTTTTTTTTTTTTGCTCCCCATTTGGGGAACACCTGACATCTGGGGCAAGAAAAACTGATTAAAATGGCGTCGGCTGCTTGTTTTATACCCCTGATGACCTGACGTCATGGAAGAGGAGACAGCAACCGACGCAGGACCCAAGACTTTGTTATTCAGGCCGACTGAGGGCAGCCTGCCAGCAGATTACCCCAAATGTAATGACTGCAATAGTGAATACACTCGAATATCTACATTTATGGTAAGTGTACACAACTGTACTTTCAATAAATTGGGCAAATATATGAAAAATTTAAGGACTAACATATGGCACCTGAAACTGTTCAAAGCATATTGGAAAAAGAATATCACCGCTAGAGGTCGCAGGGTGAGAATACAACCACTGGTTGGAAAATTGGCCGACATATTAGTCCAACAATGGGTAGATGCACAACAGAATGCATCCCTTGCCTTTGTTTAAATCTTAACAGCATATTACGAACGCATCATAGAGTTTAATATCAGGGAGGTCAAACAGGCAAGTGAAGAACTGAGAATATATGAGGGTCAGCTACATTATGCGAACTGTATGAGCAGGTTATCTAGTGATTTATTGTCCTTTGAAGCCAAGATAAAAGATAAAAAACGACGTAAATTTACAAGAGACTTGGAGGATTATGAAAGGGGAAAATCTTTTGAATCACACAAACATTTACGCTTTTCTGACACCACTAAACTTGGCAATATCACATGTAAAAAGAGACCACGTTTGATCTTGAAAAAAACTGGGTACAATACATCGGGGGATGAATCCTCCACCACAGATACTGATGGGGCCCAAAATAGAGAGTCCCCGGAGGCCAAAAAGCAGAGTAGTCAGGAACACCATTTAGGGGAAACAAACACAAGGGTGGGCGTAAACACCGGAAAAGAAACATTGAAGAATATTTTACAGACATTAGTTCAGTAAACAATGAATATGACAACATTCATAATATATCTAAACATGTTTTAAGTACAGAACAGCAACAACTACTTATTAAAGGGTTAAGTTATGTACCAGGCTTTTGTGTTGATGAGAATTCATGTGTTACAGGTGTATTAGCATTTTGTAGAAACATTTATTTGAAATTGTCTTTTGGGTCCAATTTAGATTCTCAAAGATCTATGGAATTTAAGTTTCATAAATCAAGCTTTATGCCACCTATGAATAAGAATGTGGATATATTTCAGCAAGCAATTCTCAAAGATTTACATTTTAAGCTTTGTTCTACCCCGCTGCTTAGACATACCTTACACAGGAGGAACAAAGGGCCCTTCAGGAGCTTCATAGCAATACTGATACCACCATCCTGTCTGCGGATACAGGAGGGGCAGTTGTGCTTATGGATACCAGTTACTATTGGGCAGTAGGAAATAGACAATTGTCTAACCCTCTGCATTACATGCACATGGATACAGACCCTACTCCTAGATTTAAGAAGGAAATTAATTTTTTTGGGGCAGGCAGTGGAGGAGGGAATCATAAATAAAGCTACTATGTTACAGCTAAGAGTAAGGGACCCGGTTGAACAAAATTTTTACCTTTTACCCAAGATTCGTAAAAGTTTGGATAAGCCCCCGGGTAGACCTATAGTTTCAGGCAAAGACTCACTGACGGAGCCATTATCAGCATTTTTGACCCAATACTTGCAGCCATTGTTAACCAATGTTCGGGCAAGGATTAGAGATACTACAGAATTGCTACAAATAGTTTCTAATTCTGAGTTGGAACCAAATTGGCTTATGTGCACGTTAGATCTTAAATCCCTGTACACTAGTATACCCCACTGGGTGGGACTACAGGCCTTGGATTATTGGTTGAATGCAACCTGTCTATATCCTGTGGGCTTCAATACCCTCCTAGTCTGTATGGCAGAGCATGTCTTGACATAAAATGTCTTTTATTTTCGGGGCAGCTGCTATTGGCAAATCTAAGGAACAGCAATGGGGACATCTTTTGCCCCCATATATGCAGATCTGTTTATGGGTTATATAGAGCAGGTACTGATATATGATATGTCACACAACATATATCTGCTGGATATGGACATATGGAGGAGATTTTTGGACGATTGTTGGTTGGTGTGGCGTGGGGGTGTAGAATATTTGAAAGAGTTTGTACAATACCTTAATGATAATAAATGGGGCATTGAGTTCTCTTTATCATATAGTTGTGATGAAATGAATTTTTTGGATGTTAAGATCTTAAGGGAACCTGACAACTCTTTACGGACTGTAGTATTTAGAAAATATCCACAATATAACAACTTATTATATGCGACTAGCTTACATCCCACACACACCATAAGGAACACACCAAAGTCACAATTCTCCAGGATTAGACGTATCTGTTCAAGTAAGGATGATTATAATTATTTCATGCAGGATCTCACCTCTAGATTTTTGAACAGGGGTTATAGGTTGGGGGATGTGGTTACTGCCCGGGAATGGGCTTCTCAACAACCTCGGAAGGATTTACTAAAATATAAGAACAGGGATGACCATAATGACACGGACATCATTAGATTAATAACCACATATGGGAGAAATGTCAATATACTTAGGGATGTTATTAATAAACATTGGAACATTCTGAAAGCCAATGAGGAGCTTAGCCAGTGGTTACCGGATAGGTGTCCTTTTTTTTTCGTCATGGCAGAATAATAGGGTCTCATTTTTCCCATTATAAACATCAGCCCACAAATAGGGAATCCATCCACCAACTTTGCTTTGTAGGAGAAAAGTTAGCAGGTTGCTACCCATGTGGACATTTTTCATTTTGTCAACATGTGTCTAAAAATAAACAGTTCTCTAGCCAGAATACTAGTCATGTGTATGATATTAACTTTTACGCTAATTGTGGATCAGATTGGGTTATTTATTTAGCTTGTTGTCACTGTCGTTCATTTTATATAGGACAGACATCTAGACCCTTCCGTCTAAGAATGTCAGAACACTTAAGTGATATCTGTAACAAACGCATTACTAATGCTTTGTACAGACATTGTCAAATACACCATTCTGCCAAATTTACCTTTACTATCATTGACAAAATATTGGATAATAAAGGATGTAAAAGGGGATGGCACTCCCTGCTTAATTATAAAGAAAAAAAGTGGATGGTTAAATTAGGGGCATTTTTTACACCTGGCCTTAATGACAAATTTTAGAAAGCAAAGGAAATGACATCAGAGGATAAGTGCTTTGAATTGTTATTTAAGGAAATGTGTTGGAAGTTTATGTATCACTGATGAAGGCTGTGTGCCGAAACTGGTCTGAACGTTACTGATGGCTCAATAAAATTATTCTCCTTGGGTGCTACATGTTTGTGCTGGCTCTCATTTTTCTGAAGATTTGACTGTGGTTGGCCGTTTGCACTTGCCGTACCTGCAAGCTCTTCATTCATATTCATAGGTTAGAGACTTGTCAACAATGCCTGAGTGGGGTATTCTATCACATGCCTTGGCTAGGTCAAGATTCACAGTATGCACTGTTTTACCCTTTTCATTGCCTTGGTGACCATCTCATAGAAGTTTACAGAGTTAAATAGGCATGACCTTCCCATAACAAAGCCAAATTGTGATGCTTCCAATGTCTGTAGATTGCCAATATCATTGTTTATCGTTATCATGGTAATTCATTCCATGGCTTTTCATATTAGGCTTGTTAGACTAATGGGTCTGTAGTTCCCTGGGTCAGTTGATGGTGTGCCCTTGTGGAGGGTAATGACTGTTGCAGTCCTCCATTCACTTATTTCAGAGTTGTACGTGAAGAGTTGGTGAGATCATTGGTGAGATCATTGGTGAGATCTGATCATAAACTAATCTCACTGGAAATCCACATCCCGCCCCCACCCCAAACAAAAAAGACCATAGTGAAGAACTTCTCTAAAGCAAACTTCACACTACTCAAGACTGGTGTGGTATCCTTCAAGGCCCCTGAGCCAGAGGAAACCACAACCCAAGCTGCGGAAGCCCTTACAAATGCCTTCTATGAACACCTCCAGGACTGCATGGATCAGGCAATCCCAAATAAAACCAAGACTCTTTCCACAAAGGGCAAATGTCCAGTCTGGTGGACCCCAGCCATTAACAAACTTTACAATAAGAGGAGAAAGCTATTACATGATAGAACAAAATCCATAAAAGGGAAGTCACCCCTGATCATTATTAGTAAAAAATATGAGCACTCATAAAATCAACTAAGGCCAATTTTGAGAGAAAAATTGCCATGGATTCAAAGGACAATCATAAGGCCTTTTTCAGCTATGTTAGGAACCTGGGTGGAAACTCCCAGATATGCTCAGAATTAGTCCAAAATGATACAAAAATCACTGAACCCACAGACATTGCCAACATACTGGCAGACAGGTTCAGTGCAAACTTCACCCCCCTCCCCTAAAGGAGAGATAACTATGCCAGCTGAGTGTAGCCTCCCGGACATCTCAAATGCGCAGGTGAAAGCTGCTCTGTCTAAAGCTAAAAACACAGCATCAATGGGACCGGATGGTGTCCCCGGCTGTGTGCTACACGAGCTAAATGAGGAATTAAACCCGCACATAAGGCAGCTGTTTAATCTCAGCCTTACCACAGGATCGTGCCCAAGGAGTGGCGTCACGGCAACTGTGGTCCCACTCCACAAAGGCGCCTCTACAGACCCTGGTAATTACACCCCATAAGCTTAACAAGTCTAGTCTGCAAAGCTATGGAGAGGATCATAATGGAGCTCATAAACAAAGATATAGGGGACTTGCAGACATTGGACCCGACCCAGTTTGGCTTTGTCAAGGGAAGATCATGCCTTTTGAACTTGGTTGACTTCTTGGAAACAGTCACCAAGGCCATTGATGAGGGAAAGGCAGTCCATACAGCCTACCTTGACCTTGCAAAGGCTTTCGACACAATACCCCACTCGGGTATTGTAGAAAAACTTACCAGCTTAAATGTAAACCCATATGTCACAAGATGGGTTGCAAACTGGCTGAAGGACAGAACCCACAGGGTTAGAGTTGCTGGCGCTGTGTCAGACTCCAAGCCGGTCACAAGTGGTGTCCCACAGGGCTCGGTCCTTGGCCCCTATTGTTTGGCATCTACTTCTCAGAAGTACAGGCCAACATGGGAGGACTTTGGCTGACAAAGTTTGCAGACGACTGCAAACTGGGCCATAGTGGAAAGTGCATCGGACACGGATATCCTTCAGAAGGGACTCACGGAAACAGATAGCTGGTGCCAGAGCCATGGCCTGAAGTTAAACGCCAAAAATTGTATAGTCATACCCTACGGGAAAAACAAGGTGCCCCTAAGCTACCATGTAGGTGGCAATCCACTAAGCACAGAAGAGGTTATCAGGGACCTGGGGACCCAGGTTGACAGTGGCCTTTCTTTTGACACTCACGTTGCTAAAGTGGTTAGAAAGACCTTCTACATTGCCCACCTGATCATGAAGGGATTCACATCCAGATCTAGTGAGGTCATTGTTCCCCTGTACTCTTCACTTATCAGACCAATGATCGAGTACAATGCCCCATTCGGGATGTATCTCACCCGACATCTGCAGCAATTGGAGAGACCCCAAAAGTTCCTCACCAAAAGGATAAAGGGACTCCAAAATCTGTCATATGCTGCCAGATTGAAGAAACTCCAGCTCTATTCAGTCGCATACCGTCTGCTCAGAGGTGACATGTGCCTGACATACAAGGCCATGTCCAACCCGGAATTAATGGACATGCTCCACCTCAAAAATCCAAATCCACCAAAACCACTAGAGCAAGCGACTTAAACCTTAGCACGGATATAAATAGGACGTGCTGGAGGGATAGATTTATCACTCAGAGACTCCCTATGCTGTGGAATAAAATCCCGGTCCATGTGAGGCAGAGCACCTCGCTGACTCTGTTCAAGAGAAATCTAGACCTGTGGATGGGAGATCGTAGGTTTACCCCAGGAATCATCTCTGTGTCACTGCTGGACAGAGGCACAACAAACTAATGGGCACAGTATTTTTTCATATAAGGGGTGGCGTAAGCCACAAAAATTTGGGCTAGGCTTATAAATGCCTTAGGGCAGATAGCCTAGTATAAACCTATGAACCTATGAACCTATGAGTGCCTCAAGTGACCCTGACAGGTTCATGTTTTACACTGTTCAGGAGGCAACTGGAGATGTTATAGAGATCCATGGAGGTGGTGTTCTTTGCTTTAGTGAGAGCTGCCAGCACCTGGTCCTTGCTAATGGTTGGGGGTAGTATTTTGGAGGGGATTTCATCTGGTGGAGCTGGGAAGGAGGTGGGGGGTGAAGTTTGAGCTGAATTTATCAGACAATAGATTTGCTGTATCACCTGGATTGCTGAAGGTGGTACCATTCAACACCAACTCAGCTCACTACTATGTGTTACTTTTATTGTTTCAGACATAGTTGAAGAAAACCTTATGATTGTCCATAGCCTGTGGGGCTGTCCTGCCTTGTTGGACTTACTTAGACCTCTTAGCTTCTTGTTTAGTTGTATAAGAGAGCACTTGTCTTTAAGGGAATTGCTCTTCCTGATTTTGGCCATGAGTTTTTTTCTTCTGTTAAATACCCTGTTTAGGTAAGGGTACCACCAGTGGGGTTTGTTTTTGGTGTTTGTTTTGGATTTACTTCTGGTAGGTATGGCAGCCTCTATGCAGTCATCCACTTGTTTGTATAGGGAGTCTGTGATTAATTCTGCATAGGTAGCTGTGGTCTGTCGAGGTTGGACAGCCTTGAATTTTGAGAAACTGTCACTTAGTAGGATTTAGTTTGCCTTAGAATAGTTCTTAACTGTTACTTATTTAGCTGGGTTTCTTGGGTTGATTTTTGCTTCAAAGGGGACACCATTGTGTTTCAACCTCAGTAGTGAGGACATGACAGGGTGGGGGGTGAGGGATGCAATGCTCTCCCATTGGTGAGTACCAGATCGAGAATGTTTGTCCTCTGGTTGGAATGTGCACCATCTGTTCCAGGGTGTTTATGTTAATAAAGTTCAGGAAGTGTTTTGCTTGTGAGTTTGAGGCAGTGTAAATTCCCCAGTTTATGAAAGAGTAGTTAAAGTCACTGATGAATACAATGTTTGGTTGGATGGTGAGCTCCAGTAGTAAGTTTAAGTAAGAGTCATGAGACTCTAGGGACATAGATGGTAACCTGTAGCTAGCAAATATGGTGAACTGCCTTTTCTATGGTGACTTGCATATGGATGAGCTCCATGGTATCAACCTGTTTAACCAACCTAGAGGTATGTTTGTTGCTAAAGTAAATCACGACACCTCCACATTTGGCCCCGGTCTAAACTGTTGGTGGTCTAAGTGTGGAAGGCTATGTAGTATTGCACTGCCAGAGTACCTTCTATGACTTTAAACAAGTCTCAGTCATGCAAAGATGTCTACATTCTCCAGAGTGAGGAAGGCTTGAAGTGTACTGAGTTTTTTTGTTTAGGCTGTTAATATTGAGCAGTAGCACCTTAGGTTGCTTGGAAACTTTTTCACTATGGTGGTAGTTTTTTCTTTTGGTTATTACCTAAAAAGGCTGTAAGGGGGTGGATAAAGTTGTAGCCAATATCCAAAAGCCTGGGGGAGGGACAGGTATAACCTATCTTTGGTAAAGTAATGTGGTTTGTTTCATGTTCTCCCATGTTAACATATATTGGATGGCCCTGGTGCGACACGAGAAACTAAGGCAATTATTAAAATCAATAATTTTATGTCCATAGGTTCATAGGTAGGTACTGGGCTATCTGCCCGAAGGCATATATTAGCCCAGCCACGTTGTGTGGTATTCACAGCCCCTTTGGTTAGTTCCCTAGGCCCTTGATCTAGCACCTATTACCCTTGGCCCCTATCTAGTACAGCTGTTGGTATGATCCCTGGTGTGAACGTTCTGTTACCCATCCACTCGTCAAGGTTCCTCTTGAAGAGTGATAGTGAGGGGCTCTGTCTTATGTAGATCGGGACCTTGTTCCATAGCAAGGGAAGTCTTTGCGAGGGGAATCTATCCCTCCAGCATGTTCTATTCATTGTTGTGCTGAGGTTTATATCCCTAGAGCGTGTAGCGCAAGTGGATTTGGTTTTGCTAAGATGGAGCATGTTCAACAGTTCTGGGTTGGACATGGCGCTGTATGTTAGACAGAGATCGCCTCTGAGAAGGAGGTATGCAACAGAGAAAAGCCTTAGTTTTTTCAATCGTGCTGCATAGGGCAACTGTTTGAGGCCAGTAATCCTTTTAGTGAGGTACCTCTGTGGTCTTTCCAGCTGCTGGAGATGCCTAGCCAGGTACATTCCAATTGGTGCATTGTACTCAATAATGGGTCTGATGAGGGAAGAATAGAGGGGCACCACTACATCCTTAGATCTTGATGCAAACCCTTTTGTGATTAAATGGGTCACATAGAAGGATTTTCTAACCACCTTGGCAACATGGTTATCAAAGGAAAGCTGACTATCTACTTGGGTCCCTAGATCCCTTATTACTACTTCAGATTTCAGGGGGTTACATCCTATGTGGTAGTTTGCGGGTACTCTGTTTTTTTACAAAGGGGATTACTACGCATTTTTTAGCATTTAGCTTGAGACCATGGCTTTGACACATGCATCAGTCTCATTAAGGCCCTTCTGGAGGATATCCATGTCGGCCGGAGACTCTATTATAGCACCCAGCTTGCAGTCATCCGCAAACTTGGTCAGCCACAGCCCTTCAGTGCTTGCCTGTACTTCTGAGAAGTATATGCCAAACAGGAGGGGCCCCAGGACAGAGCCCTGAGGCACACCGCTCATTACTGGTCTGGATTTGGACATAGATCCCGCTACTCTTACTTTGTGGGATCTGTCTGAGAACCAGTTTGCGATCCATCTTGTGACGTAAGGGTTTATGCCCAGGTTGGTGAGTTTATCAATAATACCCGAATGGGGAATGGTGTCAAATGCTTTAGCAAGGTCAGGTTAAGCCGTGTGTACCTCCTTTCCCTTATCTATAGCCTGAGTAACTGTCTCAAAGAAGTCCACCAGGTACAGGAGGCATGATCTGCACTTGACGAAGCCGAACTGTGTGGGGTCAAGTGTTTGGAGGTTCCCAATCTCTCCGTTTATGAGTTCCATAATGATTCGCTCCATTGCCTTACAGATCAAACTGGTCAGGCTTATTGGTCAGTAGTTCCCAGGGTCGGTTGTGGGCCCACCCTTGTGCAGTGGAACCACCGTTGCTGTGTGCCATTCTATGGGTACATATCCTGTCAAGAGGCTGAGACTGAACAGGGTATTCAGATGCGGGGTTAATTCATTTTGGAGCTCGTGTATGACACAGCCTGGGACACCATCTGGTCCCATGGAGGCAGTGTTTTTAGCTTTAGATAGAGTCTTATTAACCAACGTATCAGTAATAACTGGAGTTACACAATCCCCTGGAATAGTAATAGGCACTGTAGGTGGTGGTGGGGGGGGGGGATTTGCACTGAACCTGTCAGCCAAGATTTTGGCAATGTCAGTGGGGTCAGTGTATTTTGTTCCATTTTGTACTAGCTCAGAACAGACCTGAGCGTTGCCATTTAGGTTTTTGACGTAACCATAGAAGGCCTTATGGTTATCCTTGGCAACTTTCTTTTCGAAATTGGCTTTAGTTGACTTGATGAGGGCCCTCAATTTCTTACTAAGGCTGATCAGGGAAGATTTTTCTACTTGAGACTTGGCCTTTTTTTGTATAAGTCTCCACCTTTTATTGTATAGTTTGCTTATGGCTGGGGTCCACCAGACTGGTTTTTTCTTGCTTGAGGAAAGAGTCTTGGTTTTATTTGGGATAGCATGGTCCATGCAATCCTGAAGATGTATATAAAGTGCCTTGGTGTAGGATTCTGCACCCTGGATATCTTGGTGAAGGTAGAATGCTGTTCAATGTAAAGCTTAACCACTTCAGTGACTTGGTAGTCTGTTGTAGCAAGTTGATTGATATAAATGTATTTATTGGATTATTACAGTTAAAAATAGAAGTCCTTTTTTCTCTTGTGTTGAACAGCTAACGTGTGGGGATCTGGTTCAGACTAAGGGAGCATTGACCTTTTTTTTTTTTTTTTTGCTTGAGGGGGTAGAGAGACAGATTCAGGATAGATACTGGGAGCTAGATGAGATAGCTCTGTAGAAGACTGCAGCACTTGTGCATCCTTCAAGCCCTCCACTCTTAAGAAAAGGAATAATACCAGGTTGGAGATGGAGAAACTTAAGACAACTTCTTTGGCTAATTCCAGCAGTTCTCTTTCCATTTCTGAACCCCCTTAAGAGAAAGTTACCTGCTGAGAAAAATGGTACATTTATTGTATGTAATTTGCTCCTTCCCTTTTCTAAAGAATCCACTTCCAGTTATTTTAACTGTTTTACAATATTCTAAACTTCAAATACAAATCAAATACAGTTGGTTTAGATTTTGATTTCTACTTTCTAGTAATTTGTTTTTTGCAGCAAACAGAATTAATAAGGCTTTACTATGCCTAGGCAATTCAGATCCTGTGTCCAACTCAAAAGAATAATTTCCTCAGTTATAGCCATTTGCTTCCCCCAATATTTCTAACAGAGTATTTTGTAGAGAATTTTTAAAATCTGCCAACTCAATTCACTAACAAAAAAAATGTTCCAAGTTACCTCATTCTTTACCATCACACCTCCAACATTAGCGATCTACCTCCGGAACAATTCTTTGACGTCTTTTTGAGGTATAAAAATGCCTAGACAAACAATTCCATGCAAAAAATCAGAAACCTTCTGGACTTTGTTGCATGCTTGGGAGCCGTACATATGTCCTCCCATTGTTTCCTTGTAAATTCCTTTTCTGGTCTCTCTTCCCAATCCTTTCTAAACTCCTCTGATCGATTCTTATAGTTACCATGCGGTGTTTATATTCCCTATTAACTATCCCTTTTTAACAGCAGCTTCTGTTCTAGCTTCAACTAAAAACTCTACCAGAGCAGGTCTTTTGCTTAGAACTGCCCTATCCCTTTCTGTTTGCCTATACTCTGATATCAGTTCTTGGTAGGAAAAACAGTCTCTTAATTGCAGTCTAAACTTCATCTTGACCTCATCCCACTCTATTACCTTTCCTTCTCTTGTTATTTGCTCCTTATACCTTGATTTCTTTGCCAGTTTCATCCAGTAAATTCTAGACCCCTCTTGCCTATTTTCTGTACCCCTGTTTGCAGTCATCCATATTGACAAAATCTCCTTTTTCCAGTCTTGTGTTGGCTTTGTTCTTCAAATACTTTCTGCAACTTTGTGAACATAATGTTCTGTATGGTTGTTGTTATTCTGTTAAGGATCTGCATCCAGAATCTCACTCTCTCTCTCCATATTTATTGAACTCCTCCCCTGCTTCATCATCAGTTTCCACTTTTGTTATGAATATGAGCCTTAACTTCATTGCTGTAAAATATAAACCCTTCATGATAGTTTTGTTACTATTTTCCCGCATTTCTCTTTCCTTTATTTCAACTATAGTTTGCACTTCCTAATAACTGTCTCTTCCCATTTTGCATTATCTTTGTTATTTCTTGAGTGGTATCTGCTACCCACTGCTTAAATGCTTGCCTTTTCAGTAAATAAGTTGGGAAGCACCAATGCCCATCTTTTTTCTCATTACCTTGGACCCTTATCCTAGTTTTTATAGGTGCATGATCAGATATTGTTATTGGCTGAACCTCTTTTCCCTTAAGTAATGAGCATGTTCTTGCCTTATACATCCCATATGACCCAATTTTTATACCTATAAGATTGGTAAATAAAGTCCACTTCAGCTTTTAAGGTTGTTTGTATATCCTGTAGTAGTAATCTCCTTCATTGGACCCCCTCATGCATCCTCATTATTATATATTGTAGTCCAGTCTTCATTATAATTAGGATCCCTCGCTGAAAGCTTTTTATTTCCCCTAGCATTCCTCTGAGTTCTAAAGGTGCTGTCTTGGGTAGGGCATGTAACCTTACCAAGGTAATTCTGTTTTCAAACCAGTAGTTCCACAAATATTCAATTTCCATCCTTTCTTTACTCCTCTGTTAGTAAAGGAACTCCTCAGCATCCCCTTCCCTTGTCCCTCACATTCAGTTGGATAACTCCCCTTAAATCCCTTCTTTATCAAGCTCTCATGTTCAGTCTTATCTAAATGGATCTGCTGCAACCTTGTTATTTGCACCTACCTCCTTTGTATGTAAGGTAATACTCTTTGCCTTTTCACTCTATTTATAAATCCACTCACATTCCAGGTTAACATAGAAAATACAGCCATTTTTACATATATTTCATTTTGTAGTTGTCACTACATGGCTTTTGTTTGATCATAATCTTCTCCTCAATTCTTTTCACATACCATTTAGCTAATGAATGTGTTAGCACAGAAAAAGCCTTGTACAACAGATGTTATAAATAATGTTATTTTTCCTAACGTTTCATCCCTCTCCGAACTCATACATATTCAAGAGCCAAATAACTAAAACTAATTTTGTGTGAAATACCACATAGGTGGCAGTACACTAAACACCGAAAGTGTGATAAGAGACTTAGGGACACAGGTGGACAGTTGTCTCACCTTCAATAACCACATCGCCACAACAGTCAGGAAATCCTTCTGTGTGGCACACCTCATCACTAAGGGCTTTTCATCCAGAAAAAAGGAGGTCATTGTCCCACTGTACTCATCCTTCATTAGACCCATTATGGAATACAACTCCTCATTTGGTATGTTACTCTCAAGACATCTGCAACAACTGGAAAGGCCACAGAAATACCTCACTAAAAGAATCACAGGCCTAAAGCAGATGCCCTATGCTGACCGCCTTAAAAAACTCCAGCTGTACTCTGTCGCATATCGTCTACTCCGAGGCGATCTCTGCTTAACATACAAGGCCATGTCAAACCCAGAGCTGTTGGACATGCTATACTTAAAGAAATCCCAATCCCTCAGAGCCACACGCTCCTGGGATCTAAACCTTGTCATCACAATAAACAAAGCATGCAGTTGCAGCTGGGCAGTGTAAAATGTCACATTAACTGTACTTTGGACTTCCAGTACCACGGTGAGTGTAAGAGTTCGTGGTTCAGGCCCACCACTCCAGCTTGTGTGTTATTATTGACTAGATAATTTCTGTGAGATTTAGTTGCCCCCCCCCCCTCCCCAACAGTACTGGGCAGTTCCAGAATAGCAACATGAAAAGAACTGAAAAAAGCTGCTATTTTGATGACTCGGTTAGTTTCAAATGATCTGGCATGCAAAAATAGCAGTATTGAAATGCCTGTGGACCCACAGACTTTACAAGGTGCAACCTTGCCCGAAAAGTCCTCAACCAATGACTCTGCACACTATTAAACATTTTGTTAAAAGAGATTCAGGTAAAGTTTGTAAAAGTAAGCTCTAAACAGGTAGACTTTATTTCTAAGGCTCTGATGAAACAAACACTCTGAGCATTCAGAAACTATTACTTTTCTTATCAGGTAATTTGGGGTCTGCAGGAGAGGATTACTGAATTGGAAGATAAAAGTTGAGCAGCTTATGGAGAAACAAGTAAACTTAGAAGACTGCATACAGAAATAATTTTAGATTGGTCAGAGTGCCTGAAAGGTTAGAGGGAACCAGGTGTGCTAACTTTGTTCAGACACATTTGGCAAGATGTGCATTGCCTCCCTGAATGTGAGATTAGGATTAAAAGGCCCCATAGAGACCTTGCTGAGTGATTATCTCTGAGAGGTAGGTGCCCCCCACCCAATACTGGAACGCCTGGAAACATTTTTTACATAATCATCAGCTGCGAGCTATTTGTAAGCGTGGTAGGCAGGGCAGAGTAGGGGATACCAGAGTTTATGTAGAACAGGATTTATCTATCTAAACTAGACAGCAAATGGCTCAATTCATACCAGAAATGAGGGAGTATCAGAAGAAAGGGCTATGGTTAAAGATATACTGTTCTATTCTTTTTAGTGTTCTTTTTCCAAATGCTGCAACATATTTTGTATATGCCAAAAATGCCAAAAAATATACCTAATCCAGACACTGATGTCGGGTCTTAGGGTACATGCACGGGGAGTTTACCAATCAGTGGGAAATGGGATTGGGAGTGCCTCACCCAAGAAGTTAAAGTGAATTGATTTAGCCTTTTCTTGCTTTAATTTTCAGATGGTTCAAATCTGTATTTGTTTAATGAGTGACTGCTTGTGCTAGGTGTGTGCTCACATATGGGAGATATTTGTACAGAGACATTGATAGCTTTGATGGAGATATTAAGTTATTCAGTTAGTTCTGAGTTTATGCAATTTTTGCATAGTTGCATTGTTGCTTCTAGCCAGCCTGCTCAGTGTCTCCACATAAAAGACATTTGGGAAAGTTTCTGAATTCTGTATGTTGACGTGGGGAAAGTTAAATAAGGACAGGGAAAGGTAAAGAAGTATGTTGGTGGGGGGGATTTTGCCTTTAAATTTTTTTGTCTATGTTTGGTAATGAATTAAAGTAGCAATGATTATGAAAAAATGTTTAGCCAGGTTATTAAGTAGATTTGTATTGTTTTGTGTGTGTGTGTGGGGGGGGGGGGGGGGCACAGCGACCATGATTTTTGTCCAACTTTTAAAAAGTATTGCTATTTTTGTAGTGTTATAGCCTTTTTTTGATGCACTGTAGCATTCTATTATAAGATTTGAATCCTACTTGGAAAACATGTATTGTTGATTGGCTGTGCTTGATGTTTTTGTTTGCACATAGTTCAAGGTTCTCATATTTTTTTGGGGGTGTATTAGGTATGTCTTTTTGTAGATCTCACATGTAAGTTTCTACTTAGATATTTAAACATATTCTTTTATTTTTACATGCTGAATGGAAGTATTGTTGTTTTCCTTTTGTGCAGTTGATGCCGTTAGGGGGCCTGTCAGTCTAAGATGGATAAGGTGTCAACAGGAAGAATGTAGTGCAATGATAATTATAAATGACACTCTTAGTCATTTAGAATGTTAATGGAATCACCAGCACAGTCAAGAGAAAAAAGAATATTTGCCTTTTTGAGGAAACAAGGTCTTGCAGCTAATTGGAGGCCCACTTGGGGCCTTGTGAACATTTGAAATTTGGGTTAGAGGTTTTCAGTTGGCCACCACAGACAGTTATCAGGGAATCTGTAGAAGGGGCATATTCATTTTGCAATCTGATAATTTTCAGATGAAGGTTGAGCATATTTTGGAGGATCATTGTGATAGCTATGCAACAGTCAAAGATTGGTTGAAGGGCAATATGCCACATTCATTTCACTTTACATCTTAGTTAGAGTAAGTTCCCTTGAGCTTATGGGGATTCTTAGTGCCATTATAGCTTTCCAAGAAGACATTACTCTTATTATATGTGCTTGGAATTTGTTGACTTGAACCTGTGTTGTAGATACTGGTGCCCAGCAGATTTTGTTCTTCTATTGGAAAGAATGCTAGCCTGCAAAAAACAAAGATAAAAGGTTGTGCACACTCCCCAAATTATGTAACACAAGACACAAGTGTGCTGGAATGGTCAAGGAGCCGAAAGAATTACAGTTGTAAATTTTATTTTGTTATTCACCACACACAAGTGTACAACCAATGCGTTTAAGCTGTAAAATTAAAATCAGTGTTTTTATCCAAAACACAGACTTCATCAGAGCTAAACTGCCATGGGTCTAACTGATCCTTTTATAAACGCTGAGTGAATAAAATCAGTTAACTAATAAAACATGTAGCAATTATTAACAACTTCCGTTTCAGTTATTCCTTATTTGAATAGCTCTTGAAGAAATTACTTAGACTCTTGACTAGCTGTACATACAAATAAAACATTAAAGAAATACATATGCGAGTAGATAAATATTCTTTAAAAGTATAAAATGAAATAAACACTAAGTGTAAATAATGAATTCTGTGAATAATAAATACTGTAATACAATAGTACAACATCGGTTATTAAAACATTATTAAAATTATGAAAAAATGCAGCTGTATCTTAACATTATAGACTTAGAACTTTGCTTTTCTTAATTTTAATACTGTAAAATAGATACAGTTTCATTAATACCTGGGGAGGGGTTGTGGCATTAAGCCTCAGCTGCCAGTATAATTCGCTATATTCAAGTCTTGTCTCCCAACTGCCTTCCCTGAAGTCTAATTCAACCCTATCCAAAGTAGCACATTTAAAATCAGCAAAGGCAGAACAAATAGTGGAGTGGTTAAATAAAGCATTATTAATATTCTTGTTTTTTATATCATATTTGTGTTCAAAAATCCTCCTGTGTAGTTTTCTTTCTGTTATGCTTATGTAAAACGCTAGGCAGACAGAATATTTTGCGATATAAACAACTTTTTTTAGATGTACCTGTCTCTTGTTTTAATTTAATGCATCTCTTGTTTGTATCATTCAAATATACCTTTTTGCCTTAATGTCTGTACAATAATTACATCTACTACATTTCATCATACCCTTTGTGTCTTGGTAAAAAAATCTAATTTTTTTTTCCAAAAGGCTTTTCATGCTATCTGCTGTCCTATAAACAACATGGGGGTTCAGTACCTAATGTATCAAGTATAGATGTGTTCACCTTAAAATATTCCAGTTGCTGATCACAGTCTTTTTAATCTCATTTATTTTACTTGAATACTTTAAAACTTTCGATCTCTCAAACGCCGTATCTTTCTTAGTGGGCCAGATTCAATAACACCTGCAGTAAATGTACACAGTCTGTATTCAAGAAAATTCCTACCACATTTTTTTGTGCTTTCTAGTCACTCAGCAAGGTAATACTAAGTGTACATGCAGTCTACACTTTGAGGAAACCTTTATGACTCCCCTCAATATTTTAAAGCTGCAAGAAAATCAGTAGGAAAACTAAAATTAGGAGGAAGAAGGTGTGAGTTATGCTTGTGTTGTCTGTTCACTCAGAACTGTGTACACTTAGTGTAAGCGTTAATGAATCCCAGAGGGTATCGTTTCCAATGTGCTCATTATGTTGAACTAAACCTTCACGTAATAAGGGCTTGAACATAAGACCCCACCCATCTAATATGTCCTTAGAAATATTCTCCAATTAAATTCTTGGGTAACCTCTAGATATAAACATATTCCAAAGTTTTTCCACCTCTGTCATTAGTAGGTCTCTGTTAGAGACCATTCTAGCTATTCTAATACATTGCCCCCTGAATATACTCTTCTTACACGTAAAGAGGTGGCAACTGTTAAAATGTAAATACATATCGTTAAATGTCGGTTTTCTATATATGTTAGATATAAATCCATTTCTACCCAGAAAAATAGTAGCGGCTAAGTAATTAATTTCCTTATCATTAAACTGATGTGTAAATCTTAAAAATGAAGTAGATGTCTCTCCACACTAAATAAAATCTTTAATATTTTCAGTAGGTCAATTCCATGAAATAAATATATTATCTAAAAACCTAAGGTATAATTTTACATATTGAAAAAGTTCAATATTAAAAAAAATTTTGTTCCCAAGTCTTTAAAACTAAATTAGCATAAGTAGGGGCACAGAGCGTCTGCTGTGTGGAAACATGCATGAATGGGCGTACCTTTGTTGAAAGTTGTGCGTCAGGGCTGGCAACTCGGCACATAAAAATCTACTGCCAATCATTAGCGTACCGGAGTTCCGCTCTGGCGACCCCTAACCAGGAAAAGCCGAAAGACACAACAACAACAGGGGCACATGCTGTCCCCATACCTACAACTTTAACTTGCCTATATTGATCCCCTCAGAGTGAATAAAATTATTGCATAACACTAATTCCATAAGATTGGTTAAAAAATTACCTTTGTAATTAGAAAGGAAATTACAGTTTATTAAACTTTCATGGAACAAGTCTGGCCCTTCAGTTTTTCGGAATACAAATCAATTTCAAGCACCTGTCTATATAAGTGGCCCAAGGATATGTTTTTGCACCTTGGGCTGCTACATTTAGCCTGAAGGGTGGATGGATCTACAACATTCACTTTTGGTATATCAGACATTGTGCGTATTCTGGGGAGCGTTAAACTTAAAAAAAACATACAATTCCTTAGTTAAAATACCCTGTGAAACTGCATAATCTAAAAACATTTCAATCTTTTTGTATACTATATTTAACTGATTAATAGAACTTGTTTCATAAGTGGATTCCCCCCTGCAAAATATTAAACATCTTATTTACATAGTCAATAGTGTCGTATAAAACCACACCTTCCCCTTTTTTAAATTTTTTTTGTATAATTGGTCAAGTCCCTTTAAGTAACTCCTTCAAGAGTTGCTCAAATAAGAAATAATTGAAATGGAAGTCGTTAATTAATATTTTGTAACTGTTTTATTAGTTACTTGATTTTATTCATTCAGTATATAGGATTAATTAGACCTGTGGCAGTTTAGTTCTGATGAAGTCTGGGTTTTGGACAAACAAGCTAATTTTATAGGTTCATAGGTAGGTACTAGGCTATTTGCCCAAAGGCATTTATAAGCCTAGCCGGAATGTGTTGGCTTTCGCTGCCCCCTTAGATTAGTTCCCTGTGCCTCTGTCCAGCAGAGCCACTGAAGTGATCCCCGGGGTAAACTTCCTGTTTCCCATCCAGTCATCAAGGTTTCTCCTGAAGAGTGTTAGTGAGGAGCTCTGCCTAATGTAAACTGGAATCTTGTTCCAGAGCATGGGACGTCTCTGGGACAGGAATCTATCCCTCCAGCACATCCTATTTATTGTTGTGGTGAGGTTTAGATCCCTAGAGCGTGTGGCTCGAGGGGATATGTTTTCTTTAGGTGGAGCGTGTCCATCAATTTTGGGTTAGACATGGCCTTGTATGTCAGGCAGGGATCACCTCTGAGTAGGCGGTATGCACCCAAGTACAGCTGGAGTTTCTTCAGTCGAGCTGCATAGGGGATCTGTTTGAGGCCAGTGATCCTCTTGGTGAGGTACTTCTGTGGTCTTACCAGCTGTTGCAGGTGTCTTGTAAGGTACATCCCAAATGGGGCATTGTACTATATTATGTGTCTGATGAGTGATGTGTAGCGGGGCACAATGACCTCTTTCTATCTGGATGCAAACCCTTTTGGGATTAGGTGGGCCACATAGAAGGATTTTCTAACCACTTTGGTGATGTGATTATCAAAGGAGAGATTACTATCTACTTGGGTTCCCAGATCCCTTATTTCGTCTTCCGTATTTAGGGGGCTGCCACCTATGTGGTAATTTGTGGGTGCTTTGTTTTTTCCAAAGGGGATTACTATGCACTTTTTGGCATTTAGCTTGAAGCCATGGTTTTGACACCAGGTATCTGTCTGAGTGAGACCCTTTTGGAGGATGTCTGTCTCAGCTGGAGAGTCAATATAGCCCCTAGTTTGCAGTCTGTGAACCTGGTCAGCCATAGTCCTCCTGTGCTTGCCTGTACCTCTGAGAAGTATATGCCGAACAAGAGGGGTCCTAGGACTGAGCCCTGGGGAATGCCACTTGTAACCGGTTTAGAGTCAGACCTAGCTCCCGCAACTCTTACCATGTGGGTTCTGTCCATGAGCCAGTTGGCGACCCATCTAGTGATTTAAGGGTTCATGTTCAGGTTGGTGAGCTTGTCTATAATACCAGAATGGGGAATGGTGTCGAAGGCCTTTGCGAGGTCTAGGTAGGCTGTGTGGACCACCTTTCCCTCGTCTATAGCCTTGGTAACTGTCTCAAAGAAGTCCACCAGGTTTAGGAGGCATGATCTGCCCTTAACAAAGCCGAACTGAGAAGGGTCCAGTGTTTGGAGGTTCCCAATGTCTCTGTTAATGAAATCCATGTTGATGCACTCCATAGCCTTGCAGACCAAGCTAGTCAGGCTTATAGGCCGATAGTTCCTGGGCTCTGTTGTGGCTCCACCTCTATGGGCACATAGCCTGTGGAGAGGCTAAGTTTGAACAGTGTTTATAGGTGAGGGGTTAGTTCATCTTTGAGCTCATGTAGGATGCAGCCTGGGACACCATCTGGTCCCATTGATGCTGTGTTTTTGGCTTTGGAGAGGGCTGTTTTAACCTGAGTGTCTGTGATTTCAGGGGCACTACATTCTTCTGGTATGGTTATGGGCCCTTTTGGGAGTGAGAGGGGGGTGAAGTTTGCACTGAACCTGTCTGTCAGGATGTTGGCGATATCAGTCGGTTCAGTGTATTTTCTGCCATTCTGCACTAACTCCGAGCAGGTCTGGGAATTGCCACTTAGATTCTTGACATAGCTAAAGAATGCCTTGTGGTTATCTTTGGAGTACTTGGCAATTTTTCTTTCGAAGCTAGCCTTGGATGATTTTATGAGGGATCATAGTTTCTTGCTGATACTGATCAGGGATGTCTTCCCCTCTTGGGATTTTACTCTTGTCTGTACTAGTTTCCTCCTTCTATTGTATAGCTTGTTTATGGCATGGGTCCACCAGACTGATTTCCTTTTCTTGGAGGAGTGAGACTTGGTTTTGGTTGGGATAGCACGATCTATGCATTCTTGTAGGTGCCCTTAGAGTGCATTAGTAAAGGATTTTGCAGCTTGGGCAGCATTATTCTTTAGCATGGGGGATTTGAAACTTTCCACCTTGGTCTTAAGTAACGTGAAGTTTGCTTTTGAAAAGTTTTTCACGGTGGTTTCTTTGACTAGGGGTGGGGGCGGAATGTGTATATCCAGAGTGATTAGTTTATGGTCAGAGCTAACCAGCGAGGGGTTGACCTCCAGTGTGGAACACCGGTCACCCATGTTGGTGATGACGAGGTCCAATATGTTGTCACCTCTGGTGGGGGTGTTGACCAGTTGATCCAGGGCGTTTGAGTTTATAAATTCTAGGAAGTGTTGGGCAAGGGAGTTAGTACTTGAGTAGTTCCTCCCAGTTAATGTTTGGGTAATTGAAATCACCCAATATCAGTGTGTTTGGTAGGACCTTTATGTTTCCCAGTGTTTTCAGAAATGTGGAATGGGGGTCCTGGGACATGGTTGGTGATCTGTAGCAAGCTACAATTTGAATTGCAGTTCTGCCCATTGTTAGTTGCACATGGAGGATCTCTGAAGCATCGTCCTGTGCCACTAACTTGGAGGTGTGGGTATCCTTGATGAATATGGATACACCCCCGCTTTTTGTATTTCGGTCTGGGTTTTGTGGCCGAAATGTATGGTATGAATTGTAGCCTGGTAGTGCTAGGGTGCTCTCTGGAGCCTTAAACCAGGTTTCTGTTACTGCACATATATCTATTTTCTCCATACTGAGGAGTGCTTTGAGTGTGTGCATTTTGAGGTTTAGACTTCTGGCATTGAGTAGCATTACCCTCAGTTTTTTGTTATTTGTGCTATTTGCGGCGGTAGGTTTGTCTTTTGAGCCTTGCCTAAAAAAGGTGCTGTGGGGGTGGCAAGAGCCTTAGCCAGTATTCGAAAGCCTAATGGTGACAAGTGCAAGCCGTCTCTTGCGAAGCAGTGTGGCTTGTCGAGCATGTTATCCCAGGCTGACAGACACTGGATCCCCTTTGAATGACACCAGAAGCTTAGCCAATTGATGAAATTGATAATTTTTTTATACCGTGGTATCATTCTTGGTGAGGGCAGGATGCTACTCAGGGCCAGGGTCATACCGGCCTGGGCTACGTGATCAGAGAGCTCTTCCATGTCTCTCTTCATGTAGTTCAGGGAGGTACGGCTCAGGTCATTCACACCAACATGGACAATGACAGAGTCATATTTGTACTTGTTCTGGAGTGACCTGAGTGCTTGTGTTATGTGGTGGATCCTGGCACCCAACAGGCAGCTAACAGTAACCTTCTCCTTGTTCAGCCTAGTGAGTGGGACGTCAGTGTGCCTGACTATAGAGTCATCTATTACTAGTGTGTTGGGTGTGTTATTTTGCCTTAAGGGCTGTGATTGCATGGTACACTGGTTTTGTGAAGTATGTGTTTCATGGTTTGTGTTGGGGGGTGGAGGTTGCTTGGATGTCTGCTTTGGAGGTCTCTGTTGCTTTTGCAGATTTTTATTTAGAGCCTCAGGGTATGTTTTTGTGCATTTATGTGTGTTTTTTGCTGGTGCTGGTTTCATAGGTCTATGTGAGACTGGTGGTGTGATGCAAGTAATTCCCTTCTCCTCTTGACTGTCTGGTCCAGTCTCGGGTTGAGAGAACTTAGCCTCCAGTTTGGCTGTGTAATTGCATCCCTTGCATGTATTAGTGTTTGGTGGTAGGAGGAGAGGGTTAATTTTATAGAGTTAAACATGCTGGTTGTACAGTTTCATGTGGTGAATAAAGACATAAAATTTACAAATGTAATTGTTTTGGCTCTTTGACCATTCCAGCACACTTGTGTCTTGTGGTTACAAAGAATGCTAACTTCTTACTTGAAGTTCATTGGATTACAAGGTGTTTTTGATGTGCTGTACCCCATCTCAGAGGTTCATAGGTGTGTACTAGGCTAATGGCCTTGGAGCCTTTACAAGCCTAGTCCATAGGATTACCCTGGCATCGTGCCACCCGACCTTAGTTCTCCGTGCCTCTGTTGAGTAAAGCCACTGGAGTGATCCTGGGGTGAATTTTCTATTTCCCATCCACTCATCAAGTTTCTCTTGAAGAGGGCCAGTGAGATGCTCTGCTTGACATGTATCGGAAGTCTGTTCCATAGCATGAGCAGTCTCTGGGTTATGAACCTGTCCTTCCAGCATGTTCTGTTGATTGTGGTAATGAGGTTGAGGTGTCTGGAGCATGTGGTGCAGAGTGATTGGGATTTCTTCAGATGTAGCATTTCTAACAGAGCTGGGTCAGACATGGCTTTGTAATTCAAGCAGAGATCGCCTCTAAGTAGGCGATATGAGACAGAGAATGGTTGGAGTTTTTTGAGTCTGTCCATATAGGACAAATGTTTAAGGCCTAGGATCCTCTTTGTGAGGTACTTTTGCGGCCTGTCCAGTTGTTGCAGGTGTTTAGTGAGGTACATGCCAAATGGGGCATTGCACTCAATGATTGGCCTAATGAGGGAAGAGTAGAGGGAGACAATGACCTTAGTAATGAGATGTGCCACATAGAAGGACTTTCTGACCACAGTGGCAATGTGGTGGTCAAAAGAGAGGTTGCTGTCAACCTGTGTTCCCAGATCTCTTATAATGCCTTCTGTGTTCAGTGGGCTACCATCGATGTGGTAATTCGTGGGAACCGGGATTTTCCCAAAGGGGATAACAAAACATTTTTGGCATTGAGCTTAAAGCCATGGTTCTGACATCAGTCTATCTCAGTGAGGCCTTTCTGTATGATGTCAACATCACTTGGGGAGTTAATAATAGCTCCCAACTTGCAATTGTCTTCGAACTTTGTCAGCCAGAGTCCCTTCGTATTGGCCTGGACTTCAGATAAGTAGATACCAAACAGGAGAGTACCCAGGACCAAACCCTCGGGGACTCCACTCGTGACTGGTTCGGGATTTTACTCGCTTCTCTCTGCTGCATGGGGCTTGGTTCAGTTTTGATAGAAGTTATATGACAGTATAGCATGCCTATTTAATTCTGGCCTTGTCTTTAAGACTGCTGCTGTGCTCAGGAAATGCACCTGCCTGTTCAAGGGTTAATTTAGGTCACATAGATGTTTTTCAGAGACATTGAGGTTTCCTTCAGGTTTGTTAAAGAGGAAGTCTTAGAGAAAGTTGTCAGCAGCTGCTTATTGGATATTAGTGTAACCTACAGAGGATGGATATGGACAAATCTGATAAAATGAAATGTGGGTTTAAGCAAGAGATCAGGGTTGCCCATATAGCTCAGAAACCCAGTTTGGAAACTGTATTTAGAAGCCTGCAACCAGTGTTACTATTGCAAAAGAATTTGGATAATTTAGATGAGGGTCAGAAACAACAACAGTGGCTAGATAAAGATAAGACTGAACAATATTTTAAGAAGTATTTGTAAATGTCCTTCCTTGATTACAGTTGCATGATTAATAACCTGTGGAAATATCCAGTCAGCATACCAAATCTTGGGCACCTTCCTCCTGTGCCATATGTCTGATGTATGTCCAAAGGTTGATAATGCAGTGCGGTACGTAAGGAACTTATGGGTAAGGAAAACCACAGAACTTTCTTGCCCCCATCCTAAACAGTAAGTTTTGTTTACACTTTGGTCTGTCAGCAGACTGATTTGTGAGCAGATGAAGTTTCCCCTTCGGGGAACCATCTTCATTCATTTCATTTTCTGTCAAAAAACGTGATTTTTTTGTATGTCAAGTAGGAGGCAAAAGTGTAACTATGGGAGGCAGATTCTGTACTTGGATAGTCATACTAAAAGTCTGTTTTAGTTGGGCTCCAATCACAATTGTAAAGACTGCTCAGTCTATCAGTCTTTTGTTCTTAAAATCTTGCAGAGTACTTTATCTACCCTTAAACTTTATTTAGAAAACCAAAGACCGGAAGGAGCTTGCATGGGATAAGATGGCCTCTGAATCATGACAGACAGGTGTCCCTCAACAGCTGAGGAAGTTGCTTAAAAAGTCAAAGCCTGGAGCTTTTGTTGTAAGGTCAGACCAGGATACCTCAGCTGTAGTTCTTAATGAGTTCTCAGACTTGCAGGGGTTTCTGCATCCCCACTGGAGGATGATAAGGCTGAGCTTCCTGACATGTACAGCTGGACTGATCAGACATCCAGTTTGGCTGGGAAGAGGGAATCGTGGCTTATTGTTTCTGAGGGGACCAGAGGGCATTCCTCAAATTCTAGTCCAGGAAGATGTATCAGATACCCATATTGGCCTACATTAGGGGTACAGTTCTTCCTGTTTTCTTCATGCTGATGCTCCTTGGAAAAAGAAGCAGAAGATCAAGCTGATTCTTATTTTACTAGAGGCCCTCAAAAGGAATGGTATGATTTTTCACAGGGGCTAATTAAGACTATTATGCCCCCTCAATTCTTTTTATCTGTTTCTCTAATACTTTATTCCCTTACAGGAGAATAGATAGTCCTCTTTTGAGGAGGATGAATCAGAATCTGTGGTGGATCCTTTGGCTTACTATTCCCTAATCCATTTCCCTATAGGTTATGAATTTGAGGAAAGTGACACCATTTCTCTTGATTCTTCTTTAGATAAACTTTCCTTCAGTGAAACAGTGCTCAAAATGATGTGGCAATTTCACTGGGAACATAAGAAGGTGTCAGATGTGCCAAAAATATATTACAGTTTTCTGTATATGTGAGTCCCTAAACCTGTCATACCTCTGGTATTAGAAGCCTTACAGGACATATTTGACACATCTTCCTTAAGTCCTGAATCTCAGCTTCCAGCATGCAAGAAACTAGACAGATTTTATAAGGTTTATGATACCCAGAAATTCCTCTACAAAAACCTTTCTTCAGACCCTGCTGTAATTTCCTTAGAATCTCACAAAATACCAAACTGTTGTCTTCTTCCAATTCCTTCCCCAATGATAAAGATGGCAGGCAGTGGACAGGTACGAAAAGAACATGTACGTTTAGTTACATGTTCTTTCCAGTCCATCAGTTACCAAACCCACATGATAAGATACCTTTTATCTGTTTTGGAAGACATTAACAAATTTATGTCAGACATGCCAGATTCAGACAGTAATGTGTGTTCTTTATCCCTGTTGATTTCTGACACCCAGGTATGCAGGCATTCTATTAAATGCAGCTGTGATGCGGCAGATGGATCTTCCAGAGCTATTGCTACTAGATCTGTTTTTAAGAAGGTATTCATGATTGAAGTTGCAGTCTGTTCCAGAAAATGTCAAGTCTGGATACACGTCTGAGTAAGGAGAATGAAATCTTTAAAAACTTGCAGAAGAGAGGTAAAATCATGCAAGATTTTAAACAGATATTCATTTCTTCCGTCCCAATTACCTTGTAAAGCTGGTTCTTTTTTGTGAATAACAGAAACAACAACACAGTGGTAAACAGTTCTGTAAAAAGAAATGTCTTTTTTTTATAAACAAGTATTAAATTATCACATATGACATAGGCAATCTTACATTTGTACAAATGAAAATAAACCATACAGACACAATCTCAGTTGCAAACCTACATTACAAACCATGTTGACACAACTGTAGCTGCAAACATACATGACCCTATAATATAGCCAGTCATTCCCAGTCAGTCATTGCTTGGCTCATTCATGTCCTGCCTTCTTTTAAACTTCATTCCTCCTCTACATGTATTGATCCCATATTTTCCATTTTTTTTATGTAATTTGCTTCTACCCTTTTCTAAAGATCCCAATTCCAGTTGTTTTATCTCTGTTACTATCTGCACTACTTCTAGAAAAGTTGGCTTAGACTTTGATTTCCATTTTGCTAGATGTCAAGTCTGGATGCCCCTCTGGAGAAGGAGAATCTTTTTGAACCTTCTGAATCTGCAACTTTAATCATGATTTGCTTTTTTGGCAGCCATCATAATTAGACTCAGCAAGGCCTTAATATGTCTAGGCAGTTCTGATTCTGCATCATAGCTCAAAAATCATTTACTTCACCCAGTATCTCCGACAGAGTAGTCTGCAAGGACTCTTTAAAGTCTGCCAACTCATTATATTCCCAGAAAACATGTTCCCAGTTGCCTCTTTCTTCCCCATCACACCTCCAACATTTGCTGTCTACCTGAGGAAAAATTCTTTGGAGTCTGCTTAGGGTATGAAAATATCTATGTAATCACTTCCAAGCAAAGATCCTAAGTCTTGTAGACTCTGTTGCATATTTGGAAGACATGCATATATCCCCCATTGTTTCTTTGTGAATTGCTTATCCAATCTCTCTTTCTAATCCTTTCTAACCTCCTCTGATTGATTCTTATAGATGTCATGCAATATTTTATACGCTTTACTAATTATTCCTTTCTTAATGGCAACTTCTGTTTTACATTTTACTAAAACCTCTACCAGTGCTAGTTTTCATTTAGGATCCCCTTATTTCTTTCTCTCTGACTATACTCTGATATCAATCCTTGACTGGGAAGGCAGTCTCTAAGCTGCAGTCCAGTTAAGTTTTTGGCATCTTCCCATTCTACTACCTTTCCCTCTGTAGTTATTTCCTTCGAAAACCTTGGATGTTCATCGTGTTTCACTGTTGCAGTCATTACACTTGGGTTATCCTGCTGGCAGGCGACCCGCAGTCGGCCCGAGTTCCAAAGTCTTGGTCCAGCGTCGGTTGCTGTCGCCTCTTCCCTGACGTCAGTGCGCCAGGGGTATAAAAGCTGCAACCGACACCATTTTCTTCAGTCTTTCTTGCCGCGCGGTGCCCGAAGCAAAAGCAGTTCGCAAGTGCCGGTTGGCCGACTCCTGAGATTTTCAAAATTGAATTTCAGAACCGAAGTCTTCAATAAAGCTAATTACCCCATTGGGGAAACCTTTTCTTGCTCCAGACCGATGTCAGTAAAAGTTAATAATTGTATTTCTTGTGGGAAGCAAATACCTCATAAGAACTTTCACTCTTACTGTATTCCTTGCATTGGGGATGGTGTCGAAGGCCTTGGTGAGGTCCAGATAGGCTGTGTGGACCTCCTTACCCTCGTCCACAGCTCTGGAGACCGATTCGAAAAAGTCAATTAGATTCAGGAGACAAGATCAGCCCTTCACAAAGCCAAACTGGGTGGGGTCCAGTGTCTGGAGGTTGCCAATGTCTTTGTTTATAAGTTCCATGATAATGCGTTCCATGCCCTTGCAGATCAGGCCTGTCAGACTGATGGGACGGTAGTTTCCGGGATCCAAGGCATATCCTCCCTTGTGGAGTGGGATAACTGTAGCTGTGCGCCACTCAGTGGGCACGAAGCCTGAGGTGAGGCTATGATTAAACATGACACTTAGGTGGGGTGCCAGTTCATTTTGTAGTTCATGTAGTAGACAGCCTGGGATGTCATCTGGTCCCATGGATGCTGTATTCTTAGCTTTGGAGAGTGCTGTTTCTACCTGTGTGGGTGTGATTATCGGAATTTGGCAATCTTTTGGTATTGAGATGGGCCCTTTAGGGGGTGAGAGGGGAGTGAAGTTGACACTAAATCGATCTGCCAGGATATTGGCAATATCCTTGGGATCAGTATATTTAATGTCATTCTGTTGTAGCTCAGAGCAGATCTGAGCATTGCCATTTAGATTCTTGACATAACTATAGAATGCCTTGTGGTTGTCTTTGGAATCTTTGGCAATTTTATTTTCGTAACTAGCTTTTGAGGATTTTATGAGGGATCTCAGCTTCTTACTGAGGCTGGTGAGGGAGTTTTTTGCATCCTGGGATTTTCCTCTTTTCTGCAACAGTTTCTTCCTTCTGTTGTATAGTTTGTTTATAGCAGGGGACCACCAGATTGGCTTCCTTTTTTTGGAGAAGAGCATCTTGGTTCTATTTGGGATGGCACGATTCATGCACGAGTGAATGTGCTCGTACAGTGCCTTAGTGTAGGATTCTGCAGTCGAACTTCCAGATCCCATCTGCGTGTGTGTTGTGAAGTTTGTCACTTCTGACTTCAGTAGCATGAAGTTGGCTTTAGAAAAGTTTTTTAAGGAGGTTTCTTTACTGGGGGTGGGGGTGGGATGTGGATGTCAAGGGTGATTTGCTTATGGTCAGACCTGGCCAGTGAGGGGGAGACCACTGGTGTGGAGCATCTATCTCCCATGTTGGTAATGACCAGGTCTAGGATATTGGAGCCCCTGGTGGGACAATGGATTAGTTGATCCAGGGCGTTGAAATTTATGAATTCTAAGAACCGTTGGGAAAAGGAGTTGGTACCCAGGTAGTTTTCCCAATTAATGGCAGAGTAGTTGAAATCACCTAGTATTAGGGTGTTTGGTTGTATCTTAATATTTTCCAGTATGTTTAGGAAGGTGTAGTGAGAATCTTGGGGTATGGTGGGGGATCTGTAGCAAGCTACAGTTTGGATTGCAGTCTTACCTAGTGTTAGTTGCACCTGGAGAATTTCAGATGCATTGTGTTGGGCAACTAGCCTGGAGGTGTGAATATCCTTGGTGAATATGGACACTCCTCCACCTTTAGTGTTTTAGTCTTGGTTTTGTGGCCGAAAGGTGTGGTAAGAATTGTAGCCTGGTATTGCAGGGGTGCTCTCTGGAGCCTTGAACCAGGTCTCAGTCACTGCACAGATATCAATGTTCTCCATTTTTAGGAGTGCCTCGAGAGAGTGCATTTTGAGGTTTAGACCTCTAGCATTGAGTAGCATTACCTTCAGATTTTGCATGCTTGTATCTGTTACAATGGTAGTTTTATCCTTTGAACCTTGCCTAAAAAGGCACTATAGGGGTAGCAAGAGCTTTAGCCAGTAACCTGAATCCCAGGGGTGACAGGTGCAGACCATCACTGGCAAAGCATTGTGGTTTGTCGATCATGTCTTCCCAGGCAGACAAATACTGGATCCCCTTTGAATGACACCAGAAGCTTAGCCAATTGTTGAAGTCAGTCATTTTGTCCTTGTACTGAGGTATCATTCTGGGCGAAGGCAGGATGCTACTCAGGGCTAGGGTCATACCTGCCTGGGTCACATGATCCAAGAGCTCTTCCATGTCTCTTTTCATGTAGTCCAGGGAGGTACGTCTCAAGTCATTTACTCCAGCATAGACAATGACAGAGTCGTATTTGTACTTGTTGTGGAGTGACTTGAGTGCATGCGTTATGTGGCGGATCCTGGCACCTGACAGGCAGCTGACTGTAATTTTCTCCTTGTTCAGCCTGGTGAGTGGGACATCAGTGTGCTTGACTATAGAGTCACCTATGACTAAAGTGTTGGGTACATTGTCTTGCCTTAGGAGCTGTTGTTGGGTGGCACACTGGTGTTGTGAGTTATGTGTCACTTTGGTTGTGACTGGTGTTTGTTTGCGTTTCGGCTTTGGAGGTCCTTGTTGCTTGGGCAGGTGAATGTTAAGGGCCTCCACATATGTGGGTTTAGTGTTGCTATGTGTGGGAGTTGATGGTGTGGGTTTTGAAGGGCTATGAGTTGCTAGAGGTGTAATGCAGGTGTTAGCCTTCTCCTCTTGACTGTCTAGCACAGTCTTGACCGGAGAGAGCTTTGCTTCCAGTTTGGCTATGTAAGTGCATCTCTCGCAGGTTGTAGTGTTGGGTGGTAGGAGGAGAGGATTGTCTGTGTACATGAGGCAGTTGCCACATTGCCCCAGTATGCCTAGATTCACCAGGTGGACAGGAGAAACCACCAGAAGCTGGCCTGTTTAGGTGCTTTTTTGTAAAGTTTAAGAGCTGTTTTCCCTTACCTTTGCAAGGTACTTTGCAGTTGTAGGCTGTTTAGTGCCTATGATTAATTTCTCCTTATTGACAAGGAGAGCTGAGTGCTTGTATCAGTTTCAGGCTTCCTAGTGCTTTCCAGCAGGTTCTAGAGCAAGTGCTAGTCACAGGGGTTCATATTTTAGTGCTACTACTGAGAAACCAGCTAGTTTTAAGGGAAAATTTGAAGAGCAGACTTTCTGGCACCTGGAATAGTTTAACTGTAGCCTCGTAGTGCTGCACGATGTGAAAAATGTGCAAACACACGCGTTTTTAAGCCAGAAAGTTGAAAGGGATAGAAATCAGCCTAAAAAGGCTAATAAAATTACAATTTCAGATCTGGAAACCACCCCTCTAGCGTTAGATAGGCAGTACAATGCTCACCAGTCCCACTGGTAGGCAGTAGGATTTCCTTCTGCCACAGCAAGGTCTGGATAGCTCTGAGCACAGAAAATAAAGTCCTGAGACAAGCAAGGCCTGGGATATGGACTGGCTAGAAAAGGTGGGAAACGAGCAAACAAGATAGTATATATATATTTTTGTTGTTGAAATAGGCTAAACAATGCAAAAATACAGTAAATAAACACAGAAAAGTCTAACACACTTGAGTGTGTAGTCCTAAACTGTAAATGCAATTAAAACTCTACAAAATTAGCAATTTAAAACTTTTTAAATGAAGCAAGGCAAGTGCACAACTGAAAAACGATTTAAGTGGCAGTAATACAGCAGAATAAGTAGCTAGTCTACATATACAGAAAAGTCTATATATACAGAAAAGCAGCTAAAACACACAAACACTTCAGATGCAGTGCAACCTAGAGCACTTGAGTTGTAGCAATATTAAGGCAATTACAGTTATAATAAATGCTCTAAAATATACTCTATATTTCCAAAATATTTGAGAAGCACAGTCAGAACATAAGGAAACTCAGGCAAAAAAATATATTTTTTTTTTGAAAGGGAAAAAGGAGAAACAGAAGGCCTTATCAAATGTTCTGTCTGTATTAGGTAGAATGAGCTAATGACACTAGACTGGGAGGAGTGTCCCAGATAAGATTTACAGTAGGGGCGGGCAACTGCAAAGCCACCAAGTATAACACAAGACACCAACAGGGATGGTGGGTGCGGACACTAAAGCTGTTAGCCTACAAAGCAACCCCTCTCATCCACTCTGCTCAGTGTGTATAGACAGAAACTCTCTCAAAGTTAGGGTTTAAATACCAGAAGAACTTTTTTTTTTTTACAAAAACACGAAAGAACCAGCCCCCACTAGCCTGCAGCTATTAGCCTACAAAGCACTAGAGAAAGCCACAAAATGAAAGCTTTTAAACAGATAAAGATTTGTAAAGATACAGAATGCTTTAACTGCAAATAAATCAGTTACCCGTGCAGATTACAATAAAAGTGCTATATATAAATTGCTAGAAACAATAAACTGTATAAATAATCGAAAACAAACAGGATACTTATATATCTCAGCTAATCCGCGGTGGTGGTGCTGTGGTAGCGTTGTCGCCTCACAGTAAGACGCTGTCCGGTTCAATTCTCAGCTAGAGCGTCTTCTGCGTGGAGACATGCGTGAATGGGCGTACCTTCGTTGAAGGTTGTGCGTCAGGGCTGGTAACTCGGCATGTAAAAATCAACTACCAATCATTAGCGGACCGGAGTTCTGCTGTGGCGACCCCTAACCGGGAAAAGCCGAAAGACACAAACAAACTTATATATCTCAGCTAAGAGTTGGAGTCAACACCTCTCATCCACTCTGCTCAGTGTCTATAGACAGAAACTCTCTCAAAGTTAGGGCTTAAATACCAGAAGAACAACTTTTTTTTTTACAAAAACACGAAAGAACCAGCCCTGACTAGCCTGCAGCTATTAGCCTACAAAGCACTAGAGAAAGCCACAAAATTAAAGTTTTTAAACAGATAAAGATTTGTAAAGATACAGAATGCTTTAACTGCAAACAAATCAGTTACCCGTGCAGATTACAATAAAAGTGCTATATATAAATTGCTAGAAACAATATACTGTATAAATAATCAAAAAAAAACAGGATACTTATATATCTTAGCTAAGAGTTGGAGTCAACACCTCTCATCCACTCTGCTCAGTGTGTATAGACAGAAACTTTCTCAAAGTTAGGGCTTAAATACCAGAAGAGCAACTTTTTTTTTTTTTACAAAAACACGAAAGAACCAGCCCCCACTAGCCTGCAGCTATTAGCCTACAAAGCACTAGAGAAAGCCACAAAATGAAAGTTTTTAAACAGATAAAGATTTGTAAAGATACAGAATGCTTTAACTGCAAACAAATCAGTTACCCGTGTAGATTACAATAAAAGTGCTATATATAAATTTCTAGAAACAATAAACTGTGTAAATAATCGAAAGAAAAACAAGATAATCTCAGCTAAGAGTTGGAGTCAACACCTCTCATCCACTCTGCTCAGTGTCTATAGACAGAAACTCTCTCAAAGTTAGGGCTTAAATACCAGAAGACAACTTGTTTTTTTCTTTTTTTTACAAAAACACAAAAGAACCAGCCCCCACTAGCCTGCAGCTGTTAGCCTACAAAGCACTAGAGAAAGCCACAAAATGAAAGCTTTTAAACAGATAAAGATTTGTAAAGATACAGAATGCTTTAACTGCAAACAAATCAGTTACCTGTGCAGATTACAATAAAAGTGCTAAAAAAAAAAAAAAAAAAAAAAAAATTTTCATCTGCTTTTACTGTACTTGTGTTTCTACCTACTTTTTTTACTTTTGCATCATCTTAAAAGTACTCAATTGTATTTATTACTGCTTGGTGTAACTCATTCTAAGCCTTCTGGTTTAAACACTTGGGCTTCGGACCAGTTGTTTTGCACTGAGAGGGTTTGTGGTCTGCACTGTAGTGAGCTTACATCCTTCTAGGTTGGGAACTGCTGATTGAGGGCTCAGTGTCTGTTATTCTAAAAGTGTATTAATTCTGGTTTAAGCACTTGGGCTTTCAGGCCAGTTATTTTACATTAAGAGGGTTCGTGGTCTGCACTCTTGTGGGAGGAGAGGCTGGACTCTGCCCTTCTGAGCTGGAAATTTCTGAATGAAGGCTTATAGTGCATGCATATCTGAACTGCTTCTTACTGAAGTTGGTGCGCCTTGTTTGCTGTGGCATAGACTGGATTCGGGCCTGCTGGATCTAGCTTTGTTTGTGTAACTTGAGCACTAATCCAGGCATTCTCTAAAGTATTCAATTGTATTTATTACTGCTTGGTAGTAACTTGATTAAAGTTTAGCTGTCATTCTAAGTCTTTTGGATTAAGCACTTGGGCTTCAGACCAGTTGTTTTACATTAGGAAGGTTTGTGGCATGCACTGTGGTGGCAGGACAGGTAGCTTTCATCCTTCTAAGTTGGGAACTGCTGATTGAGAGCCCAGTGTCTGTTATTCTTAAAGTGTATTAGTTCTGGTTTAAGCACTTGGGCTTCAGGCCAGTTATTTTACATTAAGAAGGTTTGTGGTCTGCACTCTTGTGGGAGAAGAGGCTGGACTCTGCCCTTCTGAGCTGGGAATTTCTGGTTAAAGGTCTATAGTGCCTAAATATTTGAACTGTATCGTACTGAAATTGGTACACCTTGTTTGCTGTAGCATAGACTAGATCCAGGCCTGCTGAATATAGCTTTGTTTATATGCTTGTTGTTTATTTGCTTGTTATTTCCCTGGAACGCTAATTCCACCTAATACGCGGCTTCTCAGCGCTTCTGTGGATCACTAGTGATATCTGCATTGCTTACTGTACTTATTTCCTTGTTTCACTTGAAAGAAAGTTACTGTTTGTCGTTTTTGCATTTAAGTTACCTGTAACACATTGCACTTAAGTTACCTGGCACTTGCTCACTAAAGCAATTATATAAGTCAGCACTAAAAATTAAAAGCACTACACCCTCACTCCCCACTGGCCCTGGTTTTCAATTATTAAGGAATTCCCAGTATTATTCTAGCATGTCCAAAGGTCAGTTGTCAATCTCCTCTCTGGTCCAGCTGGTGAATCTGGGAATTTTGAGGCAATGTTACAACTGCCTCATGTACACAGACAACCCTCTCCTTCTCCCAACAAATTCCAACACATGTGAGAGATGCAATCATATAGCCAAACTGGAGGCCAAGCTCTCTCAACTTAGTACTGGCATAACCAGTCAGGAGGAGAAGGAAACCACACTCACTACAATTCCAGTCTCACATAGACCTACCACGACAGCAAACCAAACACATAATCACACAAAAACATACTCGGAGGCTCTAAATAAAGATCTGCCGAGCAGGAGAGACCTCCAAAGCAGACACCCAAGCAGCCACTACCCCAAAACAAAACACGTGCAACACATATCTCACAAAGCCAGTGTGCCAAACAGTCACAGCCCTTAAGACTAAACAACACACCTGATACACTTGTAATAGGTGACTCTATCGTCAGGCACACTGACATCCCGCTCACCAGGCTGAACAAGGAGAGGGTCACGGTGAGCAGCCTGTCAGGCGCTAGGATCCGCCACATAACACAAGCACTCAGGTCACTCCAAGGCAAGTACAAATATGACTCAGTCATTGTCCATGCTGGTGTGAATGACCTGAGACGCACCTCCCTGGACTACATGAAAAGAGACATAAAGGAGCTCTCTGAGCATGTAGCCCAGGCCGGTATGACCCTGACCTTGAGTAGCATCTTACCCTCACCAAGAATGATGCCACAATATGAAGACAACATGATCAATTTCAACAATTGGCTTAAGTACTGGTGTCATTCAAAGGGGATCCAATGCCTGTCAGCTTGGGATGATATGCTCGACAAGCCACGATGCTTCGCTAGGGACGGCTTGCACCTGTCACCCCTGGGCTTTCGGATATTGGCAAAGGCTCTTGCTACCCCCATAGTGCCTTTTTTAGGCAAGGCTCAAAAGACAAACCCACCTCCATAGGTAACACAAGGGATAAGAAACTAAGAGTAATGCTACTCAACGCCAGAAGTCTAAACCTCAAGATGCACGCATCAAACTCTCCTTAGCATGGAGAACATCGATATCTGTGCAGTAACAGAAACCTGGTTCAGGGCTCCGAGAGCACCCCAGCACTACCAGTTTATACCTCATACCATGCTTTTCGCCCCAAAACTTGGACCGAACCACAAACGGAGGGGAGTATCGATATTCATCAAAGATACCCACACCTCCAGGTTGGTGGCAAAGCACAAGCATCAGAAACTATCCATGTGCAACTAACAGTGGGTAAAACTGCCTTCCAGTTTATAGCCTGCTACAGACCACCCTCCCAAACCCAGGAACCCCACTCGGCCTTCCTGAAAACACTGGAAAATATGAAGGTCTCTCCAAACACCATTATATTGGGCGACTTCAACTACCCAAACATAGACTGGGAGCATTACTCTAGCTCCAACACCCTAGCCCAAAGGTTCCTAGAATTTATAAACTCAAATGCTATGGAACAACTTGTTACCACTCCCACAAGAGGGGAAAACATACTGGACCTGATCATCACCAACATGGGGACTCTATGCTGCAGACCAGAAGTGTATCCCTCACTGGTAAGATCAGACCATAAACTAATCTCACTGGATATTCACATCCCGACCCCACCCCCTGCCCAGAAAACCACAGTGAAAAACTTCTCTAAAGCAAATTTTACACTCCTCAAAACTGGGGTGGAATCCTTCAAAGCCCCCGGGCCTGTGGAAAATACGGCCCAGACCGCAGAATCCTTTATAAACGCATTCTATGAACACCTTCAGGAATGCATGGATCATGCGATCCCAAATAAAACCAAGACCCAATCCTCCAAAGGCAGATGTCCTGTCTGGTGGACCCCAGCCATAAACAAACTATACAATAGAAGGAGGAAGCTACTAAATGATAAAGCAAAATTCCAAAAAGGGAAGGCATCACTGATTAGTATTAGCAAAAAACTACGGGCACACATAAAATTGTCTAAGGCCAGCTTCGAGAGAAAAATTGCACAGGACACTAAGGATAATCACAAGGCTTTCTTTAGGAACCTGGGTGGTAATTCCCAGATATGCTCAGAATTAGTCCAAAATGACAAAAAATACACCGAACCCACAGACATTGCCAACATCCTAGCTGACAGGTTCAGCGCAAACTTCTCCCCCCTCTCCCCACCAAAAGGGCAAATATCTATCCCAGCAGAGTGCTGCCCCCCTGATATCTCAGATGCCCAGGTAAGAGCCACCCTCTCCAAAGCAAAAAACACAGCATCAATGGGACCAGATTGTGTCCCGGGCTGCGTCCTACATGAACTCAAAGAAGAGCTAAACCCAAACATAAAACTACTGTTCAATCTCAGCCTTACTACAGGATATGTGCCCAAAGAGTGGCGTACAGCAACAGTGGTCCCTCTCCATAAAGGTGGTGCCTCAACGGATCCTGGAAACTATCGCCCCATAAGCCTGACTAGCTTGGTCTGCAAAGCTATGGAAAGGATCATCATGGACCTCATAAATAAAGATATTGGGGACCTACAAACACTGGATCCTACCCAGTTCGGCTTTGTTAAGGGCAGATCCTGCCTTTTAAACCTGGTTGATTTCTTTGAAACAGTCACCAAGGCCATTGACGAGGGAAGGTGGTCCACACAGCCTACCTGGACCTCGCAAAGCCTTCGATACAATACCCCACTCGGGCATTATAGATAAGCTCACCAGCTTAAATATAAACCCCTATGTCACTAGATGGATTGCAAACTGGCTCAAGGACAGAACCCACATGGTTAGAATTGCTGGAGCCATGTCAGACTCCAAACCAGTTACAAGTGGTGTCCCACAAGGCTCAGTCCTGGGACCTCTCTTGTTCGGTATATATTTCTCGGAGGTACAGGCCAACACGGAAGGACTGTGGCTGACCAAGTTCGCAGATGACTGCAAACTGAAGCCATAATCGACTCTCCAGCCGACACAAGCATCCTCCAAAAGGGCCTCATAGAAACAGACAACTGGTGCCAGAGCCATGGCCTCAAGCTAAATGCCAAAAAGTGTATAGTCATCCCCTTTGGCAAAAACAAAGTGCCCACAAATTACCACATAGGTGGAAATCCATTAAGTACAGAAGAAGTAATTAGGGACCTGGGGACCCAAGTTGATAGTAATCTCTCATTTGACAACCACGTGGCCAAAGTGGTTAGAAAAACATTTTATATAGCCCACCTAATCATGAAGGGATTCACATCTAGATCAGGGGAGGTCATCGTGCCTCTTTACTCATCCCTCATCAGGCCCATAATTGAGTACAATGCCCCTTTTGGGATGTACCTTACCAGACACCTGCAGCAACTGGAAAGACCCCAAAAGTACCTCACCAAGAGGATCAAAGGGCTCAAACAGATGCCATATGCTGCCCGGTTAAAGAAACTCCAGCTCTACTCAGTGGCATACCGCCTGTTAAGAGGCGATCTGTGCCTGACGTATAAAGCCATGTCCAACCCGGAATTAATGGACATGCTGCACCTCAGAAAATCCAAATCCCATCGAGCTACGCGCTCAAGAGACTTGAACCTCAGCACTGAAATAAATAGGATTCATAACCCAGAGGCTCCCTTCACTCTGGAATAAAATCCCAGTCCAGGTTAGGCAGAGTCCCTCATTGACTCTCTTCAAGAGGAATCTTGATGAGTGGATGGGAGATCGTAGGTTTACCCTGGGTATCACTTCTGTGTCACTGTTAGACAGAGGCACAGTATACTAACCTTGAAAAAGGGCATAGCAAAATAAATTTAAAATGGGTGGCGAAAGCCAAACACATTCTGGCTAGGCTTATAAATGCCCTAGGGCAGATAGCCTAGTATGAACCTATGAACCTATAAATTGCTAGAAACAATAAACTGTATAAATAATCGAAAAAAAACCAGGATACTTATATATCTCAGCTAAGAGTTGGAGTCAACACCTCTCATCCACTCTGCTCAGTGTGTATAGAACAGTCATCCATGCCAAAGAAACAGATGCTTAAAATGGCTGAAGACCTAATTACTTTAATCAGGGGTTCCCATCCCCCCCGACAAAAGGCCTAGGCAGGATACTGATTATGACTCCTATGACCAGGTTTCCATTTCCTCTGATTCCTCTTCTGATCAGGGATACTCTCTCCCTCCCTATGAGGACTCTGATGCAGAAGGGTCCATTCCTTCCGCCTCTCCGCTTGAGGATTATTCTTTTGGGGAAACCCTGCACACCATGAGGGAGCATTTCCATTGGGAGAGCCAGGATTATTCTGAATCCAAGAAAAGGCTCAGAGACTTCCTTTTATTGCCTCAGCACAGGTCCCTGGCTATCCCCCCCCCCCCCGTGCTTGATATTGTTGATGATGTTTTTTCTGAATCCAGTCTGTCTCCTGATTCTTTACCCCCTGCACCAGTCAAGCCAGATAGGTACTTCAGAGTCCCTGAGTCTCATAAATTTCTTTACAAAAACCCCGCTGCAGACCCAGAAAAAAATTCCCAGGGTCCTAAAGGGGTTAAGGCTTCTACTGCTAAAAATCCTGTCCCCTCGGATAGGGATTCCAGAGCTCTGGACAGATGGGGGAAAAAAGTTTACACTTCTGCTACTTTAGCTGTAAGAGCTTTAAACTGTCAGTTTTACATGCTTAAATACCAATAGTACCTCATGTCTTTGTTAAAGCAGAGAATGGTTTCAAATACAGAAGGTTCTGACAGTAAAGAAATGCAGGATTTATTGCATGCAGTTGAACAAGTAGGAAAGCATACTCTGCAATGTGGTTTTGATTCATTAGAGGCTTCTTGTAGAGCCGCAGTTACAGGCTCTGTTATTCAAAGGTATGCTTGGTTGAAAGAACAAAATTTACCTTACCATGTTAAAGTAAAGTTATTGGATGCGCCATTACAGCATGATACTTTAGTGTTAAGGCAAAAGAAAATGGAGGATAAAGCAAAGCCAATGCAGACAGTGAAAGATTTCGTACAGGTCCAACCACCTTGATTCGGCAGAAACTGGCCTTCAAAAAATTGGTCCTTTCCAGTGTCAGACAGGCCACAAAGAGGCAGATACAGACACCCAAGAGGCAGATCACAGCCCCAAGGCTCCTACAGACCTAAGCAATGGGGTGCTTCCAACCCCAAAGGATGGGAAGACAAATCACAACCTTATAGGAAACAGTACCAATGGCTTCCCTCTGCAAATGCCAACCACTTACCTCTTGACAGCACCTCTAGGGGGGAAGCTAGCACTTTTCTCAAAAAAAATGGCACATGATCACCCAGGACCAATGGGTGCTGAATATTGTTTCTCAGGGTTACAGGTTCCACTTCCACACACTTCCAAAACCAAAAGGTATGCAAGACCTGCCACAAAACCAATGGGCAGAGGCACAAAAACAGATTGCTGCTCTTATGGACATGAGAGCTATTCAAAAAGTTCCACAGCAAGAACAGAGACAAGGATTTTACTCAAGACTTTTGTTAGTACCCAGAAAGGACAAAGCCTGGAGACCAATACTGGACCTGTCAACCCTAAATACTTTCCTGGATGTTCCAAAATATAAAATGTTAACACTACAGCAGCTTCTGCCCATGCTAGGCAAAAAGGCTTGACTAGTTACTTTGGACCTCAAGGAGGCATAACTGCATGTCCCAATCAGACAATCTTGCAGAAGATACCTCAGATTCATAGCAGGCTCAATGCATTATCAATTCTCTGCACTGCCCTTTGGCTTATCTACTGCGCTCAGGGTCTTCACAAAATGCCTGGCACCAGTAATTGCATTTTGCAGACAAAAAGGAATTCAAATATATCCCTACTTGGACGACTGCCTTATTCAAGCAGAGAGCAAGGACATTCTTCTAAAGCATCTGGCATTTGTAAAAAGATTGCTGATTTGCCTAGGGTGCACAGTAAACGAAAAGAAATCAAAACTAGTGCCCTCTCAAGAGATAATATTCCTGGGTGCAAGCTTAAATACAACTGCCCAGATGGCTTATCTCACGCCAGAGAAACAAAGGCAACTGACTCATTACTTTCAAATGATGGCAACAAAAACCCAGCTTCCTGCAAGAAAAATTCTGCAGGCCCTGGGCTTCATGGCATCCTGCATTCTACTAATTCCATATGCAAAACTGCAATGGTACCTAAAAAGGGTTTGGACTCAGCATTGTCACAGCCTGGAGACAATCATAACCTTAATTCCCTGCCTACAACATGAGTTTCGATGGTGGGCTCAAGCCTGTCACCACAAGGGACAGCCTTTCACTTTACCCACAGCCAGGCAGATAATAACAACAGATATATCAGATTATGCCTGGGGGGCACATATGGCAGGAAAATGTATTCAGGGCATGTGGACCAAGGAACAAATGCATCTTCACATCAATCAAAAAGAGATGCTAGCTGTACAGAATGCCCTGACAGCTTTCAAGGACCTAATACATCCAGGACAACTATTAATAAAGACTGACAATACCACAGTTATGTGGTACATAAACAAGCAAGGGAGCACACATTCTTACCCCCTATGCAGACAAGCCATGACTATGTGGAACACAGCACTGACCTGTCAAGTACGTCTGCAGGCACAATTCCTGCCAGGAACAAAAAAATACACTGGCAGACGAACTAAGCAGAAATCTCATGGATCCTCACGAATGGAAGCTCAATCCACAAGTATTCAGCATGATAACAAGGAAATGGGGACGCCCAGACATAGATCTCTTTGCCTCCCCACACAATTACCAAATACAGAAATTTTGCACAAGAACTTATCACTCTCAAGCATGGAAAGTGGATGCTCTTTCATTCAGCTGGAAAGGCCTGACAGTCTATGCCTTCCCTCCGATGCCTCTTCTCACCAAGGTGTTACTAAAAGTCAGACAAGAAAGGCCAAGAATGATCCTGATTGCACCAGACTGGCCACGCCAGCACTGGTACCCAATCCTAAGGAATTTGTCTCAAGGCCCAGCTTGGCTTCTACCTCAAATACCTCATCTTCTGACACAACAAGACAATCAGACTCTGCACAGTCAACTCAGAACCTTAAACCTGGTAGCATGGCAGATAATGTAGACACTCAGACTGCACCTCTCTCTAAAGCTGTTATGGATGTCATTTTAGAAGCCAGGAGGCCCAGCACTAGGAAATCTTATGCAGAAAAATGGAAGAGATTCTGTGCTTGGGACCAGGCACAAGGGCTTGAACCACTTGTCCCTAATATACCTCATATTTTACAATACCTTACTGAGATGTTGGACAAAGGCTTATCTTTCTCATCTATTAAAATCCATGCCTCTGCCATTTCAGCTCATTACAATACGGAACCTCCTATTTTTTCACATCCTCTACTACGACAGTACCTCAGAGGGGCAAAAAATATAAGACCCCCAAGGAGAGCACCAGTCCCTACTTGGGACCTCAATTTTGTTTTAGAAAAACTCACACTGCCTCCTTTTGAACCAGCCAGCACAGCTGATCTAAAATTCTTGTCATGGAAAACTGCTCTGCTCCTAGCAATAACTTCTGCAAGGAGAGTCTCAGAGTTACAGGCATTAATGGCTGTGGAACCTTTCCTCATTTTTCATCAGGACAGGGTGTCTCTTAGGACAAACCCAACATTCATGCCGAAGGTGGTCTCCAGTGTGGCCTTAAACCAAACCATTCATTTACCTACTTTTTACCCAAATCCCCAGAATAAAGGGGAGAGACTTCTGCACACTTTGGATATACACAGGTAGCTACGTTTCTATTTGGATAAAACAAAAGCTTTCAGAAAAACTGAGCAACTGTTTGTAGCATATGCTGCAGGATCACAAGGAAAGCCTATTACAAAGCAGACAATCTTGAAATGGATAGGACACTGCATCCGCTTCTGTTATGCACAACATGGCAAATCAGTGCCTAAGGACATTAGGCCTCATTCTACCAGAGCAGCAGCCACTTCAGCAGCTTTTCTCAGAAGAGTACCAACCAAAGACATTTTAGAAGCTGCAACCTGGAGCTCAGTGCACACTTTCACCAAGCACTACCACTTACCTCTCTACTCTAAATCCAGAGCAGGCTTTGCCACTGCAGTTCTGCAGGGCTTGTTAGCCTCTCCAAATCCAATTTAGACCCAGCCACCCATACCTCAGCTTTGGGATTCTACCCAAGTGTAATGACTGCAACAGTGAAACACGATGAACATAGTACAGTTGTGTACCTACCATAAATGTAGATGTTCGAGTGTATTCACTGTTGCAGTCCAGGTTACCCACCCACCATCCCCTTTTTTTCTTTGCTGGGACTTTTCTGTACTTCTCATCTCTATACTACCTATGTGGTGTATTTGCTTGTAGATGAAGGAAATGTTTATAGTAATATATGCATGTTTTTTGGCATAATTTTATCTTTCCAGCCTTCCTATCTGGGGGCACCTGACACCTGGGGCAAGAAAAACTGAAGAAAATGGCGTTGGTTGCAGCTTATACCCCTGGCGCACTGACGTCAGGGACTTTCCTGTAGATTGGTTATACATCACCATTTGTATCTCATCTCCTTCTATCCTATTAGTAACTGAGCCTCCTCTTCTTCTAACATTGGCATATTTAATTCTTCAATAAACATTTCCATTTGTACATTTTCTTGATTTCCATGTTTATCTGCTTTACACAGACTTTCATAGAATTTCCAATATATTTTTAATACTTCTACAGAATCCCTTATTATTTTCCTTGTTATTGACTCCCTAAGCTTGGTAACAGCCCTTTCTACTTTCTGTTGTCTGAGCAGTTGTGCTAAAAGTTTTTGTGCTCTAGAATTATTATCAAAAACAGTTGCTTAACAACAATCATCTTTCTAAACTCATGCATATTATTGAGGTAATCCCTCATATTCTGTTTAGCATTCTGCAGTTGCTCCTCTTCTTGTTCTGTGAGATTCCAGCTGTTTTGCAATACACCTTTGTTTGTCCCTCGAAATAATTCTAGTTGCTTCTTAACCATATCTCTTTTATGTTCTTCATGTTTCACTGTTGCAGTCATTACCCTTGGGTTATCCTGCTGGCAGGCTACCTTCAGTCGGCCAGAATTCCAAAGTCTAGGTCTGGCATCGGTTGCTGTCACCTCTTCCCTGATGTCAGTGCGCCAGGGTTATAAAAGATGCAGCCAACGCCATTTTCTTCAGTCTTTCTTGCCGTGCGGTGCCCGAAGCAAAAGCAGTTTGCAAGTGCCGGTCGGCCGACTCCTGAAATTTTCAAATCCGAATTTCAGAACCAAAGTCTTCATTAAAGCTACGTATCCCGTTGGGGAAACTTTTTTCTTGCTCCAGACCGATGTCAGAAAAAGTTAACAATTGTATTTCTTGTGGGAAGCAAATACCTCATAAGGATTTTCACTCTTACTGTTTTCCTTGCCTTGGCCCTGATCACAACGTTGCTAGTTGTCGGTTTTGTGCTAGATTTAACCAACGCACTATCAAGCATCGGCTCGATTTTGCATTTCATTACTTTGGCCGAAGATTTAATTATATAATGCCGTCGGAACAGCTGACAACCGGAGTTTACAAAAAATGCAAGGACAAGGATAGGCATCCAAGGTCCAAAACCGACGATGAAGCCTCTACTAGGCCAGTCGCCGGTTCGCCAGTTCTCAGTGAGGCGCTTTCACAGCCCCTGGCGCCCACTACCTCAGAGCCACAGGCTGCTACTGACTCCCACGTGGAGCCGACTGGGCCTCTGGATACTCAAGGTATTGGACACTCTGAAATCACTCCCTCAGATGGGTCCTGAACCGCTGAGCAGGCATCGGCTTCTGAGGGTGTCTTCAGATCTGCACAACTATATATTAAGCCACCTTCAGCTTCAAAGACAAAGACTAAAGAAGCTCTAAAGACAAAGAAACAAGTACAGCATTCTCCTACTCAGACTTCCATGCCTAAAAAACAGATGCTCAAAATGGCCGAAGACCTAATTACTTTGATCAGGGACTCCCATCCCCCTCCTGATAAGAGGCCTAGGCAAGAGACAGAGTATGATTCTTCTGATCAGGTATCTATTTCCTCTGATTCCTCTTCTGAACAGGATTTCTCCATGCTTCCCTATGAGGATTCTGATGCTAAAGAATCCATTCCTTCAGCCTCTCCTCCTGAGATTTATTCTTTTGTGGAAACACTGCATACTATGAGGGAGCATTTCCACTGGGAGAGCCAAGATTATTCTGAATCTAAGAAAAGGCTCAGAGACTTTCTGCTTCTTCCTCAGCACAGACCCCTTGCTATTCCACATGTTCTAGACATTGTAGATGATGTATTTTCAGAGTCCAGCCTGTCCCCTGACTCTTTACCCCCTGCACCTGCTAAGCCAGATAGATAGTACAGCATCCCGGATTCTCATAAATTCCTATATAAAACCCCACTGCTGACCCAGAAACTATATCTCAGGGTCCCAAGAGGGTTAAAGCTTCCACTGTAAAAAATGCTGTCCCCTCTGATAGGGATTCTAGGGCTCTAGACAGATGGGGAAAAATGTTTACACTTTTGCCACCCTGACTGTAAGGTCATTAAATTGTCAGTTTCATATGCTTAAATATCAGCAATATTTAATGTCACTACTCAAGCAGAAAATGTTGACAAATACTGAATGTTCAGAGAACAAGGAATTGCAGGATTTATTGCATGCAACTGAACAAGTGGGAAAGCATACTTTGCAATGTGGTTATGAGTCACTGGAGGCCTCTTGCAGGGCCGCTGTTACAGGTTCTGTTATTGAAGGCATGCTTGGTTAAAGGAACAGAATCTGCCTAATCATGCTAAAGCAAAATTATTAGATGCACCATTACAGCATGATACTTTGTTTGGTACTAAAGCAGAAGAGGTGTTGAAAAAAATGGAGGATAAAGCAAAATCCATGCAGACAGTCAAGGATTTCTTACAGGTACAGCCATCCAGGTTTAGCAGGAACTGGCCTTCAAAAAATTGGTCCTTTCCAGTGTCAGACAGACCACAAAGAGGCAGATACAGGCGTCCCAGAGGCAGATCTCAGCCCCAAGGCTCATACAGGCCTAAACAATGGGGTGCTCCTACCTCCAAAAGCAGAGAAGACAAATCACAACCTTACAGGAAACCGTCCCAATGACTTTCCTCTACCATTTCCAAGCAGTTTTCTTTTGACAGTCCCCTTAGGGGGAAAACTAGCACATTTTTCATCAAATTGGCAAATGGTTACCCAAGACAAATGGGTCTTGAACATAGTGTACCAAGGCTACAGGTTCCATTTTCACACTCTACCAAGGTCAAAGGGCATGCCAGACCTGCCACACAATCAATGGGCAGAGGCACAAAAGCAAATTAGAGCCCTCATGGACATGAGGGCCATTCAGCAAGTACCACAACAAGAGCAGGGTCAAGGATTTTACTCCAGACTTTTCCTAGTACCCAGGAAGGACAAAACCTGGAGACCAATTCTGGACCTATCTATACTAAATACGTTTCTGGAAATTCCAAAATTCAAGATGTTGACTCTACAGCAGCTACTGCCCATGCTGGGCAAGAGGGCTTGGCTCGTAGCTTTGGACCTAAAAGAGGCATACCTGCATGTCCCAATCAGACAATCTTGCAGAAGATACCTCAGATTCATAGCTGGCTAAATGCATTACCAAATCTCTGCACTGCCCTTTGGCTTATCTACTGTGCCCAGGATCTTCACAAAATGTGTGGCACCAGTAATTGCGTTTTGCAGACAAAAAGTAATTCAAATATATCCCTACTTGGACCACTGCCTAATTCAAGCAGAGAACAAAGACACTCTTCTAAAGCATCTGGCGTTTGTAAAAAGATTACTAATTGGCCTAGGGTACACAGTAAACAAAAGTAAATCAAAACTAGTGCCCTCTCAAGAGATAATATTCCTGGGTGCAAGCTTAAATACAACTGCCCAGATGGCTTATCGCCAGACAAGCAAAAACAACTGACTACTTACTTTAAGAAATTGACAACAAAAACCCACTTATCTGCAAGGAAAATCCTGCAAGCCTTGGATTTCATGGCATCCTGCATTCTATTAATTCCATATGCCAGACTGCATATGAGGAAACTACAATGGTATCTGAAAAGTGTGTGGACTAAGCATTGCCACATCCTGGAGACAGTAGTTGCACTCATTCCCTGTTTACAACAGGAGTTTCGATGGTGGGCAGAAGCCTGTCACCACAACAAGGGTCTGCCATTCAGTTTAACCACAGCCAGACAGACATTGACAACGGATGCATCAGATTATGCCTGGGAGGCCCATATGGCAGGAAAATGTATTCAGGGCACATGGCCTGCAAGCCAGGTGCATCTTCACATCAATCAAAAAGAGATGCTAGCTGTTCAAAATGCCCTGACAGCTTTCAAGGACCTGCTTCATCCAGGACAGTTACTGATAAAGACAGACAACACTACGGTCATGTGGTACATAAACAAGCAGGGAAGTACACATTCCTACCCCCTCTGCAGACAAGCAGTTACCTTATGGGACACAGCATTGGTCTTTCAAGTTCACCTGCAAGCACAATTCCTGCCAGGAAAAACAAATACTCTGGCAGATGAACTAAGCAGAAATCTCATGGATCCCCACGAATGGAAACTGGATCCACAAGTATTCAGCATGATAATAAGGAAATGGGGATGCCCAGACATAGATCTATTTGCCTCCCCACACAACTGTCAATTGCAGAGATTTTTCACAAGGATTTATCACAAGCAAGCATGGAAAGTGGACGTCCTATCATTCAGCTGGAAAAATCTAACAGTATATGCTTTTCCCCCACTGCCTCTCCTTCCCAGAGTACTCCTAAAGGTCAGACAAGAGAAGCCAAAAATGATACTGATTGCACCAGACTGGCCACGCCAGCACTGGTACCCAATCCTAAAGAGCTTGTCTCAAGGTCCAGCATGGATATTGCCTCAAAATTCTCACTTGCTGACCCAACAAAACAATCAGATCCTGCACAGCCAACTCAGGACCTTAAATCTGGCAGCATGTCGAATAATGTAGCCATTCAGAACACTCCTCTTTCAAAAGCTGTTATGGATGTTATCTTGGAGGCCAGGAGGCCCAGTACCAGAAAATCGTATGCAGAAAAATGGAATAGATTCTGTGCTTGGAACCAGGGACAAGGCATTGACACGTCTGTACCAAATATTCCTCAGAGTTTACAATACCTAACTGAGATGCTGAACAAAGGCCTTTCTTTCTCATCAATTAAGATTCATGCCTCTGCCATTTCAGCACATTACAATACGGAACCACCTATCTTTTCTCATCCTTTGATAAGGCAGTACCTCAGAGGGGCCAAAAACATTAGGCCTCCAAGGAGAGCACCAGTTCCGGCCTGGGACCTCAATTATGTTTTGGAAAAACTCACACTGCCTCCTTTTGAGCCAGCATCAACAGCAGATATAAAATTCTTATCCTGGAAAACAGCTCTGCTCCTAGCAATAACCTCTGCAAGGTGAGTCTCGGAGTTACAAGCACTCATGGCTGTGGAACCTTACATCATTTTTCATCCAGACAGAGTTTCTCTGAAGACAAACCCTACGTTTACGCCTAAGGTGGTGTCCAGCGTGGCCCTCAACAAAACCATTCACTTGCCTAACTTTTACTCAAATCAACAGAACAAGGATGAGAAAATTCTGCATTCTTTGGACATACACAGGCAGTTGTGCTTCTACTTGGACAGAACTAAAGCTTTCAGAAAGACTGAGCAACTTTTAGTGTCATATGCTGCAGAATCACAAGGAAAGGCTATCTCAAAACAAACTATTTCTAAATGGATAGGCCATTGCATCCGTTTCTGCTATTGTCAACATGGCAAATCAGTGCCTAAGGGCATTAGGTCTCATTCCACCAGAGCAGCAGCCACTTCAGCAGCCTTCCTCAGAGGAGTACCAGCCAAAGATATCTTAGAGGCTGCAACTTGGAGTTCAGTGCACACCTTTACAAAGCACTACCACTTGCCTCTCTACTCTAAGTCCAGAGCAGGCTTCGCCACTGCAGTTCTGCAGGGCCTCATAGCCTCTTCTAATCCTATTTAGCCCAGCCACCCATCCTCAGCTTTGGGATTCTACCCAAGAGTAATGACTGCAACAGTGAAACACGATGAACATAGTACAGTTGTGTACCTACCATAAATGTAGATGTTCAAGTGTATTCACTGTTGCAGTCCAGGTTACCCACCCTCCATCCCCCTTCTCTTTGCTGGGACTTATCTGCACTTCTCTATCCTATACAACCTTTTTGGTGTATTTGCTTGTAGATGAAGGAAATGTTATTTTTGTGCATGCATTTCTTATTGGTATATTTTTCAGCCTACCTATTTGGGGCACCTGACATCTGGGGCAAGAAAAACTGAAGAAAATGGTGTCTGCTGCATCTTTTATACTCCTGGCGCACTGACGTCAGGGAAGAGGCGACAGCAACCGACGCCTGACCAAGACTTTGGAATTCTGGCCAACTGAGGGTAGCCTGCCAGCAGGATAACCCAAGAGTAATGACTGCAACAGTGAATACACTCAAACATCGACATTTATGGTAGGTACACAACTGTACTTTTTATTTGTACTCTTTTTTTTTAACTCAAGTTTAATTTTATCCTACTCCCTAGCTATATTTCAGAAATTTCTATCTTGTCTAATAGTTCCTGAATAATTTCCACTATCTGTTCCCTAAATTTCTCTCTTTTCAACAGATAGGTGGGAAAGCGTCAGTGTCTCATTTTTATTTCATTACCCTGTGTTTTTATTTTGGTTATTATTGGTGCATGATCTGAAATAGTTATTGGGTGCGCATCAAGACCTTCAATTGAATGCTCATGTTCCATCTAGCCTAGCCCAGTGTTTTTTGTATCTTGGGAGTAATATGTAAATTCACTCCAAAGTCTTAGTCTTGAATTCACATCTTCCATACCCAATATTTTCATACAATCTATCCTTCTTTGTTATATTTTTCTTTCTGGGCCCCCTAGACACATCTTCACTGTTGCCAATCAGATTTCCCCACCTATGAGTAATATTCCTTGCTGAAAGCTGATTTATCACAGAATTTTTTTAAGCTCCATTATAGCAGTTTTGGTGGTATATAAATACTTGCCAGTGTAATCCTCCTCCCTTGCCAGTAGCCCCTTAGTACTATAAATCTACCATTATTGTCTTTTTTATCCCTTTATAGTACTGTTGGAGCTTCCCTTGCAATTAATTTAAGTACTCCTCTATTCCTTTGCCCCAGGTATTCTGCTAAATAACCATCCTGAAGACCTTTCTTTATCAAATTCACATGTTCAGGTCTTTCCAAGTATGTCTCCTGTAGCATAGCTATTTGCACTCTACATTTTTAATGTAGTTCACTATGCTTCCTTTTTTGTATTTATCTGTAAGACCATTACTGTTTAAAGACATTGCAGAAAGCATCATACTCTTGAAAGGTTATTATTCCCACCTTTTATGTGTAGCAACTTTTGATTAAATGTCTAGTCCAGCTTTTGTGTTACATGCATGTACTGTTTGGCAGGTTAATCTTTTGTACAGTTGTTTCTTGTCATCTGCATTTCAGCCTATGTTACATATTACAGAACTTTTTGTTTTATTGCACCACACACACACACACACACACACACACACACACACACACACACACACACACACACACACACACACACACCCTAAAACTTATTCACTTAATAACAACACACAAAACTATGTACATCTTCAAATATTGAAGTTTTACCCTATTAATAGGAACAGATGTTTCAAACTGACAGCCACATACAGACTTATAACCTAAAAGAAAGGTTGTCCATGCCAGGAGGCATGCTACAGCCTGTGGTTCTATTAAGTGCTGTCTGGTTTTGTCTTATCTTTATAGTTCTTGCAGCTGGGAACAGTTGAAAGCTTTCAGAAAACAGAAAACATTGTTCCAAGCCATTTCAAGATTCAAAGATTCAAAGAAAACTTTATTGTCATTTGGGAAACACAAGTGCAACCTAAATGAAATTGTGGGTATCATCTCATCATCAGAGTACAAAGGCAATTTAAGTATAAAAAGAATAAGAGATGTTGTATACACAACTATTCTAATGACTAATACACATAAAAAGTACTCCTTATAATCTATTTCTAGTTGCGTTAAAACTACCCATACATATAAACCTAAACATATGAACAAATAATACTGTATACAGAAAAAGAGAAGAAAAGGCAGTTCATTAGCTATAGTGAATTACATAATGTATCACTTTCAGTAAAATATCACTAGTGAGATCACGTTTGGCAGTAGGAGACGTCCAAGTTGATGTCAGAGTTTATGAGCCTTATTACTGTTGGATAGAAGCTGTTCAAGAGCCTGGAGGTCCTACAGTGGATGCTGCGGTACCTCTTGCCAGATGAAAAGTCTAGCAAACCAGCGAAATGCTGGATGTGATGTGTCTCTAAGTTTGCTGTATGCCCTTGTTATGTTTCTTGTTGTAAAAAGTTCTTGCATGGTTGGAAGATTTGTGCCCATTATCATGTTCTTCGTGTTTCACTGTTGCAATCATCACATTTGGGTTATCTGCCTGCAGGTAGCCCTCAGCCAGCCTGAATACCAGAGTCTTCGGATTCCTGCGTCGGATATTGTCTCTTTTTCCATGACGTCAGGTCATCAGGGGTATAAAACATGCAGCCGACGCCATTACATCAGTCTTTCTTGCCATGCAGTGCCCGAAGCAGAAGCAGTTCGCAAGTGCCGGTCGGCCGACTCCTGAAATTTTCGTTTTCGAGTTTCAGAACCGAAGTCTTCAAAAAAAGATAAGTACCCCGTTGGGGATCTTTTTTTTTGCTCCAACCGATGCCAGTAAAAGTTAACAATTGTCTTACCTGGAAAGCAAATCCCTCATAAAGATTTTCATTTGTACTGAATTCCCTGCTTAGGCCCAGACCACGACGTCCCTCGCTGTCGGTTTTGTCCTATCACCTCTGCAGGCTGGCCATTACTGCCTGAGACTTGGTAATTCAGTACAACTGCACTCTTCAAGCAGTTTGCATTCCTCTGGGAAAGAATTCCCTGGGGGATTACTTGAGCTGATCCAGAACACACCCACATGATTGGATGTTAAACAGAGAGATCTTCCTACCAATTGTCCATCATTGGGGTACTCTGAAATAGATCTCTTCACCTCCACTCTAAACAGACAGCTGAGACTGTTCTGCTCTAGAGTTCTATGCCCATTGGCTTGGAAAATGGACGGCATATTTTTCTCATGAAGGGGAAATTCTTATATGCTTTCCCTTCCCTTCCTGTAAATTCCAAAGGTTCTGCTCAAAATACAAAAGTAGAAACCAAAAATATTATTGATGATACCCTTTTGGCCCAGACAGCACTGGTTCCGCCTTCTCTTTCAAATGCCATGGGTAAATACCACTAGCTACCTCACAGGATGGAACTGCTCACACAACACAATGACAATGTCATTCATCAAACCTACAAAGTCTAAATTTGACACTTTTTAATGATCAGATTTTGATTCCATTCAGGCATCTTTTCTCTGGGGATATGCTGTGGGTCTTACAGAAGGCTGAAAAACCTGCATTATGAAGTTCTTATGTTCCCAAGTTGTAGCAATTTTCTATGTAATGCCTAAAGAAAATAAATCAGGACCCTTATTAAATGTATGTTCTTATCATTCTTTCTTATTTGTGAAAATGCTGAATTTAGGGCTGGTATAAAAGCACAATTGTTAGCAATTTTTACATGCTCATGTTTAGACCCATCCCCTTCTGCACACGTTGAGGACAAACAATTTTTGAAAAGAGTTTTTTATAATTTAATAAAGGCACTCAAAAAAAGAAAGATCTATTCTCCGACCTTGGGACCTGAATTTTGTTTTAGAAAAGCTAACTTTCCCACCTACTGAGCCTGCCACCTCTTCTTTAAAAATTTGTACGTAGACGACAATCTTAGTGCTTACTTAAATTAAGAGAGTCTCAGACCTCCAGTTCATTATGGTTTCTCCTCCCTGTTTGACTTTAAACAAAAATAGAGCAACCCTCAGAACCTACCTATGTTAAGTTGTCTATCTCGCCTTCATTCTTGCTGGATGGGTTCGGAGCCGATCCTCGGCTCCAACTCGGCCTTCTACTAAAGCTCGAGAGCTATTTACTGGCTCGAGGCCTCCCCATATCCCACAATGCTCGGCGCTAGATACCCAGATCTCGTTTTCCGCTTCAACTACGAGGTTGTGTTTTTACTGGCTCAGGTTGTATTAATCTTTTTTTTTTTTCTATTTTCAGCATATATTTAGCTGTATTTTTTCTTAGAGATAGATTGTCTGTACCTTGTAGTATAGTTATACTGTGTACCCCTAGTTATCCCACTTGGAAACTCGTTTTCTGTTAAAGAGTTTCTACCCCCCTCCCTTGTTTCTTCTCTATTAGTGGCTAACCCCTTGTTGTATCTATAGGAGTAGTGTTTAGCCTTCTATTTTTTTTTTTTATATTTTTATTGAGGTTGTTGTTGTTATTATTATTAAGTGTGGGTGATAGTGATAATTTTTTTCTGCTTATTATTGTTAGCTTATCTAGTGCGGGCGTGTGAGTGTGTCTGTGTGCCTTGTTTTAAGCACTAGTGTAAGTTTTCTCTCTTTGGTATCCCCGGGCCGGTATGTCCAAGCATACCAAAGTTCCAGGCTTCAAGAAGTGTGACTCGTGCTGTCAGAAGATGTCTCTGACAGATGGTCACACTTCTTGCGTTTATTGCTTGGGTTCCCTACACCTGCAGGACTCCTGCTCGGTCTGTCATGCCTTCAGCCCAAGAGTCCTGCAGGAGTGTAGGAACAAGCTTATTGTGAGAGGCCTACTCAAGCCAGAGGGATCCCCGGCAAAGCCTCAGTCGGGGAAATCCTCAAAGCCCGCCAAGCCGTCGGCTCCCAGTTCGGAGCATTCGCCGGGTGGAGCATCTGCCTCCTCTTCGGCTCCAGCTGGAACCGACACCTCTAGACCTCAGTCGGCTCCGACTTTACTGTCGGAACTGTCATTGGGCTGAAAACGTTCTAGGTCCCCTTCCCTAGAATCGGTTCGCTCGGCTCCGAGGTCACCGTTGCTTCAATCGGAACGAAGCCATAGGTCCCACTCCTCTCGGTCTTCCTGGTTATCCGACCATGACTTAGAGAGGGTGGTCAGTAGACTACTTAAATCGCAGGCCCTGGCCAAGATGTTAATCAGCCCTTCTCAACAGACTGTGGCTGTCCCGGTGTCTTCAGCAGTTCCTCCTCCGACTCCCCTTTTGTGTTCGGAGCCGGAGCTGGTTGGGGCTCAAATCTTGGAAACGTCGGAGCCGATACCACACCTTTTGGCTCCTTTGTCGGCTCCGATCTCTTCATTGGTTCCTTCCTTGGAGGGATATGGGCGCCGGGACTCCCTCGTCGGCTCCGAGGGGGCGAGTGGCATCAGACCCTTGTCCGACCCCGTTCTCCCTCTCGGGGCTTCGGCACAGGTGAGCTCAGCCCCGATATCGGCCTCGGAGCTGTCCCTCTTGGTGCCGGGAGGGGTTCACGTCTCTTCAGAGCGGGGACCCTCTGCTCTGCCTGACAGGGGCGCCTTCGAGGTCATGAGGAGCATGCCGACTCCTGAGTCGGCTCCTCGATCGGCCCCTTCGGCTCCTCCCCCCATGGTGCCTGCATCGGTCTCTGGCCACCCTCCTGACCCCAAGCGTGGAGAACAGATGCTCCAGGCCGCCCCATTGGGCATATCTTCCTCTTCCGAGGCCTCCCCTGATCATTCAGAGGAGCCCCCTCGGAAGAGAAAATGTAAGAGGAAACATGTTGACTCCCCCGAGTCAGTCACGTCTGATACCGACTTGGAGGATTCGGAAGGGTCCCCAAGATCCCCCTCTGAGGATGTCTCTTTTTCAGGCATCCTAGAGATCCTTAAGCAGAGGGGGAACTGGACTGCCCTTAACCCTTCTGAGGACGAGTCAGTGTACCTGGACGAGTTTGGTTCTCGCTCTTCCACCTCCTGGGTGTCTCCACCCTTCGACCCACTCATGGAAGTGGTGGCTCGAAGGGTGTGGTCAGCCCCGGACACAGTGGAACCAACTCCACGCAGGCCCACTAAGTTCATTACAGCCCCACCCGACAAACAATTTCTGACAAAAGGTGTCCCTGTTGATGCCATGGTGGTGGCAGCAGCCACTAAGAAGGAGTTGGCTGACCCTTCGGTGCCTGTCCATCCACCTAATAAAGAGTCTAGGACAATGGACAGGTACGGGAAGCAGATGTTTTCTTCAGCAACTTTTTCCATGCGGTCGCTGAATTATCTGTGCCATTTCACCCGCCTTCAAAGGGATCTTCTCAAGGAACTGGGTGATACCCTTCAGGATCCATCAGCTGCGGGGGCTCAGGATAAGATTAATTCCCAGCTGGCGACCCTTAAATCTATCGTCAACTCCTCCATGCGGCTCATTTCTTATGCAGCTGATGGGGCGAGTAGGGCTGCAGGTACAGGCGTGGCTTTGAGAAGACATGCCTGGATGCGGTTATGTAACTTTGCTGACCCCTTTAAGGCGTCCTTCACCAATACCCCCTTAGATAGCTCCGCCCTGTTTGGACCACAGGTGAAGGATACCCTTACCAGGTGTGAGCAGGAAGGCAAGACTCTCTCTGCTGTGGGAGTCCGTTTTTCTACTCCCTCTAGACCATACCCTAAAGGTCAGAAGAGTGGAAAAATGTGGTTTCAGAAACCTCAGGGAGTCGTGCCTGACACACGTGGCGAGTTTCCCTCCAGGGGCAGAGGAGGGAACAATAATAGACGCCTCCCGAGGGGCAGAGGGGGTCTGCAAAATCAGGGTAGCAGAGAGTCTTTCTCTGACAAACCTTTTCAGCACCCCTGAGGGGATGCCTGACTGTCCACCTTCGGATGCAGTCGGGGGAAGATTGTAACTGTACCCAGAAGCCTGGCAACTCCTCACACAAGACAAATGGGTATGGTCCATCATATCCGAGGGTTACAAAATCCCCTTTGTCCACACCCCTGTACAAAGAACCGGGTCCCTTCCAGATGTTCCACCCGGTCTAAGGGAACAAGAAGTGCTAGAAATTTCAAAACTGCTAAAAAAAAGGGCCATCCAGCCAGTCCCAGCAGACCAGCAAGGATCCGGGATTTACTCCAAGTTCTTTTTAGTACCAAAGAAGACAGGGGACTGGAGACCCATTTTGGATCTAAGCAGGTTAAACAAATCTGTTCAAAGAACGAAGTTCCGGATGGTCACGCTTCAGTCCATTCTACCCTTTTTGGGTCAGGACAATTGGATGTGCTCCATAGACCTTCAGGATGCGTACTACCATATCAAAATGGACAGACGCTCCAGAAGGTTTCTCCGCTTCCGGCTGGGAGCCCGTCACTATCAATTCAGAGCCCTGCCCTTTGATCTCACAACAGCCCCCAGGGTGTTCACCAAATGCATGGCAGTGGCTACGGCTCACCTGAGACGGCGAGGATTCCAGGTGTTTCCATATCTAGATGACTGGCTCCTTACTGCTTCCACCAGGCATCAGCTACTACGAGCCAGGGATTATACCATCCAAACTTGCTCCGAGCTAGGTATCTCAATAAATTTCGAAAAGTCTGCATTGCTGCCTAGTCAATCTATAACCTTTATAGGCGCAAGATTAAATACAAAAGAGCTGTCTGCAAAACTTCCTTTAGACAGAGTATCAGACATTCGCCGACATGTGCAGGTCTTACTACAGTGCAAGAGGATTCAGGCCAGATTTGTACTGAAAACTTTGGATCTCATGGCAGCAGCAATCACATTACTTCCCCTGGCTCGTTTTCACATGCAGATTCTTCAGTGGATGCTTTTTACCCAATGGTCTTTTCAACAACTTCCGATGTCTCCCAACATAATAATCGCTCAATCATGCAAAGACCACCTGGCTTGGTGGATGGTTTCCCCTCTAGTACTTCAGGGCAGACAGTTTGTTCTTCCTCCTCCTGTTGCCACGGTGACCACGGATGCCTCCCTGATCGGGTGGGGGGGCATTTTCAGGGCATGACTGTCCATGGCACTTGGCAACCTCTAGAGTACCACTTGCACATAAATGTCTTGGAGATGAGAGCGGTGCTTTTAGCGTTGCAAGCTCTTCAGGACTCTCTACCCACCGGGACTATTGCAATTCAGACAGACAATATGTCTGTAGTGTGGTACATCAACAAGCAGGGCGGAACCAAGTCCTATCCCTTATGTCGATAAGCACTCAGACTCTGGCAGTGGGCGATCTCCTCTCAATGGTTTCTGATAGCAACGCACATCCCCGGGAAGTCCAACGTCATAGCGGACAGGCTAAGCAGAGTTATTCTCATGCCTCACGAGTGGTCTCTCAATCAGTCAGTAGCGGACAAAATCTTCCGCAGATGGGGTCAACCTTGCTGCGACCTCTTCGCAACTCCTCTCAACAGCAAGTGCGACGATTTCTTCACTCTCTTCCCCCTCCCCGGCCACACCCCCAGAGATGCTCTAGTTCACGATTGGCCCCAGGGTCTTCTGTATGCATTCCCACCTTTTTCCCTAATTCCCAAACTAATTCAGAAGGCGACCGCGTTGGGATCCAGGATGATCCTCATTGCACCTTACTGGCCTCGACAAATTTGGTTCCCATTCCTGCATCGTCACCTGCTGGAGCAGCCTTGGAATCTGGACCCAGTGCCAGACCTCTTGGTCCATCAGTCGGGTGGGCTGCACCAATCCCTTCAGTCTCTCAACCTCACAGCTTGGTTGCTCCACTTCCAACCTTAGCCCGGCTTCCACATATCTCTCAGCTGGTGCGTGAAATCATCCTTTCTTCGCACAAATCTACAACCAGGAAGACTTATGCTAGTAAGTGGAAACGTTTCTCTTTCTGGGCAGAGGCTAGAAATATAGACCCCTTTACAGCCCCTGTCCATCACGTTCTAGATTTTTTAGCAGAACTTTTTCAAGCTGGTTCCTCGTCTGCCACCATTAGGGTCCAATTGGCTGCTATCGCAAATTTCCACGCTGGCCTGTCAGAAACCAGCATCATGTCCCACAAACTTTGCAAGGCCTTTCTTAAAGGGACTATTTTACTTAGGCCCCCGGTCAGAGATCCCCCGCCTCCATGGGATTTAAACCTGATATTAGCTTCCTTGATTCTCCCTCCTTTTGAACCTGCGGCCTCCTGTTCTTTAAAATTACTCTCCTGGAAGACTGTCTTTTTAGTAGCCATCACCTCAGCTAGGAGAGTTTCGGAACTTCAAGCCCTCTGTATTCGCCCTCCTTATCTTGTTTTTCACAAGGATGGAGTTTCACTCAGGACTAATCCTTCTTTTCTGCCCAAGATACCTTCCGAAAAAAACCTGAATCAGGCTATTGATCTACCTGTCTTTTTTCCTAACTATTCGAACAAAGCTGAACAAAAGTTACACCAATTGGACGTTCATAGGCAATTAAGTTTTTATTTGGATAGGACTAAGCAAACAAGAAAATCGGACCAACTCTTCCTGTCCTATGCTGAGGGCAAACAGGGCCTACCAGTTTCTAAAGTAACCTTATCTAGGTGGTTGGCCTCTATTATTACTTTGATTTATCAACTGAGACATAAAGAACTCCCTACAAAACCAAAAGCTCATTCCACCAGAGCGTTAGCTACTTCGGTAGCTTTTCAAGCAAGACTACCAATGGAATCTATTTGTGCTACAGCCACATGGGCCACTCCTCATACTTTCATTTCACATTATAAGTTGGATATGGCCTCTAGGAGTTGAGCTGATTTTGGTTCCACTGTGCTCAAGAGTCTGTTCCGATGAGCTACCCAGGACTAAGGTGTTAGGGACGCTGTCCCATCCAGCAAGAATGAAGGCGAGATAGACAACTTAACATTAAGAAGATATGTACCTACCATAATGTTCCATGTTAGTTGTCTTCTTCTCGCCTTCTTTCTTGCGTCCCACCCTCCATCCCTCTAGTCTGGACAGAGAGAGAAGTGTCCCCTTTTGAGGCCTTCTTCCTCTGGCTGAGTCTTATCTGGTTACGTCCTTCTCTGTTTTAGTACTGTAGGTAAACCTTGTAGTTTGGACAGGTGTCTTTGAAATTTTCTTCTATGGTGTTAGCTCTGTCAAACGAGATCTGGGTATCTAGTGCCAAGCATTGTGGGATATGGGGAGGCCTCGAGCCAGTAAATAGCTCTCGAGCTTTAGTAGAAGGCCGAGTCGGAGCCGAGGATCGGCTCCGAACCCATCCAGCAAGAAAGAAGGCGAGAAGAAGACAACTAACATGGAACGTTATGGTAGGTACATAACTTCTTATTTAATGCTAAAGTGGGCAGTGAACTATATTTGAACCAGTAAGGTAAGGCACTTGGACGTGGACTTCCATTCACACATCTACTAAGTATTTCAAATTTAATGCTCTCTTAAGGTCTAAAGTTGGTTTTGCCAGGTCCGTCCTTCAAGAAACTGTAGATTTCAGATCAGCTACTCAGTTGTCAGCCCACAGTTTCTAGAAAGCTTTGAGAATCTTCCTATCAGTTATTAATACTGCATCTATAGTCAAGGAAGGACATAGTACAGCTATGTAAGAACTTATCATATCTGTACATGTCTGACTGATCAGTGTTGCTCTATTAGTGCTCTCCCTCTTTCCCTATATTTGTTGACTGAAGTGGGCTTCACATTACTTCCCCCATTTTAGCTTTCATATACCCCCCCCCTTATATTTTTCCCCACTTCTTTCTTGGTCTGAGGTAAGAAAGTCCCAAGATTTTTCATGCCAGTACATGTTTTATGTACCATATCGTGTTTTCTCCCTTTTGGCATTTGGTGGAGTTACAGCATGAGAGGAATGTGTCCAGACTTTGGTATGTTGGCCGGATGTATGGTATCCCTGGCAGGATACTGCAATAGGTTGTTAATACTGCAACAGTGATCAGTTGGATATCTATGTTATGCTAAGCTCTTACACAACTGTACTTTCCAGACTCTAGGCCTCAGAGGTATCATATGTGGACCCCCCAGGCTTTTAGGTCATTAGCATTATGACCACGTCAGGAAAGAGTGGATAGATATGACAGTAATATTAAAGATGCTAATATAGGGACAGTAAGGAGGAATCCAACAGAAATATGGAAAGGGTTGAGAGCTTACTATAAAAATGTATATTCAGCTGAAGTAAATGATACAAAGATGATGGGTGCAATGGATTTGTTTTTGGCATCCTGTCACCTAGCACCTTTGTAGCCCCATCAAGCTCTAGTGCTTATGGGGCCCATTTGTGGAGATGAAATTAAGGCAACCTTCTCCACCCATGTTCAGAGGAAGTCCGAAGTTTGGACTTTGTTCTGTGGAGATTTGGAAGCTTGAGGAGGGGGTTAGTTTCTTGCCTTAGTCCATCTTCTTATGGCTATAGCTCTGTTATCATGTTGGATACCTGCTTCTTGGAGAGATGTTGCAATATCTGTAATCCTGAAAGAGAGGAAGGATACTGCTTTGCCATCTTTTTATAGACCCATTCCCATTTCAGGTTTAAAACATGATAGTAAGTTATACATGTATATTTTAGCAAACAGTTTCTCTCGGATGCTTCCTGACTTGATACTTTTTTTTAACCAGAGTAGGTTTGTGGGGCAGAGGTGGCAGACTCAGAATAACATAATAAGAATGTTAATGTTATTTGAAACTATGGTTTCATGTTGGGAGTCTCAGGTTTTGTTGGATTTAGATGCCAAATAGGCATTTGCTAGTGGGGGACGGTAATTTCTGTTTGCTGTCTTTCAGGTGGTGGTGTTACTTTTTTTTTCACTTTTAGGAGCTATTTTTGTAGGGGCTGAATTTAGAATAAAAATAGTGGCTAGTAGGCTGTCCAGAGCTCACCAGGGATGTTCCCTTTTTCAGTCATTGCTTGAGTTGTATTTGGAACCCTTGGTTACACTGATACAGAGGTCTAATTTGTGAGGTATCCCCTGGTATGCACAAAAATTGAAAGTAACTTTTATGTGGATGACATTCTTATCACCACTTCTAATCTAGATGAAGATTTAGAGTGATTATTAGCTATTCTTTTGAATTTCAGTTGATTATCAGGGTATAACATTAATGATAACAAAACTTGGGCAGTTACTCTGAATTATGAACCATTTGATCTGTTGTCACCCTTTCCATTTATGAAGGGACTGAATAAGCTAATTGTTGACTTTGGATTTGGAACAGAGGATGATGGCACTGCTGATGTTGGTTTTACCACAGATTTTATATCATCTTCAGTCATTTGTTTCTCCACTCCCAAAGTGCTTTATGTCAATTTTAACTAGGGTAGTTCAGGCGTTTGTTTGATAGGATCAGTGTCCAAGAGTTAGCCGGGAGAATATGTTGCTTCCCAAGGAATGGAGTTGACTGGTAATTACTGATTTTGATTTTTACACCTAAGCAGTATATATGCAGATCCTTTCAGGGTTAGTACTAGCCACTTACAACTTTGCCTGGAAGAGGTTGCTTGGGGATGCTACCCACCATTAAATGTGGTATATATCTTTGGTGGGTGATTATGATGGAAGATGTGCCACACATTTTCATATTGCCAGATTGGTTATGGCAACCTGCATGGTTTAGGGCTAGCAGTAAGTCTGAATGTTTAAGTAGTTGCCAAGTTGTGGGGACAGATTCATAGGAAGTGCATTTTGGTAGTGGAGGTGTACAAAGTCTAAATTCTTCTGGGACAAGCAAGGTATATTATGTTTACAGATGCTGGAAGCTAGGTACTTTGGGTCTCAGATGTATTTTTGGCTGTTAAATGCAGTAATTCTGGAAGTTAAGAGATGTGAAAATCTTAGTGGTAAGCAAGTTAGTTTCCCAAAGGTAGTCTCTTGAATAATTGGTCTGAGAGAAACATGGGTAATCCAGAGATATTTCATAGAGGGGTATACTTGGCACTGGCAGAAACTAACAAGACAATTGTGGTCAGTCATAAAGAAGGCCAGGCAGAAATATTTGCTAAGACTATCTCCATGACTGAATGAAAATACACTCTTTGTTTATCAAGGTTATGCTATAAAGTCCAGAAGATTTATGATACTTTCTGAAAGTTTCTGTTTAGGTATTTTTATACTCTGGCCAGGTTCCACAGGATATTTCTGGCATTACCCAAATCCTGTTTGAGCTATGAGACTGAGGAAAGGGGACTAGTTGCATATTTTTTGGGGTTTCAGGTATCCTAGGTTTTTGGCAGGAAGTTTTGCATACAGTAAATTTTGATAGCTGGCCCTGCTACACTGTTTTAATCTCTTTTCTTTCCTATTTCTTAGGTATAACTAAAAGACAATAAGGTTTGAGTCCTTGTTTGAAGCTAGCCTTTCTAATGTTCTCATTAGCTAAAAAGATAATAACACATAAGTGGAGAACGCTGACACTTCCAACAATTGAGGAGCTAAGGAAGTTAGTTTGTGAGTTCATAGACAGTAAGTACTGGGCAATGACAGGCAAAGAAGTCAGACAACTCTGAGGAAATGGTGGCCATGGTTTAAATATGCAGAATCATCTTAAAGTTGAGCTGGTGGGCTAACTGGGGAGTGTGAGTAAGTGGTGCTAAAAATGGATTTTTACCTGGTTGAGACCATTAAAAGAGCCCCTTGTTGAAATGTTGGCACTTGAAATGCCAAGTGGTGACAAGCAGAAAAAAACAAGACTGAAAACGCAGGTGAATAGCGAATCTCTAGGATTGTTCTTCATGTTTCCTTTTGCAGTGGGGGCAAGCCCACCACACCCACCAAACTTATATACAAACTCCAAGATTGCCATACCGCAGAGAAAAGTGAATATTCTGAGACATGGCATCTCAAACTTACTAAGTCCAACATTTCTGCCATTCACTCTCCAAATTTTTGGACTGTCTCTAGCAGGTCCCAACATTTCAAATGGTTACCATTAAAAAGTGATGGTTTATACATTTGTAAGACAAATACAGGACTAAATGAAAAACAGGCTGCTAATTGGTATATTTTAGGACTTTGTATTGTCCTCGGCGGCTGCGGTGGTGCAGCAGTTAACATTGCCACCTCACAGCAAGAGGTTCTCCGGTTCGATCCTCGGATGGGGTGCCTTCTGTGCGGAGTCTGCATGTCCTCCCTGTGGTCACATGGGTTTCCTCCGGGTGCTCCGGTTTCCTCCCACATCCCAAAGACATGCAGTAGGTGGATTGGACACTCTAAATTGGTCCTAGGTGTGAGCGTGTGCGTGTGTGTGCCTTCTGTGGAAGGTTGGGCGCCGGGCTGCCAACTCGACACCATAAAAAACTCCACTGCCGATCATGAGCGGACAGGTGATACGCTGTGGCGACCCCTAACCAGGAAAAGCTGAAAAAAGAAGAAGAAGAAGAAGATTGTCCTAGGCTGCATAAAGCATTAATATATGTAATTTTGCTTCTTGTAATTACTCTCATGATCTGATTAATATTTTTTTTGTGAAAATGGTATATTTTTGCAGTTCATAAATTTAGAAAATAATATTTCAATGTTATGGAACATTTTGAGATAGTTTCAGATTTTTGCAGAACTGGTTCAGTAATACCTGTGTTTATGGTGACATGATATGATGAAGTATTTAGGTGTTTGGATTAAAAAGGATACTATTATAGCAGCTAATGATATGTGGAAAGAGATTAAAGAAATAATACAGAACTGAGAAGATGGAAGCTCTTGACTGTGGCTGTGGATATTAAGATACAAGCAGTGAAAATGCTTCTAGTCCCTTTCATTCTATATACAGGTGATGCATATTTTTATAACTCAAAGCAGACATTGTGGACTATAATTAATAAAGAGATGGAATAACTTATTTTGGAGGGGAAGAGGGCAATGGTTAAGTTGATTCTCCCATAGAATAAGGTGATTTAGAATTATCCGATTTGAAAGGATATTCTAGAACTGTGCAGTTAAGTCTCATGTACATAACACAAGCAGAAGGTTATAAATCAAATTGTACTTGGTCATCTCAGTTGGCCTAAGGCCGGCCCTGTTTATATCATTCTCCTCCATGAAACACAAATGGAATATAGTGGACTTAATATCTAAGCATCGCATGCAGTAACATTTCAGAAATGCAGGTCATACAACGCGTATTTCACACCTGCTATTCTACATAAATTTAATCCTACAAAATCCCCACTCTGCCCACACTGTAAAGACCAATCTGCTGACTTACTCCATCTTTTCTGGAGCTGTAAATGTGTATTTAAACTTTGGAACTCCCTTAAACTTCAATTACAAAAGACAGGCTATCAGACATCCACACTCACTTGGGAATTTACTCTACTACATATCATCCCAAATAATATCTCCAAAAACCAAGCAATTACCCTGATTAATATTTTTCTTTTAATGAAACTTTATATAGCTACCAACTGGCTTAACTTAACTAATAACTCATGTGAGAATTTTAGACTGATGGCGACTAAACATCTATTAGCCCATAAAATAATAATTAACAAAAGGGACAAAAATATTAAACTCTGCAATCTGTGGGAACAAATTTTTAATATCATTCTTGCATAACCTACCACAAATGATCCTACTTCATTATAACTAAGAGTTTTCACAACATCTTACATCCCTAACTCCTAAAAATGTCTTTTTCTCTTTAAGACTTTATTTATATGAACCCTACCGAAATTATTTCTTCTGCTATGTTGAATTTTGGAAGCATCTATGTATATAGTGTAGATAGTATTGTTTGATTGATTAACCTCTTTTTGTATTAATCTTAATGTATAACAATTGTTTAATCCTCATGTGTTTTTGCTTTGTCTGTTACATTTCATTTACTGGTCTGCTTTGATGTAAAGAATAAATAATAATTATTGAAAAAAAAGAAATGCAGGTCATAAATGAGATCTGAACTGTGCAACCTGTAGAAGAGAACTAGCAGACAAAGGAAATAAGTGCACTTTTTTAGCTGACACATGACATCGTGTTGTGCACTGGCACCGAGTGTCCTTGTACCCTCAAGCACTGGATATGTGTGAAAAATACCTAATTTTGATTAGTAAAGAGATTGAACTTAATTGTAGGACTTATCATTGTTCTATATTTATGCCAATCACTAAAACTACAACACTGAATGTACAGGAGTAGAGTATAACGCAGCCTTAAAAGTAAAATAGTTGTAAATTTGATTAAAATGCATTTTATTTGTTATTAAAACATTCTAATGATTTCAGAAGTGGTTGCATTTTTTATTTTAGTGTAATGAAATAGTTTAACTGCCATCATTTTCTGTTTATTGGTTTGATGTTCATCGTGTTTCACTGTTGCAGTCATTACTCTTGGGTTGTCCTTCTGGCAGGCTACACTCAGTCAGCCAGAATTCCAAAGTCTAGATCCGGCGTCGGTTGCTGTCGCCTCTTTCCTGACGTCAGTGTGCCAGGGGTATAAAAGATGCAGCCGACGCCATTTTCTTCAGTCTTTCTTGCCGCGCGGTGCCTGAAGCAAAAGCAGTTCGGAAGTGCCGGTCGGCCGACTCCTGAGATTTTCAAATCTGAATTTCAGAACCGAAGTCTTCATTAAAGCTAAGTACCCCGTTGGGGAAACTTTTTTCTTGCTCCAGACCGATGTCAGAAAAAGTTAACAATTGTATTTCTTGTGGGAAGCAAATACCTCATAAGGATTTTCACTCTTACTGTATTCCTTGCCTAGGCCCTAATCACAACGTTGCTAGCTGTCAGTTTTGTGCTAGATTTAACCAACGCAATATTAAGCGTCGGTTCGATTTTGCATTTCATTACTTTGGCCGAAGATTTAATTATATAATGCCGTCGGAACAGCCGACAACCGGAGTTTACAAAAAAACGCAAGGACAAGGAAAAGGATAGGCATCCAAGGTCCAAAACCGACGACGAGGCCTCTGCTAGGCCAGTCGCCGGTTTGCCGGTTCTCAGTGAGGTGCTTTCGGAGCCCCTGGCGCCCGCTACCTCAGAGCCACAGGCCGCTTCTGACTCCCACTTGGAGCTGACTGGGCCTCTGGATACTCAAGGTATTGGACACTCAGAAATCATTCCCTCAGATGGGTCCGAAGCCGCTGAGCAGGCATCGGCTTCTGAGGGTGTCTTCAGACCTACACAACTATATATTAAGCCATCTTCAGCTTCAAAGACAAAGACTAAAGCAGCTCTAAAGACAAAGGAACAAGTACAGCATTCTCCTACTCAGACTTCCATGCCTAAAAAACAGATGCTCAAAATGGCCGAAGACCTAATTACTTTGATCAGGGGCTCCCATCCCCCTCCTGATAAGAGGCCTAGGCAAGAGACAGAGTATGATTCTTCTGATCAGGTTTCTATTTCCTCTGATTCCTCTTCTGAACAGGATTATTCCATGCTTCCCAATGAGGATTCTGATGCTGAAGAATCCATTCCTTCAGCCTCTCCTCCTGAGGATTATTCTTTTGGGGAAACCCTGCATACCTTGAGGGAGCATTTCCACTGGGAGAGCCAAGATTATTCTGAATCTAAGAAAAGGCTCAGAAACTTTCTGCTACTTCCTCAGCACAGACCCCTTGCTATTCCACCTGTTCTAGACATTGTAGATGATGTATTTTCAGAGTCCAGCCTGTCCCCTGACTCTTTACCCCCTGCACCTGCTAAGCCAGACAGATACTACAGGGTCCCGTATTCTCATAAATTCCTATATAAAAACCCCGCTGCTGACCCAGAAACTATATCTCAGGGTCCCAAAGGGGTTAAAGCTTCCACTGCAAAAAACCCTGTCCCCTCTTGATAGGGATTCTAGGGCTCTAGACAGATGGGGGAAAAAGTCTACACTTCTGCTACCTTGGCTGTAAGGGCTTTAAATTGTCAGTTTCATATGCTTAAATATCAGCAATATTTAATGTCACTGCTTAAACAGAAATTGTTGACAAATACAGATTGTTCAGAGAACAAGGAATTGCAGGATTTACTGCATGCAGCTGAACAAGTGGGAAAGCATACTTTGCAATGTGGTTATGATTCACTGTAGGCCGCTTGCAGGGCCGCTGTTACAGGTTCTGTTATTAGAAGGCATGCTTGGTTACAGGAACAGAATCTGCCTGATCATGTTAAAGCAAAATTATTAGATGCCCCATTACAACATGATACTTTGTTTGGTACTAAACCAGAAGAGGTGTTGAAAAAATGGAGGATAAAGCTAAATCCATGCAGACAGTCAAGGATTTCTTACAGGTACAGCCACCCAGGTTTAGCAGGAACTAACCTTCTAAAACTTGGTCCTTTCCAGTGTCAGACAGACCACAAAGAGGCAGATACAGGCAGCCCAGAGGCAGATCTCAGCCCCAAGGCTCATACAGGCCTAAACAATGGGGTGCTCCTACCTACAAAAGCGGAGAAGACAAATCACAACCTTACAGGAAACAGTCCCAATGACTTTCCTCTGCCAGATCCAAGCACTTTTCTTTTGGCAGCCCCCCATAGGGGGAAAACTAGCACTTTTTTCATCAAATTGGCAAATGGTTACCCAAGACAAATGGGTCCTGAACATAGTTTCCCAAGGCTACAGGTTCCATTTTCACACTCTGCCAAGGTCAAAAGGTATGCCAGACCTGCCACACAATCAATGGGCAGAGGCACAAAAACAAATTACAGCCCTCATGGACATGAGGGCCATTCAGCAAGTACCACAACAAGAGCAGGGGCAAGGATTTTACTCCAGACTTTTCCTAGTACCCAGAAAGGACAAAACCTGGAGACCAATACTGGACCTGTCTATACTAAATACATTTCTGGAAGTTCCAAAATTCAACTTGTTGACTCTACAGCAGCTACTGCCCATGCTGGGCAAGAAGGTTTGGCTCGTAACTTTGGACCTAAAAGAGGCATACCTGCATGTCCCAATCAGACAATCTTGCAGAAGATACCTCAGATTCATAGCTGGCTCAATGCATTACCAATTCTCTGCACTGCCCTTTGGCTTATCTACTGCGCCCAGGGTCTTCACAAAATGCCTGGCACCATCAGATATATCCCAACTTGGACGACTGCCTAATTCAAGCAGAGAACAAAGACATTCTTCTAAAGCATCTGGCATTTGTAAAAAGATTACTAATTGGCCTAGGGTACACAGTAAATGAAAAGAAATCAAAACTAGTGCCCTCTCAAGAGATAATATTCCTGGGTGCAAGCTTAAATACAACTGCCCAGATGGCTTATCTCACGCCAGACAAACAAAAGCAACTGACTTCTTACTTCAAGAAATTGGCAACAAAAACCCATGTATCTGCAAGGAAAATCCTGCAGGCCTTGGGTTTCATGGCATCCTGCATTCTACTAATTCCATATGCCAGACTGCATATCAGGAAACTACAATGGTATCTAAAAAGTGTTTGGACTCAGCATTGCCACAGCCTGGAGACAGTAATTGCACTCATTCCCTGCCTGCAACAGGAGTTTCGATGGTGGACAGAAGCCTGTCACCACAACAAGGGTCTGCCATTCATTTTACCCACAGCCAGACAGACACTGACAACGGATGCATCAGATTATGCCTGGGGGGCCCATATGGCAGGAAAATGTATTCGGGGCACATGGCCTGCAAACCAGACGCATCTTCACATCAATCAAAAAGAGATGCTAGCTATTCAAAATGCCCTGACAGCTTTCAAGGACCTGCTTCATCCAGGACAGCTACTGATAAAGACAGACAATACTATGGTCATGTGGTACATAAACAAGCAGGGAGGTACACATTCCTACCCCCCTGCAGATAAGCAATGACCTTATGGGACACAGCATTGGCTTTTCAAGTTCACCTGCAAGCACAATTCCTGCCAGAAAAAACAAATACTCTGGCAGACGAACTAAGCAGAAACCTCATGGATCCCCACGAATGGAAACTGGATCCACAAGTCTTCAGCATGATAGCAAGGAAATGGGGATGCCCAGACATAGATCTATTTGCCTCCCCTCACAACTGCCAATTGCAGAGATTTTGCACAAGGATTTATCACAAGCAGGCATGGAAAGTGGACACCCTATCCTTCAGCTGGAAAAATCTAACAGTATATGCCTTTCCTCCACTGCCTCTCCTTCCCAGGGTACTCCTAAAGGTCAGACAAGAGAAGCCAAAAATGATACTTATTGCACCAGACTGGCCACGCCAGCACTGGTACCCAATCCTAAAGAGCTTGTCTCAAGGTCCAGCATGGATATTGCCTCAAACTTCTCACTTGCTGACCCAAAAAAACAATCAGATCCTGCACAGCCAACTCAGGACCTTAAATCTGGCAGCATGGCGGATAATGTAGCCATTCAGAACACTCCTCTTTCAAAAGCTGTTATGGATGATATCTTGGAGGCCAGGAGGCCCAGTACCAGAAAATCTTATGCAGAAAAATGGAAGAGATTATGTGCTTGGAACCAAGAACAAGGCATTGACACGTGTGTACCAAATATCCCTCAGATTTTGCAATACCTAACTGAGATGCTGAACAAAGGCCTTTCTTTCTCATCAATTAAGATTCATGCCTCTGCCATTTCAGCCCATTACAATACGGAACCACCTATCTTTTCTCATCCTTTAATAAGGCAGTACCTTAGTGGGGCCAAAAACATTAGGCCTCCAAGGAGAGCACCAGTTCCGGCCTGGGACCTCAATTATGTTTTGGAAAAACTCACACTGCCTCCTTCGAGCCAGCATCAACAGCAGATATAAAATTCTTATTCTGGAAAACAGCTCTGCTCCTAGCAATAACCTCTGCAAGACGAGTCTCGGAGTTACAAGCACTCATGGCTGTGGAACCTTACATCATTTTTCATTTTTCATCCAGACAGGGTTTCTCTGAGGTCAAACCCTACATTTATGCCTAAGGTGGTGTCCAGTGTGGCCCTCAACCAAACCATTCACTTGCCTACCTTTTATCCAAATCCACAGAACAAGGGTGAGAAAATTCTGCATTCTTTGGACATGCACAGACAGTTACGCTTCTACTTGGACAGAACTAAAGCTTTCAGAAAGACTGAGCAACTTTTAGTATCATATGCTGCAGGATCACAAGGAAAGCCTATCTCAAAACAGACTATTTCTAAATGGATAGGCCATTGCATCCGTTTTTGCTATTTTCAACATGGCAAATCAGTGCCTAAGGGCATTAGGCCTCATTCCACCAGAGCAGCAGCCACTTCAGCAGCCTTCCTCAGAGGAGTACCAACCAAAGATATCTTAGAGGCTGCAACTTGGAGTTCAGTGCACACTTTCACGAAGCACTACCACTTACCTCTTTACTCTAAGTCCAGAGTAGGCTTTGCCACTGCAGTTCTGCAGGGCCTCATAGCCTCTCCTAATCCTATTTAGCCCAGCCACCCATCCTCAGCTTTGGGATTCAACCCAAGAGTAATGACTGCAACAATGAAACACGATGAACATAGTACATTTGTGTACCTACCATAAATGTAGATGTTCGAGTGTATTCACTGTTGCAGTCCAGGTTACCCACCCACCATCCCCCTTTTCTTTGCTGGAACTTATCTGCACTTCTCTATCCTATACAACCTATTTGGTGTATTTGCTTCTAGATGAAGGAAATGTTATTTGTATGCATGCATTTTTTATTGGCATATTTCTCAGCCTACCAGTTTGGGGGCACCTGACATCTGGGCAAGATAAACTGAAGAAAATGGTGTCGGCTGCATCTTTTATACCCCTGCCGCACTGATGTCAGGGAAGAGGCGACAGCAACCGACACCGGACCTAGACTTTGGAATTCTGGCCAACTGAGGGTAGCCTGCCAGCAGAATAACCCAAGAGTAATGACTGCAACAGTGAATACACTCAAACATCTACATTTATGGTAGGTACACAACTGTACTTTTTGCAAAGGGTCATTACTTTTGTGTGTGTGTGTGTGTGTGTGTGTGTGTGTGTGTGTGTGTGTGTGTGTGTGTGTGTGTGTGTGTCTGTGTGTGCTTTAAGTACTTAATGCATTTACACATTTTTAGACCTCAGCATGATCAATGTTGATTTGATGTCAAGTTCTATGTGACAGCTGTCTGTCTGTATGGTCATCTACTTGAGTGTCCATTTGTAGCTATAATGATTTAGCTGTGACTTTTTCAGCTCTCGAAGTTAGCTGCACTGGTGTTTGCTCTTGGTCATAGACTTGTTATTCTAAGCAGAGAAATCCACAGGAAGCATCAGGGACCTGACATGGTCTGTATTTGCATTGCCAAGGTGGAGCTGTGCTACTGTTTGTTATCTTGCTCTTGAAGTAGATGGGTAGTGTAGTAGTGTTTCTGCATAAGTCATTTCATTATTTAGGTTTGTCTTTGGCCTTCTGCTAGCTGTGGCCTTTGATTACTGGAGCCCTACATTGCTCTGCTGTCTGTGTTTTGAACATCTCTTAACTAATCGCTTTGGTTATGTGTCCTGGTGGTGAGTGCTGGTTTTGAGGTGCACAGAAAATGGATTTTACATAAAGGTTTTCTGGACTCTGTTCTCCTTTGAATGGCACTTTTCCCTGGGAGCTTGCATTGATTTTGTTGTAGATTTTGCAGTTCTGCTGTTGCTTGTCATATTTCAGCTGTATAGAATATATATGTGAGCTTTTTATTATTTTGCCACAGTTTTTTTCCTGGGGCTACATGTTAAGTACACTTATACTATGTACTGTTTGTTTTTCTTTCCATTGCAGACTTGATAATGGCATCATACATTTTACTTGAACATTGTTATCATTGTTCATTTTACCTGGTTTTATATTTGTGTTTTGCTAATTAGCCTTATTATATTATGCATTTAGTTGACCTGAAGAACAACTTTTGGTTTAAGCTTACATGCTTATTCTTTTGTAGTCAGTTGTGTACATTTTATAGAACTTAGCTATGTGTACAAATCAAGGTGCATATGGAGGAGGTGTTTCTGTGATGGGTGCCTCCTTGGCTTGATCTTCACTTTTGTGCCCTCTTTGATCACAGTTGATATGTATATAATCTGCTGTTGACTGTGATTCCCCCGGAGGCAGAGGGGGAGGAGTAAGGAACATGTTAAAGGTCTCAGCATTCAGTATAGGGTGTTCTGGTCCCAGATGTTCATCGTGCATACAGCTGCAGTCATAACAGATGGGTTTTCCTGTCGTCAGGCAGGTCCTCGGTCGGCCGAATTCCAAAGTCTAGGTCCGGCGTCGGTTGTCGTCGCTTCTTCCCTGACGTCAGTGCGACAGGGGTATAAAAGAATCAGCCGACGCCATTTTCTTCAGTCTTTCTTGCCACGCGGTGCCCGAAGCAGAAGCAGTTCGCAAGTGCCGGTCGGCCAGCTCCTGAGATTACGAATATTTTTAAACCGAAGACTTCTTGAAAGCTAAGTACCCCGTTGGGGAAACTTTTCTTGCCTCAGACCGATGTCAGACAAAGTTAATAATTGTATTTCATGTGGGAAGCAAATACCGCATAAGGATTTCCATTCCCTCTGTATACCTTGCTTAGGCCCAGACCACGACGTCTCGGCCTGTCGTTTTTGTGCTACATTCAACAGACGCACTATTAAGCGTCGGGCGGAGTTCGCACAACACTATTTTGGCAAAAAGTTTAATTACAACATGTCGTCGGATACTCCGACTGCAATTTTGAGTAAACGACGTAAAGATAAGGACCGGCATACGAGGTCCGCGACTTCTATCGACACCACGCTAAAGCCGACTACATGTGCTCCGGTTCTCAGCGAGGCGCCTACGCAGCCCCTGACTACCGATGACACTTCATTAGCGGTGTCTTCTGTGCCCGAGGTCGCAGGCTCTTCGTCCCACACCCTGACTACAGATACCAAAGTCACTCTTGGCGGGGAAACTCAGAGTTCAGACAGGCCTGCCACCTCTCAAGGTGTCTTCAGGCCTTCTTCTTCTTTTTCCATTAAGGCTTACACTAAATCTAAAGCAGCCATGCATTCCAAAAGACAAGCTCCACAGGGCCCCTCTCAAGGCCCCATGCCTAAAAAGCAGATGCTCAAAATGGCTGAGGATTTGATTAGTCTTATCAGGGGTTCTCAACCCCCCTCGGACAAAAGGCCCAGAGTGGAGGAAGAATACTCTTCCTCGGACCAGGCCTCCATTACTTCAGAACATTCTGAGGACCAGGAACATTCTTACTCCCCTTTTGAAGATTCTGATGCAGAGGAGTCATTCCCTCTGTCTCCCTCCCTGAGGATTACTCCTTTGGGGAAACCTTGCATACCTTGAGGGAACACTTCCACTGGGAAGGCCAAGAGTACTCAGACTCCAAGAAAAGGCCCAGGGATTTCCTCTTGCTCCCTCAGCACAGGCCTCTGGCTATACCTCCTGTCTTAGACATACTAGATGATGTGTATTCAGAGGCCAGCCTTAACCCAGATTCTTTACCTCCAGCTCCAGTCAAGCCTGACAGGTATTACCGGGTTCCTGATTCACACCAATTCCTATACAAAAGCCATGTGGCTGACCCAGAAACTATTTCACAGGGTCCCAAAGGAATTAAGGCCTCCACTGCCAAAAATCCATTACCTTCAGAGAGAGATTCCAGAGCTTTAGAAAGGTGGGGAAAAAGGTATACACCTCGGCCACTTTAACCATGAGGGCATTAAACTGTCAGTTCCATATGTTAAAGTATCAACAGTTTTTGTTATCTCAGTTGAAAAGCAAAATGTCACAACCTGAACAACCAGACTTGAAGGAGTTGCAGGATTTGTTGCATAGTGCAGAGCAAGTGGGTAAACATACCTTGCAATGTGGTTTTGATGCTTTAGAGGCCTCTTGTAGAACTGCTGTTACAGGATCAGTCATACGTAGACATGCTTGGCTCAAAGAGCAAACCTTACCAGATCATGTCAAAGCTAAATTACTAGATGCACCTCTTCAAATAGATGTATTGTTTGGTGTTAAAGCTGAGGAGGTATTAAAGAAAATGGAGGAAAAGGCAAAATCAATGCAAACAGTGAAAGATTTCCTACAGGTACAACCGCCACGCTTCAGTAGAAATTGGCCTTCAAAAATTGGTCCTTTCCAGCCACGGACAGACCTCAAAGAGGTAGATACAGGCCGAGAGGTAGAGGGCAATCTCAAGGATCATTTAGAGGCAGACAATGGCAAACACCTACACCAAGAGGGGTGAGGATAGTTCACAGCCATTCAGAAAGCAGATCCAATGACTTTCCCCTTTGCATGCCAAGCAAGGCTCAAATGGCAGCACCTTTAGGCGGAAAACTGGCATTATTTTCAAAAATTGGCATATTGTCACAAAAGCCAAATGGGTCCTGGACATTATAGACAGAGGCTACAGATTCCACTTTCACACCCTTCCAAAATGAGAGGCATGCCAAACCTGCCACACAATCAAAGGGCAGAGGCACAAAACAAATTTCAGATCTCATGGACATGAAAGCTATTCAAGAGGTACCTGCACAAGAACAGGGTCAGACTATTCCTGGTACCAAGGAAGGGCAAAGATTGGAGACTTATTTTGGACCTATCCATCCTAAACACATATTTACTCGTACCAAAGTTCAAGATGCTCACATTACAGCAGCTTCTTCCCATGCTGGGCAAGGAGTCTTGGCTGGTAACATTGGACCTCAAGGAGGCATACCTGCATGTCCCAATCAGACAAGATTGCAGAAGATACCTCAGATTTCTTGCAGGTTCATCCCATTATCAATTCTCTGCATTGCCCTTTGGCTTATCTACTGCACCCAGAGTGTTCACGAAATGCCTGGCATCAGTAATTGCCTTCTGCAGACTTCAAGGGATACAAATATACCCATATCTGGACGACTGCCTGATCCAAGCGGACAGCAAACACACTCTTCTGAAACACCTGGCGTTTGTAATAATGTTGTTGAAATCTCTGGGATACACAGTCAACAAAAAGAAGTCAATCCTAATACCCTCTCAAACAATAATTTTCCTGGGTGCCAGCTTGGATACAAACACCCAGATGGCCTACCTCACGCCAGAGAAACAAGGGCAATTAACTCAATACTTCAGAAAACTGGCAACCTTCACCAGGCTGACTGCAAGGAAAATCCTGCAGGCTCTGGGATTCATGGCATCTTGCATCCTGCTAATCCCATGTGCAAAGCTGCATATGAGGAAGCTTCAGTGGTACCTAAAAAAGTTATGGTCTTAACACAGCCACAGTTTGGAAGCAATCATACCACTGATTCCATGTCTTCAAAAGGAGTTTCTGTGGTGGGCTCAAGCATGCCAAAGAAACATAGGTCTCCCATTCTGCAAGCCTCAAGCAAATCAAGTCATCACAACAGACGCCTTGGACTACGCCTGGGGGGCGCACATGACAGATTGGTGCATTCAGGACAAATGGTCACAAAAAGAAAAGCACCTACACATCAATCAAAAGGAAATGCTAGCAGTAATAAATGCTATTATGGCTTTCAAAGACCTACTGCATCCAGGACAGCTATTGATAAGAACAGACAACACCACAGTGATGTGGTACATAAACAAACAGGGAGGAACTCATTCATATCCCCTGTGCAGACTAGCCATGTCCCTTTGGAACACGGCTCTGGAATTGCAAATCCAACTTCAAGCACAATTCCTGCCAGGGAGGAAAACACACTGGCAGACAACCTGAGCAGAAATATGACAGATCCACACGAATGGAAGTTGCATCCTCAAGTTTTTACAATGATAATTCAAGCATGGGGAAGGCCAGACATAGATCTCTTTGCCACCCACAGAAATTACCAATTGACAAAATTCTGCTCAAGGACCTTTCATCCACAGGTCTGGAAAGTGGACGCACTCTCTTTCAGTTGGACAACAATGACGGTTTATGCCTTTCCACCTCTTCCACTGCTGGCCAAAGTTCTATTAAAAGCCAGAGCAGAGAGGCCAAAGATGATTCTCATTGCTCCAGACTGGCCAAGACAACACTGGTATCCACTCCTGAGGAGCCTGACGCATTCCCCACCATGGATCCTGCCTCTATTGCCTCTTCTACTGACTCAGCACAACTTCAAAACTCTTCACAGTCAGCTGAAAACACTCAATCTAGCCGCATGGAGGATTCCTTAAATTCACAGCAGACCCTACTCTCCAAGGAGGTGCAGGATGTCATTTTGGAGGCCAGAAGGCCTTCTTCTAGAAAAGCCTACTCCGCAAAATGGAAACGGTTTTGTGTCTGGAATCAGAAAAAGGGTCAGAATCCTGGAATACTGAATTTACCTCAAATACTACAGTACCTAGCCGAGCTGCTAAGCAGTGGACTTTCATTCTCCTCCATCAAAATTCATGCCTCAGCCATTTCTGCAGAGTACAACACTGATCCTCCTTTATTCTCTCACCCTCTCTTAAGACAGTTCCTCAGAGGAGCTAAGAATATAAAACCCCCAAGGAAGCAACCAGTACCTGCTTGGGACCTCAGTTTCATTCTAGAAAAACTAACCCTGCCTCATTTTGAGCCAGCTGCTTCAACAGATCTGCAATGTTTGTCATGGAAAACAGCCTTCCTTCTAGCTATCACCTCAGCACGCAGGGTTTCGGAACTACAAGCCCTCATGGCTGTGCAGCCTTTCATCATTTTCCATCAGGACAGAGTTTCCTTACGAACCAATCCTTCATTTATGCCAAAGGTAGTATCCAGGGTAGCCTTGAATCAGGCTATCCACTTACCTACCTTTTACCCTAATCCACAAAACAAATTGAGAGGCTACTACATTCCTTGGACATTCACAGACAGCTCCGTTATTATTTGGACAGAACAAAGCCTTTCAGAAAATCAGAGCAACTCTTTGTGTCCTATGCTACAGGTGCTCAAGGGAAGCCTATTTCCAAACAGACAATCTCAAAATGGATAGCCCACTGCATACGCTTTTGTTACTCTTTTCATGGTAAAACTGTACCTACAGGCATCAGATCTCACTCCACAAGGGCCACAGCTACCTCTGCAGCTTTCCTCAGGGGGGTTCCTACCAAAGATATTTTGGAAGCAGCCACTTGGAGTTCTGTACATACTTTCTCCAAGCACTATCACCTACCATTATACTCCAAAACTAGAGCGGGCTTTGCCACTGCAGTCTTGCAGGGCATCCTGGCTCCACCTAGTTCCACTTAGTGCCTACCACCCCTTTATTAGCTTTGGGATTCTACCCATCTGTTATGACTGCAGCTGTATGCATGATGAACATAGTACAGTTTTGTACCTACCATAAATGTAGATGTTCGAGTGCTAATACAGCTGCAGTCCAGGTTTCCCTCCCTCCTTCCCCTCTTGGGACAGGCCTTATGGCTAACACCTCCTCATACAACCTCATTGGGGTATTCTTTTATGGTGTATTTGCTTGCAACTACTGTTTTTTGATTATATTGCATTTGCTTTATTACATAAATTTATGTTTTGCCTTTCTTCTGGGGGCACCTGACATCTGGGGCAAGAAACACTGAAGAAAATGGCGTCGGCTGGTTCTTTTATACCCCTGTCACACTGACGTCAGGGAAGAAGCGACGACAACCGACGCCGGACCTAGACTTTGGAATTCGGCCGACCGAGGACCCGCCTGACGGCAGGAAAACCCATCTGTTATGACTGCAGCTGTATTAGCACTCGAACATCTACATTTATGGTAGGTACAAAACTGTACTTTAGGGTTTCCTTTGCTGCCCTGGGATGACTTTACATGCTGACCAAAGAACATCTTTTTGGTATGCAGTACTCAGGGAGACTGCTCTACATCCTAGGTGTATAGCCATGATCTTAGGACTGACAGTCACACAAAGGGCATTATATTCTAATGCTAAGTCCACCCTGAGCAAGACAATGTTGTAGCCCAGTCGTGTGACAGTCACCTTGAATTCCTGAGAGCTGCTTAATTCCAGACTTGGGCCCAACTTGGCAGCATTAGTGCCCTATTATCTCAGACATTAAGTTCCCTATATGTGTTAAGACCGGGGAGGGTTGGCTAATTGTTTTATGTCAAAGCTGATCCTTGTTCATGTTCCATGCATAAATAACTAAGTATGTTTTGAGAGCAGGAAAAAATTGTAAGTTTCATTTTAAATTGTCAACCTCCTGGTAGTGTGAATGCCTTCTTGTAGAAATTAATGGACTTTCTTGTGGAGTCATTGTTGGTTCAACCACTGGTGTTTTAAGCATTTTAATCAGTGGCTGTGTGATGTGGCTCTTGTTAGAGCATTTATGTCTTTGTGAAGGGCTTTGTATTCTTTCTGGTTATTACTTCTGTCACCCATCAACATGGCCACTCTTTGGATGTGGTATTCTAGCAGGGCATGTTTTTCTCATGTCTGGAATTGGAACCAGTCTGTTGATCCATTTATCACTTGGTCAAGTTCAATGTTGAATTGTCCTATTTTTACCCCATGATATTGAGATCTTGAGTAGAGGATGTTTCCTAATGATATCAACATTCTTTTGTCTCATTTCCTCGATTGGCTCCTCCAGGACTGCAGGGTAGATGATCTTGAGGTGCTGGCTGCTAAGTAGAAGTCCTCTGTGTCAGCAGCTCTTGATCGTTTTGCTCCTGTGATTGTATGCCCTCCGCTATAGCTTTGAGTGAGATATGTTACAGTTTCAGCTCTGCTCAGCATAGCTCTCAACTTTCCATCTCAAAAATGAGGAACACTAGCCCTCATAATGTGGAACAAATGGGCAAAATGTGGAACACATACTAATGGCTTACTGACAACTTCAACTAGGAGGTCATAGGATGGTTAAAATATGCTGGTTTTACTTATAAAGAAGATATTTTGATGAATTAATATGATTCATTTCTATTTACAATGGATTTCACTTTAAAAAATTCCTAACGCTGAATGTGTGACAGTCTTTCAATGTGGAACTTTGAGGAACTTTGAGGAACGTGAACTTTTTAAGACCCCAAATGAGGTACATTCCTCGTAATGAGGTACACTTGTGAGGTATGCTGCTCAGAGAATACTGTTATCCTATCTTTCAGAGGACAGCTTGACACAGGACCTGCATTAGTGCAGGTACCAGTCAGACATGTACTGTAAAAAGATATGTTTCTTTTCCAGAAAAATCTCTGAGGAATGGACCAGCATTGCTGTTCGGAGTGGTTGACATGTTTTGCATTCCATCCTGTTTGAACACTTTTAAATCTTGTGATTTTAAATTAGCTGTTTAATTCATCATAGACAAGGTAGACTTGAATAAGGTGGCTGCATAGCTCTCCACCCCTTAGCACAAAAAGTCTAGACAAAGGCAGAAATAATGGAAGGACAAAGCCCAGAAAATGGGGGCATATTTTAAATATTGTTCTTATAAACTTCCTGGAATAAAAGGTTTTGAGTTGCTATGCATTAGGAAATTAAGTCTGAAACTCAAATACCTGCCATTATTTAGTGAATTCAGTCCTCAATGATTTGCCCCAAAAATCCAGAAAACCGCTAATTTTATGAGGACAGACCAAAGATATGAGGGAATAATCTGGACATTCTGCAGAAATCTGGACAGTTGAGAGGTACAGGTGGGAGGTATTTTTTGGGGCATATAGTGTCCATGCATATGTCTGAGACAGAGATTTACCAGATGACATGGAATGAGTCTGATGACCTTAGATTTGTTGGAATGTTCATGTCTGTCACTGGTAGGACACTGGTAGGAGTCAGATCTGCTAGCCTTAGGCTGGCACCTAAAACTTTCCCAGACTACCTTATCCCTCTTGCCCTTAGCATACAGTGCCATGCATCTGAGGACCCATCACCAGATCTCTTTAGTCTCATATTAATGTTAGTCACACTGCAAGATGGCACCGGGTACCACTGGTTTCTAGTGCTATTTTTCACACTTTGTTGCTTTCTGTTATTAGATTTAATTCAACATTGTTCTCTGATCCTTGATACAGGTCAGTGAATTCCTTTTTTATTTTGCGGTGCATTTATAGTTCTGGGGCATTTTTACAAGGCTTTCTTCTTCCTTTCCATTCAGTGATGCAAAAAAAAGCAGGACTAACAGTCTTTTAAGAAATGCAAGCGTGAGGTGAAGTTTCCTCCAGGATAAACACACTCAAAAATATTAAATCAGTAGGTGAGACTCGTTTTTTTAGAGGAGTGCCAGATTTATGCTGCATTTATGTCCTCCACCTTGAACAAAAGAACCTGTTAGAGTTGGAGAAGTACTGGTCTACTCCCACTGCTGATCCCTTGTCCTAAGTTAATCCTTCTACCTCCAAGGCTTGTTTTCCTGATCTTTTATAAAGGAAATATCCTTTTGAAAGTATTTTATGCCTATTACTAAAAAGGTAGAGTCTGCCAAGGTGTTTTCTGCAGCTAAACCTGTTTTGCTAAAGATGTAATGCATGTGTAACCTGCTCCTGTTAAACTAAGCATGTTCCCGTTTGACAGACCCTCCTCCAACTCTGAAATTGTTTCCTCTTTCCTGAACTTAAGCTTTGTACCCCACCTTCCTCTTTTTCAGCACCATTCATGTTCCATAGATCTGTATTGGCCCATTTAGTTTACAAAAGGATGTGGCCTAAATTTTTCAGTATATGGCAGATGTGGCCAAAGGTATTTTCCTCCTCTAACACCAGGGGCTGTAGAGCACTATCTTTTATCTATTGTTTTTGATCTGAGTCCTGACTCGTCCTCAGTGGGGTTGGTTCAAACCCTAGTGTCTTCCTGCAGTCATCAGTGTTGATGGCCCAGTTGAGGTCGACATGTTCAACATTAATAGTTACGAGGTTAGCTTAGTAATTGGTATCAGTGCTTACAAGCTCAACACCTTTGGAGCCAGTGCTTCCTTCAGTGTTGGGAGGCTGACTTGCCAGGACTATCCTCCATCCCTTTTCTTTTCTTCACATCTTCTACCTCTGTCTCCCATCCTGTTTCTATTAAAATCACCACCCTTCTTTTTTCTAGATCTCAGACTCTCTCCTGCTGACTATCTAAATTCTGTTCCACTTGATGAATCATAGCTGTTATGCTGGGTTTTATTTTTTTGAGTATTTTCCTTTCTTTTAATGTCTCCGACTTTTATCATCATCCTTTTTCACCTTGATTTAACTACATAACTGTGGAGTACCCATTCAAATCAAATAATTTCATACCACTGTGCTTTGTGAGGAAAATCAACTTATCCTGCTAAATTCTTGCCCTCTTCCCTTTCAAATAAATCCCTTTAATTCTTTATCAAGTGTAACCTACAGTTTCCCCTCTGGTTGATAAAAATAGTCTTGTATGTAAGACTAAAAGGACTATAGGGATGAAAAAATTTTCATTACTTGTATCTTACTATACCTGTCTTTTGTTTAGTCTCTTCCCACATATCTTTAGCTGTAATAACAGATCCTTTTTAATCCATGCACCTAAGTGTCCTTTTCTGCATTTGTCAGGTACAAAATAGTATTGTATAAATACAACAATAGCTTTTCTTGATTACCATACCAGTTCTACCTTTGAATCTGTGAATCCCTTATTATCTTTGCTAAAAGGCTCTAAATATAAAGTAAGTAACAAATGGGAAATATGGCTTCTCCTCCTGGTTCCGCTGTTTAAATATAGGCTCTTAGGGAGGAGTCGTACCACTTTAATTCTTGCCTGTGATCTTTCATATATCTTCCGTATTAATCATAGTATTCTATTAATGTGTAATAGCTGCCTCCTCTCCACAGAACCACATATATCCATATTTATCAGTTTTGGTAACATCTTTGCTTTTTGGTAACATCTTTGCTTTTTTGTAGCAAATATTGATACTAACATATTATAATCATTGTTTAAAATAAAATTAGGGCTATATGAAGACAGATCTAAAAGGTCTTTACCCTTTTGGGTAGTACACCAAGATGTTAAAATTTTGTTAAACAAAGAGTTCTAGATCTTTAGCTATTTCTTTCCTATTAACTAGATGATCTGCACAAGAATACCTGCCAGTTTTGGGGACTTCCATGTTTATTGATTATACATCACTGTTTTTCTAATTCATCTGTTCCTGTGTTAGCTATTCATTGTTGAGCCTCACTTTCTTCTAAACTTGATATAGCTAAGTTTTCTATACATTGCTCAATTTCTGCCTTTTCTTGTTTTTCCATTCCTCTGCATTATACAACTTTTCATAAAATATCCAAAAAAGCCCCAACAACTGTATAGGATATCTCGTTATTTACTTTTTGTCATAGGCTTGCTAGGTTTGGCAATACTTTCTAATTTCTGTTGCCTAAGTCATTGTGCTAAAAGTTTTTGCACTGTAGAGTTATCAAAAACATTTGATTATCAGCAGTCTTTCATGCATATTGTGCAAAGATTTACTTATTTTCCCTTTAGTGTACTGCATTTACTCCTCTTCTTGTACTGTGAGATTCCTCTTTTTTCTGCAGTATTGTAGTTATTGTCAATCTTCTTAATAATTCATATTACTTCTTAATCATTTGTCTGTCTCATGTATTTATACTACGTTTTTAAAATCCATTTTCATTTTGTACCTGTCACTAGGTGTACCTTCCAAAGTAACCCCAGTAATTCTTAAGAGTCATTTCCACTACCATTCCTTAAATTCCTTTCTTTTTAACAGATAAGTAGAAAAGCATCAGTGTCTCAAATTTATACCATTACTCTGAATCTTTGTCTTATTCTTTATTAGAGCATGATCTGATGTAGTTATTGGATGGGTCTCAAAGCTTTCAATTAAATACAGTTCCTGTGAAATATAATTTCTGTCCAATGTAGCCCAGTTATTGTATTTTGGGGAATAATATGTAAATTCTGTTTGAGTTCCTGCTGCTGAATTCTCGTCTTCCATATCAAACATTCAAATATATTTCTTCAAAAATTTTGCAACATTCTCATGACTGCAAATCAGGTTCTAGTCCCCACCCATAAGTAATATTACCTGCTGAAAATGTATTGTTTCTTCCAAAATTCTCTTTAAGCTCCATAGTGGCATTTTCTTCAGAATACAAATAAGTACATACCAGTGTAATCCTCCTGCCCATGCTAATATATCCTTAATATCATAAAACTACCATTGTTGTCTTTTTTTCCTCTTCTGTCACTGTAGGAACCCTTCTAACAACCAGTGTTATTACTGCTATTATCCTTTGTCCGTGATATTCTGCTGAATGTACACCCTGAAATACTTTCCTTGCCAAATTCCCATGCACATTTCTGTCCAAATGTGTTTACTGCAACATTGCAATTTGCACCCTACACTTTTTAATATAATTTAGTACTCTTTTATTTTTGTTGATACCAGTAAGACAATTTACATTCCCTAATAATATTATCAGGAGTAGCCATTATGACAGGAAGCTATTACTCCAGCCTTTTATTCATGACAGTTCTTGTAAATGTGTATTTCCAAGGTTTAGCTTACATATACGCACCAATGACTGGCAGGCAGATCTTCTATGTAGCTGCTGCTTCTCATCTGTATTTGAACCCATGTCACATTTTCTCAGACATTTCATTTCAGTAAAAACACTCAAGAAACGAAAAAAATGAAATACATTAAAAAAACTTCCTTTTAACTTACAGCAAACACACCCAGCTGTATAGACTTTCCAAAGAGGAAGCGTCACACCTCCAGACAGGAGCAGATGCCCCAGATTTACACCTGTTACACAGGCATTAACTGTTTTAATGGTAGTCATGCTAATGTGCATATTAAAGGTTTGCCTCCATTTGTATGAAACTGTATTGTGCTGTCGCACATTTGTATGACTTTACATGTTGAATAACAGTATGTGTTTGAATCAAAATGTTGAAAATGGTTTACTGGAAACTCAGATTTGACCATTTTCGAACTGCATCAAAACAGTGCACTCCCCGTGACTTTTAGAAGACATTTCCTGATGTCTCCAAACATTGTTATGCAGGGGGGCAAGTCCCCCTGCACCCCCTACACCCCCTGATAATTTAATATACTAACTCTGAGATCGCACTACAGTGAGGGAAGGGGTACATGTTCTGACCCCCACTGTTGTGTGATCTGCACTCAGAAAGCTGAATTCACATGAGGGAATGCACACTGGCATTCGCTCAATTGTGATTTCGGCAATACGTGGTTCATCATTGCACACTTTTGAAATAGACCGTTCACACATCTGCCATTGCAGATGTGCGCTTCACACATATGAAGGTAAACCCATATTAGATCCTGTGTTTCCATTTACACTTACACAGATTGCTGTCTGTTCTTATCTTATCCTTCTTTCGTTTACATTGCATGCTCTCAGCAAACCTTAACTTTTAGCCATAAGAAAAAGTGCACTGGCTACCTGTAAATAAATAAATTGTGTACTGTTGTATTTGATGCATTAAAGTACTAAGGCTGCTGGGGAGGCAATTACTTGTGTTATGTTCACATCCACAGTTTTAAACTTCATTTGTTTTCACTGAACTGCTTGACAGCATCAGTTTAAAAGTAATTAAATTGTGCCATGCTGATTTCACTCAAAACATAGTTTCACTGACCTGTCTACCAATATTCCTTTAAAAGTTATAGTGTACCTTATAGATTTTACTTAGAACGATTAATTCCCTGCACCTACAGGCTATTTGTGTTCAACTAAAAGTGTTAAAGGAAGAAAAACATCCAGTAACTTTGGAAACACAAGGAACTGCCATGTTCATGTTTTTCATTATTTTGTCTCGCTTTTCAGTCCTTTTGCTTAAAAACATCTGTAGCTTATACTAAGAACATCTTTTAATTTTATATAAAGTGCAATCACAAAACGGTTGTATCCCCCAGCAGCCAAAGCTTACAATACTGTGTTAACTGTAACTTCTTTACAGTATAACAAGCAATTTATATGCGACGCCCGTGCACTGGCCCAGCAATCAAGGAGCTTCAGTCCTCACCACTAACACCAGTGAGGGGCATCCATATAGGGGAGGATAACAAATACACACACACAGTAAATTACAATTTCCCTTAAGAGCACATAGAGATCACAATCAGTTTGGGGCTGGTTTCTCCCTTTCTCTCCAGCTCTCCAGTAAGACTCCCCACTGGCACAGCTATAGGGTCCAGATCTCAGTCTAATGGGCATGCTAAAACCTTCAGCACCCTCTCTGTCCAACCAGTGCTTCGTGTCACTGTCCTTAGGTTCATAGGTTCATAGATTAGTACTAAGCTAACTGCCCTTGCGAGCCATTTTAAGCTTAGCCAATTATCCCTTATGAGACTCAAACCCTGCACCTTGTGTTTGTAAGGCAAACACCTTAACCATTAGGCCACCCTCCCAACCCCTTGTAGTGGACACACACACACTTTGAGATATGAGTTATATACAAACACACAGACACTCCTGGGGAAGGCTGGCACAGATTCTCCAGCTGTGCCCACTTTCTGCCCAGTCTAAAAGGTAGTACCAGCTGCCACCACTCACTAATATCAGCTACTAAAAAGGCCCTTAAAGGGTGTCCAATTATTACTGTGCAATATTATTATCCAAATGGTAAGTGAAACTGAACAGTCAAGGCTTATTTGGAGTGACTTGGACAGTATCACTGTAGACATGCAATGTACTCTAGAGCTTAAATTATCTCTACACAAAACAGCCATAGCTGAAAGGTTTAAAATATTTAATAAATAATAATAACACAAGACAATACTTCTTACTACACAATGCTAGTCAAGAGATCAGAGATCAAAGAGAAATACTTAAAATAAAAGAGTAGAAAAGTTCCGACATCAGTACAGAAAAAAAGTAATCTAATCTTCCTATTTCCTAGCTATATCTAAGAGAAAACACAGTTCCAAAATAAACTTACATATAGAGCAAGACAGTGCTGGTGATAGATGTTCTCAAGACAAATGCTAAAATGCTCTCATTCTTTCTGTCCTTAAATTGATAACACAGTACCACTGATTCATTTCAGATTACATCATTTCTTTCTCTCTCCTGGGCTAACAGAAACTCAGAGCTTAATAGCCCTTTTGATCTTGCAGCTGGTCAGGAAGCCAGAGCAATAAAATAAATTATACATGTAAATTCTAGCCATTAACTGGCCTCAAAACAATATGCAGAATGCCTCCCTCTAAACATCTCGGCTCCAAGTTTTAGATCAATCAATTTTCACAATGCTTGCCTTATCAGCTTTCTTACAGCAGAGTGCACTGTTACATTTTTTTCAGTTCAACATCCAATGCAGTATTTTCACATTTAAAAGAACAAGCCTGTGGCTTACATTAATATTTACAAATGACAGAATTATCTACAAAATTCTGTCTAGCTAGGCTGGCAGCCTTCACCTATCTTCACATTATATTATTATTAGCTTTAAACTTCTTTTTTCCAGCCTTTCTTATCTTGTTACTGTGTAAAGCCTAGCAGAAACTGATCTTCAACACACACTTTTAAAATATCACTGACTGCATAGTATACAGAACTTCTTTACAGTACAATGTGCAGTTTATATCAATATTTTTCTACAAATATCAGTAATACAAAAATCTGTCTTACAGTTATAGGTTCATAGGTTTTCAGTTATAGGTTCATAGGTTGGTACTAGTCTGTCGGTCCTAGGGCCTATACAAGCCTAGCCATAACAATTCCCTGGCTATTTCTTCACCAATATTTACTTTCCTGTTACATCTTCAGTCCATTCAATGTCCTTCTAATCTAAATGTTAACCACATAATGTAGGATTTATGCTTTCCAGTTCTACTACCAGTTTAACACAGTCAACACGCTTCCAGTCTTTTTCAGCCACTTTTTCTTGCAGAACCCCAGCTCATATGTCTAAGCTAGGTTCCATATTAAAATATTGGCAGTCAAAATGCCAAATGTTGACAAGCCAAAAAAAAAAAAAAAAACGAGGAGAGCGAATTTTGAAAATATATGTTCTTCTTTAAACTTCTTTTTGCCCCCCCCCCCATATAGGGGGACAAGTCTCCACAACCCCACAATTGGTATATACCCACTCAGAGATCGCCATACCTTGGAAAAAAGGGAATATTCAGAGAAATGGCATCTTTGACTTAGTATATGTAAGTCCATTCTTTTGGCCACTCGCTGTCTGCATTTTGGGACGTGTTCTAGCAGGTCCCAGCATTTCAAATGGTTACCCATAAACTATATTTAATGGAATTAATGCTTTACAGTTCTTCCACTCTTTGCTGCTGTTGCTCTTACTGATTACCTCAGTTTTCCAGTGGTGGTCTCTAGTTCAAGTCCAGGCATATTTGTCTAGTCAGTTGCTGGAATTTTTATCTGTCACTCAAGCAGTTTCCTTTGAAACAATGGAAAACGTTTTACTAGCAAGCACTCTGCAGGCGTTTATTGTCAGAAGTTTAAAAAGAACAGTCCCCGTTAGCTTGCTGTGCAGTCATTGTTGGCTAAACCTTTTTTTGTATTTCCTCCATAGCCTATTCTGCTTCCAAAAATGTATTTCATTCTCCTGTAAAAATATTCTGAAGAGAACTGGATATGGCATATTGAATGTCATACCTGCCTGTTGACATCCCCAGTTTTCTTTACGTGTTGTACACCAGATAATTGTTTTTAAATATATTCTGGTATCCACAGTTTAAATACTTTTCCATTATTCCACAGTTTGATCAGGAGCAGCTCTTTCTGTCTGTCTGATTGCATCTTCATGTCTTGGTTGCTTTATGGTGGCCAGACTAGGAGTATACACTCAATGTGCCCTTTCAGTTAACAAACCCTGTTGTGGAACGCCTTTCTGTTTGCTTATTTGTACTTTCATAAAATGAATGCAGTCTATTCTTTTCATTTTCTGCGGTACAACAAAAAAATCTTAGGTTTTCTTTCTGTGCTGTGTCTTCTAACTGCATTATTTTTGAAAAATGTTCTTGAGAAGCCTCATTTTCAGCCAGTCTTTTCTTCATTTCAGTCTCTGATTTCTGCAATTGTGTCTATTCATCTGAACAGCTAGGGAAAGCGTTTTCATTTTTCCAACATTTTTCTTTTATTTGATTTCATATATTCCTTCAGTTTTCACTTATTTGAACACTTGTGTATGCATTTGACGTATTTTCTTCTAAGTTACTACAGAAGCCATCTCCAGAACCAAAACTGAAATGTGAACTGCTTTTTGTTCAGACGTTCATAGGTTCATAGGTGTTTACTAGGCTAATGACCACAAGAGCCATTTTAAGCCTAGCCATGCATCCCAAATCTCTGAAAAGTTCTGATACCCTTGATAAGTCTAAGCAGGAGTTTGGGAGATGAACCATTTACAGGTTACCTGTGTCCATTAGAGCCATAGGTGCCAAACCAGGGGTGGGAGGGTGGCATAATGGTTAAGGTGTTTACCTTAGCAGCACAAGGTGCAGGGTTTGATTCTCATAGGGGGTAATTGGCTAGGCTCAAAATGGTCCATGAGGGCAGTTAGCCTAGTACTAATCTATGACTCTATGAATTTCCGGTTTCCTGGAAATGTTGAGCTGTTGAACAGCTGCAAGGTTATTCTCAACCATTTTTTCTTATTTTCTTCTAATTTCTTCTTTGCTGGAGTCTAGGCAGTGTAATTTCTAGTCAGTAACTTAATTTCATCCTTGGTCTTAACCTTTACTGGATTTTTTTTTCATTTTCATTTTTCAAACTGGGAGAGTGCTAATCAAACTGTTGATCAGTGTGCAGATATCTTGGTCATTCTTCCCCCTCTCTGTTGTACCATATGCTTTCCACCCCTTAGCTGCCCACTTTTTCTTCAGTTCTAGATTTCAAAATTTCAGTTGTTCTAGATTTCAAAATTGTATTCAATAATATTACAGTTTTTGTAATTACAATTACTTTCATTTTCACCCTAGTGTTCTACCCATGGAGGCAGCCTTTTAAAGTCCTGATCACGCAGGGTGGATGAGCAACACAAGCACTGTGGCCTTAAAACCATCTGCTAGTGTAGCTAGTTTGCATACTTACAACTGACTTAACCCTTTCTGTACTAGTATTAACATTTGTAGCAAACATTATTTACCTGAAACAATCGACTCTGGATTAAAGGGTGACCACGGTGGTGCAGCGTTTAGCATTGCCACCTCACAGCAAGAGGTTCTCCGGTTCGATCCTCGGCTGGGGTGCCTTCTGTGTGGAGTCTGCATGTCCTCCCTGTGGTCGCGTGGGTTTCCTCCGGGTGCTCCGGTTTCCTCCCACATCCCAAAGACATGCTGTAGGTGGATTGGATACTCTAAATTGGCTCTAGGTATGAGTGCGTGTGTGTGTGTGTGTGTGTGTGTGTGTGTGTGTGTGTGTGTGTGTGTGTGTGTGTGTGTGTGTGTGTGCGTGCCTTCCGTGGAAGGTTGAGCCCCAGGCCGGCAACTCGACACTGTAAACCTCCACTGCCAATCATGAGCGGAGAGGTGATCAGCTGTGGCGACCCCTAACTGGGAAAAGCTGAAGGAAGAAGAAGAATCGACTCTGGATTAAAAAAGATCGATGTTGCATTTCAGCAGTTCCTTACTTTTATAACAGTTTTAGAGCATAGATTTTTTTTGCTTACTCATCTTAAGAATGTAAAGATATTCTTCGTGTTTCACTGTTGCAGTCATCACATTTTGGTTATCTGCCTGAAGGTAGCCCTCAGTCGACCTGAATACCAAAGTCTTGGGATTTCTGCGTCGGATGCCGTCGCTTGACGTCAGGACGCCATGGGTATAAAACATGCAGCCTTTCTTGTCTTGCGGTGCCTGAAGCAGAAGCAGTTTGCAAGTGCCAGTCGTCCGCCTCCTGAAATTTTCATTTTTCGAGTTTCAGACCTGATGTCTTCTAAAAGATAAGTACCCCATTGGGAATCCCTTTTTCTTGCTCTAACTGATGTCAGAAAAAGTTAATAATTGTCTGGCCTGTGGAAAGCAAATACCTCACAGAGATTTTCATTCTTACTGCGCCATCTGCTTAGGCCCAGACCACGATGTTCCTCGTTGTCGGGTTTGTGCCTTGATCAATGCCTGAACTATTCTTCGTTGGGATATTTTTGTTGATAATTTCTTTCGCTCTCGTTCTCCTTATTCCGAAATGGCTTCAATAAGCCATCCAACTACCGATCTTCCAAAAAAAAGTAAGGATAAAGACAGAGGCAAACTGCATAGGCCGGTACTCATGAGGTGCCTTTGCAGCCCCTGATACCTGCTTCTGCAGAGTTGCAGACCTCTGCTGAGACCCTTTCGGAGTCTGGTATGCCGCGAGTTGTTTCTTCGACTATGGATCCTGCGGATGTCTCTACCTTGGATGAGTCCGGAGCCGCTGTGCAGGCACTGGCTTCTGAGGGTGTATTCCAACCTTCTGATGTTCGTATTAAACCGACATCTCCATTTTTGACTAAATCTTCTGAGTTTCTCAGGCCCAGAGTTTGTACTTCGCCTAGAAAACTGACGACCAAAGCGCATGCTAAAGCTCCCATGCCACGGAAACAAATGCTTAGAATGGCTGAAGACCTAAGAAATTTAATTAGGGGAAGCCAGCCTTCCCCCTCTGAGACAAAGGATTGATTTTCCTTCTGATTCTACAGACCATGAGCCTGATGACTCTGACCCCTCTGATTACCAGGACATTCCCTTATCTACCTATGAGGATTCAGATGCAAAGGATTCCATCCCCTCTGCCTCCCCTCCAGAGGATTTTTCCTTTGGTGAAACCTTGCATTCCTTAAGCGAGCATTTCTGCTGGGAATGCCAGGACTATCCACAGTCCAAAAAGCGACTCATAGAATTTTTAGACTTGCCTCAGCACAGGCCTCTAGCTATACCCCCTGTTCTGGAGATTGTAGATGATGTCTTATTGGAATCCAGCCTTACCCCGGATACCTTGCCTCCAGTGGCCAGGAATCCTGACAGGTACTACAGAGTACCTGACTCCCACAATTTTTTCTTTAAGAATCCTACTGCGGATCCAGAGACCATTTCCCAGGGACCTAAAGGCATTAAGGCTACAGTAGCCAAAAGCCCTACCCCTTCGGACAGGGATTCTAGGGATTTAGATAGATGGGGTAAGAAGATATACACCTCTGCTACTCTTGCCATCAGTCCTTTAAATTGTCAGTTTCATATGTTAAAGTATCAGCAGCATATTATGGAACTAATTAAACAGAAATTGAGGTTGATTCCTGATTGTGCAGAACATAAGGATTTACAAGAGTTAATGCATTATGCTAACCAAGTTGGAAAACATACTTTACAATGTGGATCTGATGCCTTAGAAACATCTTGCAGGGTTGCTGTCACTGGGCCGGTTCTTAGAAGGCATGCTTGGCTTAAGGAACATATCTTGCCAGACTATGTCAAAGCAAGATTACTAGATATACCACTAAATCATGAACGCCTGTTTGGTAATAAAGCAGAAGAAGTCCTAAAAAAGATGGAGGAAAAAGCTACATCTATGCAAACTCTAAAGCATTTTCTACAGGTACAGCCACCTAGATTCAGTAGGCATTGGCCTTCAAAAAACTGGTAATTTCCAGTCCCTCCCAGACCTTCTCAGTCCTAACCCAGGGGCAGCATACCACCATGATTACATTTTCAGGGTATGCACAGATCTAAGCAATGAGGTGCTGCCACCTCTAAAGCAGGGAGTATTAAGCCAACATCCTATGGTAAAATCTCACAATGACTTATCCTTGACCTTTATGCAAAACACTGAAAGTACATCAACCAGAATACATGGGTCTTGAACATTGTATCACAGGGATACAGATTCTACTTCCACTCACTGCGAACCCCAAGCGGATGGCCAGACCTCCCCCCATATCAGTGGGCAGAGGCCCAAAACCAAGTATTTTCTCTTCTTGGTATCAAGGCTATTCAGCCTGCCCCAGAAGAGCATAGGGGACAAGGTTTTTACTCCAGACTGTTTCTGGTCCCCAGGAAAGAAAATTCTTGGCACTCTATCCTGGATCTGTCTATTCTCAACCCCTTCCTGGTGGTTCCAAGGCTCAAGATGATTACTCTCCAACAACTGCTTATTATACTAGCCAAGGACTCCTGGCTAGCCACCCTAGACTTTAAAGAAGTTTATCTGCACATCCTCATAAGGGAATGTTGCAGGGAATACATACGTTTCAGAGCAGGCTCTATGTATTATCAATTCTCTGCACTTCCCTTTGGCTTATCTACTGCGCCCAGGATATTCACAAAATGCCTAGCTCTAGCCATTGCATTTTGCAGGCAGAGAAAAATTAAAATTTACACATACCTGCATGATTTGCCTGATTCAGGTGGACAGTCAGGAATTGCTACTCCACTACCTGACATTTGTAAAGAGACTTCTAACTACACTGGGGTTCACCATCAACGAAAATAAATCACATCAGGTACTCAGCCAACAGATTGTATTCCTGGGAACAAGCTTGAACACAACATCCCAGATGGCATTCTTTATTCCAGAAAAACAAATGTATTTGACAAACTACTTCAATCTGTTGGCCACCAAAACCCAGCTATCTGCAAGAAAAATACTGCAAGCCCTAGGGTTCATAGCCTCTTGCATTCTACTAATTGCATATGCAGGACTGCATATGAGGAAACTTCAGTGATACTTAAAAAGTCTCTGGTATCAACTTTCTCAGGACCTGCAAACAATGATTCTCCCAGGCCAACTATTGATAAAGACAGACAACGCCACAGTTATGTGGTATATAAACAAGCAGGGGAGAACCCATTCCTACCCACTCTGCAGGTTAGCCATGGCTCTGGGGGACACAGTTTTGAGCAACCAAGTGCACCTACAAGCTCAATCCCTGCCAGGCAAACTATGTTCACTAGCAGACGACTTCAGCAGAAATCTAATGGACCTGCACGAGTGGAAACTGGAACCCAAATTATTCAAGCTGCTGATCCACAGATGGGAGGCACCAGAGGTGGACCTCTTCATTTTCCCAACAGACCTTTCAATTGAGCAAATATTGCACCAGAACTCCACACAGCCAAGCATGGAAAGTGGATGCTCTGTCCTTTACATGGGAAAACCTCTCATTCTATGCCTTTCATCCTCTGCCCCTCCTCTCGAAGGTTCCACTAAAGATCAAACAGGACAAGCCAAGGAAAATCCTGATTGCACCAGACTGGCCATGCCAGCTCTGGTACCCATCTTTGTGCAATCTGACAGTACTGCCACCTTGACACCTGCTTTAGACCCCCTCCGTACTGTCCCAGCAGGAGGGCCAGATTTGGCATCCTCAATTACAAACCCTGAACCTAGCAGCCTGGTTCATCCCCCGAACCCTCAGTAAACAGGTGCTGGATGTCTTCCTGGAGGCAAAAAGGCCTACTACTAGAAGACCCTATTCAGAAAAGTGGAAAAGATACTGAGCCAGTCTCAAGGAATGGACACAGATGTGCCCAGCTTACCTCATAGACTAGATTACTTAACAGACGTGTTCCACAAAGGCCTATGCTTCTCTTCCATTAAAATTCATGCCTCTGCCATTTCAGCTCATTATAATACTGAGCCACCCATCTTTTCTCATCCTCTGGTCAAACAGTTCTTGAGAGGAGCCAGAAATTTAAGACCCCCCAGGGGAGCTCCCATTCTAGCCTGGGACCTTAACTTTGTATTGGAAAAAACCCACGCTTCCACCCATTTGAACCTACTGCTTCAGCAGAGTTAAAAATTCCTCTCCTGGAAAACAGCTTTACTCCTAGCCATCACTTCAGCAAGAAGTGTGTCTGAATTGCAGGCCCTTTTGACCATGGAACCCTTCATTATTTTCCATGCGGACAGGGTTCCCTCAGGACTAACCCATATTTTATGCCAAAGGTGTTCTCTAGTGTGGCTTTAAACCTATCTATTCATTTGCCGACTTTTTTCCCTAGTCCTCAGAATACAGGGGAAAGGATCCTGCACTCCCTGGACAGGCGCAGGCAGGTTAGGTTCTATCTGAACAGGACTGAACCTTTCTGAAATTCTGACCAACTGCTAGTCAGCTTGGCTACAGGGGCAGAGGGCAAACCATTTCTACATGGATAGCACACTGTATCCATTTCTGCTGCAAACATCATGGGAAACCTGCCACACAGAGGATCAGAGCACATTCCACTAGGGCTACGTCAACCTATAGAGCATTTCTCAGGGGAGTCCCTGCTAGAAACATCCGGGAAGCTGCAACCTGAAGATCTGTACACACCTTCACCAAACATTACCACTTACCTATCCTTTCTAAATCCAGAGCTGGATTTGCTACAGCAGTCTCACAGGGTTTGCTTGCCAGCCCTAATGCTTCTTGACTGCCTCCACCCATCCTCAGCTTTGGGAATCAACCCAAATGTGATGACTGCAACAGTAAAATATGAAGAACATAGTACAGTTGTGTACACTTACCACAAATGTAGATGTTCGAGTGTATTCATTGTTGCAGCCCTGGTTACCCTCCCTCCAGCCCCCTGACTTCTCTTTACTTCTACCTGTCCTTCTTGTTTGGCATATCTTATGTCATTGGTATTTGCTTTCTGTGGGGGTGTTCCACACCATGTAATTGCTTCCTATTTAGGGGGCTCCTGACATCTGGGGCAAGAAAAACTGATGTAATGGCGTCGGCTGCATGTTTTATACCCATGTCATCCTGACGTCATGGAAGAAGTGACGGCATCCGACGCAGAAATCCCAAGACTCTGGTATTTAGGCCGACTGAGGGCTACCTGTAGGCAGATAGCCCAAATGTGATGACTGCAACAGTGAATACACTCGAACATCTACATTTAAGGTAAGTGTGTACAACTGTACTTTTTAAATTGTCAGCAGTGGTCCTTATTATTAAAAATGAAACAAAAAACAAGTTCACATCCATATTTTCAAATATTTATTTTGAGTTTATTCCCTGTCCTCACAAACCATAGTGCAGTCCTTCACACACATAGTTAACCCCCATATTACTATTATGTCTAGAATTCCAGTGGGTAATAATGTCCCACTAATTCAGTCCCCCTTGTAGCACTAAACTTTGCCCTGTTAACTCTCCATATTTTATATTAAAATGTTAAAAAGAACATTAATTTGTGTCTATGCTCCGCCAGTTAACCACCTTACCTTATTTAGAAAGAAATAGTGTCCATTCTAAAAAACATTTACAAGGGAATAGAGAAAAGGAGCATGTTCAACAACAACAACAAAAATAATTTAAACAAGCTTTATACCATCAATTTGAGACTTGATATCAGTTTCCACCTTTTTGTTTTTCCAGTTCTGAACCACATAGCACAGCTCATACATTTCAATCTTTCTCAAATCACCAGGTAAGAGAAGTTCATGTTTCTAACACATTCAGTGAAGAGTCCAGTTCAGACTGTCTTTGTTTGCCTCATTTTAAAACATTACCATTAGTGGGTCTGTCTCTTCATTTTCCAGTCTTACTCTTAATAGTGGAATCTTCAGTTTTTAGCTGCTTCAAACTGCCAGTTCATATCCCAGTCTGTCTAACCATGTTGTATCAGGTGTCAACAGTTGCAAATAGGACAGTCTTTTCTGTCAAAACAGACATTTCATCCTGTTTGTTTCCTGCTTCTCCATCTTCCTGCATGACCCATTTTATACTGCTTCAGTCCCACTGGTAGTACCTTTATTTTCTGAATTGCCTCATCAGCATTGTTGAGCACCAGCAGTTTTTTTTCCAAAATACCTTTAATGTAGCAGGAAATGACAGCTCAAATTTGATTGCTGTACATTTACGTTCACTCATTACACCCAAAATCAAGAATGTTTCCTTAAAATCACTGTTGAATAGTTTTGCTATTTGAACAATTCTTCTTGCCACAGTCAGTTTTCTCACAAGTTTTGTTCTCTTTCATAATGAGTTGAAAGATCAGTGAGTACTGGCCTGGACTTTTGTCTTTCCTGCAGTGGCAGGCGTTTTGCCAGTGCAACCATCAAGGTGCCATGAGTAAAAAGCAGCGTATCCTGCCATTTTACCCCTTATAGTCCAGCAAATCATTTTTTATTCTAACTTCAAAACAATGTATAACCTTAAGTTTCTCTTTGTACTGCATTCCCTAACCAGCAAAATTTGTCTTAATTTGATGTCTCTTAACTGTCCTTGCAGCCTTTTCCTGAATCTCCTTCATTTGTTGCCTAATGGGACCCATCAGCTCCTTTTGAGCTTGGGAGTATTTGGCATCATCAGTAGTGGCAGATTCAAGCCTTTTCATGTAAGCATCAAACATTCCCATCAAATTCTGTAACTCAGTTCATACCACCATACACTGTTGGCCACCACACACATTCAGGTTGAATGGCAAATGATGAACACAGTGGCGTCTGGATTCCAAATGTGCAAATCATGACATAATCTGTTTCCTGTATAACTGATCAGTAGATGACACCTTCTTTTGTCTGTTTACCAAAAAATTAATTAAATTAAGCAAGCAGTAATGTGTAACAGCGTATGCACTACAGTGATGTAATGGACTAGACAGGAGTGTTTGTGAGACCTGACATCACAGGCAGAGGGCCTCCCCCCCATCCTTTGAAGTTCTGTTATTTCTCTGTAATTGCGTTTAGAAAACGGCCAGCTGTGTTGTTCTTTTATATCCTTTTTATAATTGTTTTTTATGAAAATATTTGTAATATTTACTATGCTGATACAAGGTAATTCCTCTGCATAAATGCTTAAATAAATAAAAACAGTTACATTTTGTAAGGGAAAAGCAGCTATTGTGCCATTTGGCTTAAAAATACCAGGTTATTTTAATATAAATACAGTATAAGTTAATGTATAGAGAGTAAATACTGTACAGTGTCCAAAGTGCAAGCAAGGTTTTGCCTTGACTGCTCAAAACTGACTTTATGTCTTGCAATTACACTGCGTCTGACTGACTGTACATCTGCTGCTATGGAGCACTGCATTTTAAAATACCTGCCACAGGCCCTGACTGTTACTTACTTGTCACATTGCACAGAAGAACTATGTATCAAGTTTTCATTACATCACATCTGCTCTAGATGACTGAATTAGCAGCAGTTCAACTCAAAATTAAACTCAGATTTTCTCTGACTCATGCAGTCATTAATTTACATTTTTTGGTAAATTGTAGTTTATTGCATTATATTACTCTTCACCTAAAAGGCGGAAGGAAGTCTGTTATATTGTGGTCTCAATCAGAGTAGAGTGGGTTTCAGTTTTATTTCAGACATTCTGTGTCAAGGCATCATCTAACTTCCTTATATTTAATGTCAATAATACAAGTGGGCCAGCAGAAACTACTACATACAGAGTTAGTGTGTGTAAGCCATGGTTATCATGGGGGTGGGGGAATGACAGCAATCAGAAAGCTTTTTTAGACCTCATGAATTTCTTGTCATAAGTAGGTACACTCCTTTTTCACTGGACTTTCTCTTGGGTTAAATGATTCATGATGTACTAATGTTTTTTTAATCAAGAAACATCTTTATTAAACCGTTGCTTATGACATAGACAGTCATACTTTATAAACCGACACAATCCTAGTTACAAGCATTTTATATCACAAATCATACTGACACACTCCCAGTTGCAAACATTATATATAATTTATAATCTACCCAATCATTTTCAGTCAAACATCACATAGCTTATTTAAGTCTTGCCTTCTCTTAAACCTCTTTCCTCCCCTGTATGTATTGTTCCCACAATTCCCATTTTTTCCTATGTAGTTTGCCCCTACCCTTTTCTAAATATCTCAGTTCCAGTTGTTTTTTTTTACCTCTGTTGCTATATTCACTACTTCTAGTGTAGTTGGTTTAGATTTTGATTTCCATTTTGTAGTAATTGCCTTTTTGGCAGCCACCATAATTAGACAGACCAGGGCTTTACCATGTCTGGGCAGTTGTGATTCTGTATCATAGCTCAGACAAATCTTCTCCTTCGTCACACCAATCCACCCACCCAGCATCTCCAATAGTGCATCCCAGAGGGAATCCTTAAACTCTGCCAACTCACCTCACTCCCAGAAAGTATGTTCCCAATTACCTCTTTCTTCCCTGTCACACCTCCAACATTTGTTGTCTACTTGAGGAAAAAAGTCTATGGAGTCTGCTTGGGGTATAAGAATATATGTGTAAGCATTTCCAAGCAAAAATCAAATCTTCTAGATTTTGTTGCATATTTGGGAGACATACATATATCCTCCCATTGTTTCTTTGTGAATTACTTATCCAGTCTCTCTTCCCAATTCTTTCTAACCTCCTCTAATTGATTCTTATAGTTATCATGCAATATTTTATATGCTCTACTAATTATTCCTTTTTTAATCGCAGCTTCTATTCTAAATTCTACTAAAAACTCTACAGTGCTGGTCTTTCATTTAGGACCCCCTATTTCTTTCTCTTTGCCTATACTCTGGTAGCAGTCCTTGACAGGGAAGGCAATCTGTAACCTGCACTCCAAATAAATTCTTAGCATCTTCCCATTCTGTCATCATTCCTTCTCTAGTTATTTGCTCTCAGTACCTTGGTTCCCTTGCCAGTTTTCTTCAATAAATTCCAACCCCCTCTAGTCTGTTGTCTAAATCTCTAACTGCAGTCATCCCTATCAGCAGACTCTCCTTTGTCCATTCCCATGTTGCCTTAGTTCTTAGGATACTTTCTGCTGCTTTATAGATATAATATTCTGTATGATTATTGTTATTCTCCTTAAAGGCCTGCATCCAAAACCCCAGTCTCTGTGTTTCCTGAGCTACCCCGTTTCATCATTATCCCTTTCCACTTTGAATTATAGTTTTCTGCTTGTGCTGTGTATAACTGCCTTAAGTGTGTAAGTCTGAAATACATTCAGATCGGGTAATCTTAGTCCACCTTGTTCTACTGGAAGAATCAGCTTATCCCACTTGACTGTTCTAATCTTCCTCTCCTAGGTAAAGTTCTTCATCTCTTTATTAATTACTATCCACAACTTCTCCTCTGGTTGATAAAAATATGCCTGACCTGTGTATAAGACTGATGGGACTAAAAACATTTTAACTGCTCGCATCTTGCTATCTATATTCATATAACAAATCTTCCATTTTTCTCAGTTTTTGTATTATCTTTTGTTTAGTCTCTTCCCACATATTCTTAGCTGTATTTCAGGAAATGCAAATGCTTCCATTGCCCTGCTCATAAAATCCCAGCTTACTCTGTCTCAAGACCCACCAACAACAATGGTATTTTCCTACATTCTGCTTCCTTCTGGATCAATGTTTTGTTAATGTTGTCAGATGTGTGCCTGCCCTCCGCAAAACCGCATTGATCCATATCAGTCAATTTTAGCATTAGTTTTGCCATCATTTTATCTGATGTTCTTCATTCCACATTGCTGCAGTCCTAACTATTGGGTAGTCCGCTGTCCAGTCGGCCCGAATACCAAAGTATATGGCTGACGTCGGTCAGGGCGCATTAGACTGACGTCAGTACGTCAGGGTACTAATGCGCATGACCGACGCCATATCCTCAGTCTTTTTTGCCGCATGGTCCGATGCAGAAGCAGTTTTGCGAGTGCAGGTTGGCGTTCTGAAATTTTCTGAAGTCGGAGTTTCAGACCGAATCGAAGTTGGCTAAGTACCCGTTGGGAACATTTTAGTTTTTTCTTGCCTCAGTATTTAACCGGATGTCAGAAAAAGTGAATAACTGTATTTCTTGTGGGAAACAGATACCTCATAGGGATTACCATACCTTGTGTATACCTTGTTTAGGGCCTGAGCACGACGTTGTTGGATGCCGCTCTTGTGCTAGGTTTAACAAACGCACTATTAAGAGAAGGTTAGACTGTCCCAGGTTAGTGTTTGGGAAGCGTTGCAATTATAAAATGCCGTCGGATGCTCCGACGCCGCTTCGTCCAAAAAGCGCAAGGACAAAACAGCGAAGCCTAGGGTTGATGAATCGGCAGTCCCGGACGTCGGTTCTTTAGAAGGCTCAGTGGAGCCAGAGGTTTTGCCAGGAGTTTCTTTGGAGTCTCAGGCAGAGACTTTACTGTTACAGGATGTGCCTTCTCAGGAGGTAGGCCAGGCTGACGGGGCTTCTCAGGTAACTGTTCTTCCCTCTCTTCCCAAGGTAGTTAGAGCCTCTCCTTCTGTTTCCAAAACTTCTTTGAGAGGTAGGCCAAGTTTAGCTTCAGTGGGGGCTTCTCCTAGCACTTCAGGTTCTGTGCCTAAGAAACATATGCTTAAAATGGCAGAAGATTTGATTACTATGATTAGAGGTTCTATGCCCCCTCCTGATAAGAGGCCTAGGGTGGAACCTGAGTTTGAGAGTTTTGAACAGTGTTCAGAGGCTTCTGAGTCTTCTGCGGAAGATTTGCAGGAGTATCCTCCTTATTCTGATTCTGATGTGGATGATTCCACTCCTACAGCTTCTCCTCCTGAGGATTTCTCATTTTCAGAGACTCTGCATTCCATGAGGGAGCACTTTAAATGGGAAGGCCAGGATTACTCTGATTCCAGGAAAAGGCTTAGGGAATTCTTGTTTTTACCCCAGCATAGGCCCTTAGCTATACCTCCTGTGTTGAATGTGGTGGAAGATGTTTTGCAGAGGCTTCCCTGAATCCTGATTCTTTGCCTCCTGCTCCTGTTAAACCTGATAGGTACTATAGGGTGCCTGAAGCTCATAAGTATCTTTTTAAGAGTCCTAGGGCAGACCCGGAAACTGTTTCTCAGGGACCTAAAGGTGTTAAGGCCTCTGTGGTTATAAACCCTGTTCCCACTGATAAAGAGGCAAGGGCTTTGGATAGATGGGGAAAGAAAGTGTATACTTCTTCCACTTTAGCCATGAGGGCGTTGAATTGTCAGTTTCACATGCTAAAATATCAAAATTATCTCCTTGCACAATTGAAATCTAAGGTGGATGCTTTGGCGGAAGGTATTGAGTGTAAAGAGTTGCTGGATTTAGTTCATGTGTCTGAACAAGTGGGTAAGCATTCTTTGCAATGTGGTTTTGATGCTGTACAGGCCTCCTCGAGGGTGGCTGCCACTAGTTCTGTTCTTCGCAGGCATGCCTGGTTGAGGGATCAGAATTTAGCTGAGCATGTTAAGACAAGGATTTTGGATGCTCCTTTACAGTCTGATGTGTTGTTTGGTTCGCCTGTGGAAGCAGTTTTAAAGAAAATGGAGGATAAAGCTAAGTCTATGCAAACTGTTAAAGATTTTTTGCAGGTGCAGCCACCAAGTTTAGTAGAAATTGGCCTACTAAGGGATGGACATATCCTGCTTATGATTCCCAGTCTAGGGGTAGGTCTAGACGTGGTAGGGGCAGAGCTCAAGGTTCTTTTAGGCCTAGAACAGGGAGTTCACCTGCTCAGACTTCTGGTGAGGGCAGGGGTCAGTCCTTTCGTAAACAGACCCAATGACCTGCCTTTTCAGCTGCCAGTAGATTCTCGTCTGGCAGCTCCTTTGGGAGGAAGACTGTCTCTTTTCAAAGAAAATTGGGATTTAATTACTCAAGACAGATGGGTTTTGGATATCATTCACCACGGTTACAGGTTTTATTTCCATACATTGCCCCCTTTCAAAGGCATGCCAGACGTTCCTCCTCCACAAAGAAAAGAGGCTCACAAGCAAATTTCTCTGTTACTCCAAATAGGGGCCATTCAGCCAGTCCCCGTATCAGAAAGGGGCCTAGGATTTTATTCTCGCCTGTTCCTAGTACCAAAGAAGGGGAACACGTGGAGACCAATTTTGGATTTATCTATCCTCAACACTTATCTGGACATTCCCAAGTTCAAGATGTTGACGTTACAACAGCTTTTACCTCTGCTGGGCAAGGATCACTGGATGGTAACTTTAGATCTCAAGGAAGCTTACCTTCATGTGCCTATAAGACTAAGTTGCAGGAAGTATCTGCGTTTTCGAGCTGGAAATTCTCATTATCAGTTCTCTGCATTGCCCTTTGGCTTATCTACTGCACCCAGAGTATTCACAAAGGTTCTGGCTCCAGTGATAGCTTACTTCAGGCTAAAAGGAATTCAAATCTATCCTTACTTGGACGACTGCCTGATTCTGGCTCAAGAAAAGGAAGACCTTCTACAGCATCTGGAATATGTTATAGCAGTGCTAAGATGCCTAGGGTATTCTGTGAACGAAATAAAGTCCAGTCTAGTACCCTCTCAAGACATGTGCTTTCTGGGTGTGAGACTGAATACAGCAGCCCAGATGGCCTTTTAACCCCGGACAAACAAAAGAGTCTATCCCTTTACTTCCATCAACTATCTCATCAGTCCGTGCTGACTGCAAGGACAGTCCTTCAAGCATTAGGGTTCATGGCATCTTGTATTCTGGTGCTTCCCAATGCCAAACTGCATATGAGGAAGCTGCAATGGTATCTCAAAATGTATGGACACAGCACTGCCAGGATTTGGACACTGTCATTCAAATAATACCTTGCCTTCAAAAAGAATTTTTGTGGTGGGCTCAGGAATGTCACCTAAACAAGGGACTCTCTGTGACCCGGCCAGAGGCGAGTCAGATTTTAACGACAGATGCCTCGGACATTGCTTGGGGAGCTCATCTAAATGGAAAGTGGATACAAGACAAGTGGCCTGCCAGACTACAGCATCTACATATCAACATGAAGGAGATGTTAGCAGTCCAGTTTGCATTAATGGCTTTCAAGGAGTTACTTCTTCCAGGGCAGGTGTTGATTCTAACAGACAACACAACTGTCATGTGGTACATCAACAAACAAGGGGAACACATTCTTATCCTCTATGCAGGCAAGCAATGATTTTATGGGAGACTGCGCTCAGCTTGCAACTAACTCTTCAGGCAAGGTTTCTGCCGAGCACAGAACTCCTTAGCAGATGTGTTAAGCAGACAAATCATGGATCCCCACGAGTGGAAACTGGATCTTCATGTATTTCAGAAATTGACAGTGTCATGGGGAACTCCAGACATAGATCTGTTCGCTTCTCCACTAAACCACCAGCTGCCAAAGTTTTGCACAAAGGGGTTTCATCACACAGCTTGGAAAGTGGATGCTCTTTCTTTCAGTTGGAAAAATCTTCATGTGTATGCCTTTCCACCTTTGCCTCTTCTTCCAAAGGTGCTCTTAAAGGTCAGACAAGACAAGCCAAGGATGATTTTAATAGCTCCAGATTGGCCTCGGCAACACTGGTACCCACTACTAAGGAGTCTGGTACGGAAGCCTCCATGGCCTTTACCTTGATTCCACATCTGTTATCTCAGAAGGACGGTCATCTGCTCAATGTCAAGCTTCACTCTCTTCATCTGACAGCCTGGCATATTCTGTGTTGAAACACAGCAGGTCTCAACTTCCTCAACAAGTTTTAAATGTGATTATGGAAGCTAGAAGACCTAGTACAAGGAAAGTGTACGCAGAAAAATGGAAGAGATTTTTATTTTGGAGTACAGCAAAGAATTTGGAGATTTCTGAGCCTAATTTGAGTGTGGCTCTTCAATATCTTACTGAGTTATTGGACAAAGGTTTGTCCTTCTCTTCCATTAAGATTCATGCTGCAGCAATTTCAGCTCACTATGATTGTGACCCACCATTGTTTTCGCATCCTTTGTTCAAGCAGTTTCTTAGAGGGGCAAAGAATATAAGACCCCACGTAGAGCTCCTACTCCTGCTTGGGATCTCAATTTTGTGTTGGAAAAACTTACTCTACAACCTTTTGAGCCTGCGGCTACTGCTGAATTGAAATACTTGTCATGGAAGACTGCTTTTCTGTTGGCTATTACTTCTGCAAGAAGGGTGTCTGAGTTGCAGGCCCTTATGGCAGTAGAGCCCTTTTGATTTTCCATAAGGATAGGGTATCATTACGCACTAATCCTTCCTTTATGCCTAAGGTGGTTTCTAGTGTGGCTTTAAACCAAACTATTCATTTACCTACTTTTTATGCAGACCCCAAAATAAAGGGGAGAAGATTTTGCACACTTTAGATGTGCACAGGCAATCGTTATTATTTGAGCAGGACTAAGGATTTTAGGCAGTCTCAGCAGTTGTTTGTTTCTTTTGCTTTGAGTTCGCAGGGCAAGCCTGTGTCAAAACAAACTATTTCTAGGTGGATTGGGTTTTGCATTGCATTTTGTTATTCCCATCATGGCAAGGAGATTCCAGCTGGGATTAGGCCTCATTCCACTAGGGCTACTGCCACTTCAACGGCATTTCTAAGGGGTGGCAACTAAGGATATTTTGGAGGCAGCTACTTGGAGTTCAGTGCATACTTTCTCTAAGCATTATCACCTTCCTCTCTACTCTAAGTCTAGGGCTGGTTTTGCCACAGCTATTTTGCAAGGCATGTTGTCAGCTCCTGCTTCTTTATGATTTGCCAGCCTCCCTTTCCTCTGCTTTGGGATTCTACCCAATAGTTAGGACTGCAGCAATGTGGAATGAAGAACATAGTACAGTTTTGTACCTACCATAAATGTAGATGTTCGAGGATCCACATTGCTGCAGTCCATACCCTCCCTCCTTCCCTCTGTGTTTAGGGGTGGTTGTGTAGGTGAGGTTATATGCTGATATTTTTGTATATATTGTACATATTTTTGGTGCAGGTATATTGGGCCTTGTCTTTTTAGGGTCTTCTGACATCTGGGGCAAGAAAAGACTGAGGATATGCTTCCATTGCCATGCGCATAAAATCCCAGCGTACTGGCGTCTGTCTCAAGACCCTGACCAACAACAATGGTATTTTCCTACATTCTGCTTCCTTCTGGACAATGTTTACCCAATAGTTAGGACTGCAGCAATGTGGATCCTCGAACATCTACATTTATGGTAGGTACAAAACTGTACTTTGTAGACATGAACCTTGTATAATCATGGTTCAGTATTGAAATGGGCCTGTATGAAGCTGGATCTGATGGATCTTTACCCTCTTTAGGTACTACAGCTACCACTGCTTTCTTCCAGGATGTTGGTACTTTTCCTACTCTTAAAATACTGTTAAACACAACCTTCCAGATATTTATAAGTTTTTCCCTCCTAGCTTCCAAACTTCCACCAGAATATCATCTGTTCTTGGGGAGTTTCCTGTAGATTGGTTATACATCACAATTTTTATGTCATCCCCACCTATCGTAACCGTTAGTAATTGAGCCTCATCTACCTCTAATCTTGGCATATATAATTCTTCCATAAACATTTCCATTTGAATCTTTTCTAGATTTCCATAGTTCTCTGCTTTATACAGACTTTCATAGAATTTCTGAAATATTTTTAATACCTCTACAGGATCTGTTGTTACCTTCCTTGATATAGGCTCCCTAAACTTTGCAACAATCCTTTCTGCTTTCTTTTGCCTGAGTCTTTGTGCTAAAAGTTTTTGTGCTCTAGTGTTATCAAAAAAACAGTTGCTTAACAGCAATCTTTCTAAATTCATGTATATTATCGAGGTAGGCCCTTATTTTCTGTTTAGCTTTCTGCAGTTGGTCCTCTTCTTGTTCTGTGAGATTCCCTCTATTTTGCAGTACTTCAACATTTGTAAGTCCCTCTCAATAAATCTTGTTACTTCTTAACCATAATTCCCTTTATTTTATTTCTACCCTATTTTTAAATTCCACCTTAATTTTATACCACACCCTAACTATATTTTCAGAAGTAATTTTGATCCTCTTGGATAGCTCGTAAATAATCTCCACTACCCATTCCTTAGATTCCCCTCTTTTCAACAGATAGGTGAAAGCCCCAGTGTCTCATTTTTATTTCATTATCATGTGTTTTTATTTTTGGTATTATTGGTACATGATCTGAAGTAGTTATTGGGTGCATATCAAGACCTTCAATTAAATGCATATTTTCCGGTGAAATGTAAATTCTGTCTGGCCTAGCCCATTTTTTATATTTTGGGGGACAGTATGTAAAGTCACTCCAAATTCCTCTTACTGAATTCACATCTTCCATGTCAAATATTTTCATAAATTTCTTCAAAAATCTACCCTCCTTTGTTATACATTTCCTTCAGGGCCCCCCGACACATCTTCACTGCTGCAAATCAAATTCTGTTCCCCACCTATAAGTAATATTCTTGCTGAAAACTGATCATTTCTCCTAGAGTTTTGTTGAGCTCCATTATAGCAGTTTTAGTTGGAATATAAATACATGCCAGTGTAATCCTCCTTCCTTGCCAGTAGCCCCTTAGCACTACAAATCTGCCATTATTATCCTCTTCTATCACTATTGGAGCTCTTCTTGCAGTTGACATAAGTACTCTTCCTTTGTCCCAGATATTCCATTGAATAACCATTCAGAAAACCTTTCTTTATCAAATTCACATGTTCAGTTCTTTCCAAGTGTGTCTCCTGTAACAACTCTTTCTACTCTACATTTTAATATAGATCTGAAGTAGTTAACTTCATTTGTCCATCAACCTGTGGGTATCGGATCCATATCGGATCCGAGCCGGCAGCTTCAAACAGCTAAGATCCGAGCTTCAAGCTCCTCCCCCTTACCCATAATCCCCTGCTAACCCTTCCTGACCTCAGATCTCGTTTGCCGCGGTTCAGTCAGCAGCTTTGAGTGAGCTTCCAGGTGTGGGTAGAACGTATTTTGTGAGAAAAATCTTTCCTTGTTTTTTTTCTAACTGTTTGAAAAATTGTGTGTGTGTTACCCCTAGTCTATTGCCTTATTAGCACTTTTTGTAGTTAAACTTAACTATATTTAATTAGTTTGTCCTCCCCCGTGTGTGTGTCAAGGCGTGTCTGTGTTGGGCCTAGTGTTAATTTCCTTTCTGAGTCATGTCTGAGGCCCCTAAAGCCTTCTTTTCTAAATGCACCGAGTATGGCCATAACCTGTCCCCAGCGGATGGCCACACTTGGTGTGTTATTTGCCTTGGGGTTGACCACCTCTCCTCAGGCTGTACTATTTGTGCAGCCTTCAACCCCAGGGCCTTGAGGGACAGGAGGTCGAAGTTGGTCTTGGCGGAACTGTTGCCCCCGGATCCGACTTCGTCCTCCTCTTCCTCTGTGGTACCTTCCGTGGCTGCGGCAGTGCCACCCCCCCATCCCTGCTCCCCTGGCCGGGACTCACCCTCCCACCGCAGGCCAGGAGGAGAGGGAAGCTAGGAGAGAGCGCAGAAAAGAGAAACACCACAAGCGTCTGGCTGAGTCTTCCTCCTCGGCCCCGCTGGCCAAGCTAACGGCTTCTCCTAAGGTCTCCGGCCCGTCTCCTTCCTTGCTCCATTCACCCCGTTTTTCTCTGGAGCCGGAGGAGGAGGAGACCTGGTCGCCTTCGAGGTCATTGAGGCGGCACTCCTGTCCTGCCTCGGTGGCCTCTTCTAGGTCAACTAGAAGCTTATCCGATGCAGACATGGACCGGATGATGCGTAGGTTCCTCCAGGCCCAGCTGCAGATGGGAGTGCTCCTGCCTCCCCCCCCCTCCGGGGGGGAGCTCTACCCCCTTTTTCGCCCCGATAGCTCCTTCTCCGACCCACTTCTGGGGTTTGGAGCCTTCGGAGCTGAGTAGCGTTGGAGCCGAGGGAGTGTCGGCTCCGATAGTACCTCGTACTCCACCGCCGACAGCACCCTCAAGTTTGTTGGGTCCCTTTTCGGATCCGAGCTTTCGGAGCCGAGAGGAGCTGGGCTTCGGATCCAGAGGTGTCAGTGTGTGTATCGAGGGATTCGAGGCCCCAGGCTTCTGCTACGGCTCCACCCTGCACTCAATCTCAGACGGGCCTACCTTCCATCACCTGGCCCCAGGGACAACCTGGGCCTACGTCCCAGATAGTTCCCCTGGAGGAACAAGATGTGGTTGGTGAGGTCTTCGGACAGCCCCCCCCCCCGAGGAGGTTCCTCACAAACGTAAGTGCAAGAGGAGGCACTTGGACTCACCTGAGTCCTTGACAACAGACACAGATTTAGAGGAAAGGGAAGGTTCCCCAAGGTCACCCCCCGAAGACGTCTCCTTCGGAGACATCATGGAAATGTTTCGAATTAGAGGGGGGTGGTCTGCCCAAAAACCTTCCTCTGATGAGTCTGTGTTTCTGGAGGCATTTGACGCAGGCCCATCTACCTCTTGGGTGTCCCCTCCCGCCGACCCCCTTGTAGACCTGATTACTACCAGGGCATGGAAGGAGCTGGACACTGTGGAGCCCATTCCCAAGAGGCGTGATAAAATTCTTAGTCCCCCTTCCGATAGGACATGCTGGAGCAAGGGTGCTCCTGTAGATGCCATGTTGGTGGCGGCCGCCACTAAAAAGGAACTGGCCCAGGAGAGTTTCTCGGTCCATCTTACAGACAAGGAGTCTCGGACGATGGACCGTTTGGGGAAGCGGATGTTCGCTTCAGCCACCTTCTCGGTAACGTCACTGAATTATATAGCACATGTGATACGACTCCAGTGGGATCTCATCAAAGAATACGCCGGGTCGCCCCCAGAGTCCATGTCGACTGAGGATAAGAAAGTATTCTCTACCCGAATGGCCACTCTCAAATCCATTTCTAACACCTCTATGCGGCTCATCTCCCATGCCACGGAAGGGGCCGCTAGAGCTAGCGGAGCGGGCATTGTCTTACGATGGCATGCTTGGCTCCACCATTGTGATTTTGCGGAACCCTTCAAGGCGTCCTTCGCTAATGCCCCGTTTGATGGTTCTTCGCTCTTTGGCAAGACTGTACGCAACACACTGGTCCAGAGTGAGAAAGACGGGAAGACTTTGTCTGCCATCGGAGTCCGCTTCTCTGCTCCCTAGAGGTCCTTCACTAGGAACCAAAAGGGACAGAAGAAGATGTGGTTCCGGAAATCTCAACAGTCCCGTTTCGCTCCGGACCCCTCGTCCTTCAGAGGCACAGGAGGACAGGGTGGACGCCGGCCCAGAGGCAGAGGGGGACCGAAGAATTTTGGGTCGAGAGAACCCTTTTCTGATCGGCCTGCGCAGCAACCCTGAAGGGTTACTCCACTCTGGAGGCAGTCGGGGGGCGTTTCTCGAGGCACCTAGCAATGTGGGAGTCCATTACAACAGATCACTGGATGCTTCGGATCATATCCAGAGGCTACAAGATTCCCTTTCTCAATCTTCCTCCCAAACCCTGGAGCCTCCCCGATGTCCCACCCAATCAAAGGGAGGCAGCAGCCACAGAAATTCTCCAGCTGCTAGAAAAAAGAGCAATCCAGCACGTCCCCCCAGACCAGTCCAGATCAGGCTTTTACTCCAGGTTCTTTTTGGTGCCAAAAAAGACGGGGGACTTAAGACCAATCCTCGATCTATCCTTTCTAAACCTGTCAGTGGCCAAAGAGAAGTTCCGGATGGTCACCATTCAATCCATTCTCCCACTCCTGCAGGAGAATGACTGGATGTGCTCCATAGACCTCAAGGACGCGTACTACCACATTCTGATGGACAGGCGATCCAGAAGGTTTCTCCGCTTCCGGCTAGGAGCCAGCCACTACCAGTTCAGGGTCCTCCCCTTTGGTCTCACCACAGCCCCCAGGGTGTTCGCCAATGTATTAGCAGTGGTAGCGGCCCACTTGAGACTTCAGGGAATACAGGTCTTTCCGTACCTAGACAACTGGCTCCTGTCCGCCCCCACAAGGCATCTACTGTGCTCAGCCAGAGATTATTTTCTCCATCTGGCCTCCCGTCTGGGAATCACAATCAGTGTCAAAAAATCTTCTCTTTAACCAACCCAGGTCTTAGACTTCATTGGAGCCAGATTGAACATGAACCTTTTGCAAGTCTTTTTGACTCCGGACCGATTTCGGACCTTGAAGCTCCACGTGCTAGCCTTTTTAAACTACCCAGCTCCTCCAGCGGAATTGGTCCTGAGGGCTCTAGGCTCCATGGCGGCAACTATCAACCTGCTACCCTTAGCATGCCTGAACATGAGAGTACTACAATGGACTCTACAGGTTCAGTGGTCCATCCTGCAACATTCACTGAATTCACCCATTCCCCTCAGCAGGGTTTGCAAGAAAGCCCTACTCTGGTGGCTTCAGTCTCCGGACCTCCAGAAAGGGCGTCCCTTCTGTATGTCCCCCCCTAACCACAGTGACCATGGACACTTCTCGCCTGGGGAGGGGGGGCACTGTATGGGCAGAACCGTCCAAGGCACGTGGACCCAATCGGAGACCTTGTTGCACATCAATGTCCTAGAGATGAGAGCAGTGCTTCTTGCGTTGCAAGCACTCCAGGCCCTTCTTCCCTTGGGGACTATTGCAATTCAGACAGACAACATGTCAGTCGTCTGTATATCAACAAACAAGGGGGAACCAGATCCTACCCACTTTGTCGAGAGGCCATGAGAGTTTGGGAATGGGCGATCTCCACCAACCGCTTTCTCATAGCGACGCACATTCCGGGCTGGTCGAACATCTTGGCAGACAGGTTGAGTCGAACCATCCTTTCACCGTACAAGCGGTCTCTGAACCCGAGAGTGGCGAAGCAAATTTTCCTCAAATGGGGTCAACCTTGCTATGATCTCTTCGCGTCTCCTTCGAACGCAAAGTGCAGCGACTACTTCGCTCTAATTCCCCCATAAGGGGAATCCCCCAGAGATGCTCTGGTGCATGTTTGGCCATCCGGTGTACTTTATTCTTATCCACCTCTTCCCCTAATGCTGAAATTCTTGCAGAAATCACGTTGGTTGGGGAGCAGAGTGATCCTCATAGCCCCATTCTGGCATCGTCAAGCGTGGTTCCCTTGCCTATGGTCTCATCTAGTGAATCCCCCCATGGGTTCTAGATCCCACTCTGGATCTGATCTCTCACCCACTAGGGTTGACAACCCTGAACCTGGACAACCTCAAGCTCACAGCTTGGTTGATCCAGTTCCAATGATAGCTAGGACTCCCGGTATCTCGTCATCTGTCAAGGCTATTTTAGTAGCCGCTCATAAGCCTTCTACAAGGAAGGTTTATAATAGCAAATAGCAAATGGAAATGTTTTTCTATTTGGGCGGAGCACAGAAACTTAGATCCCTTTACAGCTCCGTTACCAGCAGTGCTAGAATTCTTATCAACCTTATTCAACCAGGGTGCTAGCTCCTCTACGGTCAAAGTCCAGTTAGCTGCAATCTCCCACTATCATGTGGGAAGTGATCTCGGCCCCCTGGCCTCTTCCAAATTATGTAAGACCTTTTTAAAAGGCACTTTCCTCTTGAGACCTCCTGTTAAAGATCCAGTTCCTCCATGGGATTTAACTCTTTCTCCGATCTCTGACAGCTCCCCAGTTCGAGCCTGCAGCCTTGGTGGATCTAAAATTCTTATCTTGGAAGACGGCCTTTCTTATTGCCATCACCTCGGCCAGAAGGGTTTCGGAACTTCAAGCCCTTTGCGCCAAACTGCCATACTTGGTTTTCCATAAAGATAGAGTTTCCCTCAGGACCAGTCCTTCTTTTTTGCCCAAGGTCGCATTGGAACCCAACATCAACCAATCCATTAATTTACCAGTATTCTTTCCAAATTACCAGAACAAAGGTGAATATAAGTTGCATTCCCTGGACGTACACAGGCAATTAAGATTTTACCTGCACAGGACCGCTGGTCACAGGAAATCTGACCAACTCTGTATCCTTTGCAAAACTCTCTTTGGGAAAACCAGTATCAAAAGTTACATTGTCCAGATGGATTTCCTAATGTATCCTGCTTGCATATCAAAGTTCTGGTCGACCTGAACCTGAAGGAGTCCATGCCCATTCTACTCGATCAATTTCTACCTCTGCTGCTTTTTGGTCCAGAGTTTCCTTGGATGACATTTGTTCAGCAGCCACTTGGGCTTCATCTCATACATTCATTAATCATTACAAGTTGGACATAATTTCCAGAGGGAGAGCATCCTTCGGCTCTGCAGTGCTCCGGTATATCCTTCCATGAGGACCTCCCAAGGTTTGTGTGGCTGGGGACTCTGTCCCACAGGTGTACTCACCATAACGTTCCATCTGAGTAGGTAATCTTCATTTGTCAGCAACCGACCCTCCCTCCATCCCCCTGACCTTTAGTGTGTACTAAGAGGATTCCTAGCCCTTGTTCCAGATAACCTTAGGTTAGGATTTGGAGCTGATTTCTGTGTTGTAATACTCTGTGTTACTAAGCAAACTCGATCTGAGGTCAGGAAGGGTTGGCGGGGGATTATGGGTAAGGGGAGGAGCTTGGAGCTCGGATCTTAGCTGTTTGAAGCTGCCGGCTCGGATCCGATATGGATCCGATACCCACAGGTTGCTGACAAATGAAGATTACCTACTTAGATGGAACGTTATGATGAGTACATAACTTCTTTTTCACTATTTTTTATTTTCTGTATTTATCTGTCAGACCATTGGCATTACATAAAGCATCATTGCATTAAAAAGTTATTATTCTTACCTTTTATGTATTCCCACATTTTATGTATAGCACTTTTATTGATAACTGTCTAGTTCCAGCTTTTGTGTTACATGCATACACTGTTTGACAGGTAGAACTTTTATATAGTTGTTTCTTGTCATATCCATTTGAGCCTATGTCACATCTTACAGAACTTTTTTGTTTTATTAAAAATCCTCAAACAGGGAAAAAAACAATACCCCTAAAACCTATTAATTCAGTACTAACACACAAAACTATGTACATCTTCAAATTTCAAAGTTTTGTGCTTGTAATAGGAGCAAATGTTCCAAACTGACAGCCATACTCACACATTTGAATTAACCTAAAAGAAAGGTTATCCATGCTAAGATGCACGGTGCAGCCTGTGCTTCTACTAAGTGCTAACTGGTTTTGTCTTATCTTTATAGCTCTTCCAGTTGTGAAAACCCCTGAAAACCTTTAGAGGACATTATCTCCTAGCCAGTCCCCCCCAGCCAGTCACTTTCCACCAGACTGTAAACAATTTCTGTTTATCAGATTATCTCATTGGAGACATGACAATCATCAGACGGCCAGTTTCTCATTATCATATTGTCTCCATGGCAACATGAGAATGAGACAGTTTCTCTTTATCAGATTGAGGGCAAGATACATAACTGTGATTAAGCATACATTCATTTGCTAGAAAAAGGCCCCATAATATTCAGTATTCTTTTTTATTTACTTACTTTCTCTTAAAGTGTGTTACTAAATCACTCTAAGGCCCTTAATCCAGTCATTCACCCATGCAAGAATGAGAAAAAGCACATCATTTTTTTGTCATGCTGTGTTAACCAGGCATTTTTTTTTTTTTTTTTTTTTTTTTTACATTGCAGTGCGTACATTTCTTAAAACTGAACAAGAAGAAAGAGAGAAGGGAGAAAGAAAGGAAGAAAAAAAGATCAGCAGCACCTATTTACAATCCCCATTAGATGTACTACTAATGTTAAGCAGTTTTCTGTCAAGTTTGAACAGTGCTCCAGGAAAGGGTTTGACCTGAAGCAGTAATGAGCATGCCTCCTCAACCAAAATACCATTTTGAGTTTCATTTCAACAGATAAGATGTAGAGTAAAAATTATAGAAATGTTTATCAAAATCATGCTGATGTATCCACAGACAGCTCACCTGTGTAAAGAACTTTCATTCGCTGTAGCCCAAGTCAAGAAATTTACCAGAAAGCTTAAGCTGTCTTCAGCTGATGTCTGTTGGTTTTCTTCTCTTTATTTATTTAATCATACTACTCTACTTCTTTGCTTAAAAATTCTGGATAAAGCCAAAAGTAATGGGGACAAAGGCCAAAAAGTAGGGACTCTTGATGTAATAGAATAACAGGCTTTGCATCAGCATCTTTTTTTGTGAAAAATAAGAAGAGTGAAAATCTAATAACTGGCATTACTGACTGACTGTAATTCTTAGAGATTTACCAGACAGTCAAAAGTTTTATAGGGGACAGGGCAAAAAACGAGGCAAAGTCAAGGATGTTCTGCAAAACTAGCAACAGATGACAATTATGTTTTTATTGTATGATGAATGAGTTGGGCTGATAGTCTGAAGACACTTTTAGCCATGACGTTGATCAAATTCACAAAAAAGATTAACAGTGATGTATATCACAAGCAAGAAGTTACACAGTAATTATGTTGGATGTAGATCCGAAGTTCTTCTGTTTTGATGCTGTCAGGAATTTTTTGGAAATGTATTCATTCTGAGTGTTAAGTATAATTACATATGAACCCAAGTCCTAGTCACAGCATGACTTCGGGAGTGGATATGGCACCACAGTTGCTCTGGTCTGCTGTTTTGATTTTATAGTTACTGATATTTCTCGGGGCAAACTGCCACTGCAGTTTACTTCAATGCATCTAAGGCATTTTTGGTACAGCTACCATGTGTCCTTTTTGCTTAATATTAATTAGCCTTTGTATAAGACAGACCCATGGCCTGACTTAGTGGTTAGTTCAGAGGATTATGGAACTGTTAATGATCTGTTTCCCGTAGTCCAGTGTTTGATTCCCTCAGCATCCATTGACTAACTGTGAGCAAGTCATTTAACCAGACAGGGATTCTGGGCTGAGTCTGAAAAAGGTCCATGGAGATCAGTGCTCTACCCCAGTAAACAAATACAAATAATTAAATAAAAGAAACTCTTTCTATAAATTCAAAACAACTCAGTTAGAACTGGTATATACTAACTCTGCATGACTGTCTTGAGATAACAAATACTCTCACTAGTAATGCCAGCACAATATGATCAACATTTAACACAACTATAGTAAACTGTCAAGTCTGTCTCACTCACTCACTCACTCACTCACTCACTCACTCACTCACTCACTCACTCACTCACTCACTCACTCACTCACTCAGTCATTCACTCACTCACTCACATGCATGTGCTCACACACACACACACACACACACACACACACACACACACACACACTCACACGCACACAACAAACCAATAACCATTAACTTAATGATCTACCACCCTTAATATGTTCAGTTGAAGAATTCTCCTTCATGCTTACCATGTGGACCCCACCAATACATAACTATCTCTGAGATCTGTGTACCTTGTAGTTAAACAAAAAGTAATGCTTCTCCTGTCCTTAGGGTTGCCACCTTTTAACAAGGCCAAAGTGGGACATGGGGGTTTGGCCAGTAGAACAGGGTGTGTGGCCAGTATGACACTGGCCACACCCCTACCATGACATCACCATAGGTGTTAAAGGAAATGCAGTATTACAGGTATGGGTACAACATTGTGACGTTATTACCGCTTACTGAAAACTCACAAACCATTTAAATGAAGTGAAGCGTTACTGCAAAAAAACACATTACTCAGTTGTAACATTAAGTAAACTTTAAAGGAAAAAAAACACACTACTCATTAAACAGGCACTTGTTTATTTAAAAAAGTAAAAAAAATTAATAAACCAACTATACCCACACACAAGCCAAGTATATAATTAAGACTGTTTTTATTGCAAATTAAAGCTAAAGCAAAGAAAAACACAAAACTATATACTGCACCCTAATACTACATGCTGTACACTAGCAAATTAAAGCTAAAGCAAAAAAACCCCACAAAACTACATACTGCACCCTAATACTACATACTGTATACACTAGTACACTATCGCCTCATAAGCCTGACTAGCTTGGTCTGCAAAGCTATGGAAAGGATCATTATGGACCTCATAAATAAAGATATTGGGGACCTACAGACACTGGATCCTACCCAGTTCGGCTTTGTTAAGGGCAGATCCTGCCTCTTAAACCTGGTTGATTTCTTTGAAACAGTCACCAAGGCCATTGACGAGGGGAAGGTGGTCTACACAGCCTACCTGGACCTCGCAAAAGCCTTCGATACAATACCCCACTCGGGCATTATAGATAAGCTCACCAGCTTAAATATAAACCCCTATGTCACAAGATGGGTTGCAAACTGGCTCAAGGACAGAACCCACATGGTTAGAATTGCTAGAGCCATGTCAGACTCCAAACCAGTTACAAGTGGCATCCCACAAGGCTCATTCCTGGGACCTCTCTTGTTCAGTATATATTTCTCGGAGGTACAGGCCAACACAGAAGGACTGTGGCTGACCAAGTTCGCAGATGACTGCAAACTGGGCGCCATAATCGACTCTCCAGCCGACACAAGCATCCTCCAAAAGGGCCTCATAGAAACAGACAACTGGTGCCAGAGCCATGGCCTCAAGCTAAACGCCAAAAGTGTATAGTCATCCCTTTGGCAAAACAAAGTGCCCACAAATTACCACATAGGTGGTAATCCATTAAGTACAGAAGAAGTAATTAGGGACCTGGGGACCCAAGTTGATAGCAATCTCTCATTTGACAACCAAGTGGCCAAAGTGGTTAGAAAAACATTTTATATAGCCCACCTAATCATGACGGGATTCACATCTAGATCAGGGGAGGTCATCGTGCCTCTTTACTCATCCCTCATCAGGCCCAAAATTGAGTACAATGCCCCTTTTAGGATGTACCTTACCAGACACCTGCAGCAACTGGAAAGACCCCAAAAGTACCTCACCAAGAGGATCAAAGGGCTCAAACAGATGCCATATGCTGCCCGGTTAAAGAAACTCCAGCTCTACTCAGTGGCATACCGCCTGCTCAGAGGCGATCTGTGCCTGACGTATAAAGCCATGTCCAACCCGGAATTAATGGACATGCTGCACCTCAGAAAATCCAAATCCCATCGAGCTACGCGCTTGAGAGACTTGAACCTCAGCACTGAAATAAATAGGACATGCTGGAGGGACAGATTCATAACCCAGAGGCTCCCTTCACTCTGTAATAAAATCCCAGTCCAGGTTAGGCAGAGTCCCTCATTGACTCTCTTCAAGAGGAATCTTGATGAGTGGATGGGAGATCGTAGGTTTACCCCGAGTATCACTTCTGTGTCACTGTTAGACAGAGGCACAGTATACTAACCTCGAAAAAGGGCATAGCAAAATTCATTTAAAATGGGTGGCGAAAGCCAAACACACTCTGGCTAGGCTTATAAATGCCCTAGGGCAGATAGCCTAGTATGAACCTATGAACCTATAAATCACTTTTTTTTAAAGTGTATTTTGAATATGATTTTATGACTTGAAGAAGGGCCTGGTTTGAAACAATATTTGAATAAAAGTCACTACATTTCATCCGGTAATTTACATCCATCATTAGTTCAGCTTTTAAAAAGTCCACATTACATCGCTTTCGCACATCAGTCCATTTACTTTTCACCAAAGAAAAAAACTCTTTCTGCAAATGCATTTGATGTTGGTATAGATAATACCCTAGCAATTAAGGGATATAGTGCAGTCAGCTCAGGCCCTTCTCTGAAAAGCTTCAGCCACTTTTCTCATGGGGTCAAGCTTGAAAATATGGTCTTCATCTACATCCTGCAGACTCAGGGCAGTGGTCACATTGAGTAAGTCACTGAAAGCAAAGGGCTCAGTTAGAGATAATTTAGACAGTGTAAACAAGTAGTTGTTTTCAGTATAATCAAACCACTGTTCCAAGTACTTTACTGCTGTCTCCAAGAACACAATGAAGAGACTTTTCACTTTGTTAGCAGAAGTGCTGTCTAATGTGCTTATAAGTGTCCTAAGTTTCCCTCCAAATAAAGCAGCACCTTCAGCTCTTGCCTGCAGTTTTTGCTTCAAAGACCATTACACAAAAGTTTCCATTGCAGTAAGTGCTGATTTTTCTAATGTACTTACATGTTCATTAAAATCAACAAGAACAGCACAGAGAAAGTGCAAATAGTACTGGGGCAGCATAGGCAATTCATTCTCCCCATGCTCATTAGCTGAAAAGTACTGCCATATCTGCCGGGGGGGGGGGGTCTCCTCTTCTCCCTGGGAGAGGAAATAGGACTGGAGCACTGGGAGATTTTTCACTATTCTTTCAATGGCTGGCAGTAGTGACAGCCACCTTGTTGGCACATGTCTTCACAGAATCTCAAATTCCATGCCACAAAACTCAAAGAAGTCTTTCAAGTCTCTGGTCCTTGTGGCAGAATGTGACAAATGGCTGAAAAGTTTCATTACAAATACTTCCACATCCTACGGTAGTTGTGCTACAGCTTTTTTTGGCTGCATTGTGAATGATGTGGGCAACACAGTTAGCCTTCTGGAGTGCTGGGCACTTTTCTTTTAATCTGGTATAGACACCAGATTTCTTCCCATAGTTCACACTGCCATTATCAGCTCCATATGCTGAAATGCTGTTCCAAAGCAAGGAGTGCCTTTCCATAATGTTCGAAATTTGCTGTGATATAGGCTGTGCAGATTCATCAGGGTCTTCATAGAAGTCCAAAAGGCCATTCACCACCCCTTCTTCTTTACAAAAATACCTCACAACAAGTGCAAATAATTTTATGTTCTCCTTGTTGGAAGCTTCTGAAGAAATTGCAAATGAAGTGCCTGGTTTTTGAAGGCCATGCAGGAGGCATTCCAATGAGTGCGGTCCCAAAACATTTTTGACAATGGCTTCAGCCTTGGTTCTTCCACAATATAGTTTTTTTGCAATGTCTGAGTCGCTGTACAACTGGCTGGCCAACTTTACTGCACAGTCCAAACTGTTATAGGAAGTATTGTGCTTAACAGCATGGAACACCTCAGAAGCTTCTGCTGCAATGATCCTAAGTTCTGGTCCCTCAATGTTTGTGTTCCTTGCCCACTTTGTCATCAGGTGACTGGATTTTGCTTGAAGAATAGCAGTCTTATGTTGTTCAGTTGCCTCATATCGTGCGACATTGTTTCTTCCACCGTTGATCACTATTAATTCTTTCTTGCAGTACCTGCAGAATGCTTTTACATCACTGCATCTCTCAATCCAGTCGAATTCCGTTTTCCAAACATCCTGCCACGTGCACATTCTCTTGTTGCTGGTTGGCTGTGATGAAGCTGCTGCTCTCTTCCTTCTTGAATCTGTACTTACCTGATATACAACATAGTTAGCAAAACTGTGTTAGTAGGGTGCAGTAACATACTGGTGCACGAATGAACTGGCTAGAAACAGTGGCACACGAAAGAACTGGCTACAAATACTGGCGTGCAAAAGAACTGGCATGAAATATATTGGCACGAGAAAAAACTGGCTTGAAAAACATTGGCATGCGAAAGAACTGGCTTGTAAAAACATTGGCATGTGAAAGAACTGGCTTGAAAAAACATTGGCATATGAAAGAATTGGTTTGAAAAACATTGGCATATGAATGAACTGGTTTGAAAAAACACTGGCATATGAAAGAACTGTTTTGAAAAAACACTGGCATATGAAAGACCTGAGGAATGGAGCAGAAATGAATTAACATTACTGCCGAACATGCCCCCCACCCCTCAATAAAATAAAGTTAAACACATTTCCACTGTACCAAAAGAACACCCTAAAACGAATGAGAATGCGCAGCAGACACCATAGACCTGATTTAGCTTTTGACCACAGCAGTTAAGAAAAGAAATAAACTTATAATTTACACAGCACAATGATCTATTAACAAACATGCCCAACAGCAGCACTGGCCATAATCGGATTATAATGAAAGCAGTGCATTGTAAATTTATTGAAGACATCACTAAAAACAAAATACAAACTTTGCTACTTATAAAAGCAAACTATCCTGAAACGACAACATGTTTTAGCACAATCCCAAATGTACTGCATTAACTTCTGAGCATGCATCAACAAAAAAAAAAAAAAAAAAAGGAAAAAAGCACGTAAACATTTTACCTTTTAAAAATACTTTTTGCAAGAGCAGCTAAAATAAACTACAATGCACGGCAGACCCCATGGACCCCTTTTACATCAAAACAAGAGTAATTTACCCAGCACAACGATGCAATAAACAGGCCCAAGTAAAAGCAGCACACCCATATTCTCATTACAAGCAAAGAGAACATTTTAACCTTATTAAAGACAGCATAAAAAATAAAATGCACACATTTACAACTATAAATGAAAACTATCTTGAACAGCTTTGACAAGTTGGAAACATGTACCTACTAGAATAATAAATGCACTATGTTAACTATTAACATTCCCACTCAAAAGGTACCACATACACATTGCACATTGACTTGCAAGAACTAACTGGAAAAATTACCCAAACAGTATAGCCAACATCCTGAAAACTTCATTAAATTGCACACATTTCCATACAAAAAAGTACAAACTGTGCTCGAACATTTTCTGTCTGTAAACAGAAAGTACCCTGAAAAAGCTATGACAATAGAAATACATCACACTACATTTATATTTAACACTGCCCCCCAGCAGAAATAAACAAAACTTCTATACACATGGTTCAGCCTTTAAAAAGTAATCCTTCCAAATCATACCCCAACAGCCACCCCAACAACCACAACAATTGTAATTACATATACATACACACACACACACACACACACACACACACACACACACCACAGGTTTTATACCTTTAAAAACTACTACTCGAAAATCTCAAAATAACCACTGCACAGATGTAAATACTGCATACTGCACCCCCGTTTACCTCTAAACATTAAAAATTTTCATTTAAGTAAAGCACAGTATTCCCATTTTAAACTACTACTTGGAAATCTCAAAATTACCACTGCACAGATTTAAGTACTGCGTACTACACCCCCGTTTACCTCTAAACATTAAAAACGTAATTTTAAATAAAGCACAATATTCCCATTTTAAATGCTACTTGGAAATCTCAAAATTACCACTGCACAGATTTATATACTGCATACTGCACCCCCCCCCCATTTACCTCTAAACATTAAAAACTGAAATAAAGAACAGTATTCCCATTTTAAGTAACTAGAGCCACAAAATGCTATGTACTTACCAGTATCACAGTCTTTGCTGGGCTAGCTGGCTCCCTGCCTGCTGGACTGGCTGGCTGGATGACTGGCTGCCTGCCTGCTGGACTGGCTGGCTGGATGACTGGCTCCCTGCCTGCTGGACTGGCTAGCAGGCTCCCTACCTGCTGGAGTGGCTGGCTTCCTTCCTTGCTGGCTGGCTTCCTTCCTTGCTGGCTGGCTGGCCTACTTGCTGGCTGGCAAATCTCAGTCCTTAAAGCAGCTGTAGAAGTGGTAATACAAAGCCGCTCTACAGCTGCAACCTTTGTAGGGCTCTTCCAAGTCAAATCCCTGCCCCCTTCAATCCTTGCAGCCAATTGCTGCATGATTTACACCACCCAGACCTAACAGGGAATACCTCCAACTGCAGGTCTGGGTTGGTGATATCACCACATTGGTGTGGAAAAAACGGAAGTATTTTCGGCTCTTCCACGGCAATTCAGCATGCATTGTAAAACGGGGCTTTTAAAGTCCAGCTGCTTGACAGTGTGGGCAACGGGACGAGAAGGCTCAACCCATAAGTATCCTGCTGACAACAGGATGGGTGGTAACGTACCTGTCCCTTGTCTTCCAGCATATACTGTCCTTCTGTGATCTATCTAAGCTTCACTACATCACCACCACTTCTTTCTGCACCCTTGTCACAGCAAAATATTATCTGTCTACCCACTGCATAACTTCCAACTCCAACACATCAGTACCACTATTGATTGTTGTCGTCTCCTTAGCACCCAATTCTTACAGCTTACTTACAGAACTACCTCCTGTATCTGCCGCTGTTTGAAATGTTTCCTCACGTCAGTACTTTAGACTTTAAGTTGCTGACTGCATTATTAAGACCTTTTGTCACCAAGGATCCTGTATGTGGCTGCAGTCTTGACCTGCTCATAATCTATGAAAGGTAGCTCCCAACCATTTTCCTCCTAGCTTAGTGATTGTGTTACTTATTAGTTACCCAGAGCTTGAAGTGTTGCTTTTCAGCATCAAGACAAGGATTGCCATCATAACCATATCAGACAGAAGAAAGAGAAAGTCCAGCAGTTCATATACTTTGGAAGGTCACTTCACTCTTGGACTAGCCCCACCCACCCATTTTTTTTTAAGTGGGTGATTTCTGGGAGTTTAGCATGACAAATTATTGTTCCGTCATTGTATACTGCAGCACAAGTTTATTTATTACTATTTAGTGTCCAGGTAGGTGGGCTGGTGTGTTGACCATTTTCAGCCGTGATCCAGGTAAATAGAGCAGAATACGCAGTAGTTTATCATACAGTACACCATCAACGAATGCAGCAATTTTACGTTTGGCAAAATGTAGTTTGTATTTATATATAGTTTGTACTTCCGTATTGAATTTAGTAATGTTGGTAAGATGTTAACAATTTAAAACAACAATAAATACAAATTATTTTTAATATTGCTTTGCTTGAAGAATGATAACAGACTGTTAACCCTTGTCATGGTGGCAGTTGCAGGTAGATTTGGCATGAAGATGTTTTATAAGAACATCTGCAAAGTCTTTAATGGTTTCTGATTTGTTTCTCCTGTTATCTTACATTAGAATTGCAATTACAAGGTAAACAAACAAAGCTCCTCATTAGCACTCTTCAAGAAAAATCTTGATTATTGGATGGGAAATAGGAAATTCACCCCGGGGATCACCTCTGTGGCTCTGCTCGACAGTGGCACAGAAAAATAATTTTCTTGGGTGGCAAAAGCCAGGGTACCTTTTTGGCTGGGCTTGTATAGGCCCCAGGGCCAATAGTCTAGTACCTACCTATGAACCTATGAATATGGGTTACAAAGTTGGTGAACTTTACCCCTTTTGGTATGTTATTATTTTTTATCTGTCTGTTAAGTGGACATTGATTCCATTTCAAGGGTAACCAACAGGGAGCACTGTCCAGATGTTCTTTGAGTTTCACTGTTGCAGTCATTACATTTCGGTTATCTGCTTGCAGTAGCCCTCAGTCGGCCTGATTATCAAAGTCTTGGGTCCTGCGTCAGTTGCTGTGTCATCTTCCATGACGTCAGGTAGTCGGGGGTATAAAGCGTGCAGCCGACGCCATTACATCAGTCTTTCTTGCCGTGCGGTGCCCAAAGCAGAAGCAATTCGCAATTGCCGGCAGGCCGACTCCTGAAATTTTCATTTTCAAGTTTCAGATCTGAAGTCTTCAACTAAGCTAAGTACCCCATTGGGGATCCTTTTTCTTGCTCTAAACTGATGTCAGTAAAAGTTAACAATTGTATTTCTTCTGGAAAGCAAATACCTCATAACGATTTTCATTTGTACTGTATTCTTTGCTTAGGCCCAGACCACGACGTACCTCGCTGTCGTTTTTGTGCCTTATTCAAACATTGAACTATTTATTATCGGCTCATTTTCGTATCTAAATATTTTGGTACTCGGTTCAATTATCTGGAAATGGCTTTGGTAAGCCACCCGACTACCGACATTCCGAAAAAACGCAAAGATAAAGACAGAGATATACCGCATAGGTCCAAAGCTGCCGACAACGCTTCTCCTAAGCTAGTTGCCAGTTTGCCGGTACTCAGTGAGGCGCTTTCGCAGCCGCTGATACCCGCTACTTCATATTTGCAGGCCTCTACTGAGACCCATTCAGAGTCCGGTATGCCACGAGATGCTTCTTCGACTGTGGAACCTGCGGATGTCTCTAATTTGGATGGGTCCAGAGCCGCTGTGCAGGCACCGGCTTCTAAGGGTGTATTCAGGCCTACTGAATTGCATATTAAACCAACGCCATCTTCTTCTTCAAGGCCTAAAACTCGATCCATGCCTAGAAAACTGATGCCCAGACCATATGGTCAGACCCCTATGCCTAAAAAACAAATGATAAGAATGGCTGAAGATCTTATTACACTAATCAGGGGAAGCCACCCTTCTCCCTCTAAGAGACCAAGAACTGATTTTCCTTCTGATTCTTCTGATCAAGATTCTGAAATTTCTGTTTTCTCTGATGACTGGGAGTTGCCATTATCTACCTGGATTTCTTCTGATGCAGAAGATTCCATTCCCTCTGCTTCCCCTCCAGAGGATTTCTTTTTTGTTGAAACCTTGCATACTCTTAGGGAGCATGTCCGCTGGGAAAGCCACTACCGGCCCGGCATCCCTTAAGTTAGTTTAAAAAGAGGCTTCAAAAAGAGGCTTAGGGAATTCTTACTCCTACCTCAACACAGGCCTTTAGCTAGCCCTCCTGTACTGGACATTGTAGATGATGCCTTCTCGGAATCTAGCCTGGCCCCTGACTCTTTACTTCTGGCTCCAAGAAAATCTGACAGGTATTATAGGGTACCTGACTCTCACAAGTTCCTTTTTAAGAATCCTTCTGCGGATCCCGTGACCATTTCACAGGGACCCAAAGGCATTAAGGCTACTACTGCCAAAAACCTACTCCCTCTGATAGAGATTCCAGGGCCCTGGACAGATGGGGTAAGAAGGTATGCACTTCTGCAACTTTGGCCATTAGGGCCTTAAACTGCCAGTTTCATATGTTAAAGTATCAGCAACATATTAAACCAAAAACTGAGAATAAACTTTAAAAACAGATAAAACCAAAGGACTGATGTAGACAAAAATGGCTTCCCGAACACACTGAGTGAATAAATAAATTTAATGTTAAGCGCTTTTCGTTTGATACAGTTAACAAACTTCTTCAGACAAAAGTATCATCTCACACAGGTCAAGTATATAATCATCTCACACAGGTCAAGGATGTATAAATGTCAAGCATGTGTTTATTGCAAATATATAATGGAATCCAACAGATTTAGAGTTCACGATACCCAGTTTAGTTTAAAATGTAGGGCAAACTGTAATTCCAAAATGATTGTTTATTTAGCCCAGTGCCAGGTTTGTCCCGCTTTCTACATTGGAAAAACGGAGAGAAGACTCCACGATCGAATTTATGAGCATGTTTATCCTATTAATAAGAAAAAGTCAGAAAATACATTGGCTAAGCATATATTAACCTGCCCTGAGCATAGCTTTAAATTTTTAGTGATAGATCAAATTTCTCACGATCTTAGGGGTGGCCCGGCATCCCTTAAGTTAGAAGAATTAGAGCTATTATGGCAGATAAGATTAAATGCCTATAGTTTTCCGAGCCTGAATGAATACTGCTCTATCAGCAGCATTTTAAACCTTAAAAGCTTAAAAAGATGAAGTGAAGTTTATTCATCCATTTTAACATCGACTTTGAATATTTTTAGTGTTTTTAAATCTATGTTGGCATGTATTCTTATACATTGTATTTGTACATTTTTATTTTTTCATTTTTTTAACTATTTTGTTAGTTACATGGTTGAGTTTAGGTAAGCTGTCAGAAGATGGTAGTATTTCTTTAACTGTGAGTATTTCTCCTTTTCTTTTAATGAGTACTAATTAAGCTTTTAATTAGAGTGTGTATATACTTGACCTGTGTGAGATGATACTTTTGTCTGAAGAAGTTTGTTAACTGTATCAAACGAAAAGTGCTTAACATTAAATTTATTTATTCGCTCAGTGTGTTCGGGAAGCCGTTTTTGTCTACATCAGTCCTTTGGTTTTATCAGCAACATATTATTGGATTGCTTAAACAGAAAATGATGGTGATTCCTGACTGTGCTGAAAATAAAGAATTATAGGATTTAATGCATTCTGCTGAACAAGTTGGAAATCATACTTTGCAATGTGGTTTTGATTCATTAGAGGCATCTTGCAGGGCTGCTGTCAGTGGGTCTGTACTTAGAAGGCATGCTTGGGTTAAGCAGCAATCTTTGCCAGATCATATTAAAGTTAAATTACTGGATGCTCCCTTAAACCAAGACCGCCTGTTTGGCAACAAAGCAGAAGAAGTACTTAAAAAGATGGAGGAAGAAGATAAATCTATGCAAACTGTTAAATATTTCTTGCAAGTACAGCCTCCCAGATTTAGTAGGCACTAGCCCTCTGATAATTGGTCCTTTCCTGCCTCTTCCAGGCCTTATCAGTCCAAACCCAGAACCATCAGAATGCCCAGGCTTCAGCCCCAAGGGACTCAAAGGCCTAAGCAGTGGGGGGCTCCCAATTCCAAAGCTGGGAGTAGTAAGACACCCCCTATGGTAAACTGTCACAATGACTTAACTTTACACCTCCCAAGCCCTGCTCTACTGACTGTTCCTTTAGGGGGAATGATCGCCCTGCATGCAAAAAACTGGGAACTCGTTACCCAAGACAAATGGGTTTTAAATATAGTTTCCCAAGGATACAGATTTCACTTCCACTCCTTACCAACCCCAAACGGTTGGCCAGACCTACCCCCAAATCAGTGGACAGAGGCTCAAAAGCAAATTCTCTCGCTTCTGAGCATCAGGACTATTCAACCTGTCCCAGAAGAAGAATGGGGGCAAGGTTTCTACTCAAGACTTTTTCTGGTACCCAGAAAAGACAATTCCTGGCGTCCTATCCTGGACCTGTCTATCCTAAACTCTTTTTTGGCAATTCCAAAATTCAAAATGCTAACTCTTCATCAGCTGCTTCCCGTGCTAGGCAAAAATGCATGTCTGGCAACACTTGATTTAAAGGAAGCCTACCTGCACATCCCAGTCAGGGAATCTTGCAGAAGATACCTACGCTTCAGAGCAGGCTACATGCACTGTCAGTTCTCTGCACTGCCCGTCGGCTTATCTACTGCGCCCAGGGTATTCACAAAGTGCCTAGCTCCAGTCATTGCATTTTGCAGGCAAAGAAATATTCAAATATACCTATATCTGGACAATTGTCTAATTCAGGCAGAAAGCCAGGACATACCATTAAATCATCTGGCATTTGTAAAGAAATTACTGACTTCTCTGGGGTACACCATAAACAAAAAGAAATCACATCTAGTACCCTGCCAACAAATTGTATTCCTGGGAGCAAGCTTGAATACAACTTCCCAGATGGCCTACCTCACATCAGAGAAACAAGTTCATTTGATAGCCTACTTCAAAAAACTGGTCATAAAGACCCAGCTGTCTGCAAGGAGAATACTGCAAGCCCTGGGGTTCATAGCCTCTTGCATTCTACTAATTCCATATGCAAGACTGCATATGAGGAAACTACAATGGTATCTAAAAAGCCTATGATGTCAACATTCTCAGGACCTACAATCAATGATTGCTATCATACCTTGTCTAAAGATAGAGTTCCTTTGGTGGGCAGAGGCTTGTCACCAAAACAAGGGACTGCCATTCCCTCTACCCCCTGCCACCCAAACCCTAACAACAGACGCATCAGATTATGCATGGGGGGCTCACTTGGCAGGGCAGTGCATTCAGGGCAAATGGAACCCGAGTCAAATGCACCTGCATATCAATCAGAAAGAAATATTAGCTGTACAGAATGCTCTGACAGCCTTCAAGGACCACATTCTTCCAGGACAATTATTGGTAAAGACAGATAACACCACTGTTATGTGGTACATAAGCAAGCAGGGGGAACCCACTCATACCCTCTCTGCAGACTAGCCATGGCTCTATGGAACACAGCCTTGAGCTACCAAGTGCACCTACAAGCTCAATTCCTGCCAGGCAAGCTAAATACACTGGCAGACGACCTAAGCAGAAATCTCATGGACCCTCACTGTGGGAAACTGGATCCAAAGATATTCAACATTTTGAGAAACAAATGGGGGATCCGAGAGATAGATCTGTTTGCCTCCCCTCAGAACTACCATTTGGACAAATTCTACACAAGGACTCACCACAGACAAGCTTGGAAAGTGGATGCTCTGTCCTTCACATGGAAAAACCTATCAGTTTATGCCTTTCCCCCTCTGCCTCTCCTCTCCAAAGTGCTACTAAAGATCAAACAGGACAAACCAAGGACAATACTTATTGCATCAGACTGGCCATGACAACACTGTTACCCCCTCTTGCGCAGTGTGTCACTTCTGGAACCATGGCACCTGCCTCAGACCCCTGCCCTGCTGTCCCAGCAGGAGGGCCAGATTCTACACCCACAGCTTCAAACCCTGAACCTTGCAGCCTGGCTGATTTCATGATCACTCCATAACCATCCCTCAGTAAGCAAGTGATGGATGTCATTCTGGAGGCAAGGAGGCCTAGTACTAGAAAATCTTATGCTGAAAAATGGAAAAGATTCTGTTCCTGGAACCAAACACAGGGGATGGACACAACTGTGCCCAATTTACCGCACATTCTTCAATACTTAACTGAGATGCTTCACAAAGGTCTTTCCTTCTCCTCCATCAAAATTCATGCCTCGGCCATTTCAGCTCATTATAATACAGAACCACCCCTCTTCTCTCATCCACTGCTTAAGCAACTCCTCAGAGGGGCCAAAAAACTAAGACCACCCACGAGAGCCCCTACTCCAGCCTGGGACCTTAACTTTGTTTTGGAAAAGCTCACTCTACTTCCCTTTGAGCCAGCTGCAAATGCAGAGTTGAAATTCCTTTCTTGGGAAACAGCCTTCCTTCTAGCCATCACTTCAGCAAGAAGGGTGTCTGAATTACAGGCCCTCATGGCAGTGGAGCCTTTCATCATCTTTCATGCAGATAGGGTGTCCCTCAGGACCAATCCCTCATTTATGCCCAAGGTGGTATCCAGTGTGGCCCTTAATCAGTCCATTCATTTTCCAACCTTCTTTTCTAATCCACAGAACAAAGGGGAACGAATTCTGCACTCCTTGGATGTGCACAGACAACTTAGATTTTACTTGGACAGGACTAAGCCTCTCAGGAAATCTGAACAGCTGCTGGTTGCATTTGCTGCAGGGGCAGAGGGGAAGGCCATTTCAAAGCAAATTATTTCTAAGTGGATAGGCCACTGCATTTATTTCTGCTATAAGCACCATGGAAAACCTACCCCACTGGGAATAAGACCACATTCAACCAGGGCTGCATCTACCTCCACAGCCTTTCTCAGAGGTGTCCCTACCAGGGACATCCTAGAAGCTGCTACTTGGAGTTCTGTACATACCTTCACCAAGCATTACCACTTGCCAATTTTTTCTAAATCCAGAGCTGGTTTTGCCACTGCATTTTTGCAGGGCCTTATAGCTGGTCCTAATGCTGTCTAATTACCTCCTCCCTTCCTTAGCTTTGCGAATCTACCCAAATGTAATGACTGCAACAGTGAAACATGAAGAACATAGTACAGTTGTGTACACTTACCACAAATGTAGATGTTTGAGTATATTCACTTTTGCAGTCCTGGTTACCCTCCCTCCAGCCCCCTGATGACTTCGGCTGCATGCTTTATACCCCTAACTACCTGACGTCATGGAAAATGAGACAGCAACCGACGCAGGACCCAAGACTTTGGTAATCAGGCTGACTGAGGGCTACTGCAAGCAGATAACCCAAATGTAATGACTGCAACAGTGAATACACTCAAATATCTACATTTATGGTAAGTGTACACAACTGTACTTTAACTGACTTGCTTAGAGTCTCACAGTTTTACTATGAAACAATGAGTTCCTGAAAGTTGGCACTTCAAAAAAGTGAAAAAAATTGCCTGAACACCAAGAGGGCAAAAAAATCCTTTTTTATTGTTTTTTTTTTTTCAGGGAGATTGAGTCTTCCTGAACCCCCAGTGTGGGGTCATGTTCCCCCCACCCCAAACTTATGTATACCAACTCTGAGGTCGCACCAGCTTGAAGAAGGGAGAACTCTCCCTAATAAGTGAATCATTGCCAGCATAGAATTAGAAATCTCTCCGGCAATGATTTCTTATGGAGAAAAGCATTCGGCCGTATGCCATTCGATTGTTTTTTCTGGGGCATACTGAAGCTCACAAAATTTATCCTTGAGATTGTCTAAGGAAGCCAAGTCACCCAGTAGGCAAGTGGAGGTGGAAGGAATCAAAGCCATGTACCTTTGATTAAAGGAAGTAAATCATTAAGAGCTCAGAGCCTTGATTCTCTGCTGTAAGTCTAGGTTACCCAACATTCCTAAGCTGTCAAGTATTTGCAGCCATTGGTACAGATTCATTATTTTATTAAACACCTTTATTGAATTATCACTTGTGACATAGGCAAACCTACATTTATATAAAAGTAAACAAACCATATTGACAAGTTCACATTTATAAACATTGCCTATCACATATATTGTTATATATCATATATTCTAAACAAGCAATAATGCCCAATGGAGTGGGTGTCTTTATGTGTAATTAACGCCTGCCTAGGGGTGTTATGAGGCCTGACGCCGAAGGGTGTTAATTACATATTAACACACACCCTGGAGGGCATTATTGCACTTAAAGGATGGGCTCTCTGTAAAATTATGTTTTAGTTACTTATTTTTTTAAGTACTATATTATTTTTTATATATTTTTGATGTAAAATAGTAACTCCGCTTAATGTTTCAAACTTGCCTTATTATATGTTAGTGGTTTTGGATGAAGCATTTTACATCCAAAATAAAACACTTAAAAAATCCAGGTATTTACTTTATTTTTTGGTCCCTTACTCCAAAAATGTTTGGTTTATTGCCAGTCATTGGAGACAGAAGTTACTAAATAATGACATACATTTGAGTTTTAGTTTTATTTCCTTCAGAAAATTCATGCTACCACAAATCCTTTTATTTCAGCAAGTTTGTAATTTTATAAGAACAGTAATTAAAATGTATTCTTATTTTTGAGCCTTTGTTCCCCTTTTATTTTAGGTTTTATCCAGATTGCTTCAGCTGAAGGGTCCAGAGGTATACAAACCTCTTTGCTGCTGCCAGCGGTAGATCGCACTCATGTTCTCTCTGTCTCTCTCTCTTACACACACACACACACACACACACACACACACACACACACAGACCTCTGCGTCAGAAAATGCATGTTAACACCACAAGTTTAAAATATGTTCCTATTTTGAGCCTTTGTCCCATTTATTTTACGCTTATCCAGATACCTTGATCTAAGAGCATACCTCTCAACTGAAAATATTTTTGTAGACTATCCAGATTTTTGCCTCATATTTTGGGTTTGTTCTTCATAAAAAAATGTGTTTTTTGACAAACCACTGGGATGATCTAAAGATCTAAGTCGCTAAATAATGACATGCATTTTAGTTTCAGATTTCATATCCTTCAGAAAATACATACTGACACAAATTTGTTATTCTAGCAACTTTTTAAGTTTATAAGAGCAATATTTAAATTGTGCCTTTATTTCTTAGCATTTGCCTCCGTTATGTCAGGCTTTGTCCAGATTTCTTGTGCTGATAGATTGAGAATTATGTCTGAGGTCGAGAGGTACACAAAACTGCTGCTGTTGCCAGGGGATGGCAAGATCGCTTTCACACTCTACTGAGATCTGTCTCTCACCCACACACACATGCGCACACACAGAGTCTCTTCTGCTTTGCACGCATTCACTCACACTTGCAGACAGAAATATAAACATGCATACGCACACACTTTTTTCTGTTTCGCTTGATCGATCTCTTTCTTACTCTCAGATGCATGTTTTATTTTAATTTTTTTTTTTTTTATTTTACACTCGCTTGACAGCAAAAGGACTGCTTAACGAGTGTAAAATAGCTCACTTGCTCTCACTTTCACTGACATGCACGCAGTTACACATAGACATAAACACACAATTTTTTTTAAGTTGTCTTCTGTTTTTTTTTTTTTTTTCACATTTTAAATTTGCTAAGTAGCAAAAATGCTGCTTAGCGAACATAAAATAATGGCGGTTGTTCAGTTTTCTCAGTTCTAGCTTCTCGGCAGCTTGATATGCTGCTGTGAAGCGGTAGACTTGTTTTTCAGTGGGCATTACTTATACAAGTCAGGGTGCTAATGTACAGTTTGCCCATTCTCTAAGCAACATCACATCAATCCTTCCATCCATCAGTGCATCCATCCACAACCTCTTTTTTCCCATTTTTGCACATGTGATCAGGGTGTCACTTCAACAGATACAATTGTCTAGAGCTAAGGTTTACACAGACTAATGACTAGACCTGCTGCTGTAGTTCTTCTACACCATACACTCGTATGCACACTCACACCTATGGCCAATTTAGAGGGTCCAGTCCACCTGCTGCACGTCTTTGGAATGTGGGAGGAAACTGGATTACCTGGAGGAAATGCACACAGACAAAGGGAGAAAATCTAGACTCCGCACAGAAAGCACCCCAGATGAGAACTGACCCAGGAACCTAAGCAGCATTACATAAATTATTCAATTCCTGCCTTCCCACCTCCTCCAAATCTTTTTCTTGCAAGTATTGTTCCCATAATTTCCATTTTTTGTATGTAACTTTCTCCTACCCCTATGTATCCCACCTCCTGTTTTTTTGTGTGTGTTACAATATTCACTATTTCAAGTATAGTTGATTTAGATTTTGATTTCCATTTTCTATTAATTGCTTTTTTGGCAGCCACCGTAATTAAACTTATCAGTACTTTGCTATGTCTAAGCAATTCAGGTCCTGTATCCCAGCTCAAAAAATGATAAATGATTTCCTTAGTTACACTCTTTGCTCAGCCAGTAGTCCTGACTTGTGAGACATTTTTAAAGTTTGCCAACTCATTACACTATCAAAACATATGTTCCCAGTTACCTCTTTCTTCCCCATCACACCTCCAACATTTGCAGTCTACTTGAGGAAAAATTCTTTGGAATCTGATTGGGAGTATAAAAAGTATCTGTGCAGGCACTTCTAGGCAAAATTCTTAAGCTTCTAGACTTTGTTGTATATTTGGGAGCCATAAATATGTCTTCCCATTGTTTCTTTGTGGATTGCATATCTAACCTCTCTTCCCAATCTTTTATGACCTCTTCTGATTTACTCCTATAGTTATCATGCAATATTTTACATGCTCTACTAATTATCCCTTTTTTAACAGCAGTTTTTTTTTAGATTCAGTTAAAAACTTAAACAGTGCTGGTAGGGACAGCAGTCACTAGCCTGCAATCCAAATGTTTTTTTTTTTTTTACTTCTTCCCATTCTATTACTTTTCCTTCACTAATTATTTGTTCCCAGTAACATGGCTTCTTTGCCAGCTTCCTCCAGGAAATTCCAGACACCCCCCTTTTCTGTGTACCCCTAATGCTACAGATTCATCTTGATATTTTCTAAACTGGAGCCTCACTGAAATATATATGCAAGTCTCAAACATTTATCAATCGAGGGGTGTGAATTTGTTGTGGTCAGACTTGCATGCAAACTTCTAATTGCCATCTGTCCTCTCCTTCGTAAGCTGTTCTGTAATAAATACTTCACCAAGATCCTTTTGATCTTGAGATATTTCATTAAATTTAGTCACTCTTTCCATAGATTGTGCATTCACTGACTGGACTTTCTTATTATGTCTTACTCCTTTAATCCAGAACTCTGGTGTCCGGCTTCCCTTTGTGTCACTTTACTAGAACTGTGCTTAACACCTTCTCTGCTTATCTGCACACATTTTGCTAGCAGAATGCAGGTGACTAATCTACTTTGTAACATTGTATTCATGACTGTGATGACTGTTGCTCTACTCATGTTATAATTACCAGCTAATTACCTTACCCTACCAAAAAGAAAAGGCAATTGTTTTTAGAAGTTCCAGGAAGTTTTTTATCCCTTATTTATGTATTCATTCATTCATGCATTTATATGTTTATTTATTTATTTTTTATGTTTAATAAATGGGTAGGTGGGCTGGCCGCCAGACCCTTTTCAGCCATGACTCAAACCCTTCAGGACAACAGTTTGGTTCATCAAATATTCAGAGATACCACACTAGTTAGAAAAGCAAAGTAAAAATAAATGCTCTTGAAAGATAAAAAAACTGGTAATGCTTTCTTTTAAATTGTTCATTATAAATTTGTGAGGAGAGATGTAGAAAGTACAAAAAAATGAAATGCAGAATTATGTACTGTAGCCTTTAAGAATAAAACCGCTGTAAGTAAGATGTATAGTCAGTTATAGTGGTGAAGATGTTATATCTTTTTTTTTTTGCAATTCTTGCCCCTTGGCCCATTTGTTGCCTGAAAAAAGCACTGAGCTCAGGAGAGAGCAGAGTCACACTCACAGGGAATGCATATTTTGGCGATATTGTAGTCTACTGGCTCATCAGATGCGCAGTAGCAAGCGCTGCCCCAACCCCACCCCAGCTGGTTGACGTCTTGCTGTACTTATGAATAACCAAAAATGAAGTGGCTTCCTCAGCATGAGTATTCATTTTGATGAGTAATCGCAGTTATATTTAACAGATGAATTTCAAGTCCGTTTAAAGAATCATTAAGTGCATGCTTAGCTATTTCAGCATAACAAATGCTGGAATACAACCGCCAAATTGGCAAACTACTACAAGCAATCCTAAACCGCCGTATTACATCAACTGTACAAGAGATCCCAGTAAATATAAACAATTACTTTTTCCCCTTTGCTTTTGCAGGGGGCAAGCCCCCTGCACCCCCGTGTGGGGGTGCTGCACCCCCACCCCCCGCTATTTGAATATACCAACTCCAAGAACCGACTACAAGGGGGGTGCAGGGGGGGCTTGCCCCCTGCAAAAGCAAAGGGAAAAAGTAATTGTTTATTTTAACTGGGATTACTTATATAGGATTAGTTGTAGTACTTTATATTAAGCAAAAAGCAAAAGAAGGTCATTGCGCACCAGCATTACAAACAAATAAATAAATTATCACAGAAATGTATAGTACTGAGCTGCTCATCTACATTCGTTATATGCATGTAATCACGGGGTAATATACATGGCATGCCAATTATGCCTCATTTACTTACCATTTCCTAGGTTTTAGGCTTGTCAGTCACCCTGGCCACACCCACTCCTGCGCGAAACTGCCGGTGAGCCAATACACTACAGTATCGCCCATATTTCTTTCTGTGGTACTAGTGTAATGTGCCAAAGTGCTTGGGGGCAAGTGTGTGTGTGTGTGTGTGTGTGTGTGTTTTTTTTTAACTGTAAGAAATGTCATCCTGGATGTAACAAAATGAGATACTGCCAGCCCAGCTATATGTAATTTTGTAAGTAATTATATGTCATTTGTGAATATTAATATGATTTATATAGTAGTATGACAGAAGAAGATACTGTCATCCGTCTGGAATTTTGTAAGTGGTTGTGTGTCATTTGTGAATATCATGATTCATATGCCTGTGTTACAAATGTATTAGAACTGTATGACAGACACTTGTGCTGAAGATGTATTTTGTGAAGTACTGCGCAGAAATGTATGTACACTATTGTAACTGTTAAGATGTATGTATTTTAACACTGGAAACTGAAACACAAGAAATGGCTGAAAACTTAAATTATTGCATAACCACATAGTAAAAGGATGTTATCTTTCAGTTTCAGTCGACAGGAGATAAAATGTACTAGAGAAGTTTATTTTTTGTAGTGCCTTTAAATGTGTTGGAATGTAAATTATTTTACGACTTCCACCATTTGCCAAAAGATCTAAGGTCTATGTATGTTCACAGGTAGATCCTAAAATCAATGGTTGTGAGCCTGAGAACTGAAGTCAGATGAAAAAAAAATTGTGTCATTTTGCAAGTAACCCAGCAGTAGTATTTGGAATATTAATTTAAGAAAGTAACCCAGCAGTAATATTTTGAATATTAATTTAAGAAGTCTGTGAGAGAGAGAGAGAGAGAGAGAGAGAGAGAGAGAGAAAGAGAGAGAATATTCTGTATTTGTCTTTGACCTAACAGCAGCTGGAAAACCCATTCCCCACATCTGCCTTGCTCTGTAAGTAAGTTGACTAAGGTACAGTAATTTATTTTAGACTATCCCACAATTTTGTTTTAAATATTTTCTGTGATTTTGAATTCTGATGTAACTGTGATTGTTTACTGAGTATTTTCTTGTTATTTTATTGTTCATTATTAAATATATTTAAATCTTTTTTTGTGGCTGATATTTATGAGACATATTTAAGTTCTGAGAGTACTTGCATACTTATTTGGTGACACTGTGGGCCACTCCTAATAGCCTTGCTCTTGGTCAAACTACAATTTGTATTGATAGTAACATTACACAGTAAGATTGGACACCCTTTGTTAAGGGCCTTAGAGGAGCTGAGGCGTGGCTTGTGGCAGTCAAAACTACCGTATAGTCTGGGCAGAAGGGGGTATAGCTAGTAAACCTGTGCCAGCCTTTCCCAGGTGTGTGAGTGTGTGTGTGAATCAAATCTCAAAGAGTGTATGTGTTGTGCCAGCTACTTGGACAGGGACACAAAGCACTGATTGGACAGAGAGGGTGCTGGAGGTCTTGTCTTGACCACTCAGCTGAGATCTCAACTCTATAGCTGTGCCAGTGGGGAGTCTTATTGGGGATCTGAAGAAAGAGGGAGAAACTAGCCACGGATTGTGGTTTCTCTGTGCTCTTAAGGGAAATTTCAGTTGCTGCAGAGAGCCGAGTCTGGAAATAGTGTGTGTGTATGTGTCATCCTCCCAGTGTGTATGTCCCCCACTGTTGCTAATGGTGAGGATTGAGGCTTCTTGTTTACTGGGCCAGTGGTGGAGTGGCACACTGGAAACCACTGTATTAAAACTGACTTCTTTTGCATGTCTTATTTTAAGTAAGACCGTAATGGCAATTGCTTACGTCATGAAGATAATTAACATACCTCTTAACTGTCTAGATATTCACAGAATGTCCAGATTTTGCCTCATATTTTTAGTTGGTTCCTCATAAAATGTCAGTTTTTCTGGCAAATCATTGAGGAGTGATGCAACTAAATAATGACAGACAGTGAAGTGTTAGACTTTGGATCCCTCAGAAAATGCATTCTAATGCAAAACGTGCGATTCTATGAACTTTCTAAGTTTGTAAGAGGAATATTTAAAATCTGTCCATAAGTTTGTGCATTGACCCCCATACATTGTTTCACGCTTTGTCCAGTTTTCTTGCTGTGAGAGGTTGAGAGGTGTAATAATTAGTTGTGATTGTTTATATGTCTTCTTTGCTGTAAAGTAGTTGTCTTTAAGCTTATTTGTGGAATGCCTTTACTGACTTAGGGAGGGCTGACTGATAGGTTCATAGGTAGATACTAGGCTATCTGCCCTAGGGCATTTATAAGCGTAGCCAGAGTGCATTTGGCTTCCGCCTCCCTATTAGATTAGCCTACTGTGCCTCTGTAAAGTAGGTCACAGAAGGTACTCTTTTAAGATTAGTTTACTGTGCCTCTGTCTAGCAGGGACACAGGAGAGATCCCAGGGGTGAATTTGCGATTTCCCATCCACGCGTCTAAATTTCGCTTGAAGAGGGTCAGCGAGGGACTATGTTTATCATGAATTGGGATTCTATTCCAGAGTGAGGGGAGCCTCTGGGAAATGAATCTGTCCCTCCAGCATGTCCTATTTATTTTTGTGCTGAGGTTTAGGTCCCTGGAGCGTGTAGCTCTAAGGGACTTGGATTTTTTGAGGTGGAGCATGTCCATTAATTCTGGGTTTGACATGGCTTTGTACGTCAGGCATAGATCGCCTCTGAGTAGGCGGTAAGCAACTGAGTAGAGCTGGAGTTTCTTTAGTCGAGCTGTATAGGACATTTGTTTGTAGCCCATGATCCTCTTGGTGAGGTACTTTTGGGGTCTCTCCAGTTGCTGCAGGTGTCGGGTAAGGTACATCCCAAAAGGGGCATTGTATTCAATTATGGGCCTGATGAGTGATGAGTAGAGGGGCACAATGACCTCTCTTGATCTAGATGCGAACCCTTTCGTGATAAGGTGGGCTATATAGAAGGTCTTTCTAACTACTTTGGGAACGTGATTATCAAAGGAGAGATTACTATCTACGTTGATCCCCAAATCTCTTAATTATTTCTTCTGTCCTTAATGGATTACCACCTATGTGGTAATTTGTGGGCACCTTGTTTTTCCCAAAGGGGATGACTATGCACTTTTTAGCATTTAGCTTGAGGCCGTGGCTCTGGCACCAAGCATCCATCTCTGTGAGACCCTTTTGGAGGATGCTTGTGTCAGCTGGAGATTCGATTATGGCCCCCAGTTTGCAGTCATCTGTGAACTTTGTCAGCCATAATCCCCCCATGTTAGCCTGAACCTCAGAGAAGTATATACTGAACAAGAGAGGTCCCAGAACTGAGCCCTGTGGGACGCCACTTGTAACTGGTTTGGATTCGGACATGGCATCTGCGATTCTGACCATGTGGGTTCTATCTCTGAGCCAGTTTGCAACCCATCTTGTGATATAGGGGTTGATATTTAAGCTGGTAAGCTTATTTATGATGCCCGAGTGGGGTATTGTGTCGAAGGCTTTTGCGAGGTCCAGGTAGGCTGTGTGGACTACCTTGCCCTCATTTATGGCTTTGGCAACTGTTTCAAAGAAATCAACTAGGTTTAAGAGGCAAGATCTGCCCTTAACAAAGCCGAATTGGGTAGGGTCCAGTGTCTGGAGGCTCCCAATGTCTTTGTTTATGAGTTCCATGATAATACGCTACATAGCTTTACAGACCAGACTAGTCAGGCATATGGGGCGATAGTTTCCGGGGTCCGTTGTGGCACCACCTTTGTGGAGTGGGACCACTGTAGCTGTATGCCATTCTTTGGGTACATATTCTGTAGTAAGGCTAAGTTTGAACAGTGACCTAATGTGAGGGTTCAGTTCTTCCTGGAGCTCGTGTAAGACACAGCCTGGGACACCATCCGGTCCCATAGATGCTGTATTTTTTGCTTTGGAGAGGGCAGCTTTCACCTGTGCATCTGTGATGTCTGGGAGGTTACATTCAGCTGGGATAGGCATTTGCTCCTTTGGGGGGGAAGGGGGGGAGAAGTTTGCGCTGAATCTGTCTGCCAGGATGTTGGCTATGTCTGTAGGTTTGGTATATTTTGTACCGTTATGCAACAATTCAAAGCATATCTGGGAGTTTCCGCCTATGTTCCTGACATAACTAAAGAAGGCCTTGTGATTATCTTTAGTGTCTAGGGCAATTTCTTTTTCAAAACTGGCCTTTGATGATTTTATGAGGGATCGAAGTTTCTTGCTAATACTGATCAGAGATGCTTTCCCTTTTTGGGATTTTGCTCTGTCATGTAGTAGCTTCCTCCTTCTGTTGTATAGCTTAGAAAAGGGATGAGGCGAGCAAAAAGATGTATTGTAGTTATATTCTTATTAAGAAATTGACTGTGAAATTTGTTAAGGTTCTTGTATCTTGCATTCAAAAACTGGCTACAGGCTGCCAGTATCTTTTACTAACCAGGAGGTTGTATTTACATGTGAAAATTGTTATTTTCCGCCAGCAAGAAAGGAGGTTTAGCAATTAGGATAGCAGGATAAATAAAAAGACTGTAAGTTGTTGGCATTGATTTCCTGGGTCTCTGTCAAACATTTGTGTTACTTTCTAGCAGAAGCAAACACTTGTCACATACCAAAAAAGGCATTTTGCAGTTTATGTGATAATATAAATTCCTTTATGTTTCTGCATGAAGTACTCCTGACAGCAGTCAAATAAGACAAGAAATTGGAGTCAATGTAAATAAAATGGCTGGATAAATACCCTGAGGGAAATCTCAACCATAAGAGCAGAGCTGGTTTGTAAAATTGCTCTTAATGGCACAGAAGTATGTACTGACTTGTCATCATTAAGGTACAATGTTAATAATTTTTGTGGGTAAACAGAACATGTACTGTTTACTGCTCTAACAACTGTCACATTATTAAATTCCAGTCTGTTTGAAATATGTATTTATTTACAGTAATTGTTTTATTTTGTTCTTTAGTGAAACCAAATGCACCAGTCATTAGAGCAATCACATCTGTCCTACAACTGCCAAACGCACTGAAAATAGAATGGTCTAATCCTTTTCAAACTACAGAGATGAGCCTGAAGTACAATATCAGATACAGACCAGATAACACAAAGGACTGGATTAAGGTAATCTGATATTTGTATTTAAAAAAATGTTTACATCCGGAGAGGTTCCCCCAGGTCACCAATTTTTTTACCATTTGAGTTATGATGACAGGATGAGAAAGCTGCCAGACTCAATTTATGATGAGTGGGAGGGTGAGTGTGATTCCAATGAGGATTCAGTTGTGGATTATGTGCTGATTTTCAAGACTAAGTAGAGAGCTCATGAGGCTGGCATAAGAACAACTAGCACAAGAACAACAACAGAGAGAAGGAACTCAAGAATACACATAAAAAGAAAAAAGTAATACTGTTTATTCCTGTTTGACAGAATAAGTTGCAAGCAGCATGAGCAGGTCATTTCAGCATTGTGAGGAAGGTAAGCAACATTAATTATGTAGTCAAAGTTGCCGGGTAGGAGGCAGAAACACAAGCTCTACCATGTTAACTTGATGAAGCCTTGCCTTGATACAGACATTCGTACTTAATATTTGCACTGGGTTACTGGAGGAACAAAAGGAGTATCTTGTGGTAGACTTTTTGGTGAGGCTCTGTGTGACACTTCACTGGATGTGGTAGCACTGTTACAGCAGCTCTCCTGTATCCATGTTCAGGAAATCTAAGCGGAACTACAACAGTTTGATGAAAAGTTCACTTCTGTACCACAATGTTCCAACTGGTGGAGCTCTATGTGGACACAAAATCAAGAGCTAATCAAACAGACTGCTTACAGGATTCTGGAGTGAGTCAAACAAAGCAAATTGAAGGACCTGCAGGAGATGTTTTTTATCTGGGAGAGATACAGGAATCCAAAAGCGTCTGCATCTCAACACAGTGGTAGTGTTTAAAAATAACAGAAGCACCAGGTTTTGCATAGATTATAGGAAATTTATTTATTTATTTTATTTTACATTTGTTGACCAGGATAGTCCGACTGGATACATGTCCATTTTCAACTGAGGCCTGTGGAGAAAAGCTCCAACATAGATACATTCAGAAAAAAATATTACATATAGTAAATATTTATGAGAAAAAATTATTTTTGCAGACTTGTTCAAGCATGCTAGATTTCAGATACAACAAATGCAGAATTAAATTTATTTTTTTTAGTTAGTTTTTTAGTTAGGTAGTCAAGCAGAAGCAAGATGCTTATCTCATACCTAGATAATATGAAGCTTTGGGGAAGTTAAGTGGAGCTAAGTTTCTTACTACTGTTTACAGAAGGCTTATTGGCAAGTACCCTTGACACTTGCAGTAAGGATTAGAATAGCTGTTGTCATCCCATTTGAGATTTATGATTTCACCAAGATACCCTGTGGAATGAATAGGTGCTGAGCAGACTGAAAGTAACAGGGTTAACAAATTAAGGTCAATACACATCAGGTAGGAATGGCAGAAGTATCTTAATCGTGGACATCAAATAGGTGGTGGAAAATATTTGCTCAGAGCTTGCCAAGGTAGAAGCAATACAGGAGTAATCTATTTCTCATAACAAAAAGCATGTAGTAGCATTCCTGTGAAAAGTCTGATATTGGAGAATATTTGACCCTCAGTATTGGACCACAGCTACTCTGCTTTCAGACTTTACCTGATAGAGCATGCCAGATAAGTTTATCTGGGTGCTGGCTTGTTTACAAGGATTAAAGAATCTCAAGGCTGCCTTAAATTGACTCCCTGTACTAGCCATCTCTGATTATAGCCAAGAATTTATGTGGGTAGATGCTTCAAACCACAGAATTGTGTCTGTAGTTAACCAGGTTTCCCCAAAGGAAGAAAAATTTTATTATATTTTAGTTGCAGAATCCAGCCAAGGGAAGAATCTTAAGAAGCTGTGGAGAAGATGTATTTATTTTTGTTTTGAATTTTATAAATGGGGCAATTTGGAGTCCTTTCCTTAAGTTATTTTTACTTTTTCTCAAAGGTTGGGTGCTTTGCATTCCCACAGTATGACAATCTAGCACTGGAAGTGATGTCAGTAATGCAGATGTAGATGACCTGTCAAGGCAGGGGATTGTGCAGTGTAATTTGAAAGCATCTTTAGCCCCTAAACTTCATTTCTTGTTAATATTGCAAGAAAACGTGCTTTAGTCAGGAAGGGGGATATTTGTGACAGACTGTATAAAACTTTGGAGTTGTATTTCAATAAAGATGCAGTAAGATGTGAAGTATACAAAAACTGTGCTCGGATAAAGTATGTTTATTTGTCAGCAAAAAATCTAAATGAAATACTGTGCAATAGATGTCTTTGCAATGAAACATGCAACAGTGTAACAAAGAAATGCATTGTGATGTAAGAAAATCCTACAATTATTTTTGTGAAGCTTTTTTCAAGTAGGCCCACACATACATTTACAGCTTATTTCCTGTCTATAGCTAATGTAACCTTATTCGGACTATACTTCGCCAGAGCTAACTGATTGTGGAAAAAATACATTTTGCGGTCAAAAACAAAGCCAAACAGGAAATACAGATTGTGGGAGAGCAGCTGTTTTGCATTCAAAAGTGTGCACAGAGGACATTTTTATATTGGGATTTCCTGTCTGGTATTCATCGTTTGTAAGTTGCCTATAACTATTAAATGCTTTAAAAGGTAGAAGCAGGTAGAATATTGTGAATGTTTTAGTTATTGGTTAACAAGACTAACATAACTGTAGTCAGTGTTTTCTGTATGTCATCTGTCTAAGTCTTTTGCTTTATATTTCCGTGTGTGTTTAGGGGATAGCTGCATATTTAATCTTACAATGTATATCGCTTAATTTTATTTTAGGTAAAGTTTTATTCAATTCAAATACCAGTGGTGGTTTATTAGTATATAATGAGAATCACTAAACTTGGTGTACTATTAACTGTATGATGACACAATATGAGCAGAAGGTAACTGACTTTAAAAGTGGCTTTGTTTTGGTTTTATTTGAATGGGGTAAAATATTTGTCAGCCTCAGCCTGGAAGGATATGGTTGACAGGCCATGCTGCTTTACCAGGTATGGGCTTCACCTGTCCCCACTAAGCTTTTGAATATTGGCTAAAACCTTGCCATTCCAATAGTGTCTTTTTTAGGCACTGGCAACCTGTTAAACCTTCTGGTATTGCAAAACCAAGCAAGAAAATCTAAAGGTGTTGTTTCTCAATGCCAGGAGTCTAAACGTGAAACTCCACTCCCTGTACGCTCTTCCCATTCTGGAGAATGGTTCAATTACTGAGGCATGGTTTAAATGCATGGAGAGCACCATGGCAGTGTAGGGCTGTAATACCTTCCATGCACTTAGACCATCTACTGCACAGGAAGAGACAAAAGGTTGAGATGTCTCAATTTACATAAAAAACAAACATCTCAAGGCCTGTCAAACAGTATGATGTGCTCGAGCTTCTGCATATCCAAATCATCTTAGGCAAAGCCCATACCATATCCTTGCAAATTATAAGTACCCCACTGTGACCCAGGAAAACTATAACACATACTTAAACATGCTGGAAATACTCCCTATTCAATGAAATACCATATTCATGGGTGACTTTAAATGTCCCACTATAAACTGGGAATCATACACAACTCCAAGCATACAGGCCCAGAGATGTCTGGACCTTCTAAACACAAACACCTTGAACCAACTAGTCCGTACATCCACTAGGGGGTGCTAACATCTTTGACCTAGTCACCCCCTTGTAATGTCCTAACTGGTTAGGTCAGACCATAAAGCTGTCTCCTTTGAAATAAAAATAAATCACAGTGCCTCTGCTTGCCCTAAAACTTCTAGGAATTATTCTAAGGCAAACTTCCTACTATTAAGTGACACACTAGCAAAATTTTAAGCTCCTCCAAACACTGAGAACACCACTGCCTATGCAGAGCTCTTCATGTAAACCCTGTAAAATCACGTTAATGGCTGCATAGAGGCAGCCACACCTACCCAGAATAAGTACAAGGCAAACTCAAAAAATCAAGTTACCCTGGTGAAATCCCAATATCAATAGGCTGTATAATAGAAGAAAATTTGTAGCAAATATTAGGAAGTACAGAGCCCTGCAAGTTGAATACTTCCTTATCAATCTAAACAAGCAACTTAGGGGGTTAATCAAGTCTACCAAAGCCAAATTTGAGGTAAAAGTAGACTCCCAGTCCAAGAACAATCACAAGGTATTCTTCAGCTGTGAACACAACCTCAAAAACAATAGACTACAATGTGCAGAACTAATTGTAAATGGAGCCACGTATCCTGAGCCAGAAGATGCAGCAAATCTACTGGATGACAAAGTTAGTACCAGTTTTAACCCTCTCTCCCCCAGACACTCCTTAGGAAATATCCTTAACCATAACTCCCCCAACTGTCACTAGGGAACAGGTCGTCAATACTCTCTCCAAGGCCACAATCAGTGCATCAGTGGGCCTCAGTAATATCCCAGGATGCTTACTTAGTAGAATGAAACACAACCTATCAGAACCACTAGAATCAGTATTTATTCATAACCCTCAGACAGACTTCATGACAAGCAAGTGGAGGACTGTAACTTCCATCTCTCTGCACAGGAGCAGGTTGTCTGTACTGCAAACCCATAAGTCTGACTAGTCTCATGAGCAAAACCATGGAAAATATTGTCATGGAAATATTAAACAATTACTTAGGAAACATTCAGACACTGGATCCAATCCACTTTGTTTTTATCAAGGACAGGTCATGCCTACTCAACCTGGTAGACTTCTTAGAGAAGGTCAGCATAGCAATGGACCAGGACAAAAGGGTGCATACTGCCTTTCTTGACCTGGCCAAAGCATTCAACACAGCATCCCACTCAGACATTGTAGACAAACTTATAAAAGTAGGTATAAAACCCAATATCACCTATTGGATAGCCAGCTGGCTCAAAACTAGGACCCAAGAAGTTAGGATAGGGAGGCTACTTCCCCAAAAAGGACAGTCAGTAGCAGAGTCCCTCAAGGCTTGGTGCTACAGATACTCTTTTTTGGCATATGCTTGTGTGAAGTCAATGTTAACATCAAGGGCCTCTGAATAACCAAGTTTGCTAATGATTGCAAATTAGGCATTGCCATAGAATCTCACAAAGACACAAACACCCACCAGGAAGGACTGGCACAGAACAGTAACTGGTGCCGTAAACATGATCCAGAACTCTCTGCAAAGAAGTGCATAATAGTATCCTTTGGGAAGATGGCAACCCCCTGGAAACTACCACACCCTAAGAATGGACCCAGTGGTCAAGGATTTGGGGACACATGCAGTCAAAAACCTGGCCTTTGACCATCATGTGCCTACATTTGTAAGGAAATCAGTCTGTGTTGTGTAGCTTACAAGCAAGGGTATGGCATCTAGGTCCAGTGATGTCATTGCTCCATTGTACTTAGACCAATCATTGAGTACATCACTCTCTTAGTATGTACTTGACCAGGTATATACAACAACTGGAGCATCCACAAAGCTTCACAGTTCTACAGACTGCTAAGAGATGCTTTATGCCTGGCGTACAGAGCATCCTCTGATACTGCTCTGATGGACTCTGATACTGCTCTGATGGACCTGTTGCACATCCACAAAACAAGTGGCATCAGAATTACCTGATCTAGTGACCTAAACCACGTCTGCAACAAAAATAGGGCATGTTGGAGGGACACGTATGTGTCTCAGAGACAACAACTTCTGTGGAAGCAGAGATGTTAAGTTGTCTATCTCGCCTTCATTCTTGCTGGTTGGGTTCGGAGCCGATCCTCGGCTCCGACTCGGCCATCTTCAAAAGCTCGAGAGCTACTTACTGGCTCGAGGCCCCCCCTATATCCCATGATGCCTGGCGCTAGATATCCAGATCTCGTTTGCCACTTCTGCTGCGAGGTTGCTTTTACTGGCTCAGGTCATATTTTTCAATTTTGTTGTCATTGTATAAAAATATTTTATATTATAGTTGGTGTTTAAGATAGTTAGTGTACTTTCAGTAGTTATAGTTAGGTATTTGTATTTAGTCTCCTTCCCTTGAAAACTCGTTTTCTTGTTAGAGAGTTTTCCTCTCCCCCCTCCCCCGTTTCTATTCTTAAAGGTAGCCGTTTTTAGTTAGAGGCTAATCCTTGTTTCAATTTTTTATGTAATAGTTTATTTGTTAGAAATTGTGGTAGATTAGTAGGTCTAATTACCTTTTCTTAGATAATAGAGTGTGTGTGCTGTTAGGGTGTGGTAACTTGTGTTGAGTGTGTGTGTTTTTACTTGTTACCTATTTCCCTTTTGTTACTTTTTCTCTGTAAATTGATTTTTCCGTTTACAGGTATGTCCAAAGATACGAAAGTATCTGGATTCAAGTAGTGTGACTCATGCTGTCAGAAGATGTCACTGACAGATGGTCACACTTGTGTCTACTGTTTGGGTGCCCTACACCTGCAGGACTCTTGTTCGGTGTGTCACGCCTTTAGTCCAAGAGTCCTGCAGGAGCATAGGAATAAGCTAATCCTTAGGGGTTTGCTCAAACTTGAAGGGTCACCAGCTAAGGTTCAGTCAGTGAAACCCTCTAAGCCAACGAAGCCGCCAGCTCCCAGTTCGGAGCCGTCATCGGGTGTGGCGTCTGCTTCAACTTCGGCTCCGACTGGAACTGAAGTACCTATCTCCCAGTCAACTTCGTTTCCGACTGGAACCAAAGTACATATCTCCCACTCGGCCCCGACTCTGGTGTCGGAACTGTCAGGGAGTCGAAAACGCTCTAGGTGTCCATCCCTAGAGTCGATACACTCGGCTCCTGGGTCGCCTCTGTTACAGTCGGACAGAAGTCACCAATCCCTCTCTTCTCGGTCTTCTAGACTATCTGACCATGATTTGGAGAGAGTGGTGAGCAGGCTCCTAAAATCGCAGGCCCTGGCTAAAATGTTATCCAGCCCCCCTCATCAGGGTTTGGCTCGGCCTGTCTCAGCAGTAGTTCCTCCTTTGACTCATCCCTTGAGTTCAGAGCCAGAGCTTGCTGGGGCTCGGATCGTGGAACTGTCGGCACTGATACCTGCCATTTCGGTTCCGTCGTCGGCTCCGATCTCATCCATGGTGCCGTCCTTGGAGGGATCTGGGCGCCGGGACTCCCTCGTCGGCTCCGAGGGGGCGAGTGGCATCGGACCCTTGTCCGACCCCGTTCTCCCTCTTGGAGCTTCGGCGCAGGTGAGTTTGGCTCCTACATCGGCCTCGGAGCTGTCTCTCTCGGTGCTGGGAAGGATCCCGGTCTCTTCGGAGCCAGAGCCTTCTCCGGTATCGGGAAGGGGCGCCTTTGAGGTCATGAGGAGTGTGCTGGCCTCTGAGTCAGCCCCATGATCAGCCTCTTCGGCTCCTCCCCCCATGGTGCCTGCATCTGCCTCTGCGCCTCCTCCAGACCCCAAGCTTGGGGAACAAGTGCTCCAGGTCACCCCATTGGGTGTATCTTCTTCTTCCGAGGCCTCCCCCGATCATTCAGAGGAGCCCCCTCAAAAGAGGAAATGCAAGAGGAAGCATGTTGACTCCCCTGAGTCTGTCACTTCAGATACCGACTTGGAGGATTCGGAAGGGTCCCCGAGATCCCCCTCTGAGGACGTCTCTTTCTCAGACATCCTTGGGATACTTAGGCAGAGGGGGAACTGGACTGCCCTTAACCCTTCCGAGGATGAGTCAGTATTCCTGGACGCGTTTGGTTCCCGACCCTCCACTTCCTGGGTGTCTCCGCCTTTCGATCCACTGATGTCTGTGGTAGCTCGGAAGGCGTGGTCAGCCCCAGACACAGTGGAACCAACCCCCGAAGACCCACAAAATTTATTACTGCACCACAAGACAAGCAATTTCTGACTAAGGGTGTTCCCGTTGATGCCATGGTGGTAGCAGCGGCCACAAAAAAGGAGTTGGCTGAAACTTCTTCATCTGTCCATCCCCTTAATAAGGAATCTAGGATGATGGACAGATATGGGAAGCGGATGTTTGCATCAGCGACCTTCTCCATGAGGTCGCTGAACTACTGGTGCCACTTTACCCGCCTTCAAAGGGATCTCATTAAAGAGCTAGGAGATACCCTTCAAGATCCATCAGCTGCGGGGGTCCAGGCTAAGGTTGCCACCCAGCTGACGACTGTTAATTCGGTAGTAAACTCCTCCATGCGGCTCATCTCTTACGCAGCCGATGGTGCGAGTAGGGACGCAGGCACAGGCGTGGCCTTGAGGAGACATGCCTGGATGCGGTTATGTAACTTTGCGGAACCCTTCAGGGCATCTTTCACAAACACCCCCTTTGATGGTTCTGCTCTTTTTGGACCACAGGTGAAGGATACCCTTACCAGATGTGAGCAGGAAGGCAAGACTCTCTCTGCTGTGGGAGTCCTTTTTTCCAGTCCTTCAAGACCGTATCCCAAGGGTCAGAAGAGTGGGAAGATGTGGTTCCTGAAACCCCAGGGAGCCGTGCCTGACACACATGGAGAGTTCCCCTCCAGGGGCAGAGGAGGGCACAACAATAGATGCCACCCTTGGGGCAGAGGGGGTCCGCAAAATCAGGGCCAAAGAGAATCCTTCTCGGACAAGCCCTTCCAGCATCCCTGAGGTGCAGCCTGGCTGTCCACCTTCGGAGGCAGTCAGGGGAAGATTATCGCTGTACCCAAAAGCCTGGCAAAGTATAACACAAGACAAATGGGTACTGTCTATCATATCCGAAGGCTACAAAATCCCTTTCTTTTGCACTCCCTACGTTTCCAATAAAGCCCTTCCAGATGTTCCACCCAATCTAAGGGATCAAGCAGTTCAAGAAATTTCAAAACTGCTAAGAAAAAGAGCCATCCAGCCAGTCCTGGCAGACCAGCAAGGATCCGGAATTTACTCAAGGTTCTTTTTGGTACCAAAAAAGACAGGGGACTGGAGACCCATTCTGGATCTCAGCAGACTAAACAGGTCTGTTCAAAGAACGAAGTTCCGGATGGTCACGCTACAGTCCATTTTACCCTTTCTGGGTCAGGACAATTGGATGTGCTCCATAGATCTTCAGGACGCATACTACCATATCAAAATGGACAGATGCTCCAGAAGATTCCTCCGCTTCCGGCTGGGAGCCAGTCATTATCAGTTCAGAGCTCTGCCCTTTGGTCTCACCACAGCCCCCAGGGTGTTCACCAAATGCTTGGCAGTAGTTACCACTCACCTGAGACAGCAAGGATTCCAGGTGTTTCCATATTTAGACGACTGGCTCCTTACTGCAACCACCAGGCATCACCTGCTGCGAGCCAGAGACTACACCATCCAAACTTGCTCCAAACTAGGCATCACAATAAATTTCGAAAAGTCTGCATTGTCGCCTTGTCAATCTATTACCTTTATAGGCGCAAACTTAAATACAAAGGACATGTCAGCGAGACTTCCATTAGACAGAGTGCTAGACATTCGCCAAAATGTCCAGGTCTTATTAGGATGCAAAAAAATTCAGGCCAGATTCATCCTAAAGACCTTGGGTCTCATGGCAGCGGCTATCATACTAGTCCCCCTCGCTCGTTTTCATATGAGGATTCTTTAGTGGATGCTCTTCACCCAATGGTCTTTCCAGCAACTTCCAGTGTCTCACAAAATAATGATCACACAGACATGCAAAAACCAACTTGCTTGGTGGATGGTTTCCCCATCAGTACCCCAGGGAAGACCATTTGCTCTTCCTCCTCCAGTGGCTACGTTGACCACGGATGCCTCCCTGATCGGGTGGGGGGGGCATTTTCAGGGCAGAACATTCCATGGCACCTGGCAGCCTCACGAGTACCATCTGCATATCAATGTCTTGGAGATGAGGGCCGTGCTTTTGGCGTTGCAAGCTCTTCACAACTCTCTTCCTACTGGGACCATTGCAATTCAAACAGACAATATGTCGGTAGTATGGTACACCAACAAGCAGGGTGGAACCAGGTCCTACCCCCTATGTCGAGAAGCACTCAGACTTTGGCAGTGGGCGATCTCTTCCCAACGGTTTCTGATAGCAGCGCACATCCCTGGGAAGTCCAACGTTATAGCGGACAGGCTGAGCAGAGCAATTCTCATGCCTCACGAGTGGTCTCTCAATCAGACAGTGGTGGACCAAATCTTCCGCAAATGGGGTCAGCCTTGCTGTGACCTTTTTGCCACCCCCTTTAACAGCAAGTGCAACAACTTCCCCAGAGACGCTCTAGTTCACGATTGGCCTCAGGGACTTCTTTATGCATTCCCTCCGTTCCCCCTGATTCCCAAATTGATGCAGAAAGCTACCACATTGGGATGCAAGATGATCCTCATTGCCCCTTACTGGCCTCATCAAATTTGGTTCCCGTTCCTGCATCATTACCTTCTGGAGCAGCCCTGGACCCAGTTCCAGACCTCCTGATCCATCAATCGGGCTGGCTGCACCAATCCCTTCAATCTCTCCAGCTCACTGCTTGGTTGCTCCACTTCCGAGCTTAGCCAGGCTTCCGAACATTTCCCACTTGGTGCATGAAATCATCTTGTCATCGCACAAGTCTACCACTAGAAAGACTTATGCTAGTAAGTGGAAACTTTTCTCTTTCTGGGCAGAGGCTAGGAATATAGATCCCTTTTCAGCCCCTGTGCACCATATTTTGGATTTTTTAGCAGAACTTTTTCGTGCTGGATCTTCTTCTGCCACGATTAGAGTTCAGTTAGCTGCAATTTCAAATTTTCATACAGGTCTATCGGATACTAGTATTATGTCCCATAAGCTTTGTAAAGCTTTTCTCAAAGGGACTACTTTACTCAGGCCCCCAGTGAGAGATCCCCTACCTCCATGGGATCTAAATTTGATTTTAGCTTCCCTGATACTGCCCCCCTTTGAACCGGCAGCTTCTTGTTCCTTGAAGTTTCTTTCTTGGAAAACCCTTTTTTCTGGTTGCAATTACTTCAGCCAGAAGAGTTTATGAGCTTCAGGCTCTTTGTGTTCGCCCTCCTTATCTAGTTTTCTACAATGACAGAGTGTCTCTCAGGACTAATCCTTCCTTCCTTCCAAAGGTTTCTTCTGACAATAATTTGAATCAGTCTATTGATCTGCCTGTGTTTTTTCCAAATTATTCCAACAAGGCGGAATACAAATTGCATCAGTTGGATGTTCATAGACAGTTATGCTTTTACTTGCATAGAACTAAGCAAATAAGAAAATCAGACCAGCTGTTCCTGTCCTATGCTGAGGGTAAACAAGGTCTACCTGTGTCGAAAGTAACCTTATCTAGGTGGTTGACATCTATCATTACATTTATATATCAGCTAAGGAATAAAGAGCTTCCTGCTAAACCGAAAGGCCACTCCACTAGAGCTCTAGCTACTTCAGTGGCTTTTCAGGCAAGATTGCCAATGGAAACTATTTGTGTGGCAGCTACATGGGCCAATCCTCATACCTTTATTTCACATTATAAGCTGGACATGGCCTCCAGGAGCAGAGTTGATTTTGGTTCCACTGTTCTGAAGAGTCTGTTCCGATGAGCCACCCAGGATTGAGGTGCTAGGGACGCTGTCCCAACCAGCAAGAATGAAGGCGAGATAGACAACTTAACATTAAGAAGTTATGTACCTACCATAATGTTCCATGTTAGTTGTCTTCTTCTCGCCTTCTTTCTTGCGTCTCACCCTCCATCCCCCTATCCTAGTAGACCGAGAAGAGTTCCTTATATTTTTCTCACTGGCTGAGTCTTCTCTGGCTATTCCTTCTGACTAGTAGTCTCTCCAGTAGGATTTATGCATCTAGGACAGGATTCTTGTATTGTTATTATTATTATTATGTCTGCAGTTAGACTTACCAAACGAGATCTGGGTATCTAGCGCCAGGCATCATGGGATATAGGGGGGGCCTCGAGCCAGTAAGTAGCTCTCGAGCTTTTGAAGATGGCCGAGTTGGAGCCGAGGATCGGCTCCGAACCCAACCAGCAAGAAAGAAGGTGAGAAGAAGACAACTAACATGGAATGTTATGGTAGGTACATAACTTCTTATTCTTCCCTAATCCATTTCAAGTATTGGGCCAGTGGATGGTGAATCGGATCTTTATCCCTGGTCTGGCACCTATGTCCCTGTTAGACAGAGGCAGTCTGCAAATGCTTGAAAACCCATACCCAAACTTACATATATCTCTTAAAATAGCCATAGGGTAACAAAACTTGTCAGATACATTCAGGAAATGTGTCTAGGCTTAAAAAGGTCCCCCGGGGTAGTTAGCCTAGAAATCACCTGTGAGCCAGTGAACTTATTATGGCTTCTTCCCCTTGAAGAGAGTCTGTTTTAGTCATGGTTAACAAAAGAAAATGTTACAGGTGGCTTAATTTAAGGGTAAAGAAGTGAAGGGTAGTTGTGCTGTTGGCATGCTAAATTGGTCTGGATGGTGGCAGCATTTCAGTTTTTCTTGGGAAGCCAGTGATTATTGTTGCTTTCATCTGGTAGGTGTTAGTTATAACCCACACAAGTGGTGAGTATTGGCCGTACACTGTTAATGCCAGTTGCCCTCACATATTATGTAGTGGTTACCAGAGCTGATCAATAAAATGTTGCCCCTGACCATCACATATTGATTGGTATCAGTAGTGCAGAATTTAAAAGCCACACTGTTGCATATAAATGGTTGGATTATACACCCTTGTCATCATGTGTGGAGTATACGCAAGTGAGCTACATAAGATGAATACAAACAACAGCGCAATGTAGAATTTTTGTTGGTGCTTTTTTACCTCCCATATCTGTTGATCATTGAGCATCTCCCAATTCAACTCTACCCACTTGTTCCCCTGTACTAGGTATTCCAAGTATAAAGATGAGAGCTCTGTAGAGGAGCAGTCATCTAGGCAGTCAGGAGAATCTTTTATGATGGACTTCCAAGATGCCTGCACACTGATCAGCTGGTTGGTTAGGGCTCTCTCAATGTTAAAACTGAAATTCAGAAAAAAAAGTACAGTTTATCAGTTCTGGTGAAATTCAGTTACTGGTTAGAAATTATACACCCTGGATGCTAGCAAAGAAGAAGTTTGGAGAAAGTGAGAAAAATCAAACATAAAAGAAGAACAAACTCTGGTTGGAAAGAATCTTGCAGATGTTCAGCAAAAAAAAAAAAAACAGTTCAGGTTTCAGCTTTGGCACAGGAGATGCCTTCCAGTAAATTCTCAGTGGTGTTTAAAATAAGTGAAACACTAAATACACATATAAAGTCAAATAACAAAAAGCCGGACCAGTAGAAGAAGCTTTAGCTAGTCATTTGAACTGATAAAGCTGTAAAAATCAGAGGCTGAAATGAACAAAAAAAAAAAAAAAGGCTAGCAGAGCATGAGGCTTCTTAAGAAGAGGCATTTCAAAAAAAAAAAAAAAACATTGGAATTAGAACAGAGCATGTAGAAAAACCCTTCCATTTTCTGCTCTACTTCAGAAAATGGAAGAAATAACTTGCATTAATTTTATAAAAGTACAGCTAAGCATCTGGACTAGTGTTCTACAGCAAGATTTTGACTGGGGCACATCTTATGTATGTTCTAAATCTAGTCATGAGTAAACAGGCAAGACATATGAAGTCATACTAGCAAAAAGAGTTACTCCTGGAAACGTGATAGAAGGAAAAAGTATTAAAGATTGGTGACAGCTGAGCTTTTGTGGAAAAGAATTATTCACTGTATATCAGGCATCCCAGCGCTAAGGGAGTGTTGAGATGCAGGTGTGAAATTCAATGTGCTGTATCCAGCTTTCGTGAGAATTTTTTCTGGAGGATCAAAGACGTTTTTTTAAATGTAGAATAGGCTGTAGAAGAAATAAAAAAGTTAAGTCAACAAAGGGTGAGCCAGCAAACAGAAAATTACTCTGCTTCTTAATTCTTCTGGCTCTGCTTCTTAATTCTTCTGACAGTAGCACAGCCCATAGAGAGACCTTGCCAGTGAACCCATTTCCATTGTTGCAAAATTAAATGCTTAAGGAAAAGAAAAAAAGTACAGGAGTTGACTTGAAGAACTGGGTGTACTTTAGACTTGAACCAGAAACTGATATTGAGAGATGGATAGAATCAGGAAGAAACATCAATCCCAAAAGATACAGAAATAGATGGGGAATGTGGCTTTGAAGTAGTGGCCGAGAAAGACTGGACTTTATTTTACTGTGTTTAATTTGTTAGTGAAATTTAAAAGTATATACACCACTTTATGTCATTAATAGGTAACCATTTGAAAGGTTGTCACTTGACATTCTGAGTCTCATAATGTGGAGACTGAATTGCTGAAAATCCAGATTTATATGTACCAAGTCTGACATTGCCATTTCTTGGAGTAATCCGTTTTCTTCAAGGTATGGTGATCTCAAATTTGGTATATATATATATATATATATATATATATATATATATATGTGTGTGTGTGTATATATAAAGTTTGTGGGTGTGGAGGATTGACTCCCACATGGGAGGGTGTAGGGGGCAAACTGTCCTGCAGAAAAAAAATAATTTTAAAGGAGAAGAGCAGTGTTTGATATTCACTGTTCTCCTGTATTTTTGATCTTGTTTTGGATTGTGGGTTCTTGGCATTTTAGGACCTGACATTTCAATAAGGAGCTATAAATGTTTAGAGGGAAACTGAAAAGGACTAAAGAAGTAATCATATGGAAAGTAGTTTTGGTTCTTACTAATATTTGTATAAAAATTTTATGGTGTAAATCAAATGTTATATTGTAAAGCAGTTTTGTGTAGCCTGCAGTCGGATATTTTAAATATGAAGTGTGGCGAGTATTATCAGTGAGTGATTTATATGGTAAAGATAGCAAAGCATTATTATAGGCAAAATTAGTTGTGAGGTATCTGGGCTTTACACTGTACGAAGATGAGAACAGCTAGATAAAGACACATTAAATTTAATATAATGGTGTTATCTTGGGTTGCTGGAGTGGGGGATATAAAAGTAAATCGATCTCATTATATGAAGAATTAAGATAATAGTTCCCTCTGTTTTTGTATTGGTAGATGTCTAGATTAATCCCCTTGGTGTGAGTCACAGACAAGTTTTTTATAAGTAAATAGGTTTGAAAATAAAATAAAATGATGACGGGTATGGACATTTTCATTCTTTTTGTATATACAAAGTCACTAGCTATTTCTTTCATTAGCAAAGGCTTTCACTGTGAGGCAAGAAGTCGACAGGTGCGAGAAATTAATCATGAGACGGCAATCATGAGGACTCCAGCAACCCAAGATTGTTCTGTGTGAAATATATAAATATTCTTTCATTTAGCAGCAAAGTCAACTTTTTATTATCAACGTGGATATAAGTCTGTAGGTGCAGACAGTTAATCATGGGATGTCTAAATACTGTACCGAATGAAATGTAATTAACATTTAACATGTAAAAAATAAGTGAAGTTTGAAACTGTGGGAAGTGAATCAATTATAGAAGTAGTTGCCTCCCCAACAGCCTTAATGTAGCAGTGCACCATTAAGATTATTTATTTAAAGGTAGCCAGTGTACTTTTTCTTAGGACTAAAAGTGAATGTTTACTGAAAGCATGCAAAGTAATGTTCACATCTGGGAAGAGACTAGGGCTACAAAAACAACAGATAACAGTTAGTGTAAGAAAGAAACACATACTCGTACATGCACATTTAACATGGGTAACTTTTATTTTGATTTGTTATTTTCTGTTGCAGCCGTCAGTTTGCTCCTGTGTGGAGGGGTAGACTTCATTTTTTTTAAAAATGTACACCATTTTGTGTGATTTTTTTCTAAGTTAAAAGGGGATGAGAGTTCTGAAAATCTATATAGTTTTGTTTGAGTGCTTTCAGTGACAAAAAAGTGTTGAAAATGTGACATAGCTTCAAATGGAAATGAGAAGACGTGGCCACGTAAGAGATCAGTCTGCAAAACAATGTGTGCATATAAGCTAAATGTTGGAAGTATATATTTATAAGAGACAGGAATAATAGCTTTCTGTCATTATAGCTATTTTGGCAGCATTATCTTGGAATTTAAATAGCCTTACATGTATAGAAAAGAGGAAAGAGCACTGTGTTATATTAAGAAGAGTAGAGTGTAAATTTTAATTTTGTAGGAAACACATTTGGACAGAAACAAGCATGTGAATTTGACAAAGAAAGTATTTCAGGGTTTACATTCAGTGGGATATCAGACACAAATTTAAAATGAGTATGCTAGAGGGGCTCCAACAGTGGTAGAAAAAGAAGGAATGTAATAATGGTAGATTTATGTTAAGAGTTTATTACCAGGTCAGAAGGATTACACTGTTAAGTATTTATATTCCACCTAAAATGCTAATATGGAGTTTAAGAGAATTTTTGGATGGGATTAGAACCTGATTTGCAATAGTGAGGCTGAATTGGAAGAGAAATATATCAGAAGAGAGTACATTTTTGTAGAAATATATGAGAATATTTGATGTGGAAGATTTGATTTTAGTAGTAGGAGCTCAGGCAGACAAGGTACAATAACTAATCCTAGACTAGATACAAGTTATATTTCACAGAGCATGTGTATTTTATTGAAAGCTGTGACATGCATTCAATAACTATTTTAAATTATGTACAAATAAAAAAAATGCAAGATAAGGAAGTGAAAATGAGGCATTGGATGTTTCCTACTTATCTGTTAAAGAGAGTGGGATTCAAGGAATGTGTAGTAGAAGTGATTTAAGTATTATTGGAAAATATATAATTTTTTTAGAAGGGATAGCTATTGAATGTGATAAAATGAAAATGAGTTTAAAAACATGGTAGAAATAAAGAATGTGATATTTGAAAATGCAACATACATTATTTAGAGTAGTGCAGAATTATGAAAATCTCGCAGAAGAAGAAGATGAGTAACTGCAAAGTGCTAAAGGGAAAACCAGGGAGTATTTGGATAATTTGCATGCATTTAGAAAAGTTACTTTTAATGTTTTGTATACCAACTCTGGAGTGCAAAAACTATTATCACAATGATGTAGGCAAGAGGAAACAGAAATGGTTGTTGCCAAACCTAGGGAGCCTATGACAAGAAAAGTGACCAGAGATCCTATAGAGGAATTAGGCATATTTCAGAAATCCTGTGATAATTTGTGTAAAGCAGATGAATGTGGAAACTAAGAAAAGGCACAAATGGAATATTTAATTATGTCAAGATTAGAGACAGATGATGCTCAACAATTAATAGCTAAGATAGGAAGAGATGAGATAAAAATGGTAATACATAAAATCAGTGAACAGGGAAGTCACCAGAAACAGGCTGTATTTCTATGGAAGTTTGGAGTTTGGGAAGCAAGAAAGTGATACATATTCGGAAGGCTTTGTTTAATAATATTTTCAAAGGGGGGAGTACCAGCAACTTGGAAGGAAGCTATGAAAGCTGCATTACCCAAAGAGATTAAAGTCTCATCAGACCCAGCTTTGTGTATAACTGTTTCAAATTTAAAACATGATTTTTAAATGTTCATGTCTATATTAGCTAACAGAATAGCAAATACATTGCCAAATTGATATATATGGATCAGTGTGGTTTCATGGATGGAAAGCAAACATTTCAGAACATAAGAACACGGTGATCCAGAGGGAAGCAGAGTGTAAGAAAATGCTGCTTTTGCTAGTAGGTACTGATGCCGAGAAGGCTTTCGATAGAGTCAGCTGGGATTTTATGAATAGGGTAATGGTAGTATTTGCACTCCTTAATAGACTAATAGGATTAACTCAAAGGATAAATGAAGGGCTAGAGGCAGAAATTAAGGTGGGAAGTTTCCTGTCCAAAAAAATGTGTTTGAACAATAGAATCAGGCAGGAATGTCTTATTTCCCTTTGTTATTTAGGTTCATAGGTTCATAGGTTGATACTAGGCTATCTGCCCTAGGGCATTTATAAGCCTAGCCAGAGTGTGTATGGCTTTCACCACCCTTTTAGATTAGTTGACTGTGCCTAGCCCTTTTAAGGTTAGTTTACTGTACCTCTGTCAAGCAGGGACACAGAAGAGATCCCAGGGGTAAACTTACGATCTCCCATCCACTCGTCAAGATTTCTCTTGAAGAGGGTCAGTGAGGGGACTCTGCCTAACATGGACTGGGATTTTGTTCCAGAGTGAGGGGAGCCTCTGGGATATGAATCTGTCCCTCCAGCATGTCCTATTTATTTCTGTGCTGAGGTTCAAGTCCCTGGAGCGTGTAGCTCTAAGGGATTTGGATTTCCTGAGGTAAAGCATGTCCATTAATTCTGGGTTGGACATGGCTTTATACATCAGACACAGATCGCCTCTGAGTAGGCGGAACGCAACTGAGTAGAGCTGGAGTTTATTTAGCCGAACTGCATAGGGTATCTGTTTGAGCCCCTTGATCCTCTTGGTGAGATACTTTTGGGGTCTTTCCAGTTGCTGAAGGTGTCGGGTAAGGTACATTCCAAATGGGGCATTGTACTCAATTATGGGCCTGATAAGTGATGAGTAGAGGGGCACAATGACCTCTCTTGATCTAGATGTGAACCCTTTCATGATAAGGTGGGCTATATAGAAGGTCTTTCTAAACATTTTGGCAGCGTGATTGTCAAAGGAGAGATTGCTGTCTACTTGGGTCCCCAAGTCCCTAATTACTTCTTCCGTACTTAATGGATTACCACCTATGTGGTAATTTGTGGGCACTTTGTTTTTCCCAAAGGGGATGACTGTGCACTTTTTGGCATTTAGCTTTAGGCCATGGCTCTGGCACCAGTTATCCGTCTCTGAGAGACCCTTTTGGAGGACGCTTGTGTCAGCTGGAGAGTCGATTACAGCACCCAGTTTGCAGTCATCTGCGAACTTGGTCAGCCATAGTCCACCCGTGTTAGCCTGTACCTCGGAAAAATATATACCGAACAAGAGAGGTCCCAGGACTGAGCCTGGTGGGACACCACTTGTAAATGGTTTAGAGTCTGACATGGCACTTGCTATTCTGACCATGTGGGTTCTATCCCTGAGCCAGTTTGCAACCCATCTTGTGACATAGGCGTTGATATTTAAACTGGTGAGCTTATTTATGATGCCCGAGTAGGGTATTGTGTCGAAGGCTTTTGTGAGGTCCAGGTAGGCTGTGTGGACTACCTTCCCTTCATCTATGGCTTTGGTAACTGTTTCAAAGAAGTCGACCAGGTTCAAGAGGCAAGATCTGCCCTTAATGAAGCTGAATTGGGTTAGGATCCAGTGTCTGGAGGTTCCCAATGTCTTTGTTTATGATTTCCATGATGATACGCTCCATAGCTTTGCAGACCAGGCTAGTCAGGCTTATAGGGCGATAGTTTCCGGGGTCTGTTGTGGCACCACCTTTGTGGAGTGGGACCACTGTTGCTGTACGCCATTCCTTGGGTACATATCCTGTAGTAAGGCTGAGATTGAACAGTGACTTTATATGAGGGTTTAGTTCTTCTTGGACGTTCTTCTTACGTAAAAAAAAAAAAAAAAAAAAAAAAAAAAAGATGCATATGGAAATCTTTAAGATTAGCAGTACACTATATTGCTAACAACAGTAGAAAAATACAGGCAATAAAAGAAACTTTCTGTAAGCATTTTGATGTTGTTGAAGAGTTGCAGATGAAGATGAATGAAAATAGTGAAACACTCGTGGAAAGTGAATTAAAACATGAAAAATTGACATAGAAAATAATGGAAATAGAAAACAAACACATCCAGACAGGATATTATCAGATTTATGTATGTCCTTGAAAAGATAGAAGGAAGGAACTGCAGGGACTTTCTGAGACAATGTTTAAGTGAATAGACTGAGATACTCTGAAGATATTCATATGGACAAGCCCCATAGAGTGATCTTATCACCTGTTGGAAATAGATGTCTGCTCAGACCCATCCTGGTAATGTGTCAGTCAAATTTACAAACTGAAGAAATACTTTCAATATTGTGGGAAAAAGGGTACTACTATTCTTAAAACTGAGGACAGCAGGATTTTTTGAAGATACTATTTATCCACTGATTACCAGAAGCAAACAGAATGCATTTATCCTGACTATCTAAACATGCAGGGTAATGGGGCTTATATTCAAAGTGTGGTACCTGGCTGTCCATATAATTTTTTATTCAATAGGGCTGAAGTCATGTATTCACTCTATGCAGGCTCTGGATGATTTGAAAAGGAAAGAAGATACAGTGAGGAAAGAGGAATCTGAAGGATACCCTGGGTAGTTCCGCCCTACAACTACCATAAGAACAGAAGTAACTTTGAATCCTATCCCGATGAAACCATTCCCTGTTTTTCATAAGAGGATAATGGACAAGACTAAAGCCAAGAAAGAGCTCTCCAGGAAAATAACAGAAGCAGATGGAGGAAGGAATAGCTCCCACCGGAACAGTTTTAAAGAAAAGTCCTTATTTCTGGCAGTTGACTTCTAAAAAACATGCATTGAGATAAAACATTCAGTACTAAATTATAAAATTGTGGATGTTCGAATTGTTTTGGTCAGTTGTAAAACACAGGTTGGAGACCTTACACGTTAGACAGCAGTACATTATTATCATATCATGCAGCATCGGAGAAGCATTGCAGAACTATGCCCCTCTCCCTGGCAGGCCATTGATATTTAGTTAACTCAGAATAATTAGAAATGTGACTAAAGGCACATTTTATCTGAAGTGGAATAAACAACTTTTGTAATTGTATTTTATTTTATCTTAATCTTCTTGATTAATTTGACCCTTTTGGATCTCGCAAGTTGCTCATGATTCCCACATGATGGTGATGTTGGACACTAGCTTAACTTAATTCATACCAGATGAGGAGTTTCTAAGTGAATTGGAGGGAGGAGTTATAATGAAAAGTTGCTGTGCTTGACAGAAACAAGGAAATTCTTCATGTATGACTTGTCTCGATAATTGAGGGAAGGAAACTGTTAAGGAGCTGTTTGGGCAGTAAATTTATCACTGCGAATTGATAAGTGATAAAGTTACCCAAGAGATTTAAAGGGGAAAGTCAACTGTAGGTTATGATTAAACACATAAATATAGAAAATTATTAACTAATGCTAGCAAGGTTTTAATTTAGTAATTGTGTTTAGGGAAAATATAGATGCTGGCTAGAATTGACAGGTCTTACATTTTGTTTCTGGATAAAACTCTGGTGCAAGCCTGGCAGCACAAAGACTGTGAAGAGTTCACACACACATTACATTGACCACTAAGCTGCTTAAAAGAGTGTGAACTCGATATATGTTTAAGTATAGGTTGAGTTTTTGTTTGTAGATATAGTCTGCGAAAAAATAGATAATGGTGCGATTCTTACTTTGCGTTTATAAACGTTTGAGTGAACTTTAGTTAAGATTTGAAAGTACCGTGAAAGTGCATACTTTTTATTAAATCTTTGATATTATGTACTGCGAAAGTGCTCACTTTTTATTAAATCTTTGATATTACTTCGCCTTTGGATCATTATTTTCTACTGACTTTGACTCTACACTGGATTTGTGTTTAAAATCTGGAGACTTTTATTGCCTGCAGCTGTGAGTTTTTACTGGATTTGACTCTACACTGGATTTGTGTTTAAAAACAGGAGACTTTTATTGCCTGCAGCTATGAGTGACTGGGGTTTTTGCTTGCAAACAAAATTTGAAAGCAGCTGGGTTGGATTAATGAAGAGATTATACTACTGAATTTGGTAGCAGTTATGTGCCAGAGGTTCTAGACAGGACTGGGATAATTTGTATTAAAAAGATGGCAAAAAGAGAAGTCAGTATAATAAACAAAATAGGGAATAAAATGTTGCTTTTGGCAGATATTTTATCTTGGAATGTGAATGGATTTAACAAATGCTAGCAAAGTAGATATAGTGTAAGTATACATTTGCAAGGGTAATGTACAGGTGGCGATGCTACAGGAAATGCTCCTAAGTAAGCAGAAGGATGAAGAATTAATAAAAGAGTAGAAAACAAGGATTCTTTGTGGACTTGGAAACAGAGAGAAAACGGAAGTACTGTTATTATTGAGGAATGACATTTCTATGAAAGTCAATGAGCAGAAGATAGACCGGGATGGGAAGTCGTAAATTTACCCCCCGTCTGACCCCCATGTTCCTTATGGACAGAGGCTGTCAATAAAAAAAAGTTTTATCCTAATTAGCACACCCACTACAAATCCTTAGTTACCTTCCTACTAGCATGCTACCCCCTACCCTATAGATGACTGTGATACTCAGGAACCAAATGGTTTAGGATGCATGGCTAAGCTTGTAAAGGATCTTGTGGTCATTAGCGTAGTTAAAACTTATGAACCAGTGTGGTAATAATGACTAACTGGAGAGGAATGAGAGTGATGCTAGTTACAATATATATTCCCCCAAAATCCAAAGTATAAGATATGAAGTAGTTGATAGGCGAGATTGTGGCCTTCCAGCAGAGAAAACAGGTGATGGAAGGGGACTGGAACATAGTATCCTGGAAAAAGAATGTAATGGGAGGACATAGACTAAAAAGGATTGCAGTAGATGGCAGATATTTGGAGGAATATAAGACTGTGTTTGGACTGGAGGATATGATGAAGAATTAGGGCAGAACTGCAGAATTTACACATGTTTCTGAAAGATACAGTATTTGGGCAAGGTTAGAAAGATGCTGTGTATCAAATGAACACATGTATTTAATAGGGGATGTAGTTACACATTCTGTTACAATTTCAGACTATGCAGTGCTGCAGACTAAGCTAAAAAAAGAAGAGAAGGAGATAGTGACAATCACTGGTACTTTCCAACATGTTTATCATGAGAGCCAAGATTTACTAACTAGGTAGATCAAAAACTGCAGTGTATACTACAGGGGGTAATCACAAGTCTGGAAGAAAGAGTACTAGCATGGGATAGGAGTAAGAAAAAAATTAAGAGAGCTAGTATTAGAGAAGGAGCAATCTGGATTCATAGGTTCATAGTTTCATAGGTGTTTATTAGGCTAATGACCACAAGGGCCTTTTTAAGCCTAGCCATAGATCCCAAATCTATGAAAAGTTCTGATACCCTTGATAAGTGTAACCTGGGGCTTGGAAGATGAAACATTATATGCTAAGGCCTGGGAGATGAGCTATTGTAAATTCTTAGAGGTGTTAGCAGTTATTAAAGAGAAACAGGACCAGAAAAGACTGAATGGAGGAAGCAGTTGGGATGGCCAGTTAAGAATGGCTAAGGAGTCAGTGGCAGTTTATTTGGGGGGTGTAAATGGATGTAGAACCATAGCTTCAAAAGAAACATACTTTAAAAATAATCCTGGATCATTTAAATTATTAGCCCAAAGACTTTACAACAAAGGATTAAAAGGGTGATTACTAAGTTGAAAGAGATCATGAAGTTCGTGGTTAAATACTATAAGGCTCTGCATAGACAGGAGACAGAAGTACAGGCCAGGCTGGACTAAATAAGATAATGTCTGAGAGACTTAGACTCATCTTCCTTAAATGAAGCTGACAGGGAAAAGTTGCTGGCAGATATCCAAGACAATGAAATGAAAGCAGTTATCAGAAGCCAAATATATATAAAAAAATGATGTCATCAGATGATAAAAGAAATTAATATTTGTACTAGTTAAGTTCTGGAGGAAAATGTTTATAAACATATTGCTAGAGAAAGAGAGATTTTTCATTCACATTAAAACACGGTATTAATCATTATCCCAAATAATAGAATAAGGATTTGACAGACCCTAGGTCATATAGACCCATCTCTGTACTTAAGCACAGCTGCAATATTTTTTCAACAAACTTAGCAAAACAGACTGGCCAGTTTTCTACTGAGGATAATAGATTTGGTTTAGTTTGGATTTTTGTAGAATGTAGACAGATGTTCGATAATATCAGTAAACAATTATACAAAGTTACGTCATGGAACATAAAGCATCATTGTTTAAAATGTCTTGATGCTGAAAAAGCCTTCAATAGTGTGAGTTGGAGATACTTAAAGGAAACAATGGATGCATTTGGTATCCCACATCAGCGGGTAGAGTAGTACTAGAAATATCACTCAGTGAAAAGTCTAGCTTGGCTGGGTTTTTCCTGCAGTTTTTACTGAATGGTTTGTCTGTGTGACCTTTTTACCCTTTGGTTTGGATAATACACAGGGGGATCTAGTGCACAGAAAAAAATGTGTCAGTTAAATTTTCTGATAAATTGAGCTATTAAGAGGCAACTGCTAGGGTTGCCCTCCCACCAAACTTATATTTGTGCTGTTGTTAGAACCATTGGCAAGAAGGATAAGATTCTTAGAGTCAGGGTATACAGATAGGGTGCTGTGGATGAAATTATATTACTTGCAGATGATGATGTTCTTCGTGTTTCACTGTTGCAGTCATTACATTTGGGTAATCTGCTGGCAGGTTGCCCTCAGTCGGCCTGATTAACAAAGTCTTGGGTCCTGCGTCAATTGCTGTCCCTTCTTCCATGATGTCAGGGGTATAAAACATGCAGCAGACGCCATTACATCAGTCTTTCTTGCCGCGCGGTGCCCGAAGCAGAAGCAGTTCGCAAGTGCTGGTCGGCCGACTCCTGAAATTTTCGTTTTCGAGTTTCAGAACCAAAGTCTTCAACTAAAAGCTAAGTACCCCCATTGGGGAAACTTTTTCTTGCTCCTTACCGATGTCAGTAAAAGTTAATAATTGTATTACTTGTGGGAAGTTTTGAAAAAGATGGAAGATAAAGCTAAATCTATGCAAACTGTGAAAGATTTCCTACAAGTGCAGCCACCCAGGTTCAGTAGGCACTGGCCTACTAAGAACTGGTCCTTTCCAGTACCCACTAGTGCTGCTCAGGTCAAACCCAGACATTCCAAAGGCTCCCGTTTTCAGTCACAAGGAACTTATAGAACAATGCAATGGGATGCCTCCACCTCCAAATCTGGAAGTAACAAGGCACCTTCCTAGGGTAAACAGCCTCAATGACTTTCCACTGCAATCACCAAGCACTTATCTTTTGGCCACCCCTTTGGGGGAAAACTGGCACTTCATGCACGAAACTGGCAACTGATTACCCAGGACAAATGGGTTTTAAATATAGTATCCAAGGGATACAGATTTCATTCCACACGTTGCCAGTCCCAAACGGATGGCCAGATCTGCTTCCAAATCAGTGGGCAGAGGCCCAGAAACAAGTTATGTCCGTCATGAATATGGGGGCTATTCAACCAGTACCAGAAAAGGAAAAGGGACAAGGTTTTTATTCAAGACTTTTCCTGGTACCCAGAAAAGACAAATCATGGCGTCCAATTCTGGACTTATCCATTCTAAATACATTTCTGGTCATTCCAAAATTCAAGATGCTAACTCTCCAACAGTTACTACCTATGCTAGGCAAGGATGCCTGGTTGGTAGCTCTAGACTTAAAAGAGGCTTACCTGCATATCCCAATCAGGGAATCTTGCAGAAGATACCTCTGCTTCAAAGCAGGCTATCTGCACTATCAGTTCTCTGCGCTGCCCTTTGGTTTATCTACTGCGCCCAGGGTCTTCACAGGCAGGCAAAGAAATATTCAAATTTATCCATACCTGGACGATTGTCTAATTCAGGCAGAAAACAAGAACATTCTTCTAAAACATCTGGCATTTGTAAAAAGGGTTCTAACTTTTCTAGGGTACACTATAAATGAAAAGAAATCACAACTGGTACCCTCTGAGAAAATTACATTCCTGGGTGCAAGCTTGAATACAACTGCCCAGATGGCTTTCCTTATGCCAGAAAAGCAAATTCATTTGGTGACTTACTTCAAACAGGTGGCCACAAAAACCCAGCTATCTGCAAGACAAATTCTGCAGGCCTTGGGGTTCATGGCCTCCTGCATTCTTCTAATTCCATATGGAAGACTGCATATGAGGAAACTACAATGGTACCTAAAAAGCTTATGGAGTCAGCATTGTCACAGTCTGGAAACAATGATTCCTATCATTCCTTGCCTGCAGCTAGAGTTCCTATGGTGGGCAGAGGCCTGCTACCAAAACAAGGGACTGTCATTCATTCCACCCCCTGCCGCCCAAACCCTGACTACAGACGCATCAGATTATGCTTGGGGGGGGGGGCGCATCTGGAAGGGAGATGCATTCAGGGCCAATGGAGCCCAAATCAAATGCACCTACATATCAGTCAGAAAGAGATGCTAGCTGTACAGAATGCTCTGAAAGCCTTCAAGGACTATCTTCATCCAGGACAACTACTGATAAAGACAGACAACACCACAGTCATGTGGTACATAAACAAGCAGGGGGGTACCCATTCCTACCCCCTTTGCAGACTAGCCATGGCATTGTGGAACACGGCCTTGACTTATCAAATACATCTACAAGCTCAATTCCTGCCAGGAAAGCAAAATACTCTGGCAGACGAACTAAGCAGAAATCTTATGGACCCACATGAATGGAAACTGGATCCACAAATCTTCAGCATGTTGACACGCAAATGGGGGAGCCCAGACATAGATCTTTTTGCCTCACCCCAAAACTATCAGTTGGACAAATTCTGCACAAGAATTCATCACAAAAAATCTTGGAAAGTGGATGCTCTATCCTTCAGCTGGAAAACCTATCAGTCTATGCCTTTCCCCCTCTGCCTCTGCTCTCCAAGGTCTTACTAAAAGTCAGACAGGAAAAACCAAAATGATTCTGATTGCTCTAGACTGGCTTCGCCAACACTGGTACCCACTCCTACGCTATATGTCGCACCTTCCTCCTTGGTACCTGCCTCAGACACCTTACCTACTGTCTCAGCAGAACTATCAAATTCTGCACACTCAACCCCAAACTCTGAATCTTGCAGCATGGCTAATCAACTAATTTCACCAGTTACATCTCTCAGCAAACCTGTGATGGATGTCATTTTGGAGGCTAGAAGGCCTAGTACTAGAAAATATTATGCTGACAAATGGAAATGATTCTGTGCCTGGAACCAAGCACAATGAATAAGTACAGCAATGCCCAATATTCCTCAGATTCTGCAGTACATAACTGAGATGCTTCACAAGGGCCTATCTTTTTCTTCCATAGAAATCCATGTCTCTGCCATTTCAGCTCATTACAACACAGAGCCCCCTTTTCTCATCCTCTGCTAAAGCAGTACCTCAGAGGGGCCAAAAATTTAAGACCTCCCAGGAGAGCACCAGCTCCTGCATGGGACCTCAATTTTGTTTTGGAAAACTCACTCTACCTCCTTTTGAGCCAGCTGCTACTGCAGACCTAAAATTTCTCTCTTGGAAAACAGCCTTTCTTTTAGCAGTCACTTCAGCTGGAAGGATTTCAGAACTACAGGCTCTTATGGCAGTGGAGACTTTCATTATTTTTTACCCGGACAGGGTGGCTCTCAGGACTAATCCATCCTTTATGCCTAAAATGGTATCTAGTGTGACCCTTAATCAGACCATTCATCTGCCAACTTTCTTCCCAAATCCACAGAACAAGGGTGAGCGGATTCTGCATTCATTGGATGTACACAGACAACTAAGATTCTATTTATACAGGACAAAATCTCTAAGAAAATCTGAACAATTACTGGTGACATTTGCTGCAGGGGCAGTGGCAAAGGCTATTTCAAAGCAGACTATTTCCAAATGGACAAGCCATTGTATTCATTTCTGCTATATGCACCATGGTAAACCTGTCCCCAAGGGGATCAGATCTCATTCCACCAGGGCTGCATCTACTTCTGCAGCCTTTCTCAGAGGGGTTCCTACCACAGACATTCTAGAAGCTGCTACCTGGAGCTCAGTTCATACATTCACCAAACATTACCATTTAGTTCTCTTCTCTAAATCCAGAGCAGGCTTTGCCACTGCTGTCCTGCAGGGCCTTTCAGCTGCTCCTAATGCTGTATAAATCCATCCTCCCAACCATAGCTTTGGGATTCTACCCAAATGTAATGACTGCAACAGTGAAACATGAAGAACATAGTACAGTTGTGTACACTTACCATAAATGTAGATGTTCGAGTGTATTCACTGTTGCAGTACTGGTTACCCTCCCTCCAGCCCCCTGTTTTTTCTCTAACTATACCTCTCATTTCTGTTACTGTCTTTAAAAGCTTTTTTGGTGTATTTGCTTTTGTTTGGAGGTATATGTTTTGTGTTTTTTATTCTATATATATATATATATATATATATATATATATATATATATATATATATATATATATATATATATATATTGCTCCCCATTTGGGGGGCACTGGACATCTGGGGCAAGAAAAACTGATGTAATGGCGTCGGCTGCATGTTTTATACCCCTGACGACCTGACGTCATGGAAGAAGGGACAGCAACTGACGCAGGACCCAAGACTATCAGGCGACTGTGGGCTACCTGCCAGCAGATTACCCAAATGTAATGACAGCAACAGTGAATACACTCGAACATCTACATTTATGGTAAGTGTACACAACTGTACTTTATATTACATGTAACAAATCCAGAAAATGTCTGGAAATTATTTAAGGAACTACTCTGATTTATCAGGATTGCAGAATATAAGGTTAATTAGTAAAAAATGAAAGCAGTAGCACTTTGTACCAGCATATGACCTAGTACAAAATGCACCCCATTTTGTGGGGAATAAGAAAATAAAGTTGGGGTTTTTGGTTGAAGAGAGATATCCAGTAAGCTACCAAAGAAATGTTTGATGAGATACAGCAGAAATGACCTGTAAAATAAGGACATGAAGGATGATGTTTATGGATTAAGAAACAAAACACAGGCTATAAATAAGTTTTTATTGCCTTTTCTTCTTTATATTGGACATTCATACTTTTATCAACCAAATGAGATATTTTTTTCTGAGTAAGAAGACTATTGATATTTTGGCATGTAGTTCACAGTTCATAGTTGTATAGTAGGGTCTATATCAGAACATCGAAGTATTAAAACTTCGAATGTTCTGATATCGAACACTATTCAGTGAATGCTAAGAATAACGAAGCTGCAGAACAGCAAATTCTTTCCTCAGGAAAGAATTCGGTTGGCCGTTTCTGTGGCTTCGCTATTCTTAGCACTGTGGTGGAAAGTTACGGGTTGGGTTCAGGTAAGTGTGCGATTGTTTGTACGTTAGGGTTAGGGGCGGGTTAAGTGAGTTAGGGTTAGGGCACGGGTTAGGCGTGTGTGCGATAGTGACAGACTTTAGGGTCAGGGGTGGTTTAAGTGAGTTAGGGTTAGGGCGCGGGTTAGGTGAGTGTGCGATAGTGACGAACGTTAGGTTTGGGTTAAGGTAAGTGGGTAGATAGTAGTGTATGTTTAGTTTAGTGTAGCGTTAGATGTAGGAATTTAAGTGTATGTGTGTGGTTGCTGTTTGTTTGATGTGCTTGTGTTGTGTGTGTGTGTGCTTCAGAGCAGCAAATTTTTTCCATGGGAAAAAATTTGCTGTTCTGAATGTTCAATATTTTTATGTTTAGATGTTTTGGGGCCGATGAAATAGCGTTCACTATTTTCATCTTTCGATAATGTGATATAAACGCTTATAGTAGGTTAATGACCACCAGAGCCTTTATAAGCCTAGCCGTGCAGTCCGACTCAGTTGCATCCCTATGTATCATGGGCATATATTCGGAGGGGGTATGTTAGGAAGTTTCTAGATGTTATGTGGGAGTGGGGTATGTTAGTTTGGGCATTACTGTCTGCCAAACCCAGGGTGAATTTCCAATTTCCCATTCATTGTTCAAGGTTATGCGTAAACAGGGTTAGGGATGGACTCTGCTTCACATAGATGGGGCACCTATTCCAGAGCTTGGGGATTGTCTGAGACATGTCTGTTTCACCAACATATCTTATTTATATCACAAGCAAATTTTAAATACTTGTATCTAGTGGTTCTGATGCTCTTCATTTTGCAGATGTGCAGAAGAACTATCAAAGCTGGATCCAAGGATGCCTTGTATGCCAGGCGTAGATCACTTCTCACTAACCTGTAAGAGACAGAGTATAGAGATAGGGCTTTAAGGCAATCCATATAGGACAATGTGTTTATACCCTGAATTCTCCTGGTAAGGAACCTTTGTGGGTGTTCCAGCTGCTGCATATGTTTTGTCAGGTACAGGTTGAAAGTGGTATTATACTCAATGATGAGTCTTATAAGTATGTACAATGTACACGCATATGTACATAGTACCATGTAGGTATGTACTATGATTATTATTTCATTTTTTTACCTGATTAAGATATCATATGTAGTGATATGTAATGATTGAAAAAACTTTGTATTGTACATGTGTTTTTGTAAATATTACTCTGTCTGTGGAGCTTTTCTTCCCGGGTCTCCACTGAAAATGGACATATATCCAGTTGGACTAGCCCGGTCAACAAATTTAAAATAAATAAATAAAATAAAATTATAAGGGCCAAATAAAAAGACACTGTGACTTGGACCTGGATGCCATGCCGTTACTTATAAGTTGGACAACATAGAATGAATTTATTATAGCCTTGGCCACTTGTTGATCAAAGGCCAGATTACTGTCTACATATGTTTCCAGATCCCCAACCACTAGGTCAGCTCTTAGGGATGTCTTATCGATAGAGTAATTAGCCTGGTGACAGTTTTGCCAAAAGCCAATATAATGCATTTCTTGGCATTGAGTCTTAGTCATTGACTTTGACAATAGTCATTTATCTGTGTTAGATCTGCTTGTAAGATGTTTGTGTCATGAGGGAGTCTACAATAGCTCCCAGCTTGCAGACATCTATGAACTTGGTCAGCCAAAGGCCATTGACATTAGCCTTTACCTTCGAAAAGTAGATGCCATTAGGAGCAGTCCTGGTACGGAGCCCTGACAGGTCTCTCAGTGGAGGTGATATAACCAATCTTGACTTTCTGATTCCTATCTGTGAGCCATCTGGCAGTTCAGTAAACTTTGTAGGAGTTTATGCCCAGTTCGGTGAGTTTTTCAACTATACCCAAGTGGGGGATTATATCAGATTCCTTAGCCAGCTCCATGTAGGTGGTGTGCACTGTTGTTCCGTTACCATTGTCTTGGTGGCCTTCTTTAAGACGTCCTCCAGGTTTAGTAGGCATGATCTTTCCTTAACAAAGCCAACCTGGGTTGGGTCCAGTGTCTGAAGGTTACCTGCATCTTTGTTGATCGTTTCTATTATAATTTGTTCCATGGCTCTACATATTAGACTAGTCAGTGTAATATGTATGTAGTTCCTGGGACAGGTTGATGGTCCATCCTTGTGAAGTGGGATAACTGTTGCGGTTCTCCATTCTCATGGTACAAAGTCAATTTTGAGGCTATAATTGAAAAGTGCCTCAAGTGGTCCTGATAGGTCATGTTTCCAGCTATTTAGAAGGCATCCTGAGTTATTGTTGGGGCGCACTGAGGTGCTTTTCACCTTAGTGAACCGCACCAGGACCTGCTGCCTATTAATAGCTGATGGTGGGGGTTGCTGTTAAGTATGTCATGATGGGAGGCAGGGGGCTGAGTAAGGGTTGACGTTTGAGCTGAATTTGTCAGTCACCAAATTCACTATGTCACTGTGCTCAGTGAAGGTGGCTCCATTGACCACCAGTTTTGCACACTGATGTGTGCTGCCTTTGAGGTTTCGGACATAGCTGCAGAAGCCTTTGTGGTTGTCTTTATCCTGTGAGACTATCTTGACCTTGTAATTGGCCTTGTTGGACTTAGTCTTCTTAGTTTCCTGTTTGGTTTAATTAGAGAGCTCCTATCTTTGTGGGAGTTGCACTTCCTGATTTTAGCCATGGCTTTTGTCCTTTTGTTGTATACCATGTTAAGGTTAGGTTTGTTTTTGGCTTACTTCTAGTAGGTATAGCAGCCTCTATACAGCCATTTAGATAATTGTACAGGGTCTCTGTGAACAATTCCGCATAGGTTGTTGTGAACTCGGGGTTGGGAAAAACAACCTATGTGATGTATTTGCTTGTAGATGAAGGAAATGTTATTTTGGTACATGCATGTTTTTTGACATAATTTTTTACAGCCTTTCCATTTTGGGGGCACCTGACATCTGGGGCAAGAAAAACTGAAGAAAATGGCGTTGGTTGCATCGTTTATATCCCTGGCGCACTGACGTCAGGGAAGAGGTGACAGCAACTGACGCCGGACCTAGACTTTGGAACTCGGGCCTACTGCGGGTCGCCTGCCAGCAGGATACCCCAAGTGTAATGACTGCAACAGTGAATACACTCGAACATCTACATTCATGGTAGGTACACAACTGTACTTTCTCTGCACTGCCCTTTGGCTTATCTACTGCGCTCAGGGTCTTTACAAAATGCCTGGCTCCAGTAATTGCATTTTGCAGGCAAAGAAATATTCAAATATATCCATACCTGGACGATTGTCTAATTCAGGCAGAAAACAAGAACATTCTTCTAAAACATCTGGCATTTGTAAAAAGGGTTCTAACTTTTCTAGGGTACACTATAAATGAAAAGAAATCACAACTGGTACCCTCTGAGAAAATTACATTCCTGGGTGCAAGCTTGAATACAACTGCCCAGATGGCTTTCCTTATGCCAGAAAAGCAAATTCATTTGGTGACTTACTTCAAACAGGTGGCCACAAAAACCCAGCTATCTGCAAGACAAATTCTGCAGGCCTTGGGGTTCATGGCCTCCTGCATTCTTCTAATTCCATATGGAAGACTGCATATGAGGAAACTACAATGGTACCTAAAAAGCTTATGGAGTCAGCATTGTCACAGTCTGGAAACAATGATTCCTATCATTCCTTGCCTGCAGCTAGAGTTCCTATGGTGGGCAGAGGCCTGCTACCAAAACAAGGGACTGTCATTCATTCCACCCCCTGCCGCCCAAACCCTGACTACAGACGCATCAGATTATGCTTGGGGGGGGGGGCGCATCTGGAAGGGAGATGCATTCAGGGCCAATGGAGCCCAAATCAAATGCACCTACATATCAGTCAGAAAGAGATGCTAGCTGTACAGAATGCTCTGAAAGCCTTCAAGGACTATCTTCATCCAGGACAACTACTGATAAAGACAGACAACACCACAGTCATGTGGTACATAAACAAGCAGGGGGGTACCCATTCCTACCCCCTTTGCAGACTAGCCATGGCATTGTGGAACACGGCCTTGACTTATCAAATACATCTACAAGCTCAATTCCTGCCAGGAAAGCAAAATACTCTGGCAGACGAACTAAGCAGAAATCTTATGGACCCACATGAATGGAAACTGGATCCACAAATCTTCAGCATGTTGACACGCAAATGGGGGAGCCCGGACATAGATCTTTTTGCCTCACCCCAAAACTATCAGTTGGACAAATTCTGCACAAGAATTCATCACAAAAAATCTTGGAAAGTGGATGCTCTATCCTTCAGCTGGAAAAACCTATCAGTCTATGCCTTTCCCCCTCTGCCTCTGCTCTCCAAGGTCTTACTAAAAGTCAGACAGGAAAAACCAAAATGATTCTGATTGCTCTAGACTGGCTTCGCCAACACTGGTACCCACTCCTACGCTATATGTCGCACCTTCCTCCTTGGTACCTGCCTCAGACACCTTACCTACTGTCTCAGCAGAACTATCAAATTCTGCACACTCAACCCCAAACTCTGAATCTTGCAGCATGGCTAATCAACTAATTTCACCAGTTACATCTCTCAGCAAACCTGTGATGGATGTCATTTTGGAGGCTAGAAGGCCTAGTACTAGAAAATATTATGCTGACAAATGGAAATGATTCTGTGCCTGGAACCAAGCACAATGAATAAGTACAGCAATGCCCAATATTCCTCAGATTCTGCAGTACATAACTGAGATGCTTCACAAGGGCCTATCTTTTTCTTCCATAGAAATCCATGTCTCTGCCATTTCAGCTCATTACAACACAGAGCCCCCCCTTTTCTCATCCTCTGCTAAAGCAGTACCTCAGAGGGGCCAAAAATTTAAGACCTCCCAGGAGAGCACCAGCTCCTGCATGGGACCTCAATTTTGTTTTGGAAAAACTCACTCTACCTCCTTTTGAGCCAGCTGCTACTGCAGACCTAAAATTTCTCTCTTGGAAAACAGCCTTTCTTTTAGCAGTCACTTCAGCTGGAAGGATTTCAGAACTACAGGCTCTTATGGCAGTGGAGACTTTCATTATTTTTTACCCGGACAGGGTGGCTCTCAGGACTAATCCATCCTTTATGCCTAAAATGGTATCTAGTGTGACCCTTAATCAGACCATTCATCTGCCAACTTTCTTCCCAAATCCACAGAACAAGGGTGAGCGGATTCTGCATTCATTGGATGTACACAGACAACTAAGATTCTATTTATACAGGACAAAATCTCTAAGAAAATCTGAACAATTACTGGTGACATTTGCTGCAGGGGCAGTGGCAAAGGCTATTTCAAAGCAGACTATTTCCAAATGGACAAGCCATTGTATTCATTTCTGCTATATGCACCATGGTAAACCTGTCCCCAAGGGGATCAGATCTCATTCCACCAGGGCTGCATCTACTTCTGCAGCCTTTCTCAGAGGGGTTCCTACCAGAGACATTCTAGAAGCTGCTACCTGGAGCTCAGTTCATACATTCACCAAACATTACCATTTAGTTCTCTTCTCTAAATCCAGAGCAGGCTTTGCCACTGCTGTCCTGCAGGGCCTTTCAGCTGCTCCTAATGCTGTATAAATCCATCCTCCCAACCATAGCTTTGGGATTCTACCCAAATGTAATGACTGCAACAGTGAAACACGAAGAACATAGTACAGTTGTGTACACTTACCATAAATGTAGATGTTCGAGTGTATTCACTGTTGCAGTACTGGTTACCCTCCCTCCAGCCCCCTGTTTTTTCTCTAACTATACCTCTCATTTCTGTTACTGTCTTTAAAAGCTTTTTTGGTGTATTTGCTTTTGTTTGGAGGTATATGTTTTGTGTTTTTTATTCTATATATATATATATATATATATATATATATATATATATATATTTTGCTCCCCATTTGGGGGGCACTGGATATCTGGGGCAAGAAAAACTGATGTAATGGCGTCGGCTGCATGTTTTATACCCCTGACGACCTGACGTCATGGAAGAAGGGACAGCAACTGACGCAGGACCCAAGACTATCAGGCGACTGTGGGCTATCTGCCAGCAGATTACCCAAATGTAATGACAGCAACAGTGAATACACTCGAACATCTACATTTATGGTAAGTGTACACAACTGTACTTTATATTACATGTAACAAATCCAGAAAATGTCTGGAAATTATTTAAGGAACTACTCTGATTTATCAGGATTGCAGAATATAAGGTTAATTAGTAAAAAATGAAAGCAGTAGCACTTTGTACCAGCATATGACCTAGTACAAAATGCACCCCATTTTGTGGGGAATAAGAAAATAAAGTTGGGGTTTTTGGTTGAAGAGAGATATCCAGTAAGCTACCAAAGAAATGTTTGATGAGATACAGCAGAAATGACCTGTAAAATAAGGACATGAAGGATGATGTTTATGGATTAAGAAACAAAACACAGGCTATAAATAAGTTTTTATTGCCTTTTCTTCTTTATATTGGACATTCATACTTTTATCAACCAAATGAGATATTTTTTTCTGAGTAAGAAGACTATTGATATTTTGGCATGTAGTTCACAGTTCATAGTTGTATAGTAGGGTCTATATCAGAACATCGAAGTATTAAAACTTCGAATGTTCTGATATCGAACACTATTCAGTGAATGCTAAGAATAACGAAGCTGCAGAACAGCAAATTCGCTATTCTTAGCACTGTGGTGGAAAGTTACGGGTTGGGTTCAGGTAAGTGTGCGATTGTTTGTACGTTAGGGTTAGGGGCGGGTTAAGTGAGTTAGGGTTAGGGCACGGGTTAGGCGTGTGTGCGATAGTGACAGACTTTAGGGTCAGGGGTGGTTTAAGTGAGTTAGGGTTAGGGCGCGGGTTAGGTGAGTGTGCGATAGTGACGGACGTTAGGGTTTGGGTTAAGGTAAGTGGGTAGATAGTAGTGTATGTTTAGTTTAGTGTAGCATTAGATGTAGGAATTTAAGTGTATGTGTGTGGTTGCTGTTTGTTTGATGTGCTTGTGTTGTGTGTGTGTGTGCTTCAGAGCAGCAAATTTTTTCCATGGGAAAAAATTTGCTGTTCTGAATGTTCAATATTTTTATGTTTAGATGTTTTGGGGCCGATGAAATAGCGTTCACTATTTTCATCTTTCGATAATGTGATATAAACGCTTATAGTAGGTTAATGACCACCAGAGCCTTTATAAGCCTAGCCGTGCAATCCGACTCAGTTGCATCCCTATGTATCATGGGCATATATTCAGAGGGGGTATGTTAGGAAGTTTCTAGATGTTATGTGGGAGTGGGGTATGTTAGTTTGGGCATTACTGTCTGCCAAACCCAGGGTGAATTTCCAATTTCCCATTCATTGTTCAAGGTTATGCGTAAACAGGGTTAGGGATGGACTCTGCTTCACATAGATGGGGCACCTATTCCAGAGCTTGGGGATTGTCTGAGACATGTCTGTTTCACCAACATATCTTATTTATATCACAAGCAAATTTTAAATACTTGTATCTAGTGGTTCTGATGCTCTTCATTTTGCAGATGTGCAGAAGAACTATCAAAGCTGGATCCAAGGATGCCTTGTATGCCAGGCGTAGATCACTTCTCACTAACCTGTAAGAGACAGAGTATAGAGATAGGGCTTTAAGGCAATCCATATAGGACAATGTGTTTATACCCTGAATTCTCCTGGTAAGGAACCTTTGTGGGTGTTCCAGCTGCTGCATATGTTTTGTCAGGTACAGGTTGAAAGTGGTATTATACTCAATGATGAGTCTTATAAGTATGTACAATGTACACGCATATGTACATAGTACCATGTAGGTATGTACTATGATTATTATTTCATTTTTTTACCTGATTAAGATATCATATGTAGTGATATGTAATGATTGAAAAAACTTTGTATTGTACATGTGTTTTTGTAAATATTACTCTGTCTGTGGAGCTTTTCTTCCCGGGTCTTCACTGAAAATGGACATATATCCAGTTGGACTAGCCCGGTCAACAAATTTTAAATAAATAAATAAAATAAAATTATAAGGGCCGAATAAAAAGACACTGTGACTTGGACCTGGATGCCATGCCGTTACTTATACGTTGGACAACATAGAATGAATTTATTACAGCCTTGGCCACATGTTGATCAAAGGTCAGATTACTGTCTACATATGTTTCCAGATCCCCAACCACTAGGTCAGCTCTTAGGGATGTCTTATCGATAGAGTAATTAGCCTGGTGACAGTTTTGCCAAAAGCCAATATAATGCATTTCTTGGCATTGAGTCTTAGTCATTGACTTTGACAATAGTCATTTATCTGTGTTAGATCTGCTTGTAAGATGTTTGTGTCATGAGGGAGTCTACAATAGCTCCCAGCTTGCAGACATCTATGAACTTGGTCAGCCACAGGCCATTGACATTAGCCTTTACCTTCGAAAAGTAGATGCCATTAGGAGCAGTCCTGGTACGGAGCCCTGACAGGTCTCTCAGTGGAGGTGATATAACCAATCTTGACTTTCTGATTCCTATCTGTGAGCCATCTGGCAGTTCAGTAAACTTTGTAGGAGTTTATGCCCAGTTCGGTGAGTTTTTCAACTATACCCAAGTGGGGGATTATATCAGATTCCTTAGCCAGCTCCATGTAGGTGGTGTGCACTGTTGTTCGTTACCATTGTCTTGGTGGCCTTCTTTAAGACGTCCTCCAGGTTTAGTAGGCATGATCTTTCCTTAACAAAGCCAACCTGGGTTGGGTCCAGTGTCTGAAGGTTACCTGCATCTTTGTTGATCGTTTCTATTATAATTTGTTCCATGGCTCTACATATTAGACTAGTCAGTCTAATATGTATGTAGTTCCTGGGACAGGTTGATGGTCCATCCTTGTGAAGTGGGATAACTGTTGCGGTTCTCCATTCTCATGGTACAAAGTCAATTTTGAGGCTATAATTGAAAAGTACCTCAAGTGGTCCTGATAGGTCATGTTTCCAGCTATTTAGAAGGCATCCTGAGTTATTGTTGGGGCGCACTGAGGTGCTTTTCACCTTAGTGAACCGCACCAGGACCTGCTGCCTATTAATAGCTGATGGTGGGGGTTGCTGTTAAGTATGTCATGATGGGAGGCAGGGGTCTGAGTAAGGGTTGACGTTTGAGCTGAATTTGTCAGTCACCAAATTCACTATGTCACTGTGCTCGGTGAAGGTGGCTCCACTGACCACCAGTTTTGCACACTGATGTGTGCTGCCTTTGAGGTTTCGGACATAGCTGCAGAAGCCTTTGTGGTTGTCTTTATCCTGTGAGACTATCTTGACCTTGTAATTGGCCTTGTTGGACTTAGTCTTCTTAGTTTCCTGTTTAGTTTAATTAGAGAGCTCCTATCTTTGTGGGAGTTGCACTTCCTGATTTTAGCCATGGCTTTTGTCCTTTTGTTGTATACCATGTTAAGGTTAGGTTTGTTTTTGGCTTACTTCTAGTAGGTATAGCAGCCTCTATACAGCCATTTAGATAATTGTACAGGGTCTCTGTGAACAATTCCGCATAGGTTGTTGTGAACTCGGGGTTGGGAAAAACAACCTATGTGATGTATTTGCTTGTAGATGAAGGAAATGTTATTTTGGTACATGCATGTTTTTTGACATAATTTTTTACAGCCTTTCCATTTTGGGGGCACCTGACATCTGGGGCAAGAAAAACTGAAGAAAATGGCATTGGTTGCATCTTTTATATCCCTGGCGCACTGACGTCAAGGAAGAGGTGACAGCAACTGACGCCGGACCTAGACTTTGGAACTCGGGCCTACTGCGGGTCGCCTGCCAGCAGGATACCCCAAGTGTAATGACTGCAACAGTGAATACACTCGAACATCTACATTCATGGTAGGTACACAACTGTACTTTCTCTGCACTGCCCTTTGGCTTATCTACTGCGCTCAGGGTCTTTACAAAATGCCTGGCTCCAGTAATTGCATTTTGCAGGCAAAGAAATATTCAAATATATCCATACCTGGACGATTGTCTAATTCAGGCAGAAAACAAGAACATTCTTCTAAAACATCTGGCATTTGTAAAAAGGGTTCTAACTTTTCTAGGGTACACTATAAATGAAAAGAAATCACAACTGGTACCCTCTGAGAAAATTACATTCCTGGGTGCAAGCTTGAATACAACTGCCCAGATGGCTTTCCTTATGCCAGAAAAGCAAATTCATTTGGTGACTTACTTCAAACAGGTGGCCACAAAAACCCTGCTTTCTACAAGGCAAATATTGCAAGCCTTGGAGTTCATGGCCTCCTTCTTCTAATTCCATATGCAAGACTGCATATGAGGAAACTTCAGTGGTATTTAAAAAGTCTATGGAGTCAACATTGTCACAGCCTGGAAACAATGATTCCTGTCATACCTTGCCTGCACCTAGAGTTCCTATGGTGGGCAGAGGTCTGCCACCAGTACAAGGGACTGCCATTCACACCACCCCTGCCGCCCAAACCCTAACTACAGATGCATCAGACTATGCATGTGGTGCTCATCTGGCAGGGAAGTACATTCAGGGGAAATGGAACCCAAATCAAATGCACCTTCATATAAATCAAAAAGAAATGCTAGCTGTACAGAATGCACTGACAGCCTTCAAGGACTATCTTCATCCAGGACAATTACTGATAAAGACAGACAACACCACGGTTATGTGGTACATAAACAAGCAGGGGGGTACACACTCCTACCCCCTCTGCAGACTAGCCATGGCATTGTGGAACACGGCCTTGAGCTATCAAGTACAACTACAAGTTCAATTCCTGCCAGGAAAGCTGAATACTCTGGCAGACGAACTAAGCAGAAATCTCATGGACCCACACGAATGGAAACTGGAACCACGGATTTTCAACATGTTGACACGCAAATGGGGGAGCCCAGACATAGATCTTTTTGCCTCACCCCAGAACTATCAGTTGGAAAAATTTTGCACAAGAACTCATCACAAAAAAGCCTGGAAAGTGGATGCTCTGTCTTTAACTGGAAAAACCTATCAGTCTATGCCTTTCCCCCTCTGCCTCTGCTCTCCAAAGTTCTACTAAAAGTCAAACAGGACAAACCAAAAATGATTTTGATTGCTCCAGACTGGCCTCGCCAACACTGGTACCCACTCCTGTGCAGTGTGTCACACATTTCACCGTGGCACTTGCCGCAGACACCTTCCTTACTGTCTCAACAGAACAACCAAGCTCTGCACCCTCATCTCCAAACTTTGAATCTTGCAGTGTGGCTCATCACCTAAATTCACCCTTAGCATCCCTCAGCAAACCTGTGATGGATGTCATTTTGGAGGCGAGAAGGCCTAGTACTAGAAAATCTTATTCTGACAAATGGAAAAGATTCTGTGCCTGGAATCAGTCTCAAGGGATAAGCACAGCAGTGCCCAACATTCCTCAGATTTTGCAATACTTAACTGAGATGCTTCACAAGGGCCTGTCCTTTTCTTCCATAAAAATCCATGCCTCAGCCATTTCAGCTCATTACAACACAGAACCTTCCCTTTTCTCTCATCCTCTGCTAAAGCAGTATCTCAGAGGGGCCAAAAACTTAAGACCACCCAGGAGAGCTCCAGCCCCTGCCTGGGACCTTAATTTTGTATTGGAGAAACTCACTCTCCCTTCTTTCGAGCCAGCTGTTACTGCAGACTTAAAATTTCTCTCCTGGAAAACAGCTTTTCTTTTAGCAGTCACTTCAGCTAGAAGGATTTCCGAATTACAGGCTCTTATGGCAGTGGAGCCTTTCATTATTTTTCATGCGGACAGGGTATCACTCAGGACTAACCCATTTTTCATGACCAAGGTGGTATCCAGTGTGGCTCTTAATCAGACCATTCATTTGCCAACTTTCTTTCTCAATCCACAGAAAAGGGGGAGCGGATTCTGCATTTACTGGATGTACACAGACAACTTAGATTTTACTTAAACAGGACTAAATCTCAAAGAAAATCTGTACAACTGCTGGTAGCATTTGCTGCAGGGGCAGAGGGAAAGGTTATTTCAAATCAAACCATTTCCAAATGGATAAGCCATTGCATTTGTTTCTGCTATAAGCACCATGGAAAAACTATCCCTCAGGGGATCAGATCCCATTCCACCAGGGCTGCATCTACTTCAACAGCCTTTCTCAGAGGTGTTCCTACCAGGGATATTCTGGAAGCTGCTACCTGGAGCTCAGTTCATATTTTCACCAAACATTACCATTTACCGCTTTTCTCTAAATCCAGAGCTGGCTTTGCCACTGCTGTCTTGCAGGGCCTTATAGCTGGTCCTAATGCTGTATAATTTCCTAATCCCAGCCATAGCTTTGGGAATCTACCCAAGTGTATTGACTGCAACAGCGAAACAGGAAGAACATAGTACAGTTGTGTACACTTTCCATAAATGTAGATGTTCGAGTGTATTCACTGTTGCAGTCCTCGTTACCCTCCCTCCAGACCCCTGTTTTTCTCTGGCTATACCTCTACTTTCTTTTACTATGCTTAGAAACCCTTTTGGTGTATTTGCTTTTGGTTGGAGATATATTTTTGTGTTTTTAATTTTATTTGCTCCCCATTTGGGGGGCACCTGACATTTGGGGCAAGAAAAACTGATATAATGGCGTCGGCTGCATGTTTTATACCCCTGACAACCTGACGTCATGGAAGAAGGGACAGCAACCGACGCAGGACCCAAGACTTTGTTAATCAGTCCAACTGAGGGCAACCTGCCAGCAAATTACCCAAATGTAATGACTGCAACAGTGAATACACTCGAACATCTACTTTTATGGTAAGTGTACACAACTGTACTTTACCCTCCATCTAGCCCCCTAACTTCTTTTGACTATACCTCTACTTTCCTCTAGGGGTTGGGAGGGTGGCCTAATGGTTAAGGTGTTTGCCTTACAAACACAAGGTACAAGGTTTGAATCTCACAGGGGATAACTGGCTAGGCTTAAAATGGCTTGCAAGGGCAGTTAGCCTAGTACTAGCCTATGAACTAAAAGCCTTTTTGATGTATTTGCTTTTTTGTTGGAGGTATATCTTTATACTTTTATATTTAATTGCTTCCCATTAGGGGGGCACCTGACATCTGGGGCAAGAAAAACTGATGTAATGGCATTGGCTGCATGTTTTATACCCATGACGACCTGACGTCATGGAAGAAGGGACAGCAACTGATGCAGGACCCAAGACTTTGTTAATCAGACTGACTTAGGGCTACCTGCAAGCAGATAACTCAAATGTAATGGCTGCAACAGTGAATACAATCGAACATCTATATTTATGGTAAGTGTACACAACTGTACTTTCTCGGTTATTGGAGTAGAGGGTGATCAGGTCTTGTAAGGCTGGAGTTTTGTTGGGATGCTACAATATTTGATGAGATAGAACAAGTTGGTTTAGGGCTAAGGTGTTTCAGAGTTCCAGCCAGGAAAGTTGTTTTAGGGCTTCACAGTGGTGGGTGCAATAGGAGGTGTTTGTGGTGAATTTTGCTATTTTGTTGTAGCATGCTGATAGCTTGGTTAAATCACTGTTCATAGGTTCATAGGTTGGTACTAGGCTATCGGCCCTAGGGCCTATACAAACCTAGCCATAACACTTCCCTGGCTATTTCTTCCCACACTATTTACTTCCCTGGATCCCTTACTAGCAGGGTGATTGACGTGATCCCCAGGGTGAATTTACTTTCTCCCATCCAATCGTATAGGTTCATAGTTTTTTTAGATTAATTAGGACAGGAGAAACATAAGTATGGTTATGGGTTAGACACCTTTATTGTAAACACTAGCTTTCTGATATAATGTAGTAAAAACTTTTTTTGTAATTTAGTAAAAACTCGATGATCTGGAATTAAAAAAGAGTACGTTAGAGGTCAGTGCAGAAAACAGGGTGCACTGTGTGTGTGATTGTGCAACTTATGTTGTTGAAAATATATTTCTTGCAAATGAAGTATTTTTACTTGAAAAAAATATAATTGAAGCCTTCCTTTCATTCCAGATGAACAAAGACAGGTGTTCTTCACAGGTGGAGCAAACTATAGTGATCCAGGGGGCTCAGATGCTTCAGCTCAGGTCACAGAGCAGGTGATCCCAGGATTTGAAGGTCAAATATACAGATGTGAAAGAGATAATGGCTAGGGTAGTGTGCAGGGTTAGGGTTGGGGCAGAGTTAGCAGACATAAGAAAGGTGATGTGAGGGTAGGGGTGCAGAATACCACTTTACATACTACTAAACCTGCCCCTACCCCTTTACATTACCTTAAGAACCCATTCATGGACTTCCAAGATGGCTGCACATTGAGTAACAGCTTAATTCTAGCTCTTCCAGTGTGAAAACAGAAACTTAGCAGAGAATGCCAGTGGACCTAAATTTCTGGGTAAATTTCAGTAACTGGCTAGTAAGTGCACTGCCCAGATGCCAGGAGAAAAGAAATACAGAGGACCTGAAGGAAAATCAGCTACAAAAGGTGATGAAGAAACTCTGACCATTAAAGTACTGAAGCTGTGCAGCAAAAAGCAGTGCAAGCTCCAAACATGACTTCCAATAACCTAGAGGAAAGTGTAAGGCAACTGCACACAGACCTGATTAAAATAATCAAAACACTGATGGAGTATATCAACTCAAACAATAAAAGGCAGGTAAAAATGGCAGCAGCTTTAAACAGATATTCAGATAAGGTGATAAAACTGCAAAAATAAGAGGTCAAAAATGAAGGAAAGGCTGGCTGAATATGAGACTGCACGAGAAGAGATGTTTAAAAAAAAATAATAGAATTAGAGGACAGAGTACATAGGGAAAACTTGAGATTTTCTGCTGTACAGAGAAGCTGGAAGGAACAGACTGTATTAATTTTATGAAAGCACAAATAAGCAACTGGACTGGTATTCCACAACAAGAATTGTTAATTGAAAGGGCACTTTGTGTGTATGCTCCAAACCTGGCTATGAGAAAGCGCCTATACCTTTAATAGTAAAGATACACTCTTACCAGCAGAAGGAGTTGATTCTGACAAACCTATGGCAGAAGGACAAAGTACTAAAAGTGGGAGACAGCAGAGTATTTGTGGAGAATAACTATTCATTGTACACCGGGCAACAGAGGAATACATTTATCCCTTTGGTCAGGGAATGTCGAGAAGCAGGCTTGAGATTCAAACTGCTGTACCTGGCTATCTTCAAAATAATTTTCCCTGGAGAGAAGAAATAATTTTTTTGATGAAATATATGCTAAAGAAAAAATACAGAAGTTTGTCCAGAAAAAGTGATCTGTGAAATAGAAGGAAATTCAGTTTCGTATTCTTTTGGTAATAAAGACCACAGAGAGACTGTGCCAGTGAAACTTTTTCCAGTGTTTCAATGGAAAATGCTTAAGAGAAGGAAAAAAGCAGAAGAGTCGATTAGTACAATCAAGAGTACGTTGGAAATGAAACAGAGCCAGGATTTGGGAGATGGAGAGGAGCAAGAATAAAACCAGTAACATGGAAATTGACAAATGTGGGATTACAAAGCAATAATTATGTCTATGTGTTTGACTGTCAGTTTGGAACATTTGTTCCTATTAATAGGGTAAAACTTCAATATTTGAAAATGTACATGGTTTTGTGTGTTATTATTAAGTTAATAGGTTTAGAGGGGTATTGAGGATTTTTTGAGGGCTTTCAATAAAACAAGATGTGACATAGGCTGAAGTGATAATGACAAAAAACAGCTGTCTATAAGATTAACTTGCCAAATAGTATATGCATATAACATAAAAGCTGGAACTAGACATTTAACAAAATAGCTGTTATACATAAAAGGTGGGAATAATACGTTTTTAGGATAAAGATGCTCTCTCTAATGTTTTTAAACATCAACGGTCTCACAGATAAATACAAAAAAGAAAGAGTAGTGAACTATATTAAAAAATGTACAGCGCAAATAGCTATGCTACAGGGAACACACTTGGAAAGAACCAAACTTTTGAATTTGATATAAAAAGGTTTTCAGGATGGTTATTCAGCAGAGTACCTGGGGCAAAGGAAAAGAGAGGGGTGCTTATATTAATTGCAAGAAGAGCTCCAGTTCTGATATAAGAGAATAAAAAGATGATAATGGTAGATTTGCAGAATTAAGGGGCTACTGGCAAGGGAGGAGGATTACACCAGCATGTATTTATATTGCACCGAAAACTGTTGTAATGGAGCTTAAGAAAATTCTGGGAGAAATAATCAGCTTTCAGCAAGGAATATTGCTTATAAAAAAAACAAGATGGCACGGACAATGGCAGCCTCGGCATAGTGCTCTCTAGTACTCTGTTTGTTTTTTGTTTATTTGTCCTGTTTGGTGTTCAACTGTAATTAAGTATACTCATGAAGAATTGTTAAATATTTGGCAATTCATTTCATGCAGTTTGAAACTGGATTTTTCACAATTAAGAAATTTTCTGGAGATCCTAGCTGGAGCAGCTGTCAGCAGCAGTGGTGGACACAGGTATCGCAAAAGGGGGAAGCGAACTGTTGGTTAGGCTGAGACAGAGAGGTTTTCAAACGGTACACCCAAGTTTATATCTGGCAAACCCCCACTCCCTATGCAATAAGATGGATGAACTGTTACTTCTCAATGAAACTCACAAGGATTTTTCACTTTGTTCTGTACTGTGTTTCACAGAAACCTGGTTAAATTAATCTATTCCGGACTCTGCATTACATCTGCTTGGCTTTCAACTTTACGGAGGGGACAGTGTATTGGAGACATCAGGGAAAGTAAAAGAGGTGGAATCTGCTTTTATATCAATGAATGTTGGTGTAATGATGTCACAGTGTTAAAGGGACAATCCCAGCGTTTAAAATTCGGGTCTACTCTAAAGCTGACCAAAGTCACACGCACTTTAGCACGTCACTCACATTCCTACCCACGGTATCCTTTTTCTTTTACATATCCTGTAAATATTCAATTACAGCCCTATTTTTGGTCCCAGTGTCAACTACACTTTGTTTTTACTGTCCAATTGTTGAATGCCCATAGTTTTGGTCCATTTTTATAAAATTGTGTTTTTTCTGCCAAATTAGTTGCAAACCATAACCAATTGATGTTATAAAATAAAAGACAGATATTTCAGTTTCCGATTTCATACCCTTCAGAAAATTCATGCTAATGCAAGACCTGTTATTCTATCTACTTTCTAAGTTCGTAAGAGAAATATTAAAAAATGTAGGGATTTCTGGATCTAAGAGGCTGACAGGTATGCTAAGGTTCCTCCTACTTTGCAACTATTCAGTACATTAGTAATTAAGAATTAGAGTGATCATTCATTGTGGTTCGTTTTTATAGTAACCACAATGAATGATCGTAAAAATAAACTTTTACTGTCCAGAACGTCTGCCCCCCCCCCATTATTTTAGACTTTGTCCGGATTACTTATACTAAGAAGCTGACAGGTATGCTAAGGTTCCCACTATGAAATATCCTTGTAAAAAGACAACTTTTCCTGTCCGGAGCTGCTCTTCCCCCCATTATTTTAGACTTTGTTCGGATTACGTGCTTTCAGAGGCTGAGAGGTAGGCTAAGGGTCCTCCTGCCTTGCAACTATTCTGCACATTAATAGTTTAGTTTTTTAGAGTGATCGTTCTGGATTATTTACACTAAGAGGCTGACAGGTACGCTAAGGTTCCTCCTGCTTTGCAACTAATTTAGTTTTTAGCGCGATCATTCATTGTGGTTCATTTCTATAATAACCACAATGAACGATCGTAAAAAGAAACGTTTACTGTCAGGAGCTGCTGTTCTCCCCATTATTTTAGACTTTGTCCACATTAGTTGCTCTAAGAGGCTGACAGGTATGCTGAGGCTCCTTCTGCTTTGCAACTATTCTGTACATTTAACAGTTTAGTTTTTAGAGTGATCATTCTTTGTGGTTTGCTTCTATAGTAACCACAGTGAACGATCGTTGTAACAAGAAAACTGTCCCTGTCCAGAGTAGTTGCTTGCTGATTACAATGATTTTTGGAATTTTGTAGGTAGTGTATGGTTATCGGAGAGTTTTAAGAAGCTCTCCAATGTGGGTTGACATGTGAATGTATCCACTGGTAGAGTGGGCAGTCAGGTTTGCAGATCTCTGCAAGGAAGGTCATTAATCTGGTGAATAAAGTATTGATCCTTTATACCATGCAAGAGTATAATTTGGACCTTATGAAGGAATGGTGAAACGTAATTGACCAGTCTGCTACCAGTCACACACAGTGATGCATATTTCCGGGTACACTGTTGATCAGTAATTGCAGAGCAAGGAAGAGCGATTGTGAAACCACGTTTGTTTGTTAGCCTGGAATACATGTTGTCTATTAGCAGTACTAAATTTCAGAGTTAGTTTTTGGATAATAAAAATATGCATTCTGGTTTTGTTTTTGCTCGTGGCCAGTTGACATGTTTCAGCTGCTTCTAGTCTAAGTGCCAAACCACGATTTTACTTATATTTGCCTTAAAAAAACTGTAAATTTTGTTATTTTGCTTGTAAATTACAACTGCAATGCAATGTCAAATTCTGAATTTTTGGCATTTGTGAGCCTCATGCCTTTTAGGTTGAATATAGACTCAGCAACTATATCAAGTGCTGCACACAAGCAGTATCTGAATGCCATATTAGGATGGTTCCACAAGTATTGATTCATCTATCCTTTTTATTACCTACTTTGACACCAATCAGTGCTTTGTGTAAGACCCTTGTGTATGATGTTGACATTGTTTACAGATTCTATGACCACTCACAGCTTGCAGTAATCAGCAAACTTTGTCAAACACCGACCTTTAATTTTTGCTTGAAACTCAGACAAATAGATTCCAAACATTAGACGCCCCAAGGCTGATCCCTGTGGAACACCATTGCTTACTGGTCTGCTGTCAGAGGTGTATTCCACTATTTTGACTACATGGACTCTATCAGTATACCAATTAGCAACCCATCTAACAATATACAGGTTGATACCTAGCAGGGTGAGTTTGTCAATAATGCCTGAGTGGTGGATAGTGTCAACAGCCTTGGCTAAGAGTAGGTAGGTTGTATGCATAGGTTTCTTCTTGTCCCAGGCATTGGTGACTGTCTAGAAGAAGTCCACCAGGTTTAACAGGCATGATCTCCCTTTGAGAAATCCAAACTTTGTAGGGTCAAGTGTTTGGAGATTACCTACATCTATGTTGATAAGGTCCATGGTGATTTGATCCATGGCCTAGACAGATAAGACTAGACAGGCTAATAGGTCTATTGATTCTGGGGTCAGTGGAAGCACCACCTTCAAGCAAGGTGATATTGGTGGGTCAGCTGTGACAAAGCCTGTGTTTAGACTATGATTGAAAAGAGTACCTAAGAGTGTTGCTAATTCTTGTCTGAACCCATGTAAGACACACCCTGTGATGTCATGAAGCCCCATAGACGCTGTGTTTTTGGCCTTCTAGAGGTTATTTACTATCTGCTCTTTAAAGAGACAAGGTATGGGATAGGTGCCAGGGTTGTCATTGGGGTACACGAGGTGGGAACAGGGGAGTGAGGTTTTCACAGAACCTGTCAGCTAACAGGTTAGCTCTGTCCACAGCCTCAGTATATGTAGTATCATTAACTACCAGTTCTGACCAAATCTGGGCCTTTCATTTTAGATTACGGATGTCACTAAAGAACACCTTATGGTTGTCCTAAGTTGTGCAAGCTAATTTGCATTAGTAATTTGCTTTAGAGGACTTCACAATAAAGTCTTATTGGTTTGTTTATGGTCAGTAGTCCTTCATTTTAGTGCTCATCCCCTCTTACTCCTGTACAGCAATGTCTTAATCTCAGTGTAAAGTCTGTAAATGGCAGTTGTCCACCATGCAGGTTTGCTCTTCCTTGAGTTTATTTTGGTCTGATCAGGTATGGCCAAGTTAATGCAGCTACACAAGTGTTTGTATAAAGCATTTGTGTAGAACTCGCCATAGTTGCTAGCTTCATCTGATGGGGGAGGTGCATTGTAGCTATTTAAACCATCCTGGGGTGTTCTTCACAGACTTAAACCCAGTCTCCAAGGCTGTACATACGTCTGCATCGTCCATGGTGAGGACTGTTTCCAGTGAGTGTACTTTCATGGTATGACTCCCAGCATTGAACAGCATAACCCTAAGGTTTTTTATATGGAATTATTATGTCGGGAATTTTGTCCTTGAGACATTACTTAAAAAAGGCAGTATGGGATTGGCAAGGGACTGATCCAGTAGCTGAATTCCTAGGGGTGACAGATGAAGACCATCTATGGCAAAGCATTGAGACCTGTCGAACATGTCGTTCCAGGCTGACAGACACTACATCCAGTCAGAATGACAACAGGAATTAAGCCGCAGCTGGTTATTACAGGTATGTGTAACTTTTTACTATAGAGAGATTGTGAAACTGTGACAAATCACTCATTTCACCTCCTATAGTCTGAGCACGTGTTGAGAAACCATGTGTGTGTGTGTGTGTGTGTGTGTGTGTGTGTGTGTGTGTGTGTGTGTGTGTGTGTGTGTGTGTGTGTATGTATACTGTATTTCTGTTGCAGTATGTTATGTCTAAAGAATTTAGTTCTTTCTAGTATTAGATTTGTGTGTTTATCTTACAAGTTCACTGTATTAACTGCAGAGTGAATAGTTGTCGACAGACAATTTTTTTTTACCCTTTTGTCTTATTTTTAATTTGGTTCTCTTTTTAATGAATAAATATAGTACAGTGTCACTGTTTGCTGAGAGATGGGAGTTAGATTTGTAGCATGTATGCTGTATAGTGAGACACTTAAAGGTAGTCGGTTGTGTAATGTAAAAGTGCTGCTATATATCATCTTAGTTATATAGCAGTGTCACAGATGAACACTTGGAGGAGGGGTCAACATTTATCAAATGCTTTCTATTCATAACACCAAGTTAACCTGGAGACAGACATTCAGCCTAAACAGTAGAAGTCTAAAAACGTGTTGTTTTCATTTATTTTTTGCTGTTATTAATGCATTATTATGGACATAACTAGTTATAAGTAGGCTGAGTATGTCTGATGATGCAAGGGGTTTTAATTTTGTTACCCTGTTGTTTAGTTTCTTATCATCTCACATTCATTTCCAAATGCTGCTGTCTTGTTTTTTTCCCTATTACTGTACACTGCTGTGGGGTGGGAAGTATGCATTTGGAAGATGAGAGATCATATCATGGATCGGGATAAGTAGTGTTTGCTCTGACTGCATTCTAGGAAGCAGTTTTTCTTGGAATCCTCTTTGTCAAATACACTTGTTTTGCTTACCTTCCATCACAACTATTTTCTGCTACTCTAAGAAGATATTACTGCTAACCAATGGCAGTGTAGCCCAAGTGATTTAGACAAAAACAGATGATTTTCAAGCAACATTTAGGCCTGTGCATTTCAGTTACTGTGCGTGCGCACGCGTTTGTGTGTGTGTGTGTAGGTATACATAGGTCTATGCTGGTGACTGGACAATGACTAGTTCATAGGTTCATACTAGGCTATCTGCCCTAGGGCATTTATAAGCCTAGCCAGAATGTGTTTGGCTTTCACCACCCATTTTAAATTTATTTTGCTATGCCCTTTTTCGAGGTTAGTATACTGTGCCTCTGTCTAACAGTGACACAGAAGTGATACCCGGGGTAAACCTACGATCTCCCATCCACTCATCAAGATTCCTCTTGAAGAGAGTCAATGAGGGACTCTGCCTAACCTGGACTGGGATTTTATTCCAGAGTGAAGGGAGCCTCTGGGTTATGAATCTGTCCCTCCAGCATGTCCTATTTATTTCAGTGCTGAGGTTCAAGTCTCTCGAAAGTCGGCTCGATGGGATTTGGATTTTCTGAGGTGCAGCATGTCCATTAATTCCGGGTTGGACATGGCTTTATACGTCAGGCACAGATCACCTCTGAACAGGCGGTATGCCACTGAGTAGAGCTGGAGTTTCTTTAACCGGGCAGCATATGGCATCTGTTTAAGCCCTTTGATCCTCTTGGTGAGGTACTTTTGGGGTCTTTCCAGTTGCTGCAGGTGTCAGGTAAGGTACATCCCAAAAGGGGCATGGCACTGAATTATGGGCCTGATGAGGGATGAGTAAAGAGGCACGATGACCTCCCCTGATCTAGATGTGAATCCCTTCATGATTAGGTGGGCTATATAGAATGTTTTTCTAACCACTTTGGCCACGTGGTTGTCAAATGAGAGATTGCTATCAACTTGGGTCCCCAGGTCCCTAATTACTTCTTCTGTACTTAATGGATTACCACCTATGTGGTAATTTGTGGGCACTTTGTTTTTGTCAAAGGGGATGACTATACACTTTTTGGCATTTAGCTTGAGGCCATGGCTCTGGCACCAGTTGTCTGTTTCTATGAGGCCCTTTTGGAGGATGCTTGTGTCGGCTGGAGAGTCGATTATGGCGCCCAGTTTGCAGTCATCTGCGAACTTGGTCAGCCACAGTCCTTTCCGTGTTGGCCTGTACCTCAGAGAAATATATACCGAACAAGAGAGGTCCCAGGACTGAGCCTTGTGGGACACCACTTGTAACTGGTTTGGAGTCTGACATGGCTCCAGCAATTCTAACCATGTGGGTTCTGTCCTTGAGCCAGTTTGCAATCCATCTAGTGACATAGGGGTTTATATTTAAGCTGGTGAGCTTATCTATGTGTGTATTTGGAAGGTAGTAGTATAACACAGATTTTTGTCAAATTTTCTTTAACAACTATGGTGACGAGTTATTTTCAGCACATATCTGGGGTTTCATCTTTTGCATAAGAACCTTGAACAGTACATTGTTACTGAGAAAACAAACAATGCAATGTTTTCAGATATAGTGCAGTGAAGGCTGAGCAGCTGAGGAAGGTAGAGAGATAAAGTGACTTAGAGGGTGGTTGGATGCACACTGTGGGACATGAATAAAATTTCAGCATTGCAGAAGCCAAACTAACTTAAATTACAAAGAAGGTCAAAACAAAAAGGTTACAGTGTTTCAGACACATATTCAGGAAAACAGTCAGTTTGGTGGAGATGTTTTGGGAGAAACAGGGAAGAAGAAATAAGGACATCCAGCAAAGAAAGGGATGGATTATGTGAGAGAAGATCTGCAACACTTAGGCATGACTCTCAAAGAAGACATGATACTGGTATTGAATCAAAAGAGGCTGCGATAGTTCACATGACAGTGACCTGAGGTAGAAAAATGTGTGAAGGGAGGTAATGATGATGTGCATTATTGCGGGTTTGAGGTGGAGACATTTGGAATGTAAGGAGCTACTGTGTCTGTGAAAATAGAACAGGTTATGGAGATGGAAGTGCTGGTTTCGCTCATACTACATTCCAGGGATCACTGCCTTTTGCTCATACTACATTCCAGGGATCCATGGTTTTTCTTGGCATCCCCTGACAGATATCTGCTTTGTTAGCTTCAGGCAAATGTGTTATCTACTACCTTAAGATCCTATCCTTGCTAAACTAAACAACAGTATTGTAGCCCCATGAGGTTTGCACACAATGAGCTGAGTTTTAAGCTAATTCACTTTGACCTCACCATTTATTTTGTGTGTGTGTGTGTGTGTGTGTGTGTGTGTGTGTGTGTGTGTGTGTGTGTGTGTGTGTGTGTGTGTGTGTGTGTGTGTGTGTGTGTGTGTGTGTGTGTGTGTGTGTGTGTGTATACATGCACGCCTATGGGCATACATAACAGATATGTGTACTGATTCATTGTTATGTGTATTGATTCATATGTTTATAGGAAATTAAAAGGCTAATGGCCCTAGAGATTATTCCCTTTTTTACAGTTCTCCATTATGACTTTATTTAACAGCAAATGATCCTTCGTTCCATATGAATTTCTTTTATTACCCTTTTGTTCTATTGCCATAATTGAGTTTTCTTCTAAATTACTATAAACTCTTGCATCAATTCCATTTTATACGTCCTGGGAAAGAAAGCTGTTGATCTATAGTTTTACAGTAGCTTGAGGGTTCACTGTTAAGTAGATGTATTGATGTTCATCGTGTTTCACTGTTGCAGTCATTACTCTTGGGTTATCCTGCTGGCAGGCTACCCTCAGTCAGCCAGAATTCCAAAGTCTAGGTCCGGCGTCGGTTGCTGTCGCCTCTTCCCTGACGTCAGTGCGCCAGGGGTATAAAAGATGCAGCCGATGCCATTTTCTCCAGTCTTTCTTGCCGCGCGGTGCCTGAAGCAAAAGCAGTTCACAAGTGCCGGTCGAACGACTCCTGAGATTTTCGAATCCGAATTTCAGAACCGAAGTCTTCATTAAAGCTAAGTACCCCATTGGGGAAACTATTTTCTTGCTCCAGACCTATGTCAGAAAAAGTTAACAATTGTATTTCTTGTGGGAAGCAAATACCTCATAAGGATTTTCACTCTTACTGTATTCCTTGCCTAGGCCCTGATCACAACTTTGCTAGCTGTCGGTTTTGTGCTAGATTTAACCAACGCACTATCAAGCGTCGGTTCGATTTTGCATTTCATTACTTTGGCCGAAGATTTAATTATATTATGCCGTTGGACCAGCCGACAACCGGAGTTTACAAAAAACAGAAGGACAAGGAAAAGGATAGGCATCCGAGGTCCAAAACCAATGACGAGGCCTCTTCTAGGCCAGTTGCCGGTTCTCAGTGAGGTGCTTTCGCAGCCCCTGGTGCCCGCTACCTCAGAGCCACAGGCCACTACCGACTCCCACGTGGAGCCGACTGGGCTTCTGGATACTCAAGGTACTGGACACTCGGAAATCATTCCCTCAGATGGGTCCGGAGCCACTGAGCAGACATCGACTTCTGAGGGTGTCTTCAGACCTACACAACTATATATTAAGCCATCTTCAGCTTCAAAGACAAAGACTAAAGCAGCTCTAAAGACAACGAAACAAGTACAGCATTCTCCTACTCAGACTTCCATGCCTAAAAAACAGATGCTCAAAATGGCCGAAGACCTAATTACTTTGATCAGGGGCTCCCATCCCCCTCCTGATAAGAGGCCTAGGCAAGAGACAGAGTGTGATTCTTCTGATCAGGTTTCTATTTCCTCTGATTCCTCTTCTGAACAGGATTACTCCATGCTTCCCTATGAGGATTCTGATGCTGAAGAATCCATTCCTTCAGCCTCTCCTCCTGAGGATTATTCTTTTGGGGAAACCCTGCATACTGTGAGGGAGCATTTCCACTGGGAGAGCCAAGATTACTCTAAATCTAAGAAAAGGCTCAGGGACTTTCTGCTACTTCCTCTACACAGACCCCTTGCTATTCCACCTGTTCTAGACATTGTAGATGATGTATTTTCAGAGTCCGGACTGTCCCCTGACTCTTTACCCCCTGCACTTGCTAAGCCAGACAGATACTACATGGTCACGGATTATCATAAATTCCTATAAAAAACCCCGCTGCTGACCCAGAAACTATATCTCAGGGTCCCAAAGGGGTTAAAGCTTCCACTGCAAAAATCCGTGTCCCCTCTAATAGGGATTCTAGGGCTCTAGACAGATGGGGGAAAAAAGTCTACATTTCAGCTATCCTGGCTGTGAGGGCTTTAAATTGTCAGATTCATATGCTTAAATATAGCAATATTTAAAGTCAGTACTTAAACAGAAATTGTTGGCAAATACTGAATGTTCAGAGAACAAGGAATTGCAGGATTTATTGCATGCAGCTGAACAAGTGGGAAAGCATACTTTGCAATGTGGTTATGATTCACTGGAGGCCTCTTGCAGGGCTGCTGTTACAGGTTCTGTTATTAGAAGGCATGCTTGGTTAAAGGAACAGAATCTGTCTGATCATGTTAAAGCAAAATTATTAGATGCACCATTACAGCATGATACTTTGTTTGGTACTAAAGCAGAAGAGGTGTTGAAAAAAATGGAGGATAAAGCTAAATCCCTGCAGACAGTCAAGGATTTCTTACAGGTACAGCCACCCAGGTTTAGCAGGAACTGGCCTTCTAAAAATTGGTCCTTTCCAGTGTCAGACAGACCTCAAAGAGGCAGATAGAGGTGTCCCAGAGGCAGATCTCAGCCCAAGGCTCATACAGGCCTAAACAATGGGGTGCTCCTACCTCCAAAAGCAGAGAAGACAAATCACAACCTTACAGGAAACAGTCCCAATGACTTTCCTCTACCAGATCCAAGCACTTTTCTTTTGACAGCCCCCTTAGGGGGAAAACTAGCACTTTTTTCATCAAATTGGCAAATGGTTACCCAAGACAAATGGGTCCTCAACATAATGTCCCAAGGCTACAGGTTCCATTTTCACACTCTACCAAGGTCAAAGGGTATGCCAAACCTGCCACACAATTAATGTGTCAGAGGCACAAAAAGAAATTACAGCCCTCATGGACATGAGGGCCATTCAGCAAGTACCACAACAAGAACAGGGGCAATGATTTTACTCCAGACTCTTCCTAGTACCTAGAAAGGACAAAACCTGGAGACCAATACTGGACCTGTCTATACTAAATATGTTTCTGGAAGTTCCAAAATTCAAGATGTTGACTCTACAGCAGCTACTGCCCATGCCGGGCAAAAAGGCTTGGCTCGTAACTTTGGACCTAAAAGAGGCATACCTGCATGTCCCAATCAGTCAATCTTGCAGAAGATACCTCAGATTCATAGCTGGCTCAATGCATTACCAATTCTCTGCACTTCCCTTTGGCTTATCTACTGCGCCCAGGATCTTCACAAAATGCCTGGCACCAGTAATTGCATTTTGCAGACAAAAAGGAATTCAAATATATTCCTACTTAGACGACTGCCTAATTCAAGCAGAGAACAAAGACACTCTTCTAAAGCATCTGGCGTTTGTAAAAAGATTACTAAATGGCCTAGGGTACACAGTAAACGAAAAGAAATCAAAACTAGTACCCTCTCAAGAGATAATATTCCTGGGTGCAAGCTTAAATACAACTGCCCAGATGGCTTATCTCACGCCAGACAAGCAAAAGCAACTGACTACTTATGTGAAGAAATTGGCAACAAAAACCCACTTATCTGGAAGGAAATTCCTGCAGGCCTTGGGTTTCATGGCATCCTGCATTCTACTAATTCCATATCCCAGACTGCATATGAGGAAACTACAATGGTACCTAAAAAGTGTTTGGACTCAGCATTGCCACAGCCTGGAGACAGTAATTGCACTCATTCCCTGCCTACAACAGGAGTTTCGATGGTGGGCAGAAGCCTGTCACCCAACAATGGTCTGCCATTCAGTTTACCCACAGCCAGACAGACACTGACAATGGATGCATCAGATTATGCCTGGGGGGCCCATATGGCAGGAAAATGTATTCAGGGCACATGGCTTGCAAACCAGATGCATCTTCACATCAATCAAAAAGAGATGCTAGCTGTTCAAAATGCCCACACAGCTTTCAAGGACCTGCTTCATCCAGGACAGTTACTGATAAAGACAGACAACACTACGGTCATGTGGTACATAAACAAGCAGGGAGGTACACATTCCTACCCCCTATGCAGACAAGCAATGACCTTATGGGACACAGCATTGGCTCTTCAAGTTCACCTGCAAGCACAATTCCTGCCAGGAAAAACAAATACTCTGGCAGATGAACTAAGCAGAAACCTCATGGATCCCCACGAATGGAAACTGGATCCACAAGTCTTCAGCATGATAATAAGGAAATGGGGATGCCCAGACATAGATCTATTTGCCTCTCCTCACAACTGCCAATTGCAGAGATTTTGCCCAAGGATTTATCACAAACAAACATGGAAAGTAGACGCCCTATCATTCAGCTGGAAAAATCTAACAGTATATGCTTTTCCTCCAATGCCTCTCCTTCCCAGAGTACTCCTAAAGGTCAGACAAGAGAAGCCAAAAATGATTCTGATTGCACCAGACTGGCCATGCCAGCACTGGTACCCAATCCTAAAGAGCTTGTCTCAAGGTCCAGCATGGATTTTGCCTCAAACTTCTCACTTGCTGACCCAACAAAACAATCAGATCCTGCACAGCCAACTGAGGACCTTAAATCTGGCAGCATGGCGGTTAATGTAGCCATTCTGAGCACTCCGCTTTCAAAAGCTGTTATGGATGTTATCTTGGAGGCCAGGAGGCCCAGTACCAGAAAATCTTATGCAGAAAAATGGAAGAGATTATGTGCTTGGAACCAGGAACGAGGCATTGACACGTGTGTACCAAATATCCCTCAGATTTTACAATACCTAACTGAAATGCTGAACAAAGGCCTTTCTTTCTCATCTATTAAGATTCACGCCTTTGCCATTTCAGCCCATTACAATACGGAACCACCTATTTTTTCTCATCCTTTAATAAGGGAGTACCTCAGAGGGGCCAAAAGCATTAGGCCTCCAAGGAGAGCACCAATTCCGGCCTGGGACCTCAGTTATGTTTTGGAAAAACTCACACTGCCTCCTTTCGAGCCAGCATCAACAGCAGATATAAAATACTTATCCTGGACTACAGCTCTGCTCCTAGCTATAACCTCTGCAAGGCGAGTCTCTGAGTTACAAGCACTCATGGTTGGGGAACCTTTCATCATTTTTCATCCAGACGGGGTTTCTCTAAGGACAAACCCTACATTTATGCCTAAGGTGGTGTCCAGTGTGGCCTTCAACCAAGCCATTCACTTGCCTACCTTTTATCCAAATCCACAGAACAAGGGTGAGAAAATTCTCCATTCTTTGGACATACACAGGCAGTTACGCTTCTACTTGGACAGAAATAAAGCTTTCAGAAAGACTGAGCAACTTTTAGTGTCTTATGCTGCAGGATCACAAGGAAAGGCTATCTCAAAACAGACTATTTCTAAATGGATAGGCCATTGCATCCGTTTCTGCTATTTTCAGCATGGCAAATCAGTGCCTAAGGGCATTAGGCCTCATTCCACCAGAGCAGCAGCCACTTCAGCAGCCTTCCTCAGAGGAGTACCAACCAAAGATATCTTAGAGGCTGCAACTTGGAGTGCAGTGCACACCTTCACAAAGCACTACCACTTACCTCTTTACTCTAAGTCCAGAGCAGGCTTTGCCACTGCAGTTCTGCAGGGCCTCATAGCCTCTCCAAATCCTATTTAGCCCAGCCACCCAACCTCAGCTTTGGGATTCTACCCAAGAGTAATAACTGCAACAGTGAAGCACGATGAACATAGTACAGTTGTGTACCTACCATAAATGTAGATGTTCGAGTGTATTCACTGTTGCAGTCCAGGCTACCCACCCACCATCCCCCTTGTCTTTGCTAGGACTTATCTACACTTCTCTATCCTATACAACCTATTTGATGTATTTGCTTGTAGATGAAGGAAATGTTGTTTTTGTGCATGCATTTTTTTATTGGCATATTTTTCAGCCTACCATTTGGGGACACCTGACATCTGGGGCAAGAAAAACTGAAGAAATGGCGTCGGCTGCATCTTTTATACCCCTGGCGCACTGACGTCAGGGAAGAGGCAACAGCAACCAACGCCGGACCTAGACTTTGGAATTCTGTCCGACTGAGGGTAGCCTGCCAGCAGGATAACCCAAGAGTAATGACTGCAACAGTGAATAAACTCGAACATCTACATTTATGGTAGGTACACAACTGTACTTTTTTCCTGTTGTTAACCAGGCTGGTGTCTGTTCAGGGTGCTCATATAAACAGTTCTTTCTCATGGCTTAATCATCATGTAAAGATGTTAATACATTTAGCCAGAAGTTGGGTACTGCAGCTGGGCCTTTGGGTTTTCCAATTAGGAGCTTTTCTTAACTTTGTTTCAATCTCTCTAGCTGTTACTTCATCCCGTTTCATATCCTATACATTTGAACTTCTTTCTTTTACTCTTTCTATCCAGTTAGCATCTTTGTCATGTTCCACAGAATCTTTATAGATATTTCTCCAAAGTGTATGAATTTCTTCTTTTTTCAGTGGTGTTTTAATTCCTTTTACCTGTTTCCCAATTCTCTATAAAAGTTTTTTGGGTCATCAATAAATTGCTTATTTTGTACATTTCCTTTAATTTTTATCTGCATATCTTCTTAGTATTTCTGCCTATGCTAATATTTTTAGTTTATTATTTGCGGTAGTGCACAATAGATCCTGATCTGTTCTGACACTGCGCATTGCTTTTATCGCCTCTGTCTTTCTGAGTATTTTTGTTCATCTGTTCCCTCCTCTATACTCTTCTAACAGTGACACTTCTCATCTTAATTGCTTTACAGTTTTCTCTATTTGCTGTTTCCATGATGGCATTCAATTTCTAACCTTCATTTCCCTTACTGCCCTGTATTTTGTGGCAAGACTTTATCTGTTATTAATTTAGCTGAACATTAATATATCCTATTTACTTCCTTTACATCGCATGAATCTCAGTGGGCAGTAAAATGGCAGAAGGACTGTATACTGAAAGGCATAATAATGTGGCGAGACTGTTACACTGGAGATTGTGCAAACATTATGGTATTGAAGTGGCTGAAAAACACTGGAAACATGAGCCACAAAGCATCACAGAAAATGATGAAGTCTATATCACACGGGATCATGCATTGCCAGTGGTTCAAAAGATAGATGGTAGAAACCAGATATAGTGGTCTAAGAAAAGAAGACAAAAGTAGCATTGATCATTGAAATCACCACACCCAGTGACTAAAGTGTCCTTCGTACATAGAGACACAAAGTTATAAAATATCAGGATTTGCAAGCAGAAACTAGAGCAATGTGAAGAAGGATACCCAGATAGTTCAGATAGTAGTAGCAATGGCTCTTATAAAAAAGAGTCTACAATCGTATTTAGATATGCTACCAATACATGTAACTCCATAAGAATTGCAGGAGGAGTCATTACTGGGCACATTGTGGGTGCTGCGAAGAGCACTTTTGGCTGACATCAGAGTGAAACAATACTAATTTCATGAACTTTAATCATACGCTGACTTAGGAATGGAGTGCATTCCTGTCACTGTATTGGAAACCCAAAAGATTTGGAGAAATTAAAAAAGGCAGTATAGTTTATAGATGTGATACAAGCAATGCACAATATTATAATAGACAAGGATCTATGATTTACTATTGCAGATAAACTAAAAATTTCAGTCCAGGCAGAAAAACTTAGAAGATACACAAATAAATATAAAGGAAAAGTTCAAAAAAGCAATTTATTGATGACCCAAAAAGGTTTTATAGAGAACTGGGGAAAAAAAGTAAAAGGAATTGAAAGACTGCTAAAAAAAGAAATAGATAAATATTTGAGAAGTATCTATGAAAATCCTGTGGAATATAACAAAGATGAAAAATGGATAGAAGAAGTAAAATAAAGAATAAGAAGTTTAAAGGTTCAGGATATGAAATGGGGTGAAGTAACAGCCAGAGAGATTGAAACAAAGTTAAGAAAAGCATCTAATTGGAAAACCGCAGGCCCAGATGCAGTATCTAACTTTTGGCTAAAAGCATTAACATCTTTGCATGAAGATTTAGCTGTGAGTAAGAACTATTTATATTAATGTCCCAAACAAGCACCAACCTGGCTTAACAGGAAAAACGATGCTTCTACTTAAGAGTGGTCCTACAAGCTGCCATAAAAATAATAGACCAATAACTTGCCTTCCGATGATATATAATCTATACACAGGAATCGATGCTGACAGAGTTTATAGTCATTTAGAAGAAAACTCAATTATGGCAGTAGAACAAAAGGGCAATAAAAGAAAGTCATATGGAACAAAGGATCATTTGTTGTGAAATAAGGTCATAGTGGAGAACTGTAAAAAAGGGAAAGAACATAAGTATAGCATGGATTGACTACAAAAAAGCATTTGATAGTATCCCACATTCATGGATAAAAGAGTGCTTAAAAACGTAAACGATACACGATACATCCTACACTGATTGACTACACTACATACAATGACCATGAAACAGTGGCAGACCACTTTGCAATTTAGCCATGATAAAGGACAAATTACATGCTGCACCTCAGAAAATCCAAATCCCATCGAGCTACGCACTCGAGAGACTTGAACCTCAGCACTGAAATAAATAGGACATGCTGGAGGGACAGATTCATAACCCAGAGGCTCCCTTCACTATGGAATAAAATCCCAGTCCAGGTTAGGCAGAGTCCCTCATTGACTCTCTTCAAGAGGAATCTTGATGAGTGGATGGGAGATCGTAGATTTACCCTGGGTATCACTTCTGTGTCACTGTTAGACAGAGGCACAGTATACTAACCTCGAAAAAGGGCATAGCAAAATTAATTTAAAATGGGTGGCGAAAGCCAAACACACTCTGGCAAGGCTTGTAAATGCCCTAGGGCAGATAGCCTAGTATGAACCTGTGAACCTATAATCCCAGGAATAAAAATCCAAAGGGGAATATTCAAGGGTAACTGTCTGTCACCCCTGCTATTCTGCCTTGCCCTTAACCTAATAAGCTGTCTACTTAATAGCTTAGGCCATGATTGTAATTGGGCTCCTAGAAAACAACAAAGTGTAAAGACTTCTCATCTTTTCTTTGTCGACTATTTAAAACTGTATAGCTCATCAGATGAGGAACTGAAAGCATAACTGCACGTTGTCAAAACTTTCAGATGATATAAGAATGTCATTTGGTCTTGATAAATGTGCAAAAGCAACCTTTAAAGCAGGAAAACTGCAATACCAGGAAAACAACAGTTTGGGACAAGAATATGATATAAAAGAATGCGAGCAAGAAAGAGTGTATGAATATCTAGGAACTGAAGGATCAACAATAAAACACGAGCAAATGCAAATAAAACTTAGGAATGTTTCAGAAGGCTCAAATTAATCGTGAAAACAGCACTGACCTCTAGGAACAAAATCCTAGCTATAAACCAATTTGCTCTTCCTGTCCTGACTTACAGTTTTGGAGTGACTGACTGGCCCCAAAACATGTTAGATAGATTAGATACGAAAACAAGACGGATGCTTCATACTCACCAAATGATTTATAAAAATCAGTGCATACCAAGATTATATATTCCCCTTTCTGAAGGAAGGATGGGCCTCCTTGAAATTGATTACATATATAGATCTGCAGTTGTGGGACTCCACACATATCTGCTGATGTCGCAAAACATCACACCCTCCTCCCATCTAAGTAATCCCTCTACTAAGGTTAACAAACTCTACTGTATACTCATATCTGATCAATCAATCTGTGTGTAAATATGTAAATAATCTCTACTCTGTGAACATAAGGTGGATATAACACTACTCTGTGAACATAAGGTGGCTATAACACTAATGTTTGGCATTCTTTTCTTTTGTATTTAGTATTGTTTTTGACTAATTTTTAATATCTTATCATATGTAAATGTAACTGTTACCATTTTATTTCTGTATACGGTCTGTATTGGAGCTTTTCTCCTCGGGTCTCCACTGAAAACGGGCCAAAAGCCCAGCTGGACCAACCCGGTTAACAAATGTCAATAAATAAATAAAACCCAAATATAATGAAAAGTTTTAAAACATGAGGCGAATAAATCTAAGATGACTTCTCTGCTTGATCTACCATAAGATTTCGGCATCAAGCAGGAATGGAAATCAAACCAGAAGTAGGTAAAAATCAGGCAGCAACTGAATGTGCCAAAAAACGGAAGAAAGAATATAAAGTGAAGGACCAGATGAGAAGGCAAGAAATGTGGAAAATGCATAAATATAGTTGCAAGTATAAAAAACTTCTGGAAGAACCTTATGTTGATCAGAATGAACGTATGAATGGTTAAGGAGATGTGCATTCAAACCAAGAGATGAAAGGTTAATACTGGCGGCACAAGACAGTGGACTACAATACACGGTGGTTTACAAAGTCCATTGAACATGTGGGAGAAACGGACAAATGTAGGTTTTGTAAAACAGAATTGTAAGCAGTTGCACATCTCATTGCTTGTTGAGACATACTAATGGCAGAAGGACTGTATACTGAAATGCATAATAATGTGGCGAGGCTGCTGCATTGGGGATTGTGCAAGCATTATGGTACTGAAGTGGCTGAAAAACACTGGAAACATGAGCCACAAAGCATCATAGAAAATGATGAAGTCTACAACAAATGGGATCATCCATTACCAACAGTTCAAAATATAGATGCTATACCGGTGGTCCAAGAAAATAAGACAAAAGTAGCATTGATAATTGTACGCAGGACAGTGTAGTCACTGGGTGTGGAGATTTCAGAGAGAGAGAAAATCATAAAATGTCAGGATTTGCATGCAGAATTGACAGCAATGTGGAAGAAAGATACCCAGATGGTTTCAATAGTAGTAGGAGCAACGGGTCTTATAAAAAGTGTCTGCAGTTGTATTTAGATATGCTGTCTACACATGTAACTCTGTACAAATTGCAGGAGGAGTCATTACTGAGCACATTGTGGGTGCTGCAAAGAGCATTTTTGGCTGACATCAAATAGTGAAACAATACTAATTTCATGAACTGTAATCGTACTTTGACTTAGGAATGGAGTCCATTCCTCTCATGGTCTTAGAAACCCTAAATATTTGGAGAAATTAAAAAGACAGTCCTAATTACTATGTTCATTTGTTTTATCAAATTTCTAATTCACTTGAAAGTATAGCTGATGTACAACTAGCTTCAAAAGTAGCCTGTAACCTGGTGGCATTTTGTTGGAATAGATTGCTATTATCATATACTTACATTATCGTTAATCTGTATAAATCTACTTATACATGTTGTCAGTCCTTTTTTTTTTTTTTTTTTTGGTAAATTGTCAGCATTGTAATCTATGTCTGACATAAATGAGGGGGATAGAATTCAACAATATACATACAGAGATGGGTAAAAGACCACCACTGACAAGGATATTTTCCCCATATGCAGTAATAACATATGGATAAAAAGGAAACAGTCTCGGACAGCTATTGATACTGATAGAATTAATATATATCTGTAGTTTTATTTCTGACTAAACTGCAATATCTGTGGTATGTTTACAGAAACCAGTGACGCCTGAGGATTTCTGTAAGTTGTATGTTCACCGATTAGTTTACTGATACTTTCCAGTGCTTAGTAATATAGTAGTAGTTGTTATCACATGTGGTCTGGTAGAAACAACATTAGGATGGTTCACTGTTTATTGTGTTGATATGTTGCCACAAGTGCATAACAGTTCGTTTTAATATGTTGATTTTTTTCTGCACTGTTTCTATATTTCTATATAACTTCCATTATGTGTGTTGCATACCATATTGTGACAGTAACATTTGTTATGATGTGTATCTCTGATGGCTGTATATGACAGGCATCTGATATTCTTGGAGTACACATGCTCATTCTTTTTGGATGTGCATGTAACTGTGGAATACCATTACTATGGCACATTGGTTGTGTGGCTGTCCCTTACTTGTTATGATATCCACTGCCATGGGTTCAAATCCCACATGTGACCTATGCAACTTTTTAATGGATTGTACATGTGATGTTTTTTTTTATCATATGTATTCTGATTATCTATTCATAACAGAAAAACATATGAAACTGATTGTTTAGCACAGCTTTATATTGTACATGAGAGGTGAGATAGTCAACTGACATATGCTTGTAACATCATATCAAAATGCAAGCCTCCATATAAAGTATAACATTTGCATATCACAGTGTCTCTCAGATGTCAAAGGGAAGACAATTTCTCGCAAAGACATAATAATGAAATTATAATCGCGGTTCCTCCCCAGCATGATTGCAGTCTTCTTGGATGGACAGACAATACTCTCTGGCAGAATGAAGTGTGAACAACCCTTCCAAACATGATCAGTGCTTTGGGCAGTCACAACAGATCCAGTGAGGTCTGTCAGTAATGTTACTCTGGCACAATGCTGAGTGCAGCCTACAGACTGCTGCTATGAAAGGGCGAGAAATGTCACTGGAGGTGGGCCACCCTTGCTCCCCAGATGAGATAAGAGTGTTACTGACCTCAAATCATACCACCAGGACATATGTTGCCCTCATGCTTAATGTTGACAGGTGCGGATTCTGATTACATCATAGTTGTGGTCCTGTTCTTCCTGACTAGCATCTCAGGTATTTCACCGTGTTGGAAAGCAGCCCTCAGACCACTTTCCCTTCATATTGCAGCATCATGGACACTACCAGCATGTGTCACCATGAAATTAGTAACAATTGATCTGCTGAGCACACCACTTGACACCTCTTTCTTTTGATGTACAGTTCTGCATCAGGTACAGCAGGTGTTTTAAATGGAAAGTGGGTGCAGTCTATTGCACCGAGGTTGCAGGAGAAATTGGCTATAGCACAGAATTGTTGTATGGCAGTTCTTTAATTCATGACTTTTGCACGGAAGTGGATGTAATCATCCACCTTGGTACACATTGCTGCCAGGAAATGCAAGAGAATTTGAATGGCAGCTGCTTGGGATGCTCCTACGGCACCTCCCTTATGCTGCTGAATTGTTCCAGAGGCCAGCGTTCCGTAGACTCGGACAAACTTTTGTTAGCGAGTGTAAAAGTAAAATAAAACATAAAAAAGTGTGTGCTTGTGTGTATTTGTGCATGTGTGTGTGTGTGTGTGTGTGTGTGTGTGTGTGTGTGTGTGTGTGTGTGTGTGTGTGTGTGTGTGTCATGTGTTGTGTGTGTTTGTTCAAATGTGAAGAGTGAAAGTGATTGAGCAGTGGCAGCAGCAGTTAAGCGGTTTCATACCTCTTGACCTCTTAGCTCAAGATAGAAACTGCAAAGCTGCTTGAACAACAGGATTTGTGTTAGCATGCATGTTCTGATCCACAGTTCTGTTTCATGGTGGGGTAAGATTGCTTTAGCAGTGGCAGCAGCAGTTAAGTGGTTTGCATATCTCTCAACCCTTTAGCTAAATGGATTATTGGGATCAATGGGGGAAATGTTTCATTTGATGTCAGTGAAGTGCTTGGGCCGACATGGAGAAACTCATGAAGGTGTCTTTGAGGGAGATATTTCATTCATTTGGCATCAGTGAAGTGCCTGTACATACATGGAAAAAACTACTGAAGGGATCCCTTGGTGGGAATGTTCCATTGTATGTCAGAGAAGTGCTCGGGCATACATAGAAAAAGTACTGAAACACTCATGGGGGGAAGTTTGATTTGATGTTAATGAAGTACTTATGCAGATATGGACAAACTACTGAAAGGATCCTGGGGGAAATGTTTCTTTTTGTGTCAGTAAAAGTGTTTGGGCAGGCATGGACATACTACTGAAATGATCGTTGGGGGAAATGTTTTATTTGGTGCCAGTGAATGACTTCAGCAATAACAGACCAACTACAGAAGGGTTCATCTGATGACATTTTTCACTCTGTCATCACAGAAGTCTTTCTGCAGACATTTTGGGGGGGGGATATGTTTTGTTTGGTGTCAGTGATATGCATGTACAGACACAGACAACTTATTGAAGGGACTGTTTTGGGGAAATGCTCTTTTTGGTGTCAGTGAACTGCATGGACAAACATGGAGAAACTACATAAGGGATCATTGGGGAAATGTTTCATTGGGCGGCAGTGAAGTGCTTTTGTAGGCATGGACAGACTGAAATGGATTGCTTGGGGAAATATTTAATTTGATGTTCATGAAGTGCTTGGGCCTATGTGGACAAACTACTGAATGTGTATTTGGGTGAAGTGGTTAATTTGATCTTAGTAAAAGTGCTTGTCCTGGGATCATTGGGGGAAGTGTTCCATTTTATGACAGTTGACTGCTTATGGAGACATGGACAAACTACTCAAGGGATCATTGGGGAAAATGTTTCATCTGGTGTCAATGAAGTGCTTGTTATTTATACAGGCAAGGGCAAACTGCTAAGTGGGTCACTGGGGGAAATGTTTCATTTGATATCAGTGAAGTGCTAAAGCCTGCTTTAGATCACTTATTGAGTATGCTATGCCTGTGTCATGGGATTATGAATGAAAGCTGTATTTTAATTAGCTTATGCTGGAGGACCAGAATCTTCATATTGGCTACATGCTAATTTATATCCAAAATTTCACAGTCAGGAAGTAATCAACATTACCGCCTTGCATTACTTATGTCCCAGGTTCAGTTCTAAATGGTGACACTTTAGCTGAATCTGTAACATCTGCCTGTGAATTGTGATGCTGCATTTTGTCCCACAACCAATGATATAATGTGCGGTGAAATTACTCTTCTTCACTTGCTGTTACTGTATTGTGCCTCCATGTGCCTGGCAGTTCATTGGTGGTACCCTGTTCAGGATAAGCTCCAAGTCTACCATGACTCTGCAGTGAGGCTAAGTACATGAAGCATCGCTGTTGGCTTGCACTATACTTTTTGTATTGTATTCACATGCAATATGATTTGGGAGAGCTATAGGAAAAAAAGAAAACTTTCCTAAATGAAAATAAATAGCTTCAGGTAAACTGAACATCATGGACGTTAAGGTACTAGGGACATTTTTTATCCTAGTCTCACACTGGATTCATTATCCGGGCTTCTTCTCCAGTTCATAGGTAAGTACTAGGTGAGCAGTTAGGATAAAAGGAGATGAGATAACAATGGTGATGTATAACCAATCAACAGGAAAGTCCCAGGAATGGATGGTATTTCTGTGGAAGTTTGGAAGTTAGAAGGGAAAAAAAATGATAAAGATCTGGAAGGTTTTGTTTAACAGTATTTTAAGAGGAGAAGTACCAACATCCTAGATGAAACTGTTGGCAGCTGTAATACCTAAAGAGGGTAAAGAGCCATCAGATCCAGTTTCATACAGGCCCATTTCAATACTGAACCATGATTATAAAGTGTTTATGTCTATAATGGCTAAAATAATGGCAAATGTGATGCAAACATTTGACAACATTAACAGAACACCGATGATCCAGAGGGAAGCAGAATGTAATAAAATACCACTGTTGTTGGTCTTGATGCAGAGAAAGCATTTGACAGAGTAGGCAGTGACTTTAGAAGCAGAGCAATGGAAGCATTTTCATTCCCTGATAAAATTATAAGGTTGATTAAGAGGATATATTAGGGTTCGGAGGTGAAAACTAAAGTGGGTGTCGGGTCCTGTCTGATAATCACTGCTTGAGCAGAGGAACCAGGCAGGGGTGTCCTCTCTCCCCTTTGCTATCTGTATTAGATTTAGAACCATTGGCAAAACAATGGACTCTGAAATTCAAGGATATATTTGGTAAGGTAGTCAAGAAACAGTGAATTTTGCTCAGGACGAAATGAAAGGCAGTGATGCATAACAGAATGGTGATAAAGCTGCAGAGTAGCATCAGAAATGAATTGCGGGCATGCAATGCAAGGTATGAAAGCTTCACTCATGGGAAGCTCACTGTTTGAAACTGTTGAAAAGGAAGTAGAGGAGTCAGTCCAGAGCACGTACTGTAGAAAATATTACATTTAACTTTCAGTATTTTACTGCGGTGATATGAAAGAGAGGTACGTGATACAGCTCAAATAAAGTGGCAGTTGTGTCATTTTGCTGTATAATCTCTCTGCCAGTACATAAAGTTGGATTGCAGCCTGTAGGACTAATAACTAATAACAACTGGAAAAATAAAAAAACAAAACCCGAACACAGACAGAAAATTCCACTTTAATGGCACAATAGGAAACGAACAAAACGTCCCATAAACTGAGCGCTTTCACCATCAACCAATGGCTTCTTCAGACTTGTATGGGAAGTAAAAACACAAGTTTAAATAACATAATATCAGCAGATCTGACCAATCATGGATCTTGACATCATCTTCCACTAATTAACGAATAAATCACAAAGACAAAACCATGATGTAAACACATGTACCACATATTAAATTACTTAGTATAAAAAACTAAAAATAATATTGTATCACATATACTCTAAAAACTTTATATAAAAAAGTGATAAAAATATATGTGAAACATTTAAATAACAACTAAGCAGTAATGCCAGTAAGCATTCCTATAAGGCCATTTCTCTATATTTTAATACTGGTAAAACTGCATTATTGTCATTTAAACCTGGGGGAGATGTGGCATTAAATCTAAGTTGCCATTTGATCTCCATGTTTTCAACTTTTAATTTATCATCACCACCCCTTTCACTTGGTAATACCCGATCAATCACAAAAAAGATGAATTTATTGAAATTACCACATACTGTACTGTGAATATATAAAGCATTGTGTTTGTTTTTAGATTTTATTGCCTTCACATGTTCAGCTATTCTGTCCCTTAATCTATGTATGGTTTTACCCACATAGAAACTTTTGACAGCTGATGCATGTGGCAGCATAAACTAGCATAATGGTGTTGCAACTGCACCTATTTGGGCAAGATAAAATACAATCATAACCAAAGATAGAAATATAGGAACCATCATTAATAAATTTGCAATATTTGCATGCTCCACAGTTATACATGATGGACACCCGTTTTAGGACCTTCAAGTATATTTCTATGTTTCTACCTTTACTAAAAATCCTTGGCATAGGTCCCAGGGTAGCCCTACTTGCTTCATTGAGACCCACCTGCCACACATTGTTAATGGCTGTCAGTAATGATGAGGCAATGTAGGACTAATAACAAAACAAATGAAATAACAGGCTGCAGCTACATTTGGAAATACAAAACTCAGCATGAAGAACTAATAGGTCAAGTGAAAGTACAGAAAAAATATATAATACTTCTTTGGAGAACAGAAAAAATATATAATACTTCTTTGGAGAACAGAAAAAATATATAATACGTTTTGGAGAATGGTACTACCAGACACGTTATAAAATACTTTCATTCTCCTTTTGATTGATAAAAACTGCACAGATTGTTAAATACATATAATCAAAGAAACTGACAATGAGCAAATCAAGTAATTTAGCAAGATGCAATGCCTGTACTACAAAAATGCATTTGATGTGGATTCCAAAGTAGGCACTAAATAACATGAAATGCAAGGAATAGAGAACTCCATGTACTAATGTTTGTGAGTTGAATCACACATGCTTTCTACAGAAGTAGCAGCATGTAATAAAATCAATGAAATACTATTGTTTGGTAAAGACAAAAGCCACTGGCTAAGCTAATTAACATCTAAAAAAAGACTGAATAACTCTGTTTACTAATCCTTTCCACAGAAACTAGACGTCAGGAGAAAGCAGGTCATTAAAAACATTTAAAATATATATTTATTTGAAAACAAGCCACAAGCTAAAATAATGAATGTCTCAACCTAAAAGGTGTTTTGAGTAGATCAGGTAAAGAAGGAGGACTATGATTAAATAGCTGAAACTTCCTGTAGGTAACCCTCCGCCTACCGTACACAGACAAGTCTCGAGCATGCTCAGAATTGCACACTGCTCAAGGTAAACATTGCAGAATGCAAACAAAGAAACGCTGGGATTGTCCCTTTAAGTAAAATGTGCTGCCCTGACTTAGAAATATTTTGTGTTAATTGTAGACCTTTTTATTCACATCGGGAGTTCTCTTCATTTATTCTGGTTAGTGTTGACATTCCACCTCAAGCCTGTGTGAGGGTGGCACTACAAAAACTGATCAGATAATGTGCTTTGAGCAGAATTATCCAAACTCCCTTTTGATTATTCTGGGGAATTTTAATAAGGCAAATCTCAGCCATGAACTTCCTAAATTTACATAGCATATAAAGTGTCCTATCAGAGACTGGAGCACATTGGATCATTGTTATACAGTGTTAAAACATTCTTATTGTGCTGTCCCCAGTGCAGCTTCGGGCTTTTTTGACCACTGTCTGATTCATTTGCTTCCAGTCTATAAGAGCAACTTAAAGTCTGTTAAACCTGTGATCAATACAGCGAGAATGTGGACTACTGAGGCAAAGCTGAAGCTGCAAGCCTGCTTTGATTGTACAGATTGGAGTGTCTTTAAAGATTCTGCTGCTAATTTGCATGAACTGGCAGACACAGTAACATCTTATGTCTGCTTCTGTGAAGATATGTGTGTCTCCACTAAGACCTGGTTAAAATTTAACAACTAAACCCTTTACTTCTAAACTTAAGCAGTTTTATCAAGCCAAGGAAGAAGCCTATAGAAGTGGGGATAGAGCACTTTTTAGATAGGCAAAGAAGTGGGGATAGAGCACTTTTTAGACAGGCAAGGAGCACACTGACAAAACAAAGTGGCTAAAAAGAACTATTCTGAAAAGCTGAAAAAACAGTTTTTAGCCAGTAATCCTGCATCAGTGTGGAAAGGTCTACAAAACATTACAAACTACAGGAAACCATCCCCTTATACTGCAACTAATTACCAGCCGGCTGATGAATTGAATGCTTTTTACTTTAGGTTTGATAAGCCTGAGGCTGCAAGTGACACTGTTACCAGCTCTGTCAGTGTTCAGACCTACATGACTCTCTCTTCCACACATTCAGCCTGCATTAATCATCTCTGAGGAGGATGTGTATAAACAGCAAATTAAGAAATCAGCCGGTCCAGATGGGGTTTCGCCCTCCTGTTTAAAAACATGTGCTGATCAACTGGCTCCTGTTTTTACTCAGATTTTTAATAAATCGTTAGAGCTGTGTGAAGTTCCCTTATGTTTCAAACAAGCCACAATCATTCCAGTGCCTAAAAGATCCACTATAACAGGTCTGAATGACTACTGGCCTGTTGCTTTGACATCCATGGTCATGAAGACTTTTGAGAGGCTGGTGTTAGCTCACTTGAAGGATATTACAGCTCCCTCATTGGACCCCTTCAGTTTGCTCATCGAGACAGTGGATGATGCAGTTAATATGGGGCTGCACTATGTCTTGCAACATCATGACAACCCAGGGACATATGCAAGGATTCTGTTTGTGGACTTTAGCTCTGCATTTAATATAATAATTCCAGAACTTCTTCACTTGAAACTCTCCCAGCTTTCAGTTCCTGCTTCTACCTGTCAATGGATCACCAATTTTGTAACCAGTAGGAAACACTGCAGATGAAACTGAGGGAATTTACATCTAGCTATTGCACAATCAATACAGGTGCCCCCCCCAGGGATGTGTGCTCTCCCCACTGCTATTCTCCCTCTACACTAATGACTGCACCTCTAAGGACCCCTCTGTCAAATTTATTAAATATGCAGATAATACAACTATCAATGGGCTCATCGGGAATGGTGATGAGTCTGCATGCAGACTGGAGGTTGAGCAGCTGGCCCGTTGGTGTAGTTAGAATAATCTGGAACTGAACACTCTTAAAACTCTGGGGATGACAGTGGACGTTAGGAGTGGTACTACAATATTATCTCCCCTCTTTATATCTAATACTGTTGTCAGTTGTGGAATCCTTCAAGTCCCAGGAGATTATAGATCCCAAAAACTTGAAGTGGGAGGCTAATGTAGGATCCATCATAAAAAAAGGCAGAACAGCAAATGTATTTTCAGTGACAGCTGAGGAAGTTCGACCTCCCACAGGAACTGTTGATTCAGTTTTATACAACAGTCATTGAGTCTGTTCTCATCTCATCCATAACAGTGTTGTTTGGATCTCTGTCTAATCATGACAAAAAGTAGGTTACATTGAATAGTCAGGTCTGCCGAAAATATCATTGGTGCTAGCTTGCCCTCCTTACAGGTCCTGTACTATTCCAGAGTCCTGAAAAGGGCAGGGAAAGTCATCACTGACCCTTCACATCCAGACCACCATCTTTTTGAACTGTTACCATCATCCAGGCATTATAGATTAATACACACCAAAACAAGCAGATATAAGAAGAGTTTTTCCACAGGCCATCAAGTTCATAAACGGTTAACTCAGTTTATTAGTTTGGGATATTCTTTTTCCCAAATCTCCGAGGATTGTGCCATATTGTTTACATATTGTTAATACTTGTTTCTTTCAGAATTTATTTCAGTATTTTTTGCACTGAGTTGCACTTTGCACTTTGTATGTATATGTATATGTATATGTCTATTTATTTTTTGTCTTGTTCTTAATAGTTGCATGTATGTCGTTTGTATTGATGTTCATCGTGTTTCACTGTTGCAGTCATGACTGTAGGGTTCTCCCCTGCCGGCAGGCAGCCCTTGGTCGGCCAGAATCCCAAGGTCTGGGTCCGGCGTCGGCTGTTCAACTATGCTCACTGATGTCAGAGCGCCAGGAGTACAAAGCTGACAGCCGACGCCATCTTCTCCAGTCTTTCTTGCCGTGCGGTGATAGCAGTTCGCAAGTGCTGGTAGGCTGACTCCTGACGAATTTTTCTGATATACTTCAGTCCGAAGATTTTCTTCTCCACTCAAAGCTAAGTACCCCGTTGGGGAAACTTTTTTCTTGCTCCACTCCGATGTCAGAAAAAGTTAATAACTGTATTTCATGTGGGAAGCAAATACCTCATAAGGATTTTCATTCTTACTGTATTCCTTGCTTAGGCCCTGACCACGACGTAGCTAGTTGTCGGTTTTGTGCTAGATTCAATCAACGTACAATTAAGCGAAGGTACGATTTTGCTTTTCATTACTTCGGTAGGCGCTTTAACTACAAAATGTTGTTGGATACGGTCCCGGCTACCGGAGTTCACAAACGTCGCAAGGATAAAGACAGGCCTCCGAGGTCCAAATCTGATGATAGCTCACAAGCGGAGCCAGCTTCAGGTTCGGCCGTCGTCAGTGAGGCGCTTTTGCAGCCTCTGTCGTCAGCCATTTCAGAACCGACGGCCGAAACGGACTCTCATGAGGAGCCAACCAGGCCTTTAAATATTTCTATTGCAGGACCTTCGGACAATGCTCCTTCGGATGGGTCCGGAGCCGCTGTGCAGGTACCGGCTTCCGAAGAGGTTTTCAGGCCTACTCAGCTTCTAGTAAAGGCAAAGCCAAAGACAAAGGCAAAGACTCCTTCTAAATCAAAGACTACAACACAGGCCTCTTCTGAACCGGCTCCCAAGTCACAAAAACAGTTACTCAAGATGGCGGAGGATTTACTTACTATGATTAGGGGTTCACATCCCCCTCCAGATAAAAGGCCAAGGCAGGATGTTTATTATGATTCCTCTGATCAGGCTTCTGTTTCCTCAGTTTCTTCTTCTGATCAGGAATATTCTTTCCCTCCTTATGAGGATTCTGATGCTGAAGAATCCATTCCTTCAGCTTCTCCCCCTGAGGATTTCTCTTTTGGGGAAACTTTGCATGAAATGAGGAAACATTTCCACTAGGAAGGACAGGAGTATTCGGAATCCAAGAAAAGACTGAGGGATTTTCTTCTTCTTCCCCAACATAGACCCTGGCTATTCCTCCTGTTTTGGATATTGTGGATGATGCCTTTTCGGAGGCTAACTTAACCCCTGACTCTTTTCCTCCTGCTCCTGTTAAGCCTGATAGATATTACAGGGTTCCTGATTCCCATCAGTTTTTATACAAGAACCCTTCTGCTGACCCTGAAACCATTTCTCAGGGTCCTAAGGGAGTTAAGGCCGCTCGCCAAAAATCCCATTCCTACTGAAAAGGATTCTCGATCCTTAGAAAGATGGGGCAAAAAGGTGTACACTTCTGCTACTTTGTCCATTAGGGCTTTAAACTGTCAGTTTCATATGCTAAAATACCAGCAATTTCTCTTGTCTGTTTTAAAACAAAAGCTTACTTCCATTTCTGCCTGTGCAGATGATAAGGAATTACATGACTTATTGCATGCTACTGAACAGGTTGGGAAGCATGGTTTACACTGTGGATTTGATGCCTTGGAGGCTTCTTGTAGGGCTGCGGCCTCTGGCACAGTCATTAGAAGGCATGCATGGCTAAAGGAACAAAATTTGTCTGAACAAGTAAAGGCTAAATTATTGGATGCTCCTGTTCAGCATAATGTTTTGTTTGGATCAAAAGCTGAAGAGGTGATTAAAAAGATGGAGGATAAGGCAAAATCCGTGCAAACAGCCACCTAGATTTAGCAGGAATTGGCCTTCAAAAAATTGGTCCTTTCCCACTTCAGACAGGCCTCAGAGGGGTAGATATAGACGCTCCAGAGGAAGGCCTCAAACACAAGCTTCTTATAGACCAAGACAGTGGACTGCTTCCACTCCTAGGGGAGGAGAGGAAGGTCACAAACTCAAAGGAAACAAACTCAATGACTCCCTCTGTTGGGCTACAGGAATTTCTTGCCTGGAAGCCCCTCTCGGAGGAAAACTCTCTCTTTTTTATCAAAATTGGACTCAAATAACCCAAGACAAGTGGGTTTTGGATGTGGTTTTAAGAGGTTACAAATTCCATTTTCATATCTTTCCAAGGCCAAGCGGATGGCCAGACCTTCCAAAACATCAATTGACGGAGGCCTTAAACCAGGTGGAAGCTCTTTTGGCTATGAATGCCATAAAACTGGTTCCACTTTCAGAGATGGGAAAAGGTTTTTACTCAAGGCTCTTTCTAGTCCCAAGGAAGCAAAACTCATGGAGACCCATTCTGGATCTGTCGGTATTGAACACCTTTCTAGAGATTCCAAAATTCAAGATGCTTACTCTACAGCAGCTACTTCCAATGCTGTCCAAGGATGCATGGATGGTAACTTTGGATTTAAAGGAGGCATATTCACACATTCCCATCATGCAGGATCGCAGAAAATACCGCAGGTTCAAGGCCGGATCGAGGCACTTTCAATTCTCTGCGCTGCCCTTTGGATTGTCTACTGCGCCCAGGGTCTTCACCAAATGTCTGGCTCCAGTAGTAGCTTACTGCAGACTCAAGGGAATTCAAATTTACCCTTATCTGGACGATTGTCTAATTCAGGCAGACAGCAAGGATGTCTTACTCCAACATCTAGAATTTGTACAGAACCTCCTCAAGTTCCTGGGATTCTCTGTAAACATAAAAAAGTCAAATTTGACACCATCACAACAGATAACTTTTCTGGGTGCACTTCTAAACACCACAACCCAGATGGCATTTCTGACATCCGAAAAATGATTACAGCTGACTTCAACTTTCAGAACCTTGGCAACTTTAACTCAACTATCTGCAAAGAAATTCCTGCAGGCTTTGGGTTACATGGCCTCCTGCATCCTTCTCGTACCATATGCAAGACTACACATGAGGAAAATACAGTGGTACCTAAAAAGTGTATGGTCTCAGCATTACCACAGTTTAGACATACTGATCTCCGTCCTTCCTTGCCTTCAAAAGGAATTTCTTTGGTGGTCCAGGGCATGTGCTCTAAACAAAGGGAAACCCTTCCGACTGCCTCCTGCCACTCAGATTCTAACCACAGACGCCTCGGATTATGCTTGGGGAGCCCATTTTCAGGGAAATTGTCTGCAGGGCCTTTGGACAAAGGATCAGAAGCACCTGCATATCAACTTAAAGGAAATGTTAGCCGTTCAGAAAGCTCTATTGGCCTTCAGGAATCTTTTACAACCAGGACAACTGCTAATACGGACAAACAACACCACAGTTATGTGGTACATAAACAAGCAAGGGGGATCTCATTCCTACCCCCTTTGCAGACTAGCCATGGATCTATGGAACACAGCTCTAGCTGCAATCTGGATCTTCAAGCTCAGTTTCTACCAGGGAAACAAAACTTCCTGGCAGACAGTCTGAGCAGAAACCTTTCGGATCCACACGAGTGGATGCTGGACACCAAAATATTCAGGATGATAACAGCAGTCTGGGGATGTCCTCACATAGACCTCTTTGCATCCCATCTCAATCATCAACTACAGAATTTTTGCACCAGGACTTTCCACAGAGAAGCTTGGAAAGTGGATGCCCTGTCATTCAGTTGGAGGAACCTCTTGGGATATGCCTTTCCGCCTCTTCCTCTTCTTCCACGGGTTTTATTGAAGATAAAACAGGACAAGCCCAAGATGATAATCTTGCTGGCTCCAAATTGGCCTCGGCAGTTTTGGTATCCAACTCTAAAAAAACTATGCCTGGAGCCCCCTTGGGTTTTACCTCAGTCTCCGAACCTTCTGTCCTAACATCAGGGTCAGGTTCTACACTCTCATGTCAGAACTCTCAGCCTGGCAGCCTGGTTAATCCAGGGCCTTTGATTTCTTCTTTACTACCCACGCAGGTTATGGATGTCATTTTAGAAGCCAGACGTCCTAGCACTAGAAAATCTTATGCAGGAAAATGGAAAAGATTTTGTTCATGGATGCAGGCTCAGGATTCTGATCCTCTTCTTCCTAACATTACTTTAATTTTACTTTACTTGACAAATCTCTTACATAAGGGTCTCTCTTTCTCTTCTATGAAGATACATACCTCTGCTATTTCTGCTCATTATAATACAGACCCTCCCATCTTTTCCCACCAGCTCATGAGACAGTTTCTCAGAGGAGCTAAGAACTTAAGACCTCCTAGATCTCCTCCCATTCCTGCTTGGGATCTCAACTATGTTTTGGAAAAACTAACCTTGCCTCCTTTTGAGCCTGCTGCCTCTTCTGACATCAAGTTTTTATCATGGAAGACAGCTATCCTGTTAGCCCTAACCTCTGCCAGGAGAGTTTCAGAGTTACAAGCTCTTATAGCTGTGGAACCTTATATTATTTTTCATCAAGACAGGGTATCTTTGAGGACTAATCCTACCTTCATGCCTAAGGTGGTTTCCAAAGTGGCTTTAAATCAAACTATCCACTTGCCAACCTTTTTCCACACTCCTCAAAATAAAGGGGAAAGGATCTTACATTCCTTGGATGTACACAGACAACTACATTTTTACCTGAACAGAACCAAGGACATCAGAAAATCAGAACAATTGTTTGTTTCTTATGCTTCAAGTTCCCAAGGTAAAGCCATTTCAAAACAGACCATTTCTAAATGGATTGCTCATGGAATCAGATTTTGTTATTCACACCATGGAAAGCAAATCCCAGGGAGTATACAGACTCATTCCACCAGAGCTGCTGCCACTTCTGCGGCCTTCCTCAGGGGAGTTCCTACCAATGACATTTTGGAAGCTGCAACTTGGAGTTCAGTGCATACTTTTTCTAAGCACTACAATCTACCTCTCTACTCTAAGTCTAGGGCAGGCTTTGCCTCTGCAGTCTTGCAGGGCCTTTTAGCCGCCCCTTCCTCTTTATGACCACCTCCCTTTCTTTCAGCTTTGGGATTCTACCCTACAGTCATGACTGCAACAGTGAAACACGATAAACATAGTACAGTTGTGTACACCTACCATAAATGTAGATGTTCGAGTGTCTTCACTGTTGCAGTCTGGGTTTCCCTCCCTCCTGTCCCCTCTTATTTTTACTTTTGTGTATTTCCTTTTTTCACCATTCTTCTGAGGTGTATTTGCAAAGGTTATGGGACCTTTTTCATTTTGGGACTCCTGACATCTGGGCCAAGAAAAACTGGAGAAGATGGCATCGGCTGTCAGCTTTGTACTCCTGCCGCTCTGACGTCAGGGAGCATAGTTGAACAGCCGACGCCGGACCCAGACTTTGGGATTCTGGCCGACCAAGGGCTGCCTGCCGGCAGGGGAGAACCCTACAGTCATGACTGCAACAGTGAAGACACTCGAACATCTACATTTATGGTGGGTGTACACAACTGTACTTTCTTAATAGTTGTATGTATGTCATTTATGTAATTCACACTTGGAGAATTTCTGAAACCGGAATCAAATTCCTTGTATGTGTGCATATTTGACAAATAAATGTGATTCTTGATTCTGATTATAGGTGGGGGTCTGGAATTTGATCTGCAACAGTTAAGAAATGTCTGGGAGGCCCAGAAGGGAGGGTAGATTTTTGAAGAAATTTATGAAAATATTTGGCATGGAAGATGTTAATTCAGTACTAGGAGTTCGGAGACACAAAAACTGGGATAGGCTAGACATTTCACAGGAACATGTGCATTTAATTAAAGGTCTTGATATGCACCCAATAACTATTTCAGATCATGCACCAGTAATAAACACAGGGTAATGAAATAAAAATGAGACACTGGGACTTTCTCACCTATCTGTTGGAAAGAGAGGAATTTATGGAATGGGTAGTAGAAATTATTCAGGCGCTATTAGAGAAAATAGAAATTTCTTCTGAAATATTAGCTAGGGAGTGGGATAAAATTAAGGTGGAGTTTAAAAATAGGATGGAAATAAAAGAAAGGGCAATATGGTTAAGAAGTAACAAGAATTATTTAGAGAGACTAACAAATGTTAAAGTATTGCAGAATAGGGGGAATCTCACAGAACAAGAATAGGAGCAAACTGCAGAATGCTACAACAGAAAATAAGGAATTACCTCAATAATATGAGTTTAGAAAGACTGCTGTTAAGCAACTGTTTTTTTTTAATAACTCTAGAGCATAACAGCTTTTAGCACGACTGCTCAGGAAACATTAAATAGAAAGGCCTGCCACCAAGCTTAGTGGAGCCTATAGTAAGGAAGATGACTAGGGTCCTGTAGAGGTGTTAGAAATATTTCAGAAATTCTATGAAAGTATGTATAAAGCAGAGAAATACGGAAATCGAGAAAAGGTGCAAATGGAAATGTTTATGGAGGAATTAAATATGCCAAAGTTAGAGGTAGTTGATACTCAATTACTAACAGGATAGAAGGAGATGAGATAAAATGGTGATCTATAACCAATGTACAAGAAAGTCCCCAGGAATAGATGGTATTCCTATGGAAATTTGGATACTATGAGGGAAAATCTGATTAAGATCTGGAAGGTTTTGTTTAATAGTATTTTAAGAGGAGGAGAAGTACCAACCTCCTGGAAGAAAGCAGTAGTAGCTATAATACCTAAAGAGGATAAAGATACATCAGATCCAGCTTCATACACTCAGTCACTATCTTTCTTCATAGATTAGAGACTGTGGTCACATCTGACTGCAATATTGCAGGTGTTCTATCACAAAGCCCTACACCTACAAGTTTACTGAGATTTTTATTGTTTCATATAGGCATATTTACCAAGAATAACCTTGCTGCTTATTAACTTTAATCAGTTATATACATTCTGTTCTGTGAAATAGTAGGACCCTTTACAAAGTTGGCCACTGTCTCCTTTTGCTTGACCTGCAGAGTATACTGCATATGCCAGGTATTTAGTGTCAGAAAATGACAGAATACCTGACTTACTTGCATATCTTTGTTAATCGCTTTGTTCTGGCTGTAAAGTGATTGCTGTCGGTTATAAATTGGCCTGAGGGTAGGAGGCTCATGGCACTCAGCTTCACTTTGCTCCCCTACCCTACCCCCAATTTCCCATACATCCCTTTTACTCTAATATTATACTTCCTACGTACACATTTCACTTGTGACTCTTTTTCCAAAACCCTCTCCAAATCACCTTACTAATTCTATACATACACTTCTGTTTCTTCCTTTCTACTTCCTTATCTCTTTTTAATTTTTATCCCTATTTGCAACTGTCTTTCTCCATCCCATACTGCTTTGCACTATATCCATTTATAATCACACCTTCCCTAATAGTAGCTGTCTGTTCAATGTTGCATCCTTTTCTTTTCCCAAATAAAGCTTCATTTTCTTATTTTGACTATATCATTATACTCTAGCCTTTAATACCCATCTATCCCATACATTCAAGGAAAGATACTAGGACAACCTACCACTCTTCTTTTATAAACTTATACTTCCTTTAACTCCACCTCCTGCAAACTTCCTCTAATTCCAACTACATTCCAATCAGTCTACTGGACGATGTCCCCCACCCACACCTCACCCATATTACTCTATCCACACATCCCTTTTTCTACATACTATCCCACAATATTTACATTTATACTCTACCCCCTGTAACTGCTTCAATTCCAACAGCCCTAAGTCCCCTCTACTTTTATTTAAGCTATCTCCTTCCACACCAATCATGTTGTTTTACTCATGCCTATCATTTCTCCTCCTCCTTCTCCTTTCTACCCTAACAACTCCTCTAGCAACACTACTACACAAACATACCTCAACTATTACCTCACTATCACCACTCAGTCTGTCTACCACAAGCTTCTTCCAAATAACCCCAACACAGATCTCTATACTGATCTTCTTCTATTCCCATCCTAAAGTCCTCAGTGCTAACCAGTACAACCTAAAACTAATACAAATATCGAAATTACTGAAAAACTCTTAAAACAACTAGATGTGCTTTAATGGCCTTAAATTTGTGCGGAGACATTCACCCCAACCCAGGTTCCCTTCCTGCTACACTGACAAAAAAAATAAAACTTATCACTCTTAATATCAGGAGCATATGCAATAAACTGACACTCTTTCATGTCTGGTTAACACACTACCCCAGACATCCTTGCTATTACAGAGACTTCGCTAAAACTAGAAATAAAATATACTGAAATTCTACCCCTACAGCATTATCAGAGTAAACAGAGCACATAAAAAAGGAGGAGGAATAGCCCTAATTTTCCCTAACAACTTCATAGTTTTCCTCATACTCAAATACTATACCAAAATTCTGCACAGCCAAAATCCTTATAACATTTCTAAAACTTAACTCATCTAAAAACATCTGCATAGTTGTTTTAATTATCCCTTCTGGGCGCAAAACATTCCCATTCTAGAACATATTCTAGCCTGGATATCTGTAACATTACCGAACAAAACCTTAATCCTAGGGGATGTTAACATTGACTGGCATACACTAGCCTCACACTACCCAACAAACGGTATAAAGCTCTGTGGCTTTACTCAACTTATAAATACTCCTACCAGATGTAGCAAAAACAACATCCAACACTCCACCCTGGACTGGATACTAGTTTTGAACCTTTCTAACTTTGCATCCTCAGGCAGGGTTTGTATTAGATCACCAACAGCTGAAAACACTGAACACCCTTACCTCGACACAACTTAACTGAAAGCAGGAAATCTCAAACAGCCAGAACAGCTTTTTTCTTTTTTTTTTGTCCTAGGGAAAAAAAATGATTGGGCCATTGTCAGTTGTTCACTGTTCTGGCCGTTTGACATTTCCTGGTTTCGGTTAATCTGTGTCGAGGTAAGGGTGTTCGGTGTTTTTAGCTGTCACTATTGTGATATAGACCCCCCTCAGGCACATTCCCTGACTCCTTAAGTGACCACCTACAAGCCTATACTCACAGAACTATCACTCAACTCACAAAGCAACACAAGTTCAAAACTATACGCACCCTACAAAGAATTCAGCAAATAGATATTTAATGAATCTCTAAAAGCTATAGATTGGTCCATCCTAAAAAGACTTCCCCTTAATGATGCAGTTGAACATTTCAGCAGCACTTTTCTAAGCATTCTTAACTCCCTAGCCCCTCGGCGAACAAAAAGAATAAAAAAATAATCATGCCCCATGGCTCACTAAATCGTTTAAAATTGTAATGAAAGACAGGAACAAAGCATGGACTGCCTGGCTAAAGAATAAATACAACATAGATCTTCAGTTAGACAGACAACTCTGCAATCAAACAAAAAGAAAAATATTGCATGAAAAAAATCATCCTATTCCTTCATTCAAGATACCCACAAAAACAGCCCTAAAATTCTGGTCCTCTGTAACTTCACTACTCAACCCAGGAAATAAAAATAATCCCAGTCCATACCCCAGTATACCACCTCTTCAGCCAGCCACCAAATTCAACACATACTTTATAAAGTCCATATCCAACCTAAAAGTAAACCCAACTCGTACACCCCAGCTCACTACTTCTGTTAATACCCCCAATTCTAACCTCTACACACCCCACACATTACACACACACAACCAACCCTTCACTCATAACCAAAAAACAAACCATCCCCAGCTTACTTATCTCAAATAAAAAAACTACTACAAAATCTGAAACCTTGCTTAACCTCAGCAGACAACCTCTCACCAGAATACCTAAAGCTTGCTACAGAGGCAAAAGCATTCACTGTTAGCATCTTAATTAATAGATCCATAGTTGAATCAAATGTCTCTAACCTATGGAAAAGATCACACTTTACATAAGGGACCCAGATCCACTGACATCACAAACTTTCATCCTATTTCAATGTTGTCATCTTGTCCCCGCTCAGTAAGATACTAGAATAATGTGTGCACCTACAACTTCACCATCTTACACACAACAACCTACTTTTCCTGGCTTTAGACCTGCGCACCGTACCTCAACAGCCTTATTATCTTTCATGCACTCTGTCAACAAAGCCAGTAACACTGGCAAACTAGTATCTGCAGTATTTCCAGATTTGTCAAAAAGCATTTGACATGGTGTCTCACCCCAAACTCCTTAACGAACTTTCCAGCATTGGTCTGTCTTTCTGTTCATTTCAGTGATTTTCTAGATACCTAGCTGACAGGCAGCAAGCAGTAAAATGGCAGGGCTCTGTCTCCCCATATCGCATCACCCCCACAGGTGTACCTCAAGGATCCATCTTTATCCCATTACTATTTAATGTCGTTATCAATAACTTACATACATCCTCCTGTGAAGGCACTCTAATCTAATATGTAGATGACTCCACTGTCATCTGAGTATCAAACACATTAACTTACCTACAACAAATAACACAACAAGATTTCTCTTCCATAGAAACATGGCTCTCTAATGCTTAACTTCTACTGAACCTCCAAAAAACAAAGTTCTTTCTCTTCACCCAGAAACCCCTAACTCCAGCAAAACAAACTTAAAGATCTTTTCAGCCAACAATACTGAAATTGAATTGGTTCAGCACAATTGACGATAATTTCACGTTTTACACATGCAAAACAGTATTAAAAAACACCAAAACATAGGCATGCTATGCAGGAATAAAAACTTCTTCACAGCAGCTATCAAAAATTACCCTGTCCAAAACCTACCAATGCCTTCACTGTTATATGGGGCCCCAGTTCTAACTAGCTTACAGACCTCTGTAAGAAAAAAAACTAGAAAGCTGCTATAATAAAATTGCCAAATTTGCCATAAACACAACCCTTCTAACTAATCACTGTAAAGCCCTGCATTCCCTAAGATGGCTTGAACTTCTCCTCCACCTCCAGGACGTACAACTTACTATGGTATACAAACTCATCCACAACCCATTAGCTGTCCTGCTGTTAGCCCATTAATCAACTTTTCTATTTCAAGTAAACATCTCGAATCTGAAGACAGACATCTCCTCACAATTTATAAACCTAACAAAACCCCAGACCTAAGCCTTCACTCCTGCTCTGTGGCAAAACTATGGCATTCCCTTTCTTTATGCATGAAAACTGCTACTAACCTGTACTCCTTCAAAACTAATATAAAACAATACTTCAATAAAGCTTGGATTTGCTCCTGTATGAGCTTAGGCTGAAATAATCTTATACCTTTTTCTCCGTCTACTCTCTGTATCCCCACTACTGACTTACCCTGCTGTCCCTGTTTTTACACATACTCCCCTGAAATTACACTCATACCTTTTCCACATCTATTCCTACTATTCCCCTCTATCACACCCTATCCTTCTCTACTCCTCCTGTCCTACACCATCTCCAGCATACTCTAATACCATATTTCATGGCCTCTAGAATATTAATAATCATTATGGTAATCATGTGCTATGTAAATAATGCTGCATTTTCCTATTATCAGGCTTTCCATAGAATTTATGCTTATGACTTTATTATGTCTGAGTTTTTATTTTGATAAACTGTGTAGTTTTTTAAATGTTGTGCTTGAGTGTTTTGACTTTATTATGTCTGTTAAGTTCTCATTCTGACAAACTAATGTGTTGTGTTCATATTTGCACTTGAATGCTATGACTTTATTATGTATGTCTAGTTTTTCATTTTGTTAACCATATGTATCTGGAGTTTTTCTCCCCGGGCCTTTGCTGAACATAGGTGCCTCATGACCCAGTCAGACTTTTCTGTAAACAAATGCCAAATAAATAAATAATACAGGCCCGTTTCAATGCTAAACTATGACTATAAAGTGTTTATGTCTATAATGGCTAAAAAGATGGCAAAAGTGATGCCAAAAGTTGATAGACATGGATCATTGTGGTTTTTGTGGAGAGAAGGGAAACATTTGACAATATTAACATAACATTGATGATCCACTGCCAAAAGTTGATAGATATGGATCATTGTGGTTTTTGTGGAGAGGATGGAAACATTTGACAACATTAACAGAACATTGATGATCCACAGGGAAGCTGAATGTAAGAAAATACCACTGTTGTTGGTGGGTCTTGATGCAGAGAAAGCATTTGACAGAGTAAATGGCATTTTATGAGCTGGGCAATAGAAACATTTGCATTCCCTGATAAAATTCTAAAGTTGACTAGGATGATATATGAGGGTTTGGAAGTGAAAATTAAAGTGGGTGGGGTCCTTTCTAATAATTTCTACTTGAGCAGAGGAACCAGACAGAGGTGTCCTCTCTCCCCTCTTTGTTATTTTCATTATATGTAGAACCATTGACAAAAAAGATAAGGGACTCAGAAATTCAAGGATATAATTAGTATGTTAGTCAAGAAAAGCTGTCTCTGTATTCAGATGGTATTATTGTATACCTGACAAAACCAGAAAGGGATATTACAGTGCTATGGAACATTTTGAGACAGTTTCAAATCTTTCGGTATACACAACTAATGAAGCTAAAACAAAGGCAATAGCAGTAAATTATGTACCCACACATGAATTGGTTCAGCAATATCCATATGGGACATAATAAAATTAAGTATTTAGGAGTATGGAATTAAAATGATTCTGGTTTGGCAGCTAAGGATATGTAGGAAGAGACCAAACAAAAGATAATACAAAAACTGAGAAAATGGAAGCTTTGTTATATAAGATACAAGCAGTTAAAATGTTTTTAGTCCCTTTAGTCTGACACAGGTCAGGCATATTTTTATCAACCAGAGGAGATGTTGTGGATAGCAGTTGATAAAGAGCTGAAGGATTTGATCTGGGAGAGGAAGATGGTAAGACTTAGGTGGGATAAGCTGATTTCTAATAGAACAAGGCGGATTGAGATTACCTGATTTGAAGTAGTGCTTCAGAGCTACACAGTTAAGGCTCCTATTTATAGCACAAGAAGAAAGCTGTGACTCAAAGTGAAAAAAGATGATGAAACAATGGGGAAGCCCAAGAAACAAGGAGAGACTGGGACTTTGGATGCAGATCTTTAAAGAGAATAACCATAATCATACAGAATATTATATTCATAAATAGCAGAAAGTATTCCAAGAACTAAGTCAACACAGGAATGGAGAAAGGAGATTCTGCTGATATGGATGATTGCAGTTACGGATACAGACAATAGGCAAGAGGGAGCTGAAGTTTATTGGAGAAAGCTGGCAAAGGAACCAAGGTATTGGGAGCAAATAACTAGAGAGGGAAAGGTAATAGAATGGGAAGATGCCAAGAATTTATTTGGACTGCAGGTTAGAGATTGCCTTCCATATCAAGGATTGATATCAGAATGTAGACAAAGAGAAAGAAATAGTGGGGTTCTAAACAAAAGACCAGTACTGGCATAGTTTTTAGTAGAATCTAGAATAGAAGTTGCCGTTAAAAAACAAATAATTAGGGATTGGGAAGAGAGACTGAATATCAATTCACAAAAAAACAATGGGGGGATATGTGTATGTCTCCCAAATATGCAACAAAGTCTAGAAGGTTTAGCATCTTTACCTGGAAGTGTTTACATAGGTATTTTTATACCCCACTTAGACTCCACAAAGAATTTTTCCTGAGGTAGGCAGCTAATGTTGAAGGTGTGATGGAGAAAAAAGAGGTAACTGGGAATATATTTTCTGCGGGTGTAATGAGTTGACGTACTTTAAAGATTCCCTGCAGATTGCTTTGTCAGAGATATTGGGTGAGCAAGTTGATATAACTAAAGAAATTATTTTTTTTTTGCGCTATGATACAGTATTGCAATTGCCTTGACATAGTAAGGCCTTGCTAAGTATAATTATGGTGGCTGCCAAAAAAGCAGTTACTAGAGAATGGAAATCAACATCAAAACCAACTTTGCTAGAAGTAACAAATATAGTACTTGACATAAAACAACTGGAATTGGGATCCTTAGAAAAGGGTAGGAGCAAATTTACAAAGGACAAAATGGGAATTGTGAGAACAAAATATGCAGAGGATGAATGAGGTTTAAAAGAAGGCAGGATTTGAATGAACTATGTAATGTGTGACTGACAATGATTAGATAGATTATAAGTGATGTATAATGTTTGCAGCTACAATTGTGTCAATGGGGTTTGTGATATATAATGTTTGGCAACTAGAATTGTGTCAGTATGGTTTGATCTGATGTTGTCCACATCATTCCATTAACCTGTGGGAATATGGTTCCGATGCTTGGAACCAGCTGGCCACCTTCTTTCTGCTTGAGACTCCTGACTTGAGCTCCTCCTACCTACCCATAATGCCCTGCTCCCCCACAGTACCTCTGATTTCATTTGCCGCAATTAGTGTTAGCACTGACTTCTTTGGCTTGAGCTTTTCCAATGGTTTTGGTGAGTGTTTTTCATGTTGTTTCCCCCTTCCCTTTGTAGTTCTCAGGTTTCTGTCTGTTAGGTTAAAAAAAAACTTCTCCATTCTGACTTTCCTTATTCCTTCTTTCCTCGTGGCTGATCAGAAGCCATTAGACTTCAAGAAGTGCACTTCCTGTGGGCAGAAGATCCCCTTATCTGACACCCACAGGGAGTGCATGCACTATTTGGGGCCTCTCCCCTGGATGCCCCCTGTGACATTTGCAGAGCTTTCCATCCCTGGGCTCTGGCGGATATGAGAAATAAACTCATTTTAAAAGGGTTACTTCCTCCTACTGCCACCTCGGGGATGCCTTCTACATCAGGCGCTCAACCCCCGTCAAAGAAGCCCAGAGATTCCCGGGAGTCCATGAGAGACCTTCTTTCTCATGGTCTTCCTTGGAACTGCCCAGGAAGAAAACTAAACTATCGGACCTGACTCATTTGGCTCTGAGCTCTTTGACATCGACCTCTCCTCTGCCCATTCTTCTTCAGTTGCTACGGGGCTGAATAGTGACCTGTCGGCATTGGCTTCGGCACTGTCGGCACCAGGGTCTTTTTTGCAGGTGCCTGCTTGGAGGTTTCCATCCCGTTCCCCACAGAGATCCCTCAGACCCCCTTCCTCTGCTTTGTCTAGGTCTTTCTGAAGCTTATCCTTTAAGGATGTTGGTAAGCTCATGAGGCAGTTTCTCGAAACACAAATCCAGATGGGGTTTTGTCTGCCCCATCCATTTCTGGATCTGGTAGGCTCTCCCCATTCCAACCAGTAGCTTCTTCTCATATTTGACCCCTGGTTTCAGAGTTGTCAGTTCTGTTGGGTCCCGGTGCCGGGGTGTCAAAGCCAATAGAGATCTCGTCTTCACCTCCAACATTCTCTACAATTTGCTAGACTCTGTCTGCTTCCATTCCGAGTGTGTCTTGGAGCTGTAGCATTGAAGTTAGTTCCGGGAGATTGACTTTGACTCTAAAGCATTCAGAGCCATTTCTTCCTCTTGGGGCTTCGGCCTTTGACAGCTCGGCTCTGACTTCCCTCTCTGAGCAGTGGTTTGGAGTCCTACTGCATTCGAGGTTGTGGAGAGGGTCCTCTCTGTTCCTAGGAAATCCTTGGCACTTACCTTGACAGAACTTCCTCTGCCTTACTCTGGAACTGTGCCTGAGACCTCTGAGCTACCACATGGACAGCCAGTCCTAGAAAGCCTCCACACCATTCCCTCAGGGGATCCCCAAGCTTCTTCTGACACCTCCTCAGAGTGTCCTCCCAAGGAGATCCCTTGGAAGAGACTGTGTAAAAGGAGGCATGTAGATTCCCCTATGGAATCCCTCACTACAGATACTGATTTCAAGGAAGACAAAGGGTCTCCCAAATTGCCACCCAACAAGGTCTCCTTCAGGGACATTCTTGAAATCCTTCACCAGAAGGGTGGATGTTCTTCCTAAAACCCTTCCCCAGATGAATCGGTATTGTGGGATGCTTTCAGGGCAGACCCATCTACTACTTGGGTGCCCCCTCCAGCTGACCCTTTCATTCAGCTGGGGTCGTCGAGGGCCTGGAAGGAGCGGGATACAGGTGAAATGATTCCTAAATGTGTCAACAAAATTTTAATTGCTCCAGCTGACAAAGCCTTTTGGACTAAAGGTATTCCGGTAGATGCCTTGGTTGTGGCAGTAATTGGCTCAGGAAGGCTCCTTTGCCCAACCCCAAATAGAGAATCCCGGGTGTTGGGCAGATTTGGCAAAAGAGTCTACGCCTCATCTACCGTTGCTCTTCGGGCGTTGAACTACTTATCCCGTTTTACCTGGCTACAAAGAGACGTAGTTAAGAAGCCTTCTAGATTGGTCCCAGGGTCCATGCATACAGAGATACAGGAGTCCTTGTCTTCTAGGCTGGCCACCCTACACTGCCTAGCCAATGCCTCCATGAGGCTCATCTCTCACGCTGCGGAGGGTACCTCAAGGATGTCCGGTTCCAGCATTGCCATACGGTGCCATGCCTGGATGAGGCTGTGCAATTTTGCAGAGCCTTTCAAATAGTCCTTTATTAATGCCCCCTTTGAAGGCTCTACCTTATTTGGGCCTACAGTACGTGGCACTTTAACCCAGAGTGAGAAAGATGGTAAGACCCTCTGTGCCGTCGGGATCCGTTTTTCTACACTACAGCAGATCTTCTCCAGGAACCGGCATGAAAGTAAGAAAACATGGATGTAAAGTTGTTCTGTCTCACCGTTCATTCTTACTGATGGGTTTGGAGACAATCCCTCGGCTCCGAGTCGGCCTACTACAAAGCTCGAGGTTTTCAAATAGCTCGAGGCCAAGTCCCTATCCCATGATGCACCTAGAGTCACCTCAGATCTAGTTTACCGCTGCAACAGATCGGAGGTTCTCGCTAGCTCAGGCCAGTAAAAAAATTATTTTTCAATATTTTCAAATATTATTGATACACTTCTTATAAAAAGTAGTTCTAGTTAGTTTATTAAGCTCTTATAGCTTTCTGTGTTTTTCCCTATTCCCTTGGTGTGCTTTTTCTTATATTAATATTTGGCATCGTTTTTCTTAGGCCTAGTTTATCTTTAATGTTTAAATGCTGTTTAAATAGTGACTTTCTGTCACATTTTTTCTTACAAATAGTTATTTAGTGTGTGTTTAGATAGTGACCTTTGTCACAAACTTAAGATATTTAGAGTTTGCTTAGTGTGTTTATACAGTAATTAGCTTTGTTGTTGCATTTAAATAGTGACTTTCTGTCACAACCTATATATTATCTTAGATAAATAGTGTGTGTTTAACAGTTAGCCATAGTTGAAGGCTTGTGTTTCTTGTATTTAGTCTGTATTTTAGAAGGCTTATTATTATTATAGTTTATAGTTGTTGGGCGTGTATATATTTTTTTCAATGGCTGATAACAAGGACAAACACCCTAAGTCAGGGTTCAAAAAATGCCCTAAATGTGGGCAGAAAATGTCTGTCACTGACAGTCATGTCAATTGCGTTTATTGCTTAGGAGCATTACACTTGCAAGAAACCTGCTCCATATGCCATTCCTTTTCTTCTCGGGTTCTCCAAGAGAGAAAGAGGGAACTCATTGATAGGGGTTTGTTGTAACCTTCTTTCCAGGAGGCTTTGAGTGACCATGATGGATCTAGTAAGTCCTCAAAGTCTTCCAAGACTTCCATGGAATCAAAAAAATCTAAAAAGTCTGTGACATCGGCTCTACAGTTCTCTGAGCCGACTGTCTTATCTTTTTGGAGCCGGTCCCTGATTTTGGAACCGGTATCTGTCCAGCTCTAGCAAATATCCTTCACCCTTACACCCCTAACAGTACTCTCAGATCTGAACTTCAAAACTTAATTGCTATCCACGAGCCTAAACGTCCTGCTGGCCAACTTTTTCTCTCTTTCTCAATAGGCAAGAAATGGAATTCTCTCCGTTCCACTCTAATAAGAACTATATCAAACTCAGAAAACTTTAAAACCCAGCTTTTCAAACACCTGTCCACTAAATGGAAATGTACCTGCCTTCACCCTAACTAAATCTATCTAAGTACATGCCCCCAGGAGGTTTTCTCCCAGGTTTCTAAGCTCTCTAAATCTCCCATAGCTACTTTACTATGAGTGCATCTAAAGGTGTGTATGTAAAGTGTTTCCACACATACTATACAAGAGTGTTTGCATAAATTAATCTGTATAACCCTTAAGATCAACCGAAATTAATTTTGTCTGACTATGTGACACTGAATGTGCGTATGTTATAAACTGCTCTATATAATGTATCTTTTATACTTTTGTATCTCTTGTATCTGTACTGTATTATGTATCTTGGATCTTTCCCTCCCCAGGCCTCCACTGAAAACGAGTCCTTTGGGCCCAGTGTACTTCCCCGGTAATCAAACTGGAAATAAGTAAATAAATAAATAAATCTCAATTTTCCATTAGCCTTTCAGATTTGAATGTGGATCATGTGGTGCAGAAGCTTTTACAGGCACCGGCCTTTGCAAAACTTTTATTGGCTCCAACCCAAGTGGTTTCGGAGCCGAAGACCCTTATGCCAGCTACAACTCTTCCTCCGAGTCATTCTGGTCCTTCGGAGCTGAAGGAGTCAGACTTGTTGATTGTGGAGCCTTTGGAGCCGATGCCTGCTCCAGTGTCTTCGGATCCGTTCACTCTGATGTCCTAAGCACCAATTGAGGACTCTAGGAGCTGACACTGTCTGGTCGGGTCCGGGGAGGATAGTCGGACCGACTTGTCAGTTCCGACTCTGCCTCTCGGGGCTTCGGCTCGGGTGAGCTCGGCTCCTACCTCTGGCTCGGAACCCACTGTCCTGATGCCAAGGGTATCGATGGTTTCCTCAGACCTGTCGGTCCCTTCCCATCGGAGCAGGGGTGCCTTCGAAGCCATGAGGAGATTTATGTCTCCTAAGACATCCTCAACCTCAGATCTGGCTTCTTCATCCCCTAAAGTGCCTGTGTCTGCTTCTGCTTCACAGATCCTGGCAAAGCGTAGAGACCCAGAGCCTCAGGAAGCCCCATTGGGTGTCCCATGCTCTTCCGATACTTCACCAGAAGCTCCCACTGATGAGGTTCCTAGGAAGAGAGTTTGTAAGAGGAAACATCTAGACTTCCCTCAGGAGTCCCTAACATCTGATACTGACTTGAATGAATCAGAAGGGTCCCCACGGTCCCCCTCTGAGGATATCTCATTTGCTAAGATACTAGAAATCCTTAGGCAGAGGGGTGACTGGCAGTCCACAAACCCTACTGAAGATGTCGGTTCTCCTGAAGGCTTTCGGGTCTCAGCCCTCCACCTCCTGGATGTCTCCGCCCTTCGATGAGCTTATGCAGCTGGTCTCACGAAGGGCACGGGAGTCACCGGACACTATGGAGCCTGTCCCTAGGAGGCCTAATAAGTTTATCTCTGCTCCCCAAGACAAATCTTTTTTGACCAATGTGCCAGTTGATGCCATGGTGGTGACGGCAGCCACCAAAAAGGAAATGTCAGAAGCTTCCTATACTGGGGCTCAGCAGGTTAAACAAATCTTTCAAAAAAGAGAAGTTTCGGATGGTCACGCTTCTGTCGATACTTCCCTTCTTAGGGAAAGACAGTTGGATGTGCTCAATAGATCTCCAGGATGCATACTACCACTTAAAAATGGCCAGACCATCCAGGGATCATCTGTGCTTCTGGCTGTGAGCCGATAATTACCAATTTCGAGCCCTGCCCTTTGGTCTCACTACAGCCTCCAAAGTGTTCACCAAATGTATGGCAGTGGTCATGGCTCACCTGAGATGTTTAAGATTCCAGGTGCTTCCATACCTAGACAATTAGCTCCTCACCACCACCACCACCACCAGGCTTCAACTCATTCAAGCCAGGGACTCCACTCTGTCATTCTGCAGCCAGCTGGGCATTACAGTAAACTCAGAAAAATCTGCCTTGTCGCCATCGCAACATACCGTTTTTATCGATAAGAACTGGACACGACCACCACCATGCTAAGACTTCCAGTACAAAGAGTCTTACTACTCCGTCAACAGGTCAGCATTCTGATATCCAAAAACAAGGCTCCAGCATCAGAAATTCTAAAGTTGTTAGGCATGATGGCAGCTGCAATTCTGGTCATACCGCTGGGTCGTATGCATATGCGGATACTGCAATGGCTGTTGTTCACTCAATGGTCTTACCAAGAGCTTCCCATGTCTCACCTGATAATGATCACAAACTCCTGCAAAAAGGATCTTCAGTGGTGGTTGACGCACTCATTCACAATTGGCCTCCGTGTCTCTTTTATGCTTTTCCACCAATCCCGTTGATACCCAAGGTTCTACAGAAAGCAAAAACTCTGGGAAGGACCATCATTCTAATAGCCCCTCATTGGCCTTGTCAGATTTGGTTCCCCTTCCTTCGACTTCATCTTTTGGAGGACCCTTAGATTCTGGATCCAGTACCAGACCTTCTGATGCACTCGTCAGGGGAACTTCATCCTTTTCTGCAGTCCCTGAAGCCAACAGCTTGGGTGCTCCAATTCCCATCATAGCCAGGTTCCATAACCTTTCTAATGAGACTAAACAAATTCACTTATCCTCTCATAAATCTTCTACGAGGAAGCTGTACCTTAGCAAATGGAAAAAAAAAATTCTATATCGGCCTCTAAAAACAATATTGATCCTTACCAAGCCCCTATGGCCTCCATTTTTAGAGTTTTTGACCATGATTTTCAACAAAGAAACTGCAGCAGCAACAGTTCATGTTCAACTTGCTGCCATTTCTAATTTTCATCTTGGATTCGAAGGATTTAATATTTAATTATCCAAAGCCTTTCTTAAAGGGACTTTTCATCTCAGACCACCTGTGAAATCTCCCTATTCCGCATGGAATCTAAATTTTTTGCTTTCCCACATTATTCTTCCTCCATTTGAACCAGCTTCCTCATGTGACCTCAATTTTTTGTCATGGAAGGCTATCTTTTAGTAGCTATTACTTCTGCCTGCAGAGTGATAGAGCTTTAAGCTTTGTCCATTAAGCCTCCTTACTTGATTTTCCATACTGACAGAGTCTCACTTCGAACAAACCCCTCCTTTTTGCCTAAGGTTTGCACTGAAACTAATCTTAACCAAATTATTGATTTGTCAGTTTTCTTCCCCAATCACTCCAACAATCTAGAATGCATGATGCACAAACTTGATGTTCACAGACAGCTCATATTTTACTTGGTTAGAACAAAATATTTTAGGAAATCGGAACAGCTTTTTGTTTCTTTTTCAGACTCCACGAAAGGTATGCCAGTGGCCAAAACAACTCTGTCTAAATTGTTATCTGATTGCATCATATTTGCTTACTCAGCTGTCAATATGCCTTTGCAACATAAAATTAAAGCTCACTCAACCAGAGCAGTTTCTACATCCTCTGCCTTTTCTGCTAGACTTCCTACTGATAACATTTGTGCAGCAGCCACTTGGTCAAGACCTCATACCTTTATCACTCATTACAAAGTTGACAGGGCCTCCTTTGGATCCACTGTCCTGAAAAATATACTCCCGTGAGCCACCCGAGATAGATGGTGCTTGGGACACTACCCATCAGTAAGAATGAACGTCGAGATAGAACAACTTCACATAAAGAAGTTATCACTTACCATAACGTTCCATGTGAATTGTTCACCTCGCCTTCATTCTTACATCCCTCCCTCCTACCCCCTCCTGGGATTTTAGAAGACCGAGATACTAGATCTTTCCTGGTCACTCAACCCTTCTATACTGTATCTTATGGAGTTATAGAATGACATATGGTATTATTATACACAGCAAACAAGATCTGAGGTAACTCTAGGTGCATCATGGGATAGGGACTTGGCCTCGAGCTGTTTGAAAACCTCGAGCTTTGTAGTAGGCCGACTCGGAACCGAGGGATCGGCTCCGATCCCATCAGTAAGAATGAAGGAGAGATGAACAACTCACATGGAACGTTATGGTAAGTACATAGCTTCTTTTCTCATAAGTCACAGGTCCTTTCAGCAGAGGGGTATATAGTCAGAATGAGAGATGCCAACGACAAGGCCGAGAGGATCGGTAGAATCAAAGGTCGTGAGAACCTGCCCTAGACAAGCCTTTCCAGCGATCCTGAACTGTTGCCCGACTGCTATCCTCTGGAAGCAGTCGGGGGACATTTCTCCTTGCACCCAAAAGCCTGGGAGGCCATCACAAATGAGAAATAAGTGCTAAGGATCATAGGCAGAGGATACTCCATTCTCTTTTCCAACATTCTCCCACCTAGGACTTTTTTAATTTGTTCATCAGTATCAGTAAGCTTCCAATTAATAGTTAAAATTCTTCTACTGATGTTAGGAGCTGGACCATATTTCATAGTCATGGTCTGTGGGCTCAGAGTTTACATATAAGAGCTTGCCTAATCTGAAGGAAAGATGAGAAAGGAAAGAGGGTATGTCCAAATGCAGGTCCTGTGCACAATGCAAATATATAAGTGTAGGTAGAAACTTGAAGTTGACTGCTTTTCCTTTTAATTTAAAATTAACAACACATATGACTTTAATTCTTAGGGTGTTGTTTATATTGCTTTTTACGAACATTGCAATTAATTTTACATAGGCAAAACACAATACGCTTTAAAGAAACACATTTACGAACATTATTTTGACCTAAAAAATAAGAATTAGAAAAATGCTGTGTGTGTACATTGAATTGTGCAGAAAATAAAAAGTTTTGTTTTTCATTTTAGAACAGGTTTTCTTAATCCTAGGGGTAATGCGTGGGAAGATAAACTGAAGCTCCTTGAACTTATATGGAAGATAAGATTAGATGCTTGCAGCCCCCTAGGCTTTGAACAGTATGGTGTCACTTAACAGTGCACTTTAAATTAAGGGCAGCCAAGCTTTAATTTCTTTCTTTTACATATCTTTATACCTGTTTGAATACACAATATAAATTGTGTATATATATATATATATATATATATATATATATATATATATATATATATATTTTTTTTTTTAGTTATATCTGCCTTGCCAGTATTATATAATATTTGACTGAAGAACTAAACCAAACTACTGACCAAGTTAGAATAAACAGAAATTAAATGAACTCCATTTAGATACAGCTGCAGCAATCCTGAATTACTGACAGCAGAAAAGACAAACTGAACCATGATTTAGCACTTTAGTTCATTTATTTTAATGGATGGAACTTCATCAGAAAATGTATGTTCTACTGTTCATCCTTCCTTTAAATCTAAAATCACGTGCAAAAAACATTCAAAATTACCCTGTCATAATGCTCCAAGTAAATCATGTGTTTATATAATCAAAACACCTTTTTCCAAATACTTTAAATAATAAATGATCAATAAATACATATAAATTCATGTACATTATTATTTATTTATTTATTGCATTTGTTAACTGTGTGATGTCCGACTGGGCTAAGAGCCCATTTTCAGCGGAGAGCCGGGGAGAAAAGTTCCGCAAGTTACAAAAATAAGCATACAGAAAATATAGTTGATACATTATAGTCAATACAGAATAGAATTAGAAACTAATTAAATATCAAAAACGTTTGAATTATTATTTTATTTTATTTTAAGAAGACACTTAATATTAATAGATTCATTCCCTTTCCCTCTAACACATCATTGCACCCACTGATAAACATGGTGAGATTTATTTGCTAGAGTACTGTGAAATTAAACTTTTTGAAATCATGACATTTTAAACTATGTTTAAACAAAGCATTGTTTTCTTCTTTAACTTTTATAGCCCTAATGTGTTCCCTAATTCTATGTCTAAGCTACCTAATAGTCTTGCCAGCATAGTAATGTAGGCAAGAACTACAGCCAGCCAAATGTAGAACATTCGTACTAGTACAAGTGTATCTATACCGACTTTTAATAACCAAAGTCAAATGTGGAAATTCAAAACTACTCAGTCTGCTTATATACCTGCACTGTTTACATCCTTTACAACAATATGTACGTACTCTACAACTCTAATAAATATTTCTAGAAATACCTCTTTCCAATAACTTTTTAATATTTTTAATCTTACAATTAAGTTGTGGAGAATTACCAAGAATTTTACACAATTCAACATTTCCTCTTATGATTCTCCAAATATTGTTTATTATATTTTTCTGTTGGCTTTCAATAAACATGGTAGTCTGTTCCATGCATCAGCTACTCTGTCAGAGAACCAGTTAGTACACTTCTCATTCCTATAGAATCTTCTACATAGGTTGTATGATAATTCTCTAGTACATTTTGATAACCCCAAATGTTTCTAGAAGTAGTTGTCTCTAAATGCCCTATATACTTGAATGATATCTCCTCTTAGATATCTGAAAGAAACACTGTATAAGTTTGGATATTTTAATCTTTCATAATAACATGTTTTCACATCCATGGATGCCTGATGTACTCTTTCCAGTTTACTCATGCTTGTTTTCTTATAGTGTTTCCATATTGTTATTCTATACTCAAATTTGGGTCTAATGTAACTAACAAACAATGACTTCATTTTTAATTTCCTAGACTTTATAAATCTTTTTATACAACCTATAGTTCTATAACTATCATTAACCAACTGTTTGATATGATTAGAAAAACTCATAGCCGAATCTCCCCATATACTCAGGTCCCTAAATGAGTCTGCAGTTTCAATCACTGTGTGCTGTATTAAATATTCACCTTTCAATTTATGTCTCTCAAATCTCATATGCTTAGTTTTTGATGTATTTATCAGCATATTATTCTCTTGTGCCCAAATGGTCAGTTTAGTTAAGTTATTTTGCACCCATGCCTTATCTATAACACGTGTAATCAGTTTACCCAATTTCAGGTCATCTGCATATAAAGTGTAGAACATCTCAGATGAAAAAGATAGGTCTGAAAGATAAAATCTAAACAATTAAGGGCTCAGGACAGAGCCCTGTGAGACACCCAGACTGTAACCAAGGATTTCACCTGTCCATTTGCTGTATGATACTTGCTATGTCCTATTTGTAAGCCATGCAGCTATCCGTCTTATCAAGAGTACATCAATACCGATTTGTGCTAATTTATTGATCAGTGTTTTGTGTATGACCTTGTTAAATACTGAAGTTAAATCTATATAAATTACATCACAACACAATTTTTCATTCATAACTGTTATTATATTTTTATAGAACATCCTGTTACAGGTGGTAATAGATCTTTTTTCAACATATGCATGCTGATATATGGTTTCAAGTCCCAACCTATCCAGTTCTGATAACAACTTGTCCAATATTACCTTCTCAATTATTGTTCCACAACATGTAAGTAGACTTAAGGGTCAATATGACTCTGAGTTTGTCCTACTCCCCTTTCCCTTGAAGACAGGTTGAATAAGCTCATGTCTCCAGTCTTGAGGAATCTCCCCATATTTATATGACCTAGTGAATAAGAGATATAATGATACCATAAGTTCTTGCTAAAGTGTTCTCAGGTTATTGTTACTAATTCCGTCTCTTCCCTGTGCTTTGTTTGGATCCATTTTGCGCAGTTCATTTCAATATAATCTAATTTGATTCCAGTGTCTGGAGTTACCTGGATGTCAGTAGGACAACTTATCACCCCTTTTCTGGAGACAAACTGTTTTGCATAAGATTTTGTAAATATGTCTATAATTTGTTGTGTCTGAAAATAAATTTTAGAATCTGCACAGTTTATCAGTTTGTGTGTCTTTACTCCTTCCACATCTTATGTATGTCTAAAAAGGTTCCCTATTTTGCTGAGTATCTTTATACAAGTTTTCTTCAAATGTTTCTTGATCTTGTTTCACACTATGCTTAATCTGTGTCCAGCTTGTTTATTTCAGTTTTCAAAGGTGGAGTTCGACCTGCCTTCCATTTCTTATATTTTTTTGTCTCTCACCTGAATCAGTTATCTTGTTCTTATGGAAATATATCCCCCTGATGTTATATGTCTAGATCCTGATGTTAAACCTTTTTTTTTTTTATTTTTTTGCACTCAATTTCATTTTCAAAACTTTCCACATTCCATCTGCAGTTTTCCTCTGAACACATCACTCCAGTTAGTTTTACATAGTGACTGTTTTGCTTCCATATAATCTGTAATTAACCTTCTGCGCACTGGTTTAGATTTCAGTTTGGCAGAATTATCTAGCAACAAATTGACCTTTATAACCCCATGATCACTGCACATCAATGGAGACAAAACTTGACCTGAAGTAACAGTCATTTCTTTAGGAACACAAACAATGTCTAGTATTTTCTGTACCTTGGTAGATGTTTTTACATTCGGAAGCAATTTTTATTCCTGAATATACATTGTGAATAATTTCCTTACTAACATTGTTGAATCAATATTATTCCAGTCTTTTTCTGGTAAATTTAAGTCCCCAGCTAATATTGTTTTTCCCTCCTGTGTTTGATGCAAGAAATGTATGAATTTCTCTAGGTCATCTGCACTTCACTTTGACGGTCTGTACACTCCAACAATTGTTATATTTTCCAGGGTTGTCTTTATTGTCACAGTTACACAGTCTATAGTAGTGGTGTTGTCATTGAACATGTAATGATCACACGTCCCGTAATTATCTTTAATCCCTATCATAACACCTCCAACTGATTTTGTGTTAGAATGTCTGTTACAGTAAAAACATTTATACCCTGACAGAACTGGTTTCCAGTCATTGTTCTTTAACCATGTTTCACAAACAATATCAACATCAGTGTTGTGGAAACATTGCAAATTTTCTAGTAAAAAAACTGTATTATTAATGTTTCTAGCATTAACAACCATCAGAGATGCATCAGATGTTGTTATCTGTGAAATGTTAAATTTTCGACCTGGCAAAAATCCTGCTTAGTGTTTGTCAAATTTTGCAAAATGTCTGCTGCAAAAATTTTCTTCCATGATCTTGAAAAATGCATGCCATCGTGTCTGTTTTGTCAAATATTGCAAAATATCTGCTGCAAAAATTCTCTTCCATGATCTTGACAAATGCATGCCATCGTGTCTGAACACATATGTACCCAAAACTAGGCTTGGTTGCGCTATAGATTTCCATTTTTTAAAACAGGACATTTTTTCCATGTAGGTATTTACCCAAAAAATCTTTTCACTCACGGTGATCTGACTATCCTTTCTATAGGTGATTTGCGAAAAATACGTCCTAACACCAGTACAAGCTATACTGTCTAAGAGGGCTGTCAGTTTCCTACTAACAGTCAGAGAATCCTTGCAAATGACATAATTTGTACCAACATGAGTAAAAATGGATCCGTACTTCCTTACATTAAGGCGTTCCAAGGCTTGTCTCATATCTTCTATTTTTTTTTTCCTGGCAAGCATAACACTAACCACGTAGTCGACATCTGTCTTTTTTTTTCTTTTTTCTTACAGTAATGTTCTTCAGTTCTTCCACATTCAATTTTGATTTCCTCCTTTTCACCTGCCTTCTACATTCTCTGCTGGAAAAATGATGCTTTTTTCTGTAGACTGAAGGTTTTCTGATAGAAAAATATCATCATTCTCTAAGCTGTGGGCTACATAACAAAGCAGTGTCCTTTTTTACTACGTATTTTCTTTCCTTTACAGTCATTAATAATTCTTTTTCTTCATTATTTGTTGTGAACGTCGTCGTTTCTTTCTTTTTTTGTTTCCTTCTAAACAAACTGGATCCTCAGATTGCTGAATACTTGCATCCAGAATTCCATAGTTGTCAGGGTCATTGTCTTGTTTCATAGGGATTGAATGATCTTTGCAGACAGTAGATGCATCATTTCCTAAATGTGTTCTATTTGTTCTATGCCTAACATTATATCTGATATTGTTCATCCTCGTTCATGCCTTATGTGTGGGTATCGGTTCCGACCTTGGAACCGAGCCGGCCATCTTCCAAGCTCGCGTCAGCTACAAACTCTCGAGCTAAAACTCTTACCCAGAATTCCCCTCTCCCTGTTACCTCAGATTTCATTTGCTGCATCGCCATTCGGCCATGTCAAGCTACTTATCTTGAGCTAAGTACAATTTTTTTTCGTCATACTAATCTAAAACAACTTTTTCTCACAGAAAAGTTACTAGATAGCTTTCTCTTCCCTTATCGCATTTAGCGGCTATCCCTTCTTGAATCTTTTCAATCCCCTTCCTCCTCTTTACCTCGAGGTAATTTCTTTTTACCATCGTTGGTAAACTCCTTTCCCCCTTACCTTCGGGTATTTCTTGTACCATTGCTGGTATTTTTTCTGGTTTTCCTTCTTTCCTAACATAACAGATAAAAAAGGTAGTCCAGGATTTAAGAGATGTTCAGATTGTGGCTAGAAATTACCTACTTCAGATGCACATTCCCTCTGTGTCTATTGCTTGGGTGTGCCTCATTTAACAGTTGACCCGCCCTGTGGGATTTGTAAGAATTTCTCTAACAGGACATTGATTGACAGAAAAAATAAATTGTTATTGAAGGGGCTACTTAAATCTCCCTTTTCAGAGGCTGTTTCTGGGTCGGAGGCTTCAACCCCTCCAAGATCCCTTAAGAAAAAGAGTGATGAACATATAAAGGCCAAGTCTCTTCCTTCGCCTGCGGCTGGGGACTCTCACCAACCGAGACCCAAGAAAGCTAAGCTTTCCACTTCAGCTCCAGCACTTTCGGTGCCTTGACCTTCGGCACTGAGGCCATCAGCACCACCTGCGTTTTCGGCACCGACTAGCGTGTCCTTTACCGTATCGGTACCGTGGGGCTCCTCGGTTCAGACTTCTCCACCGGCACTGACTATCCAGTTGATGCAGACTGTTACGACATCAGCTCCGACAACTTACCTGGCACCGACTACCCTCTCGGCACCGGCAATTCAGTTATTGGCAACAATTTTTTCGGTTCCAGCCTTAGCGCCGACAACCACTTTGGCACTGACCTTATCGTCTTTGCAGACCATGACATCGGTACCAATGATTTCCTCGGTGCAGACACCTGTAGTTCAATCCCTTGTAGCCCCGTTGTTTTCAGTGCAGACCTGCGAAGTAGGCACCGAGCTTGCTCCATCTTTGGATAGACCTGACTCCCCCTCAGCCATGTCCATGAAATCCACCAGAAGCCTCTCTGAACATGATGCGTTACGTCTTGTGGATCAAGTGCTTTTGGCCAGAGGTATCCCGCCCTCCCAGGACCTATCCTTCCTTGCGAGGTGATCACCCTTTGCCAAAGACCCCTACTTATTCTCCTCCTTCATTGCCTTTGAAGCCCCTTGATATAGCAGTCTTCCCCCACTACGGTTCCCTTTATGGACCTCACTAAGGAACCGCAGTTGCCTTCATGGCATGAGAATTTTGCTTTGACCCAGGATGTCAGCTGTGGAGTACGTAATTTGGTGTTTCACAGCCATCCAGGGACTCCGAGTCGGCAGGCTGAGCTACTTAGGAGAGGGGTGACTCCTGTCCTGGACACTCACCCCTCTTCAGGTGGACCGGCCTTCCAGCTAATGGAGAAGACTTTGGCGTCGGCTGGCGATCCTGCGCTATCAATCTCCCTGCCCTCCTCTGGACAGCACTGTACACAAATTGCTCCTGGCGGACACCTGGCGCAAGGGCCTTAGGATATACTCCCACAGGAAACCCCTTTTGTGCTGTCTTCCCCAGCTTCTCCCTCTGAGGAAGTTCATCAAAAAAGCTTGTGCAAGAGGAAGCACATGGACTCCACAGAGGAGTCCCTTACCGAAGACACAGACTTTGATGATGGGCAAGGGTTCCCTTGCTCATCCTCTGAGGTATCCTTTGGTTATATTCTTGACATTCTTAAACAGAGAGGTGACTGGCAGCCCTCAAACCCGACCTTTGAAGAGTCTGTGTTCCTGCAGGCCTTTCGCGCCCGAACCCCTACCTCCTGGGTTACTACACCTGCCGGCGAGCTGGTCCGGCTCATCGTGCAGCATGCGTGGAAGACTCCTGACAACATTGAGGCCATTCCCCAGAGGCCAGATAAAATTTTGTTCCCTCCTGCTACTGACCCTCTTTGGTCCAAAGGTCTTCCTGTAGATGCTTTGGTGGTGGCGGTCGCAACTAAGAAGCACCTGGCGGAAGAAAGACTGTCCATCCACCCAACAAAGTGTCCTGGGCTCTGGACAGAATAGGGAAGCGTACTTTTGCATCAGCGACCTTTGCAATCAGGTCCCTGAACTATATGGCACACTTTACCAGGCTTCAAAGAGATTTAATTTCTGAGCTCTCTGAAACTTTGGCTGGTGACGTGTCTGATGAGGTCCGTGACAAAGTGGCCTCTCAGCTGGCCACCATTTATCGATATCTAACTCCTGCATGTGCCTGATATCTCACTCATCAGAAGGAGCAGCTAGAGCGGCGAGTTCAGGCATTGTTCTGAGATGACACGCCTGGGATGCGCTTATGTAATTTCACGGAATCCTTCAAGGCTTCCTTTCTCAATGCTCCCATCGAAGCCTCTTCATTGTTTGGACCCAAGGTTAAAAGCACACTGGCCAGATGTGAATAGGACGGTAAGACCCTTTCTGCCGGGGGTGTCCATTATTCTTCCCCTCAACGGGCTTTCTTCAGAAACCAGAAGAGTGGGAAGATATGGTACAAAAAGTGTCAGGGTCCTTTCTGTGACAAACAGGCCGAGTTTTCCCCTAGAGGCAGAGGGGGAAACTCACAGGGAAGATGCCCTTTTTGGGGCAGAGGGGGTCCGCATAACCAGGGTTCCAGGGACTCTTTTCCTGGCCAATCCTACCAGCGCTAATGAAGAGCAGCCCAACTGCCTTCCTCTGGAGGTGGTTGGGGGTCGTTTCTCTTTGTATCCTTCTGTCTGGCTAACCATCACCACCGATTCTTGGGTACAAAGGATAATAACCAGAGGTTATCATATTCCCTTCGATCTTTGTCCCCCCCCCCCAATAAACTTACCCGACGTTCCACTCAGTCAAAGGGAAGAAGCAGCATTAGAGATATCAAAGCTGCTAAGAAAAAGAGTCATCCAAATAGTCCCTCCAGACCAGATAGGATCCGGATTCTACTAAAGATTATTTTTGGTGCCAAAGAAAACCGGGGACTGGAGACCAATTTTGGATCTCAGTGTATTGAACAAGTTTGTAAGAGTACAAAAATTCCAGATGGTCACAATACAGTCTGTCCTCCCGCTTTTGGAGAAAGATGATTGGATGTGCTTGATAGATCTTCAAGATGCTTACTACCACATAAAAGTGGACAGGCCATCAAGAAGATTTCTGCGCTTCCGTGCTGGAGCCAGTCCCTACCAGTTCAGAGTACTGCCCTTCGGATTCTCTACAGCTTCCAGGGTGTTCAGAAAGTGCATGGCAGTCGTCACAGCTCACTTGCGACTACAAGGATTCCAGGTGCTTCCACACTCTGTCGAGAGGCCATGAGGATATGGCAATGGGCGATGGCTACCAACCGTTTTCTTCTAGCAATGCACATTCCCTGGAGTTCCAGCGTGATAGCAGACAGACCCAGCAGGTGCATTCTACAACCTCATGAGTGGTCCCTGAATCCCTTGATAGTGGTGGAGAATTTCAGCCGCTGGGGTCTTCCTTGCTGCGACCTCTTTGCATCCCCGACCAACTAGAAATGCAGCAACTTCTTCACCTTGATTCCCCCTCTGGGACAGTCACCCAGGGTCACTCTAGTCCACGATTGGCCCTCAGGTCTACTTTATGCATTTCCACCTCTCCTCCTCATTCCCCAGTTTCTGAAGAAAGCCCGCCGGTTGAAGAGCAAAGTGATCCTCATAGCACCATATTGGCCTCGTCAGATTTGGTTCCCCTTCCTTTGGCCTCACCTGCTAGATCAACCGTGGATTCTCCATCCAACCCCGGGGTTTATCTCCCATCCGCAGAATATGATTCACCCCAACTTGGACAGCCTGAAGCTCACAGCTTGCCTCCTCCAATTCCCTTGATTGCCAAGCAGAATGATCTTTCTTTGCCAGTACGTGACATTCTTATTGCATCTCATAAGTCTTCCACCAGAATTACTTATCTAAGCAAGTGGAAAAGATTTACCTTTTGGCTGAAAGAAAAGCAGGTAGATCCTTTTTCAGCATCAGTGTCGATAGTACTGGAGTATCTAGCCGACCTATTTCAATCCGGTCTATCGGCCTCTACCATTAGAGTTCATTTGGCTGCAATATCTAATTTCCATGATGGTGTCCAAGACTCCTCTCTTATGTCACAGAAATTATGCAAGACCTTCATAAAAGGTGTGAATCATCTAAAACCCCCTTTTAGAGAAACTGTTCAACCATGGGACCTGTCATTAGTCCTACAAGCTTTGACAATGCCACCTTTTGAACCAGCTTCTTCTTGCGATCTCAAATACTTGTCATGGAAAACCTTGTTTTTGGTCACGATTACTTCTGCCAGACGTATCTTTGAGCTTCAAGCCTTATGCATCGAGTCCATATTTGATTTTTCGTAGAGATAGAGTGTCATTGAGAACTAATCCTTCCTTTCTGCCAAAAGTGATCTCTGAAATGTCCATTAATCAAACCATTGAATTGCCAGTTTTCTTCCCCAACTATTGAAACAAAGGAATGTATTGCCTACATACCCTAGATATTCACAGGCAAATTCGCTTCTGCTTGAACAGGATTAAGGCCTCTCGTAAATCAGACCAGTTATTTTTGGCCTATTCTGGACCTAGATTAGGATGTGCTGTTGCTAAGGTCACATTGGCTAGATGGTTGAAAGACTGTGTGACCTTCATTTATACACAACGTAATATTCCATTACCTCCTACCATAAAGGCTCATTCTACAAGGTCGGTGGCAACTTCTGCTGCCTTCCATGCCAGAGCTTCTTTACATGACATCTGTGCAGCTGCAACTTGGGCTACTCCTCATACCTTCATCAGTCATTACAAATTGAATTTGGCCTCCAGGGGAAGAGCATCTTTTGGTTCTATGGTGCTCAGGAATGTCATTCCATGAGAGCCTCCCAGGAATAGAGGCAGCTGGGGACTCTGTCCCACATGTAAGGAATGAACGAGTATTAACAATATCAGATAAAGAAGTTATGTCTTACCATAACTTTCCATCTGTATTGTTGATCCTCGTTCAGTCATTACGACCCTCCCTCCTTCCCCCTCCTGTGGCTTCTAGTGGATCTCACCATCCGGTTCTATTAGGTCATTTGACCAGAGGTATCCTCTACCTTCTATTGACTTGCAAACTCAATGTGAGGTAACAGGGAGAGGGGAATTCTGGGTAAGAGTTTTAGCTTGAGAGTTTGTAGCTGATGCGATCTTGGAAGAAGGCCGGCTCGATTCCGAGGTCGGAACCGATACCTACACGTAATGACTGAACGAGGATCAACAATACAGATGGAACGTTATGGTAAGACATAACTTCGTTTTATCTCATCAGTCCAGTCATTAGTATATGTAACAACAGTTCTCCAAGCCATGCTAATTGCACAAGTGTAAGCATAATCAAGTCTAGATTTACTTTTAACAATGGTAAGAAAATCACCCAACTTTTGAAACGAGGAACACAGATCACCAGCGTTATCAGCTGTTACCTTTAAATATGCATAGCATTTATTACACTGTACAAGATATTTGTGCATTAACAACTCATTAATTGCATACTCATTTAGGGAATCCATATTCACCTTGAAATGAGTAAAATATTGTAAAAGAAAAGAATAATCAAAAACAGTAACCACAGAATTCAAAGAGAACTTAAATCAACTTCTATGGCAAAAAAGTTCACACCAGCAATATACAACTAAATAATACATTAAGTACAGTAAAGTTGTTCTAACCATACAAGTTCTGCAAGCCAGCAAAAATTGTAAGTCCTTTACATCGAGTGCAAAGCAGCTTCTGCTCACTATCGCTCACAGTCGCGCTATAAGCAGAATGAGTAGTGTAGAATTTCCACATTTGAATTTGGTTATTAAAAGTCTGTATAGATACACTTGTACTAGTGCGAACATTGTATATCTGGCTGTCTGTAGTTCTTGCCCACATTATTATGTTGGCAAGACTACTAGGCAGCTTAGATGTAGAATTAGAAAACGTATTAGGGCGGTAAAAATTTAAATGAAAAATTGCTTTGTTTAAACATTCTTGCTTTCCCCCAAGGTTCACTGTCTTGTTTTTTGGTTACCATGTGTGGGGTGTTCCCTCACATGGCGAACCAAAAAAATGTACAGTTCGCAGAAGTTGTTTGTACCATTTCTTTTAATTGATCTGCACCTAATGAAATAATGGTCAGTCAGTAGACATGTAGGAGTTGTCTATTTTGCCAGTTGCTTCTTTTCTCTTCTGTAGCTATTTTTTTCATTTTTCTGTCTTGGCCAAATGGAATAGGAAGATATATGTACACTTGTCGTTGACCCATTTCTATAAAAACAAAGTGAAGTTAGTCTGAGTTGTGCTTTCCTTTATAGTCAGGTTTTAATCAGATAACGTTGATTGTTAAACTTCCTTATATCTTGCCTAATGAGATGCCCAACTGCTCAAGAATTTTAGCCAGAATTCTGTCTGCTGCCTGAGGCTAAATCTCATTCACTTTTGAATACACACCCTCACATTGCTGTACTTCATGGGTATTTTGAGAATACAAGATTACGTAACAGTTGAATGTTTTGCATTTAAACTTCCTGTGCATGATGAGGAAGAAAGGTTTTTAAATTGACTGCTGCTGTATGTGAATTCCTGAATAAGCTACACTTAGTGATAAGATGGAGCAATTTTGCTTTCTTAGTTAGTTTTGTCAGCAGTCCCATTTTTTCTTTTTTTTTTCTTTTTGCTTTGCCACAGGACCTCATTTAGTGTTTCCCTGCCTGTACTCAGTGAGCCCATTCCTTCGACAGTGGTGGAAGCCAGGCTTTCCTGGGCTAGGCAAGCACCCTTCAGCCCTTTCATTCCTGCCCTGGAAGCTCATTTTGTTCACCAGTTCTCCCAGTTGTGAGAGATGGGTGGTGGAGACCACCCATGCTGAATCCTCAGGTGTTTACATCTGTGCACAGTGACAGTGCATGCTCCCTAGACCCATGTTCCATGGATGCAACACCTTGTGCTTTCACAAGGTGTCAGTAATACTGCCTCCCTACATCCAGGATGGGCCGGCTGGAAGTGCTTTCTCACTCCCATCCTCCTCAGCTGGCGCCTGCTGGCACTTGTCCCAAGTTCACCTGCAAGTAGTCATAGCTTTATCCCCATGTGCCACAGAGTTGGCTGTTTTTTCAGCAGTGTCGAGGACAAAATAATTGGTACTTGGTGTCGTTACAGTTGCCAAATTAAATATATTATCTTTTTCAAGTTTGTATAATGTTTACAGAATTTCATTTTTATAGTAATTCCATAAATGTGATGTATTGTACACTAAAAATGATACAAGCTGGCAGCCAATCAGATTCATACATGTCCCTAGGTGCCTCCAGAAGAGACTGCTAGTCACAGAGATTCTTTCACATTGCAAGACCTTAGATCTCACACAGTCTACATTGTCTCCATACGTTGCATGAAGATGGATGGAAAAGGGTATTGGAGTGACTGGAGTGAAGAAGTGAGTGGACTCACACCAGAAACTAGTAAGTAAAACTTCTATCACCTATTTTCCTTCCTATTTTTCAGTTGATTTTTGGAACTGATTTTAACTTTTCTGAACAGTTTTGGCAGTGTGTTTTCCACAGTGCTTGTCATACTAATTAGGAGATGCTGCAAAGAAAAAAAATCATAATTACTTAAAATCCAGATAGGATGTTGGGTTGGAATAATGGTTAAGGAGCTTACCACGCAGACACAAAGTACCAGGCTTGATTTCTCACTCTTGAGGGAAATTGGCTAGGCTTAAAATGGCCCACAAGGTCATCTAGCCTAATACTTACGAACCTAATCAGAGTAGGTATTTTTGCAGATTTTTTATGTAGGATTGTGATCCATAAGCCATTAGTGATGACACATGCCAGTCTGTAAAATAAAATTTGTCACAGAAGTCCTTTTACTAGAACTTCTTGGTCAGAAAAAGATCATGTTGTGTCTAGTGTACCAGCATTTGAAAAGCATCGCTAAGAGTAGAAGACAGCAAGAGAACATCATTAATTCTTATGGTTGAAGAATGCTGAGTAAACACACATTTGCAGCCTTTTTTGGGACTGAAATATAAATGCAGTGGTAGATATGAAGCAGCCCAGTGCCTCACTAAGTTGTGGCATGCCATATAGCTTTTTAACATTTTACTGGGGAAAAAATTACTGGAAGAAAAACCCGCAGTAGAAAAGCTTGGAGTAGTCATTGAATCCCCAAATGACTTAGCCATTCTACAGGATGGTTTACCCCAAATAAATAACAGGTGCCAAAGTCATGGACTGAAACTAAATGCCATAAAATGCACTGTTGTATCCTTTGGGAAGTCACCTACCCTCGGGATCTACTATATTGACTGTATGTTCCTAAGAGTTGACTCAGTTGTTACAGATTTGGAAAATTATGTGGACAATGACCTAACTTTTGGCCAACATGAGTCCATTGTCATAAGAAATGCCGTCTGTATTGCATAGCTTATAAACAAAGGGATTATGTTCTAGATCTAGAGATGTCATTTACTTTGCTTAGCTCTCATTAGGTCAATCATTGAGTATAATGCCCCGTTTGGCATTTATCTGTTCAGGCACATACAGTAACTGGAACACCCAAGGATACTAGGCCTAAACAATATGTCCTACATGGACTGTCTCAGACCTCTGTCACTATACTCGGTCTGCTGTAGACTGCTAAGAGGTGACCTGTGTCTTGCATACAAGACATTCTCTGACCCAAAACTGATAGATTGCACATCAGCAAGGCAAGTGGCATCAGAAATACTCAGTCTAGGGATCTAAACCTCTTTTGCAACATCAGCAGAACAGTTTGGAAGGACAGGTATATCTTGGAAAGTATACCACTGACCTGGAACAGACTCCCCATCCATGTAAAACAAATCTCACCCCTGTCCATATTCAAGCACAGTTTGGATCTATGGATGGGAAACTGAAAATGTACCCCAGGACTTTTCTCTGTACTATGTATGGACAGAGCAACTCCTAAATGCTTAATCCCATGCATGAGTCCCCTTAAATTATCCATGGTATGATCCCAATTATTCTCATTAGGGGAAAAATATAATTATTGATCATGGGATGGGTAAGGCTGTTCTTACAGCAAATGGGTTAGGTTAATTCAAGCATCAGAAAGGAAATTGGCTAGTCTTAAAGTGACCCACAACGGCAGCTAGCCTAGTACTTTGCCTATGAACCTGAGTAAGTGAACTTACTTATATGTATGTTTGATAGTACTGCATTAGATATCATATGTATGTCAGTGATGTCTTTGATCTGGCAGAAGTGTAATTTTTTTCTTTGGTTAGCACTGTGCCAAAGTATGTAGTAGGGCAAGAGTAGTTGCTAAGCTGTATGATTTGATTTGCTTTTGTATGGTATAAATGTAATCTTTCTTTGTTTAGCTGCTGTGGGTGAGATTCCTATGGGCAAAACTAGCTCCAGAAAACTCTGTTCCTCTTTGCTGATGTTAAAAGAAAAATTTATTATGTTGTTGTTGTGTCTTTCCGCTTTTCCCGGTTAGGGGTCACCACAGCGGAACTCCGGTCCGCTAATGATTGGCAGTAGATTTTTACATGCCGAGTTGCCAGCCCTGACGCACAACCTTCAATGAAGTTACGCCCATTCACGCATGTCTCCAGACAGAAGACGCTCTAGCTGAGAATCGAACGGGACAACATCTTACTGTGAGGCGACAGCACTACTGCAGCACCACCACCGCAGTTTGCTGTATGAAAAAAAAATCCCTTAGAAATGCAGTATATTGACTTTAACAGGCATTAAATGTTTGTATTGAAAGTCACACCACCATGGGACTATGCTGTTTACACCAGTGATGATTAAAGGAAAGATGTTAATAGTTCATGAAGTTTTGTAGAACTGTGGAAACACAGATTCTGATGGCAGATAAGAACTGTTCAGCCAACCTGATGTACCCAGTTCTTCAATTTGGAAGGCTTTTGTGGAAATATGGAAACACAGATTTTGATAGTAGTTAGTAATTTTGTGGGTCTTTTAATGTGCCCATTTCCCTACCTCCTCAATAAGCGGCTGTTCATGCTTATTCTAAAGCATTCCTCTTTCTTTTTTCTGCCTATCCTATCAATTGCCTCATTTGATTTCCATGTATTCCTAAAATCTGTCACTATTTGTGATGATGCAATCTCTTCAAGAAGGTTTTTCCTCCCTGAATATAAAGCATCAAATTTCTTTGCATTTCCAATTGCCTGTACTCAAAATACTATTAATACATTTAATTTAACAAGAATGACTACATTTAAACATAAAAAACTGTTATATTGGTATTGATTACTAGACAATGGGAAGTTACAAAATGTTGACCGTATCATTAATAAGTTTGAATTAAGCAAAGATATGTGGTTAGAAATTCAAAATTGTAGACAGTTGAACATAAGATTAATCTAATGCAACCAACAGTTAGAAATTATTTTCCCGTATTCATTGATTTACTCATTATTCTAATGCACCAGAATATAATTGGGAAGGGACTTCTATCTAAAATATATAAGGTACTTAAGAAATCAAAAGTATGTCACAGAGAAAGCTGTTGGGATTATTTTAGACTTGTTAATAACTCCCCTAAGTGAAGATGATAAAAAATAACTAATACGCCAATCTTCAAAGCAAACTACTTCATCACTAAGATGGAGGATGTGGACGTTTTTGCATAGAACCTTTATCACACCACATAAAGTTGAATTGATGTATAATAAAAACATAGGATGCTAGAGATATAAAGTAAATGTTAAAGCTGACTGCAGCCATATGTTTTACATTTGTATAAAACTTAAAACATATTGGGATAATATGAATTCTGACTTACAGTCCATTTTTAATGATACATTTAGGCTGACCAAATTTCTTATTTTATTTAATACACCTATTCCCACTTGTGTCACAAAAATAAAATATCCTCTTTTATGGAAAATCTTAACATTAGCAAGAAAAGCCATCACCAAGAACTGGAAGAATCAGACGACTCCTACTATGAAGGAATTTGTACACTTGGCAACTGAAGTTTGTCATCTTGAACTTATCACGATCAAGACAAGAACATCTAGAATCACGTCTTCATATAATATATGGTTAAAAGTCAAAGATCTGCTGGATATACAGACCTTAATAATTAACTAACAACTACTCATCCTATTTCTTTTTCTGTTTAAAAAGCTTTGTTTTACAGTAGACACCATTGTAAATAGTTATTTTAGTCTATTATTATTTTTTTTAGATGTGTATATTTGTATTATAATGTTTTTATTGTCCTATATTAATGTTTTGTTGTTATAATTTTCAGTAAAAGCCTTTGCAAAAAAAGACTTTTCCAATTATTCACTACCCTTTTTGTGAATTGTTGCCCCCCCAACATATTTTAGAGCCTTCCTCTTTGTATGTTTAGACTGTGACCTTTTGTTTACATACATCTTGTTTTTGATAGACTGTACCCAACAGGACTGTATGTGTTACTTTAAGATGCTTAAATGCTTCATCTGTCTAATTCATTCCTTTGTGACTTACTCTTCCTTTAAATGGATTCTGGTGAAGACCATGCTCTATTTTTGCTGCCCCTCTTCCTCTCTGTTGAATTTAGTTCTTCAGAACTGCACACACTGCTCCACATAAAATCCCACAGGTTGTACAGAGGAATAATACTATCTTGTTTTGTGCTTGCAATGACTTTTCCTGCATGGGCCAGTACATTCCTGTCCTTCTTTGCTACTCTGCTGTATAGCCTCCTACTTATAGTCTATAGATTGTGTGGTATGAGTACATCCATCCCTTTCTGTCTTTGTTGCTGATTAATGTGCCCCAAAAGTATTATTTTATATATTTTTGTATTGAATTTAAGCTTCCAAGTTTGAGAAAATTCCCTCAGTTTTTGCTGTCCTTTTCCAGTTTTTTTTTTCTACCTTTCTATTACATCATTAGCAAAAAGCACAATTTTCCTTTTAAACCTTCTGCATTGTCATTTGTATTGATAGCAAAAAAGATTATGATATACAGCTAATAACCATCCTGTTGTCTTCGTGGATTTCATTTTCGGTGACCTGTTGAGTCATTTTTGCCTGACCAGTTTTTTATCCGTGTTAACTCTCAAGAACCAATTTCAAGGTTGTACTGTTTGTTCATTCTCAACTTTTGTGATCTTATATACACAGCTGGCATTAGGAACCCACAAAACCTGTAACTGCAGAAGCTCCTCTGCCACTGCACGACAGTTTGGGGTCATCAACAAAGTTGCAGTTCATTTGTGGGGTGTTAACAAAAGCAGACATTCCTGTTCAATGATCAGTAACAAAATGGCCAGTGTACTAAGTAGAAACACAGGCTGTAACATGCATTTTAACATGGATAACCTTCATTTTAGATTAGATTATGCCTGTGAGTGCAGATGTTGATTTCGGGCAATTGTGCCTGTCTGATGGGTTAAAATTCATGTGTTAAAATGTACATAGTTCAGTATTTATAGGAGATGGGGGTGTTCTGAAGACGTTTCTTATTTGTGGGTTTTCAGTAAAATAAAAAAAGTCTTGAGAAATGTGACATAGTTTCAATTGGAGATGTGATGAAACAACTGTGTAAAAGATCATCCTACCAAGCATTAGTTTGTGCTTTTAAGACAAAAGTTGGAAGTACACATTAAAAAAAAAAAACTGTCTTGCATTATAAGTGGTAACAGTGGCTTTTTATCATAATGGCTACTCTACCCAAAGTATCTTGGTATGTAAATGGCCTTACAGGTGTAGACATAAAGGAAAGATTATTGAATTATGTTAAGAAATGCAGACTGTAAATAGCAATGATACAGGAGAGACGTTTGGAAAGACATGAGCATGTGAATTTGACATAAAAAGGATTTGTGAATGGATATTCAGCAGAATGTCAGGGTCAAAAGAAAGGGGAGTAATAATATAATAATATATTATAATAAATACTACGGTAGGGCTAGCCACCTGGTGGTGTAAACCTTGGCTCTAGATGATTGTCACTGAAGAAATGACACCCCGACCCCTTATCCAAAAATGGAATAAAGGGGTTGTGGAGGATGGATATATATATAATAATAATAATAATTGCCCCAGTAAATCACACTAAGCTCCTTGGGGTCACAATAGACAATGACCTTAAATTTGCCAAACACCTGGCACTAGTAATCAAAAAGGTCTACTTTAAGTTAGGCTCGCTATATAGAATTAAGCCCTTCCTAACTAACACCACCAGACATTCCATCTGTAGAACACACGTACTCTCTACCCTCTTGTATGCCTCACCAGTATTTACAAGTGTAAGAAAATTTGACTTAAATAGTTGGAGTCCTGCTATAATAAAGTAGTCAGATTTGCTGCTAACCATCCACCTAGATTGCATCACTGTTCAGCACTACACCAGCTTAAATGGTTGGAACTTCCTAATATATCAACTTTGTAAATAATGTAAATAATGTGAATAGTTTTCTTCTTCAAAAACTTGCATGTTAAGCAAGCATATCCAGAATTCCTCTCTTTATATATGTAACTGACTTCCTCACTCAACACTTCAGTGCCATTGCTCAAAGGAAACTGTATAACCCTTAATCTCTCTCTCTCTATGAATTCTGCTAACTATGCTTGTGAATATTCTTATTTTTTAACTCTCTTTACAATTTTATCTTGTATACTCCTGTATTTTATTGTAACTGAATTTGTACAATGCTTTCTTGGAGCTTTTCTCCCTGGGCCTCCACTGAAAACGGGTCATGTTGGCCCAGTGGACTTCCCCAGTAACCAAACTGGAAATAAATAAAATATTGACCTTTAACCAGCTATCCCTAGCACACTGTACCCTGCACCACCTGGACAACTGCCCAGCTCTTAGTGACCTTGTTCAACCCCATACCAACTGTAGGCAACTAAGATCCTCTCAGAAACTCCTACTGAAGGTAACTAAATCCAATAATAGTCATGGTGACTCCCTATACTCCAACAAAATATCACAATCTTGGAATATTATGCCTCAGAACACTCAATATGACCAACTCATGCAAATTCAAGATACTGCTTAGACAACACCTAAACAACACCTAGCTCTACTCTTTCACTAAACCAGGCTAAACTCCCTCCCTTTCTGTTTCTTTAAAATGTTTCTCTGCCACTACAAAACCTCCATATTTTTCCTGTTGTATAGCTCTACTCTTACCAGCATCCCTATATATGTAAAGCTTTTTTTTTTCTTTACTGCCTCTGTGTTATGTTTCATATTGGTAAACCTACCTCTGGTTATATCACAACTTGTCTATTGTATAACTCCTTTACCAGAGTATTTTGCAATGTACCTTCTTTGTATCACTGTTATTACTGTATGTAATTGACTTCATAAATATGCTTATAAGTCTTTAACACTGTTATAACTGTTATTTTTGTCATAATGCTGTGGAGATTGTCTCCCTGGGCCTCTTCTAAAAATGGGCCAACAACCCAGTCAGACTTCCCCGGTAAACAAATGTAAAATAAATAATTAAAACAATACTTAGTACTGATTACTAGAAGAAATCCAATAGTGATGGAAGAGGGAAAAAGACAGTAATGATAGATTTGTGGTAGTAAGGGGCTATTGACAAGGGAGGAGGACTACACTGGCATGGATTTATCACCAGAAACTGCTGTCATGGAGCTTAAGAAAATTATTAGAGAAATAATCATCTTTCAACAGGGGAATATTACTTATATGGGGAATGGAGCTTATGTTTCACAGAAATGTGCATTTAATTGAAAGCTTTGACAAGCATCCAATAACCATTTCAGATAAAGATAAAAATTCAGGTTAATGAAGTAAAAATGAGAAACTGAAGCCTTCCCACCTACCTGTTGAAAAGAGAAGAATTTAAAGAATGGGTAGGGGAAATTAATAAAGAATTATTAGGGAAGATAGAAATTTCTGCAGAAGGAATAGCTAGTGAGTGTCATAAAATAAAAATCCATCCACAGCCCTTTTTTCTCATTTTTACACATAGGTCAGGGTGTCATATTAACAGTGACAGTCATCTAGAGCCAAGGTTCACACCACCAGGTGGCTAGCCATGCCATGATTGCATATTTTATTTTATTTTTTAATGGCATAAAATGAAAATAGAGTTCAAAGGAGTAGAGCAGAAATAAAACGAGAAAGTGATATGGTTAAGAAGTAATAGGAATTATTTAGAGGGGATGACAAACGCTAAAGTATTATTGAATAAGGGGGAATCTTAACAGAATAAGAAGAGGAGCAACCTCAGAATGCTAAGCAGAAAATAAGGGAATATTTTGGATAATATGTGTGACAATGTGAGGTATTGCCAGCTATACTAGGAGAAGCAGGGCAGTGGATGTGTAACATATGCCAGCATAGCTGTCTGGAATTGTGTAAAGAATTAGTTTCATAGTTTCATAGTTTAGTACTAGGCTATCTGCCCTGAGGCATTTGTAAGCCTAGCCATAGTGATGTGGCTTTCGCCACCCCATGAAATGGTACAAAAATGCACAGAATAGATTTAGAATACTGTGCCTCTGTCTAGTAGTGACACAGTGAAAGTCCCCTTATATAATAGAATTAGTTTACTGTGCCCCTGTCTAGTAGTGACAAAGATGTCACCCCTGGGGTAAACTTACGATCTCCCATCCACTCATCAAGATTTCTCTTGAAGAGAGTCAGTGAGGGGCTCTGCCTAACATGAACTGGGATCTTGTTCCAGAGCATGGGAAGCCTCTGGGTTATGAATCTATCCCTCCAGCATGTTCTATTCATACTTGTGCTGAGGTTTAAGTCTTTAGCTCTCGTGGTTCTGATGGATTTGGATTTATTTTTTGAGGTGGAGCATGTCCATCAGTTCCTGATTGGACATGGCCTTGTACGTCAGGCAGAGATCACCTCTGAGCAGGCGGTATGCTACTGAATAGAGCTGGAGTTTCTTTAGTCTGGCAGAATAAGACATATGTTGGAGACCCTTGATCCTCTTGGTGAGGTACTTTTGTGGTCTCTCCAGCTGTTACAAATGCCGGGTGAGGTACATACCAAATGGGGCATTGTACTCAATCATGGGTCTGATGAGGGAGGAGTATAGGGGTACAATGACATCCTTGGATCTGGATGTGAATCCCTTCATGATAAGGTGTGCAAGGTAGAATGTCTTTCTAACCATTTTGGCAACGTGGGTGTCAAATGAGAGGTCGCTGTCGACTTGGGTCCCTAGGTCTCTGATTACTTTTTCCGTACTTAGTGGGTTGCTGTCTATGTGATAATTTGTGGGTACTTTGTTTTTCCCAAAGGGGATGACTATACATTTTTTGGCATTTAGTTTAAGGCCATGACTCCAGCACCAGTTGTCCGTTTCTGTGAGGCCTTTTTGTAGGATGTATGTGTCCGCTGGTGTATTGACTATGGCACCTAGTTTGCAGTCATCTGCGAACTTTGTCAGCCACAACCCTCCCATGTTTGCTTTAACATCTGAGAAATAAATGCCGAACAAGAGGGGTCCCAGGACAGATCCCTGTGGGACACCACTTGTGACTGGCTTTGAGTCTGACATTGCTCCAGCGAGTTTAACTTTATGGGTTCTGTCCTTTAGCCAGTTTGCAACCCATCTAGTGACATAAGGGTTTACATTTAAGCTGTTGAGCTTATCTATGATGCCTGAGTGGGGTATTGTGTCGAAGGCTTTAGCCAAGTCCAGGTAGGCTGTATGGACTGCTTTGCCCTCATCAATGGCTCTAGTGACTGTTTCGAAAAAGTCAACCAGGTTCAAAAGGCAGGATCTGCCCTTTACAAAGCCGAACTGGGTGGGGTCAAGTGTCTGTAGGTCCCCAATGTCTTTGTTTATGAGTTCCATAATGATTCTTTCCATAGCTTTGCAGACCAGGCAGGTTAAGCTTATGGGGCGGTAGTTCCCAGGGTCTGTAGAGGTACCCCCTTTGTGGAATGGGACCACTGTTGCTGTACGCCAGTGTTCAGGTACATATCCTGTAGTAAGGCTAAGGTTAAATAGCATTTTTATGTGCGGGTTTAGCTCCTCTTGGAGTTCACTTAGCACGCAACCCGGGATACCGTCAGGTCCCATTGATGCTGTGTTTTTAGCTTTGCTGAGGGCGGCTCTCACCTGGACATCTGAGATGACAGGGAGATTACATTCAGCTGGGATAAGTATTTCTTCTTTTGGGGGTGAGGGAGGGGAGAAATTTGCACTGAACCTGTCAGCCAGAATGTTGGCAATATCTGTGGGTATATCAAACTGATTTGTACAGATGCTTGTGTTGAAAAATGTGTTTGTAAAGTTGCTTGTGTTATGTACCAACAGTGTACCCTGCTGGACAGAAAATGAAATATATGTGCATTATTATAACTGATTAAATGTAAAAGTTTTAACAGAGGATACTGAAAGAGAAGAGGTTAATCTCAATGCACCTAAAAATAGATTGAAATTAAATTACCTGGCTTAGGCCATAAAGATTGTATCTTACAGCTCCCAGCGCAGCCAGAGGAAAAAAGTCTGTAGTAGGAAGCTTTCTGTATTATCTTTGGGGTGAACTAATTGCTGCTATGGAAGGATGGAGGTTTGAAATTGTTTTATGACTTCCAGAAGCTACAACAGATTTGAGCAAACCTCTATGTGTGTGTATTTTTGACACATACATGCTAAATCCTGACAGTTTCTAGCAATGGGCGCTGCATGGGAACCAAAAGTCAGATTACCAGATGTATGAGATGTCATTCTATAATCTAGGACAAAAATTACATTTAATATTAGATGAGACTAAAGTCTCATTGCGCTCTGTTTTTGGAACCTGACAAAGAAGGACCCCTCATCTAATTCATCTTGTCTTGCTCTACTAAGTAATCAGGGAATAATAATACTTTAGATCAGTCAGGAAAATATAGTGAGATTACTTAAGTACGGTTTTTCTGTGTCTGTGTGAATCTATTCATCTGTGTTTAATATTTCTTGTTATTGAAATTCTGGTGTTTGCTGTAAATAGATATTTAGTATTTTCGTATTCTTTTCTTACTTATTATTAAATATATTTAAACTTTTCATTGTGGCTGGTGTTTAAGAGAATGTTTTAATCTGTGAGAGTACTTATACATATTTAGTGACAGCTCTGGCCTCTCCTGAAAGCCTTACTGTTGGTCAAACTACCATTTGTATTAATATTAATTTCACTCAGTATAATTGGGTACCCTTGCAAGAGCCTTAGAGTAGCTGGCCTTGGAGTGTCTGGTGGCAGTGTACCTACCTTATAGTCTGGGCAGAAGGGGGCATAGCTAGTAAATCTGTGTCAGCCTTTCCTGTGTGTGTGTGTGTGTGTGTGTGTGTGTGTGTGTGTGTGTGTGTGTGTGTGTGTGTGTGTGTGTGTGTGTGTGTGTGTGTGAAAATCAAATCTCAAAGAGTTTGTGTATTAGCTGTTTGGAGCAGGGACAAGAAGCACTGGTTTCACAGAGAGGGTGCTGGAGGACTTGGCGTGGACACTCGGCAGAGGACTCAACTCTATATGTGTGCCAGTGGGGAGTCTTATTGGGGACCAGGAGGGAGACAGGTTGAGGAATCCATACCCTGGATTGAGTGTATTCCCTGTGTGCTGTTAAGGGAAATTGTGCTTGATGCAGAGAGCTGCATCCGTAAGTACTGGGTTTATCCATTTTTCTTCCAAGTGAACATCCGTCTCCAGTGCCACTGGCGAGGATTCAGGCTCCTTGATTAATGGCCCAGGTTGGAGACGTCACATATTGGTAAGCAGTGGTGTGGATATTAATTGAACTTCTGTAGCCTGTAAGCAGTTGTCACTAAAGGTGTGTGTATTCTTGGCAGCCACAAGTAAACATACAGAGTTTAATTTTCACAGCAGTTTTATTTTATTTATTTATTTTGTTAGTTTAGTTTAGTCAGGTAAAGCAGGCAAAGATATCAGCAGATGCTTATGGCAAGCTGACAAAGAAGCAGTTGGCCAAGGTATGTGAAGTCAAAGGACTGGTGTATGCCTACCTGACTAAAGAGGAAATGATTTCAACCTTAATCACAGCTCAGACCAGCAACCAGGAGGACAACCAGTTTGGTGATGGGGATGTACAGCTCTCAGAAACAGGACAGTTTACCTTTTCCTCAGAGGACTTAAAAATCCATCTGGAGTTAGAGACTTGAACTGGAGGCCAAAGGTTTGGAATTAGAATCAGAAGAGAGACTGTGGCATTTGGCAGTTGAAGTCGAATCAGCAGAGAGACTGTGGCATTTAGAGGTTGAATAAAATGAGAACCAGCGTCAGCATGAGAAGGAGATGCTGACTTTTCACCAGGGTCATGGAGGTAATGAGGAAGGGAATAACCGAACCCCAGAATCAATAAAGGTCAGTACATTTCTTCCACAGTTTACAGAGGGTAATAATTTTGATAGTTTTATTCATATATTTGAAAGGGTATATAAACAGAGTAATGTTGACCAAGGGCACTGGGTACAGATGTTCTTCGTGTTTCACTGCTGCAGTCATTACATTTGAGGTAATCTGCTGGCAGGTTGCCCTCAGTCGGCCTGAATAACAAAATCTTGGGTCCTGCGTCGGTTGCTGTCTCCTCTTCCATGACGTCAGGTCATCAGTGGTATAAAACATGCAGCCGACGCCATTTTATTCAGTCTTTCTTGCCGCGCGGTGTCTGAAGCAGAAGCAGTTCGCAAGTGCCAGTTGGCCGACTCCTGAAATTTTCGTATTTGCGCTTCAGAACCGAAGTCTTCAAACTAAAGCTAAGTACCCCATTGGGGAAACATTTTCTTGCTCCTTATCGTTGTCAGTAAAAGTTAATAATTGCATTACTTGTGGGAAGCAAATACCTCATAAGGATTTTCATTTGTACTGTATTCCTTGCCTAGGCCCAGATCACAACGTGCCTTGCTGTCGGTTTTGTGCTAGATTTAACCAACGCACTATTAAGCGTCGGTATATTTTTGCTTCTAAATATTTTGGTTCAAGATTTAATTATCCTGAAATGTCGTCGTTTAGCAATCCGACTACTGGAGTTCACAAAAAACGCAAAGAAAAAGACAGAGACAGACCGTCAAGGTCCAAAACCAACGACGAAGCTTCTCCTAAGCCAGTCGCCGGTACTCAGTGAGGCACTTTCTCAGCCCCTGATACCCGCTACATTTGAGTTGCAGGCCTCTACTGAGACCCATTCGGAGTCCGGTATGCCGCGAGATTCTCAGAGTATTGAACCCGCAGATGTCTCTCCCTTGGATGGGTCCGGAGCCGCTGAGCAGGCACTGGCTTCTGAGGGTGTTTTCAGGCCTCAACATTTTTATATTAAACTGACGCCATCAACAAAAACAAGGTCAAAAATATCTTCTGTGTCTAAGAAAACCGACGCATGAGCCACATGCCCAGGCCCCTATGCCTAAAAAACAGATGATCAAAATGGCTGAAGATTTAATTACCTTAATCAGGGGTTCTCAACCCCCCCCCCGTTAAGAGGCCTAGGCAAGGCACTGATTATGAATCTTCAGATCAGGTTTCCATTTCTTCTGATTCCTCTTCTGATCAGGAATTTTCTATTCCACCCTATGAGGATTCTGATGTAGAGGAATCCATCCCATCTGCATCTCCTCCTGAGGATTACTCTTTTGGAGAGACTTTGCATACTTTAAGGGAACATTTTCACTGTGAGAGTCAGGACTTTTCTGAATCAAAAGAGAGGCTTAGGGATTTCCTTCTTCTTCCTCAGCATAGGCCTTTGGCAATACCTCCTGTATTAGACATTGTTGATGATGTGTTTTCGGAATCAAGCATGGCTGCTGATTCCCTGCCTCCGGCTCCTAGTAAGCCAGACAGATATTACAGGGTTCCTGACTCTCACAAATTTCTATTCAAAAACCCTGCTGCTGATCTTGAGACTATTTCTCAGGGTCCCAAGGGTGTAAAGGCCTCTACAGCCAAAAATCCTACCCCCTCTGATAGAGATTCCAGGGCGCTGGATAGATAGGGAAAGAAGGTTTACACGTCTGCAACCTTGGCAATCAGGGCTTTAAACTGCCAGTTTTCATATGCTTAAATATCAACAGCATGTTATGGGCTTACTGAAACAGAAAATTATGTTGATTTCTGATTGTGTGGAAAATAAAGAGTTACGGGAATTATTGCATTCAGCAGAACAGGTTGGAAAGCTTACTTTGCAATGTGGTTTTGATTCCTTGGAGGCCTCTTGTAGGACCGCTGTTACTGGATATGTGATTTGAAAGCATGCCTGGCTCAAGGAACAAAATCTGCCTGATCATGTTAAAGCTAAATTGTTGGATGCCCCTTTGCAGCATGATACTCTGGTAATAAGGCAGAAGAGGTTTTAAAGAAAATGGAAGACAAAGCTAAATCTAAGAAAACTGTAAAGATTTCTTGCAAGAGCAGTCACCCAGGTTCAGTAGACACTGGCCTACTAAAAACTGGACCTTTCCTGTGTCCAACAGAGCCACTCAAGGCAAATCCAGACGCTTAAAAGGCTCCAGATACCAATCACACGGTTCTTACAGGTCAACGCAATGGGGTGCCTCCACCTCCAAATCTGGAGGAAACAAAGCACAACCCTACAGTAAGCAGGCTCAATGACTTTCCTCTACCATCACCAAGCACTTATCTTTTGGCATCCCCCTTGGGGGGGAAACTAGCACTTCATGCTCAAAATTGGCAGTTAATTACCCAGGACAAGTGAGTATTAAACATAGTATCCCAGGGGTATAGATTTCATTTTCATACTTTGCCAATTCCAAACGGATGGCCGGATCTGCCACAAAACCAGTGGGCAGAGGCCCAGAAACAAGTCATGTCCCTCATGGATATGGGGGCTATTCAACCGGTACCAGAAAAGAAAAAAGGACAAGGTTTTTATTCAAGACTTTTCCTGGTACCCAGAAAAGACAATTCATGGTGCCCAATACTGGACTTATAGATTTTGAACACGTTCCTGGACATTCCAAAATTCAAAATGCTAACTTTACAACAGCTACTGCCTATCCTAGGCAGGAATGCTTGGTTAGTAACTCTAGACTTAAAAGAGGCATACCTGCATATCCCAATAAGGGAATCATGCAGAAGATACCTCTGCTTCAAAGCAGGTTTTTTTGCATTACCAATTCTCTGCACTGCCCTTTGGCTTATCTACTTTACAAAGTGCCTGGAACTAGTAATTGCATTCTGCAGACAAAGAAGCATTCAAATTTATCCTTATCTGGACGTCTGTCTCATTCAAGCAGAGGACAAGGACACTGTTCTTCAACATCTGGCATTTGTAAAAAGGCTTCTAGCATACTTAGGGTACACCATAAACGAAAAGAAATCACAACTGGTACCCGCTCAAATAATTACATTCCTGGGTGCAAGCTTGAATACAACTGCCCAGATGGCTTACCTCACACTAGACAAACAAAGGCAACTGACAACATACTTCAAACAAATGGCAACAAAAACCCAGTTATCTGCAAGACAAATTCTGCAGGCTTTGGGGTTCATGGCATCCTGCATTCCACTAATTCCATATGCGAGACTGCATATGAGGAAACTTCATTGGTACCTAAAAAGTTTATGGAGTCAACATTGTCACAGTCTGGAAACAATGACTCCTCTCATTTCCTGCCTACAACAGGAGTTTCTTTGGTGGGCAGAGACATATCACCAAAACAAGGGTCTGTCATTCAGTCTACCCCCTGCCACCCAAACCCTAACTACAGACTCATCAGACTATGCTTGGGGGGGCCCACCTGGCAGGGAGATGCATTCAGGGCAAATGGAGCCCAAACCAAATGCATCTGCATATCAACCAGAAAGAGATGCTAGCTGTTCAGAATGCTCTGACAGCCTTCAAGGACTTACTTCATCCAGGACAACTACTGATAAAGACAGACAACACCACAGTTATGTGGTACATAAACAAGCAGGGGGGTACAAATTCCTACCCCCTTTGCCGACTAGCCATGGCCTTGTGGAACACAGCCTTGACTTACCAAATGCATCTTCAAGGTCAATTCCTGCCAGGAAAGCAAAATACTCTGGCAGACGACCTAAGCAGAAATCTTATGGACCCGCACGAATGGAAACTGGATCCACAAATCTTCAGCAAGTTAACACAGAAATGGGGGAGCCCAGACATAGATCTATTTGCCTTTTTCCAAAATTATCAGTTGGACAAATTCTGCACAAGAACTCACGACAAAAAAGCATGGAAAGTGGATGCCCTATCCTTCAGCTGGAAAAACCTATCAGTCTATGCTTTTCCCCCATCTGCCTCTACTCTCCTAGGTCTTACTAAAAGTCAGACAGGAAAAAACAAAAATGATCCTAGTTGCTCCGGACTGGCCTCGCCAGCACTGGTACCCACTTCTAAGGAATATGTCTCGGCTTCCTCCATGGTACTTGCCTCAAATACCTCATCTACTGTCTCAGCAGAACTATCAAATTCTGCACACTCAGCTCCAAACTCTGAATCTTGCAGCATGGTCGATCAACTAATTATTCAAACAACACCTCTCAGTAAATCTGTGATGGATGTCATTTTGGAAGTCAGAAGGCCTACTACCAGAAAATCTTATGCTGATAAATGGAAGAGATTCTGTGCTTGGAACCAAGCACAAGGAACAGACACAGCAAAGCCCAACATTCCTCAGATTTTACAATCTTTGACTGAGATGTTTGACAAGGATCTATCTTTTTCTTCAATAAAAATCCATGCCTCTGCCATCTCGGCTCATTACAACACAGAGCCTCCCCTCTTCTCTCATCCTCTGCTTAAACAGTATCTTAGAGGGGCCAAAAATTTAAGGCCTCCCAGAAGATCACCAACTCCTGCATGGGACCTCAATTTTGTGCTGGAAAAACTCACCCTGCCTCCTTTTGAACCAGCAGCTACTGTGGATATAAAATTTCTATCTTGAAAAACAGCTTTTCTCTTGGCAGTCACTACAGCAAGAAGGGTTTCAGAACTACAGGCTTTCATGGCAGTGGGGCCTTTTATTATATTTTACCCGGACAGGGTGTCCCTCAGGACCAATCCTTCTTTTATGCCTAAGGTGGTATCCAGTGTGGCTCTTAACCAGACCATTCACCTGCCAACATTTTACCCAAATCCGAAGAACAAGGGGGAGCGGATTTTGCATTCATTGGATGTACACAGACAGCTAAGATTCTACTTAAACAGGACCAAATCTCTAAGAAAGTCTGAGCAACTACTGGTAGCATTTGCTGCAGGGTCAGAGGGGAAGGCTATATCAAAGCAGACTATTTCTAAGTGGATAAGCCACTGCATTCAGTTCTGCTACTTGCCCCATGGTAAATATGTGCCCAAGGGGATGAGATCTCATTCCATCAGGACTGCCTCTACTTCAGCAGCTTTTCTCAGAGGGGTTCCAACCAAAGACATTCTGGAAGCTGCTACTTGGACCTCTGTTCATACCTTTACAATGCATTATCATTTGCCTCTCTTCTCCAAATCCAGGGCAGGCTTTGCCACTGCAGTTCTGCAGGGCCTTATAGCCTCTCCTAATGCTGTTTAGTTCCATCCTCCCATCCATAGCTTTGGGATTCTACCCAAATGTAATGACTGCAACAGTGAAACACGAAGAACATAGTACAGTTGTGTACACTTACCATAAATATAGATGTTCGAGTGTATTCACTGTTGCAGTCCGGGTTACCCACCCGCTATCCCCCTTTCTATACCTTTTCTTTCCTTCACTATACTCAAAAGCCTTTGTGGTGTATTTGCTTTTAGTTGAAGCTAAAGCTAATGCTTCTAAAAGTGTATTTATATATTTACTGTTTACTTATATATACATTTTTGTTCCCCATTTGGGGTCACCTGACATCTGGGGCAAGAAAAACTGAATAAAATGGCGTCAGCTGCATGTTTTATACCCCTGACGACCTGACGTCATGGAAGAGGAGACAACAACCGACGCAGGACCCAAGACTTTGTTATTCAGGCCTGACTGAGGGTAACCTGCCAGCAGATTACCCCAAATGTAATGACTGCAACAGTGAATACGCTCGAACATCTACATTTATGCTAAGTGTACACAACTGTACTTTCCTGACCCCCTTACTCCATGGTAAAGTGGTAACTGCTGTTTCTAAATTGTCTGATATTGATTGTTTAAACTATGATAAAGTAAAGAAATGTTTACTTCAGTGTTTATGTTAACACCTGAAGCTTACAGAAAAAGTTTTGTGAGCACAGACGCAAGGCAGATGAAAGTATATGCAGTTATATTGCTGAGTTAAGTAATTATTTTCATAGGTGGGTGAGTGGGTGACCCTTTTGAAGGGCTGGCAAACCTTTTAGTGAGGGAACAAGCCCTTAGAACTTTGCCTGAGGACATGAGAATCTGGTTTGCAGACCAGGAATGTAACTCTGCAGATGAGCTGGGGAAAAGGGTGATCTCTACTTAGCATGCAGGGCATCACTGCACAGGAAAGGTATACCCATATACCCAATGCTGCACATGGATATAAAGGAACCCATGGTGGGAAGCCCAAACCACCCCAACAGAGTCCACCAGTAATAGGGGAAGACACTAGTTCAGGTACATGGCCAGGATCAAGGCTTAAATGTTTTAAACGTAACCTATGGGGCCATGTATCATATAGATGTCCACAGAGGCAAGGGGGGGGGAAAGAGGTTGAGGACCCAGCAAGCGGGAATAACAGAATGCCAGTGATAAGTTGTCTGGAGACAACAGGGGTGCCAAACTATCACCAGAGGTTATATCCTATCTTAGTGGATGGAAAACAGGCCGCTGCTAAAGAGAGACAAAGCCTCTGACATAACCATTGTGAAGCCTGCAGTGGTTAAAAAGGGTACTTGCTTGGGCAGTCCACTCCAGTCAAAGCTTTAGGAGGGACCCCATTCCAAATGATTTTGGCCAGGGATCACCTTGACTCTGAAGGAGGAAAAGGAAGCAATCAAGTAGGCGTGTTTGAGGATATTCCTGCAGATGTCTAGATGGGGAATGATTTTGATAATTTATTTATTTATTTTACATTTGATTACTGGGTAAGTGTCCGGCTGGGCTGGAAGCCCATTTTCAGCAGAGACCCAGGGAGAAAAGCTACATTAAACAGCAACAGTATTACATTTATACAGAATAATTAAAAAAAAACTTGCAAACAAATAGCAAAAATTAGACAGTGGTAATACAAACAACTAGCAGGGAATTGGAATTACAAATGTACAGTAAATATACATAATTGAATGGAGTTATGCAAAATTTATTTTACAGCAGAATTAGGTGAGAGTAAACATAAAGTTTGATAGACTGCACTAGTAGGCATGTAATAATGGAGGACCCAGAATTTGTGGCAAGGAAAATAATGCAGTACCTAATGTGCATGCAGTTACATGCAGTCAGACTTGGAGACAGTCATGTGGGTCTAGTAGACTGGGGAGACCCAGACAAACCTCATACCTGAAGCAAGGGCTGGTGAGGTGGCTGTTTCAAGGAGGGAGCTACCCTGTAGCAGTGAGCCTGAAGATGAGCCACAGCTGCTGGTAGGTACTGGTGTTCCCTTGGATAGGGTGACTGCAATGGAAGAGGTGAGTGATGGTACCCAGGCTACAGTGAGGCACCACTATCAGAGGATACCAGACTTCCTGTGGAAGCAGAGCTGAGAAGAGTTACAAAGGTAGAGTTAAGACAGGCTCAGCTCTCGGACCCTATACTGAGAGGCTTGAAGGAGGTAGCAAGGGAGACGCCTGATTCCCGAGTAAAAGGGTACACTGTATACTGGAACAAAGGGTTACTGTATAGAGAGTGGACCCCTGAGGAAAGGCTAGAGGGTCAGGTAATGCAGGAGTTGGTAGTGCCTAGAGCCTACCATCTGGCACTTCTAGCCATAGTCCATCACATTCCTTTTGCAGGTCATATGGGCATGAAGTGCACCAAGAGACGTATTATGCAGAACTTTTATTGGCCTGGGATTGCAAGGGATGTAACATCGTACTGCCGGACCTGTGAGCAGTGCCAAAACGTAGGCAAGGCAGGAGGCAAGGTTAAAGCTCCTTTGATGCATTTGCCTGTGATTGAGGAGCTGTTTCGGAGGGTAGCTATGGATATTGTGGGACCTCTGAGTACCCCAGGCTCCACAGGGAAGAAGTATATCCTGGTGGTAGTAGATCATGCTACTAGATACTCTGAGGTAGTGGCTCTATTGTCCATAAAGGCAGATAAGGTGTTAAATGCTTTGTTGGAGATTTTCAGCAGGCTAAGTTCCTGAGAGAAATACTGACTGACAGAGGTACCAATTTCATGTCAAACCTGCTAGCTTGTCTGTGGAAGCACTGTGGGGTAAAGCACCTGAAGAATACCCCCTACCATCCCCAAACTAGTGGTCTTGTGGAGAGGTTAAACTCTACACTAAAGACCATGCTATGGGTATTTGCAGACCAGTTTAAGAGAGAGTGGGCAAATATATGCCCCATCTGCTGTTGACATACAGAGAGGTACCCCAGGAATCCACAGGTTTTTCACCTTGCTGCATGGGCATACGGTGAAGGGGCCTTTAGATTTGATTCATGATGAGTGGGAGGGTGAGTGTGAATCCCACAAGGAGCCTGTCCCTCAGGACAAGGCTTTGGGAGCTCATGAGCTTGGCCCAGGAGAACTTGGCAGGAGCTGAACAGCAGAAAAAGGTGTGGTATGACAGGAATGCTCAAGCCCGAGAGTATGCTGTGGGACAGCAGGTTATGGTTCTCATTCCTGTTAGATACAATAAGCTGCAGATAGCTTGGGAGGAACTCTTCAAAGTGGTAAGGAAGGTCAGTGATGTTAACTACATGGTAGAACTGCTAGGCAGGAGGCTGGTGCATGAATTGTAGCATGTTAACATGATGAAACCTTACTATGACAGGGAGGCCCTTGTACTAAGTATTTGCAGTAGGAGGCAGGAGGAGTGTGAGGGGGATCCATGGCTACATCGAGCCAGCCAGAAAAATGCCAAGTTACTAATATGGAGCGTAGGGTTGCACTCATATGGCATGACAGTGCAGCACTGTAGTGGGGTCAATAATGCTATTGCAGATGGGTTATCAAGACAGGACATGGTTAATGTATTCCCATGCATTCCTCTCAAGCAGCATTTCTCAAGGGTCACTTGAAAAACTAGCTTGAGTCTTCAAACGGGAGAGACATGTGACGATGTTAGGTATTGCCAGCTATACCAGGAGAAGTAGGGCAGTGGATGTGTAGCATGTGCCAGCAGAGCCAGCTGGAAATTTGTAAAGAATTATATGTCTTTTCTATATAAACCTGATTTGTAGAGATGCTTCTCTTGAAAAATGTATTTGTAAAGCTGCTTGTATTAAAAATGTACCAGTGGTGTGACCTGCTGGACAGAAAAATAAATGTACATGCATTATTGTAACTGTTTAAATGTATCTGTTTTAACAGAGGTTACTGGAAGAGAAGAGGTTAATCTTAATTCACCTAACTTTGAAAATAGTTTGAAATTAATTACTTGGTTTAGGCTATAAAGATTATATCTTATAGTTCCAATGTAGCCAGAGACAAAAATCTGTACTAGGAAGCTTTCTGTATATTCTTTGGGGTGAACTAATTGCTACTCTGGAATGGTGGAGGTTTGAAATTGTTTTATGACCTCCAGAAGCTGCAACAAATCTGAGCAAAACTCTTGTGTATGTATTATTGACACATATGTGCTAACTTCTGGCAGTTTCTAGCAATGGGGGTAGCATGGGAACCAGAATTCAGATGACCAGATGTAGGTGATGTCATTCTGTAGACTAGGACAAAAATTATGTTTAATAGTAGATGAGACTTAAATCTCATTGCAGTCTGTTTTTGGAAACTGACAGAGAAGAACCCTTCACCTACTTCATCTTGCCTTGCTTTAGCAAGTGAACCAGAGAATAGTAATTCTTTAGATCAGTCAGGGAAATATAGTGAGATTAGTGAAGTACTATTTTTCTGTATCTCTGTGAATCTATTCGTCTGTGTTATTTTAATATTTCCTGCAACTGAAACTCTGTCTGGTGTAAATAGATATTTAGTATTTTCATGTTCTTTTCTTATTTATTATTAAATATATTTAAACTTTTCATTGTGGCTGGCGTTTTAGAGAATATGTTAATCTCTGAGAGTAATTATACATATTTGGTGACAGCTCTGGTTGCTCATGAAAGCCTTGCTGTTGGTCAAAATACTATTTCTATTAATATTAATTTCACTCAGTATAATTGGGTACCCTTGCAAGAGCCTTAGATTAAGCTGGCTTTGGGTTTTCTGTTGGCAGTGTAACTACCTTGTAGTCTGGGTAGAAGGGGCCATAGCTAGTAAGTCTGTGCCAGCCTTTCCCAGGAGTGTGTGTGTGTATGTGTGTGTGTGTGTGTGTGTGCGTGTGAATCTCAAACAGTGTGTGTCGTAAGGACTCAACTTTATAACTGTGCCTGCGGGGAGTTGTACTGAGGACCTGGAGGGAGACAGGTAGAGAAATCCAGGCCCTGCACTGAGTGTGTCCCCTCTGTGCTCTTAAGGGAAATTGTGCTTGATGCAGAGAGCTGCATCTAGAAGTACTGGGTGTATCCATTTTTATTCCAAGTGAACATCCCTCTCCAGTGCCAGTGGTAAGGATTCAGGCTCCTTGATTACTTGCACAGAATGGGGATGTCACAGTATGCATGAGTTTAAAATGGTTTCTGTTAAGCAACTGTTTTTTTGCTAACAACTCTAGAGTACAAAACTTTGGCAACTAAGGTAACAGGAAATATAAAGGGTTGTCACCAAACTTAGGATGCCTGTGATAAGAAAAATAACCAGAGATATTAGAGATTTTTCAGAAATGCTATGAAAAATCAATAAAGCAGAGGTATGTGGAAACCAAGAAAGAGCCCAAATGGAAATATTTATGGAACTCTTAATTATGCTAAGATTAGAGGAAGATGATGCTCAAAAACTAATAGTTAAGATAGGAGGAGATAAAATAAAAATGGTGATGTGTAATCAATTTGCAGGGAAGTCTCCAGGAGCAGATGGTATTCCTCTGGAAGTTTGGAAGTTAGGAGAAAAGAAAGTGGTAAAGATCTGGAAATTTTCTTTAATAGTATTTTAAAAGCAGGGGAAGCACCAGCATCTTGTAAGAAAGCTGTGGTGGCTGTATTACCTAAAGAAAGCAAAGACTTGTTAGACCCAGCCTCATATAGACCCATTTCAGTTTTAAACCATGATTATAAAGTGCTTGTACTAGATAAAAGAATGGCAAAGGTGCTACCAAAATTGATAGATATGGATCCTTGTGGTTTTGTGAGTGGTTGGTAAACAGTTGACAACTTTAATAGAACACTAATGATCCAGATGTAGAAGTAAAATGTATGAAAAATACAACTCCTGTTGGCGGGTCTTGATGCAGAGAAAGCATTCAGCAGAGTAAGAAGGGATTTTATGAGTAGGGCGATAGAAGCATTGGATTCCCTGATACAACAGTAAGGTTAATTAGAAGGATATATGAAGGATCAGAGGCAAACATTAAAAGTGGAGGTGTTCCTCTCTGATAAGATGTTCTTTGTGTTTCACTGTTGCAGTCATTACATTTGGGTAATCCTGCTGGCAGGTTGCCCTCAGCTGGCCTGAATTCCAAAGTCTTGGGTCCTGCATCGGCTGCTGTCGCCCCTTCCCTGACGTCAGGTCGTCAGGGGTATAAAAGAAGCAGCCAACGCCATTTTCTTCAGTCTTTCTTGCCATGCGGTGCCCGAAGCAGAAGCAGTTTGCAAGTGCCGGTCGGCCGACTCTGATTTTCGTGTTCGAGTTTCAGATCCAAAGTCTTCAGTAAAGCTAAGTACCCCATTGGGGAAACCTTTTTCTTGCTCCAGTCCGATGTCAGAAAAAGTTAATAATTGTATTTCTTGTGGAAAGCAAATACCTCACAAGGACTTTCATTCTTACTGTATTCCTTGCCTAGGCCCTGATCACAACGTTACTGGTTGTCAGTTTTGTGCTAGATTTAACCAATGCACTATTAAGCGTCGGTATGATTTTGCTTTAAACTTTTTTGGATTCTGATTTAATTATCCTGAAATGTCATCGGATAGCCATCCGACTACCGGAGTTCACAAAAAACACAAAGAAATGGATAGAGATAAACAATCGAGGCCCAAAACCGACGACGAAGCTTCTCCTAAGCCAGCCACCAGTTCTCAGTGAGGCGCTTTCGCAGCCCCTAACGCCCGCTACTTTAGAGTCGCAGGCCGCTACCGACTCCCACATGGAGTCAGCTATGCCGCTGGATACTCAAGGTATTGGAGCCTCCGACGCTAATCCCTCAGATGGGTCTGGAGCTGCTGAGCAGGCACCGGCTTCTGAGGGTGTATTCAGACCTAAACATCTTTACATTAAAACGACTTCAGCTTCAAAGGCAAAGACTAAAGCACCTTCTAAAGCAAGGAAACAAGCTCAAGAGCCACGTGGACAGGCCTGTATGCCCAAAAAACAGATGCTCAAAATGGCCGAAGACTTGATTACCTTGATCAGGGATTCCCATCCCCCTCCTGATAAGAGGCCTAGGCAAGAGACTGACTATGAATCTTCAGATCAAGTTTCTATTTCTTCTGATTCCTCTTCTGATCAGGAATGTTCTCTTCTCCCCCATGAGGATTCTGATGCTAAAGAATCTATACCTTCGGCATCCCCTCCTGAGGACTATTCTTTTGGGGAAACCTTGCATACCATGAGGGAGCATTTCCACTGGGAGAGCCAAGATTTTTCAGAATCTAAAAAGAGGCTCAGGGATTTCCTTTTACTACCTCAGCACAGGCCTCTAGCCATTCCACCTGTGTTAGACATTGTAGATCATGTGTTTTCGGAGTCTAGTCTGACCCCTGACTCCTTACCCCCAGCTTCTGTTAAGGCTGACAGATATTACAGGGTTCCTGACTCTCACAAATTTCTTTTTAAAAACCCTGCTGCTGACCCAGAAACTATTTGACAGGGTCCAGAGGGAGTTAAGGCTTCCACTGCAAAAAACCCAACCCCCTCTGACAGAGATTCAAGGGCACTGGATAGATGGGGAAAAAATGTTTACCCATCTGCAACTTTGGCTATAAGGGCCTTAAACTGTCAGTTTCATATGCTCAGATATCAGCAACATGTCATGGGATTGCATAAACAGAAAACGTTAAACTCTGTGCAGAAAACAAGGAAATGCAGGATTTATTGCATGCAGCTGAACAAGTTGGAAAGCATACTTTGCAATATGGGTTTGATTCTTTGGAGGCCTCCTGCAGGGCCGCAGTTACGGGTGCAGTAATTAGGAGGCATGCTTGGTTAAAGGAACAAAATCTGCCTGATCATGTTAAAGTTAAATTACTAGATGCACCTTTACAGCATGATACTTTGTTTGGTGTTAAGGCAGAAGAGGTGTTAAAGAAAATGGAGGACAAAGCTAAATCTATGCAAACTGTTAAAGATTTTTTACAAGTACAGCCACCTAGGTTTAGTAGACACTGGCCTACAAAAAATTGGTCCTTTCCTGTGTTAGACCTCAAAGGGGCAGACCCAGACGCCCAAGGGGCAGATCCCAGGCGCAAGGTTCATACAGGTCAAATCAATGGGGTGCTTCTACCTCCAAAGTTGGAGAAGACACATCACAAGCATACAGGAAACAGTCCCAATGACTTTCCCCTGCCTGCACCAAGCACTTATCTACTGGCAGCACCCTTAGGGGGAAAATTAGCACTTTTTTCTCAAAATTGGCACATTATAATCTGGGACAAGTGGGTCCTAAATATAGTGTCAAAAGGCTACAAGTTCCATTTTCATACTCTGCCAAAGGCAAACGGCTGGCCAGATCTGCCAAAAAATCAATGGGCAGAGGTACATAAACAAGTCTCATCCCTCATGGACATGGGGGCCATTCAACAAGTACCAGAGCACGAGTAGGGACAAGGATTTTACTCAAGACTGTTCTTGGTACACAGAAAGGACAAGGCCTGGAGGCCGATACTAGACCTATCTATTCTGAACACATTTCTGGATATTCCAAAATTCAAAATGTTGACTTTGCAGCAGCTTCTGCCCATGCTGGGCAAGAATGCTTGGCTTGTGACTTTAGACCTAAAAGAGGCATACCGCATGTTCCAATCAGGGAATCATGCAGAAGATACCTCAGATTCAAGGCTGGTTTAATGCATTACCAATTGTCTGCACTGCCCTTTGGCTTATCTACTGCGCCCAGGGTCTTTACAAAGTGCCTGGCACCAGTAATTGCATTCTCCAGACAAAGAGGAATACAAATATATCCTTACTTGGACGACTGTCTCATTCAAGCAGAGAACAAGGACATTCTTCTTCAATATCTGGCATTTGTGAAAAGACTTATAACATGCCTAGGGTACACAGTCAACAAAAAGAAATCAAAACGAGTACCCTCTCAAGAGGTAATATTCCTGGGTGCAAGCTTAAATACAATTGCCCAGATGGCTTATCTCACGCCAGACAAAGGCAACTGACTACCTTTTTCAAAATGTTAGCAACGAAGGCCCAGTTATCTGCAAGAAAAATTCTGCAGGCTTTGGGCTTCATGGCATCCTGCATCCTACTAATTCCATATGCAAGACTGCATATGAGGAAACTTCAATGGTACCTAAAAGTGTTTGAACTCAACATTGCCACAGCCTGGAAACAGTCATTACTCTCATTCCCTGCCTGCAACAGGAGTTTCGATGGTGGGCAAAGGCTTGTCACCAGAACAAGGGACAGCCATTCACATTACCCCCAGTAAAGGCAGACACTAACAACGGATGCATCAGATTATGCCTGGGGGACTCACATGGCAGGAAGAGGCATTCAGGGAACATGGTCCTCAAACCAAATGCATCTACATATCAATCAAAAAGAGATGCTAGCTGTTCAAAATGCCCTGACAGTCTTCAAGGACCTACTTCATCCAGGACAACTACTGATAAAGACAGACAACACCAAGGTCATGTGGTATATAAACAAGCCAGCGGGCACACATTCTTACCCCCTTTGCAGACTAGCCATGACCTTGTGGGACACGGCTTTAACTTACCAAATACATCTGCAGACACAATTCCTGCCCGGAAAGGAAAATACTCTGGCAGATGAACTAAGCAGAAACCTCATGGATCCCCATGAGTGGAAGCTGGATCCGCAAGTCTTCAGCATGATAACAAGGAAATGAGGATGCCCGGACATAGATCTTTTTGCCTCCCCTCACAATTGCCAACTAAAAAGATTCTGCACAAGGACTTATCACAAACAAGCATGGAAAATGGACGACCTATCTTTCAGCTGGGAAAACCTATCAGTATATGCCTTTCCCCCACTGCCTCTCCTCCCCAAGGTACTCCTAAAGGTCAGACAGGAGAAGCCAAAGATGATACTGATTGCCCCAGACTGGCCACACCAGTACTGGTATCCAATCCTAAGGAACTTGTCATTATACCCAGCTAGGACTTTACCTCAAATACCTCGTCTACTGACCCAGCAAAACAATCAGATCCTGCACAGCCAACTCAGGACATTAAACTTGGCAGCATGGCGGATAATGTAGTCACTCAAAAAAAAAAAACACCCCTCAGTAAAGCTGTGATGGATGTCATTCTCGAAGCCAGAAGGACTAGTACTAGAAAGTCTTATGCTGGAAAATGGAAAAGATTCTGTGCTTGGAACCAGGCACAAGGAGCTGATACAACTGTCCCAGACATTCCTCAGATTTTGCAATACTTAACTGAGATGCTGGACAAAGGCCTATCGTTTTCATCAATTAAAATTCATGCCTCTGCCATTTTGGCTCATTACAATACCGAGCCACCACTTTTTTCTCATCCTTTATTAAAGCAATACCTCAGAGGGGCCAAAAATTTAAGGCCTCCCCGGAGATTACCAATACCTGCATGGGACCTCAACTATGTCTTGGAAAAGCTCATCCTGCCTCTTTTTGAGCCAGCTGCTATGGCTGATATAATGTTTTTATCTTGGAAAACAGCTCTGCTCCTAGCAATTACTTCAGCAAGACGAGTTTCAGAGCTACAGGCGCTCATGGCTGTAGAACCTTTTATCATTTTTCATCCAGACAGGGTCACCCTGAGGACAAATCCAACATTTATGCCTAAAGTGGTGTCCAGTGTGGCTCTAAACCAAACTATTCATCTGCCAACTTTTTACCCAAAACCACAGAACAAGGGGGAGAGAATTCTGCATTCTTTGGATGTACACAGACAGCTTAGATTCTACTTGGACAGAACCAAAGTTTTCAGAAAGACAGAGCAATTACTAGTGGCATATGCTGCAGGATCACAAGGAAAGGCTATCTCAAAGCAGACTATTTCTAAGTGGTTAGGCCACTGCATTTGTTTCTGCTACTTACACCATGGCAAGCCAGTGCCTAAGGGCATTAGGCCACATTCCACCAGAGCTGCAGCCACTTCAGTAGCCTTTCTCAGGGAAGTACCAACCAGGGACATTTTAGAGGCGGCTACTTGGAGTTCAGTGCACACCTTTACAAAGCATTATCATCTGCCACTCTACTCTAAATCCAGGGCAGGCTTTGCCACTGCAGTTTTGCAGGGCCTTATAGCTGCTCCTACTGCTGTCTAGCTCCAGCCTCCCAACCATAGCTTTGGGACTCTACCCAAATGTAATGACTGCAACTGTGAAACATGAAGAACATAGTACAGTTGTGTACACTTACCATAAATGTAGATGTTCGAGTGTATTCACTGTTGCAGTCATTACATTTGGGTAATCTTGCTGGCAGGTTGCCCTCAGACGGCCTGAATTCCAAAGTCTTGGGTCCTGCGTCGGCTGCTGTAGCCCCTTCCCTGACGTCAGGTCATCAGGGGTATAAAAGAAGCAGCCGATGCCATTTTCTTCAGTTTTTCTTGCCCCAGATGTCAGGTGCTCCCAAATAAGGGTAGCCAAACTTTATACCCGTTTTTTTCTTTGGACCTTATCTTTTCTTCTCTGATTAATTCAACCTATGTGGTGTATTTGCTTATAGATGAAGGTAAATTTTATATTGGTGCATTTCAAAAAAAAAAAAAATATATATATATATATATATATATATATATAAAGTTTGGCTACCCTTATTTGGGAGCACCTGACATCTGGGGCAAGAAAAACTGAAGAAAATGGCGTCGGCTTCTTCTTTTATACCCCTGACGACCTGACGTCAGGGAAGGGGCTACAGCAGCAGACGCAGGACCCAAGACTTTGGAATTCAGGCCGTCTGAGGGCAACCTGCCAGCAAGATTACCCAAATGTAATGACTGCAACAGTGAATACACTCGAACATCTACATTTATGGTAAGTGTTCACAACTGTACTTTAAATGACAACAAACCCACTCATCTTTTCAACCAGTTACTTACTACAGGTGTCCCCCGTGCTAGTTTAGTTCAGTATGCAGACTACTCAACATTAATATGTGCAGCCTCAGCAATAAGTACGCTCCAAGACATTACCCCGAAGTCTTTCTCCTTTTTAGAAACCTGGCTCAAAGAATCGCACCTCCTACTTAACCCCAGGAAAACCAAGTTAATGCTTTTTATCAAAAAAGTTGCCAAAATCAAAAGCACTCATTTACCATAAAGTCAGCAAGTAATACTGTAATTAAAATTGTAACTCACAGTAAACTTCTAGATATTATAATACATGACAGTCTCAAATATGACCAGCATATACTGCACACAATTAAATCTGTACACCAGAAACCCCCTTTATAGGATCAGTGGAGTGTCCTTCTGTTCATATGTTGCAGTATTCTTTACATGTGTGATATCCTGTTGTAAGCCACCTGATGTTGGCCAGTGTACCAAAGTCTTTCACTTCTGTAAGTTGCATGGTATGTCTCATGTAGGCTGCTGTCATACGTTGGCTATAAAAGTTACGTATGTACGCACTATCCTTAGAACTTCTCTGCCAGCAGTCCAAACTCCATCTTTGAATATTGGTCTGCTCGTCCAAGTCATTTGCTGTGTTGCATTGTTTTTTCCTCAGATAACTGCCCCTTTGGGGAATTCTTGTTTCTGTTGCTACTCTTATATGGTAGGGTTTATGTCATCCAAAAAAGGCAAATGCCAGTGTGGAAGACACATTCCACATAAGGATAGCCATCTCCAGTGTTCTGCTTAGGGCCTACCCACGGCCACAGATCTTGTCCAATTTGCCATCCCTTTTTGCCTAAGATCTTAAGGAGTAGACTTTTCCTCCTTAGCTGTTTACTTGGAAAACTAGCTCTTAAAATTGGTAGCTAAAAGTTTGATGGAGGGATTCTCGCGGCCTGATCTCGAGTCAGGTTACAAAGCAGAAGGCCAAAAAGCCGAGGCTTGAATCTTCTGCTGAACCTCTTAGGACAGACATTCTCTCCTGAGGCAGTTGAGACCCTGGAGATACATATGGTTCCTGGTCCCAATTCACAAGCTGAGCCCAATACTGAGGCCTCCTTGAATCTGACCGCAGGCTGAACAGGCGTCCGTCTCGGATGTACAGGGGGAAATGAGGCTCAGATTACCAAAGGCCCTAGGGGGATACCTCCTATCCTTGTGCGGGAGGAAATTCACGCCTCAGATCCTTGGGCTGGAAGAAATTCACTCAGATATTATTGAATGTAGGTCTATATTTGGGTCTCCTGCAATGCATAGGGCTGACCTGCATCTTAAAAAAAAGCAGAAGACAAAACACTTGTCCCCTCAAAGTGATTGGGAACAATTCACCCAAGGCTTTTTCAAGGCCATTATGGCCCTTAGGCCTCCTTCCGGTGTTTCAGTCCCGGCTCCCCTAGCATTGCTTTTCCAGTTAAAAGGGTTAGGGAGGACATTTCATTAGAGAAAGTGGTATCCTCAGAAGATGAATCCCCTAGTCTATTCCTCACAGATCCCCTCCCCTTCAGATTATGCCTCCCCAGAGGAAGACTCCAATGGTACTGACTCACCCATGGATGAAATCTCTTTGGAGAGACTCTGGTTAAAATGAGGGATACTTTCAATTGGGATATCACTCAGGTATCTGAAGTATAAGAGATATACTGTAATCTTCTGCAGGTAGAATCCTCTAGTCCTTCAGCTATTCCTCTTGTGTTTCCTGCTTTTTTAGATGCGTTTGCCTCTGTCTCCCAAACCCCAGATTCCCAGCCTCCTGCCCCTAAGAAGCCTGACCAATTTTACAAGGTACCTGAGGACTGCAGGTTCCTGTTCAGGTGTCCTGCAGCAGACCCAACAGTTATTTCAGTGGCTTCAGACAAATCATCCAGGTTACTGCCTTCAGCTACTCTCCTTCCTTGACAAGGACAGCAAGAGCCTGGAAAAACTGGGCAAGAAAGTGTACACTTCTGCCACGTTGTCATTTAGAGCAATTAATTACCAAACACGCATAATTGCCTGACTCAGAGAATAAGACTTTGGCTGCATCCTTAATTGGAGCCTCCTCTCAAGTAACCCGCCACTCAATCAGATGCAGCTATGATGCTGCAGAGGCATCTGCCAGGACAGCTGCCTCTGTCTCTGTCATAAGGAGACTCTCCTGGTTAAGACTCCAGCCATTGCCAGATGACATTAAAGCTAAACGTTTGGAAGCACCTTTGGACAACTCTGAAATGTTTGGCCCTGCAGCAGCTAACTTGTTTAAGTCTCTCCAGGAAAAGGGTAAGGAATTGCAGAAATTGAAATACATTTTTGTTTGCCCAGTGCCCAAGTTTCAAAGGAATTATCCAGTTAAACCGTTTTTTTGTATGTAGACACTCCCGTGCTCCACCACCTAAAACAAAAAAGGTGGTAGGAGGCCTCAGCAGTTTAGGGCTTCCCTTGCAACTCCATCTCAGAAACAATTGATCTGAAGTAGGAGATTCATTTGTCTGCAACCTGTGGGTTATGGATCCGATATCGGATCCGAACCGGCATGGTTTACCAGCTATGGATCCAAGCTCTCAGCTCCTCCCCTCACCCATAATGCCCTGCTCTACCCTCATGACCTCAGATCTCGTTTGCCGCGCTGGTGACCAGATTGTGTTTCTAAGCTCTTCAGCTAAGTGCAGTTTATTTAGTCTTTAAAGTGCTAATTTTTGAAGTTTTGTGTGAAAGTTGTGTGGAAGTGTAGGTTTCCCTATTACTTTATTATACTTTTAGTGTTTTAAAATTTAATTTTACTTATCCCTCCCCTCGCTGGTAGCGTAGTGTGTGTTTGGGCCTGTTGAGTGGTTTTGTTACTTTGCTTAACTCTAGTTTAAGTAACCTTTTTTTTTTGCATTTGGGATGTCTGAACAACCCAAAGCTGTGTTCTCCAAGTGCTCCGAGTGTGGCCATAAGCTTTCCCCGGCTGATGGCCACACTCGGTGTGTTAGATGCCTTGGGGTTGAACACCTCACTTCTGGTTGTTCCATTTGTGCAGGGTTCAACCCCAGGGCATTGAAGGAGCGGAGGTCCAAGCTTGTCTTGGCGGGTCTTTTGCCACCAGACTCGGCTCTGGCCTCCGCTCATTCGGGGGTAACCGTTTCTACGGTTGTCTCCTCTCCGGCTCCCCCTCCTCCTCCTGGGACTCAACCTCCCTGTAGTGGTTCGGAGGAGAGGGAAGCTAGAAAGAAGGACCGGAGGGAGAAGCACCATAAGCGGCGGGCCGAGACCTCTGTTTCAGCCCTGCCAGCCAAGCGGGCTTCTCCTCCGGCCTCCTTGTCTGCTGGCTCTCCCCCTCCTCGGCTCCGGTCTCCAGTGTGTTTTCACGGGACCTGAGGAGGAGGAGACCCGATCTCCGTCGAGGCTATCGAGGAGGCACTCAAGGCCTACCTCGGTAGCCTCGTCGAGATCAACTTATAGCCTGTCAGACACTGATCTGGACTGGATGATGAGAAGGTTCATCCAGGCCCAGATGCAGATGGGAGTGCTCTTGCCTCCCCTCTGGGGAGCTCGACCCTTTTTCAAGCCAATTGCTCCTTCTCCGACTCGCTACCGGGTTCGGAGCAGTTGGAGCCGAGCAGCCGGGCGGGGTGGGTCAGCGCCGATAGTACTTGGTACTTCGGATCCGACCCTGCCCTCGAGTGCTTCGGATCCGACCTCTCGGAGCCTGGATCTGAGCTTCGGATCCGGGGGGATCAGTGCTCCTTCGGCGCTGTCTGTGTCGGAGCGCACTGTCCCTTCGGATCCGAGTGCTTCGGCGCCGGCTCCGATCCACTCCTCGGATCCGAGGGGGAGCCGATTGTCGGATCCTTTGGTCGAGGTCGGCTCCCCTTCGGCTTTTGATTTAGTGGAGAGGGCCCTGTTGAGGGTCTCTGGACCCCCGGCACTTGCTTCGGCTCCGTCCTGCGCTCCCTCTGCACTGGGTCAGGCTTCCACCATCCGGCCCTTGGGACAGCCCGCTCCTGTGCCCCAAGCTGTTCCCCTGGAACAGGTTACTGTTTGCGAGGAGTCCTCTGACAACCCCCCGGAGGATGTTCCCCGCAAACATACGTGCAAAAGGAGGCACATTGACTCCCCCGAGTCTCTCACAGAAGACAAGGATTTGGTGGAAGGGGAAGGCTCCCCACGGTCACCCCCCGAGGATGTCTCATTTGGAGACATCATGGAAATGCTCCGCATAAGGGGGGGGTGGTCTGCCCCCAAGTCTTCCTCGGACGAGTCCGTGTTCTTAGAGGCATTTGAAGCGGGCCCGTCTACCTCTTGGGTGTCCCCTCCTGCCGACCCCCTGGTGGACCTCATTACCACCAGGGCGTGGAAGGAACCGGACACCGTGGAGCCAATCCCTAAAAGGCCCGACCGTATTCTCAGTCCCCCGGCTGACCGTGCCCATTGGAGTAAGGGGCCTCCGGTAGATGCCATGTTGGCGGCGGCCACCAAGAGGGAACTTGCTCAGGAGAGTCCCTCAGTCCATCCCCCGAGCAAGGAGTCTCGGATGATGGACCGCTTGGGGAAGCGGATGTTTAGTTCAGCGACCTTCTCAGTGAGGGCGCTGAACTATTTGGCACACGTGATTAGGATGCAGCACGATCTTATTAAAGAATACGCTGCATCCCCCCCAGAGTCCATGTCGGAGGAGGACAAAGTGCTGCACTCCACCCGCATGGCCACTCTCAGGTCCGTCACCAATACCTCTATGCGGCTACTGTCCCATGCTACGGAAGGTGCCGCTAGAGCAGCAGGGGCAGGCCTAGACTAGACGTCAGGCCTGGCTCCGTCATTGCGATTTCTCAGAGCCCTTCAAGGCGTCATTTGCGAACGCCCCCTTCGATGGTTCTGCCCTCTTTGGCAAAACTGTTCGCGACACTTTGACCCAGAGCGAGAAGGACGGGAAGACGCTGTCTGCCATCGGAATCCGCTTCTCTTCTCCCCAGAGGCCCTATTCTAGGAACCAAAAGGGACAGAAGAAGATGTGGTTCCGGAAGTCGCAGCAATCTCAGTCTGCTCCGGACAACCAGTCCTTCCGTGGCAGAGGAGGACAGGGAGGACGCCGCCCTAGGGGCAGAGGGGCTCCCAGGAACTTCGGGTCCAGAGAACCCTTCTCTGAACGGCCCGCGCAGCAGCCCTGAGGGGTTGCCCGGCTGCTCCACTCTGGAGGCAGTCGGGGGACATTTTTCGGAGCACCTAGCGGCATGGGAGTCCATAACATCAGACCGCTAGGTCCTCCAGATCATATCCAGAGGATACCGTATACCCCTTCTACACTTGCCAAAATTGAAGTCCCTCCCCGACGTTCCACCCGGTCAGTGGGAGGCCGCTTTGGCAGAAATTGGCCATCTGCTAAAGAAAAGAGCCATCCAGCCCGTCCCCCAGACCAGATCGGATCAGGGTTCTACTCCAGGTTCTTTTTAGTGCCAAAAAAGACGGGGGATCTAAGACCAATTTTAGACCTTTCTCTCTTGAACCTGGCAGTTCCCAAGGAGAAGTTCCGAATGGTCACGCTGCAGTCTATTCTCCCCCTTCTGGGAGAAAATCACTGGATGTGCTCCATAGACCTCAAGGATGCGTACTACCACATACTAATGGACAGGCGCTCCAGGAGGTTTCTCCGCTTCGGTTGGGAGCCAGTCACTACCAGTTCCGGGTCCTTCCCTTTGGTCTCACCACAGCCCCCAGGGTGTTCACCAAAGTATTAGCAGTGGTAGCGGCCCACCTGAGGCTTCAGGGGGTGCAGGTCTTTCCCTACCTGGACGACTGGCTCCTCACCGCCCCAACAAGGCATCTACTACTATTGGCGCAAGACTCCTTTCTCCATCTTGCTCCCCGTCTGGGCATCACTATAAACACAAAAAAATCCAACCTAGCACCCACGCAGTTCATAGATTTTATAGGTGCCAGGTTAGACACAAGGAGATTAAAAGCCTTCCTCACTGCGGACAGAGTTCAAAATCTGCAACTCCAGGTGTGGGCCATTCTCCACTCAAGCTCAGTTCCGGCGGAGTTGGTCCTGAGGGCTCTAGGGTCCATGGCGGCTGCTATAGCGCTTCTTCCTCTCGCCAGGTTCAACATGCGCATCCTCCAATGGACACTCCTAGTCCAGTGGTCGTATCTTGCTCTTCCTATGCATCATCCCATTGCAATCAGCAAGGCTTGCAAGCGGTCCCTCCTGTGGTGGCTACACTCTCCAGATCTCCACGGAGGCCGCCCATTTTGTGCTTCTCCCCCACTCGCCACGGTGACCACAGACGCCTCCCGCCTCGGGTGGGGGGGGGGCATTTTGCAGGCCGGACCGTCCAAGGCACGTGGAACGATTCAGAGACCTTACTGCATATCAACGTTCTAGAGATGAGAGCAGTGCTCTTAGCGTTGCTAGCACTTCAGGCCTTTCTTCCCTTGGGAACAATTGCGATTCAATCGGACAACATGTTGGTTGTCTGGTATATCAACAAGCAAGGAGGAACCAGGTCTTACCCTCTTTGTCGAGAAGCCATGAGAGTTTGGGAATGGGCAATCTCCACCAACCGCTTTCTCATAGCAATGCATATTCCGGGTCGGTCCAACATCCTGGCGGACAAACTCAGTCGCACCATTCTCACCCCTTACGAGTGGTCTCTCAATACTCAGGTAGCGGAACGCATATTCGCACGGTGGGGAACTCCTTGTTGCGATCTTTTTGCCTCTCCCTCAAACACCAAGTGCGACAGTTTTTTCGCTCTGATACCTCCTCCCGGAGGTTCCCCAAGAGACGCTCTGGTGCATGCTTGGCCACCTGGTCTTCTTTATGCTTATCCCCCCTTGCCTCTGATGCTCCAAGTTCTTCAGAAAGCCTCTCGGTTGGGGTGCAGAATGATTCTCATTGCTCCGTTTTGGCCTCGACAGATCTGGTTCCCCTTCCTAAGGTCTCACTCTGTGAATCCTCCTTGGATTCTAGATCCCATTCCGGATCTGATATCTCATCCATCCCGCTTATCTCCTCCGAACCTGGACAACCTGAAGCTGACCGCTTGGCTGCTCCAGTTCCACTCTTGATCAGGACTCCCGGTATTTCGTCCCCTGTTAAGGCCATCCTGGTGGCAGCTCATAAGCCATCCACTAGGAAAGTCTACCGCAGCAAGTGGAAACGGTTCTCGTTGTGGGCGGAGCGGCAAGGCCTAAACCCTTCACAGTTCCTCTCCCTTTGGTGCTTGATTTCTTAACCACTCTTTTTAATGATGGTGCCAGCAGTTCCACGGTCAAAGTACAACTTGCGGCAGTTTCCCATTATCACATTGGTCATGACTCCAATCCGCTGATGTCGGCCAAGTTGTGTAAGATTTTCCTTAAAGGTACTTTTCTTCTCAGGCCCCCTGTAAAGCAAGCGGTTCCTCCTTGGGACCTTTCCTTAGTTCTCCAGGCCTTGACCGCCCCCCCCTTCGAACCGGCGGCTACGGTAGATTTGAAATTCTTATCTTTCAAGACCGCCTTCTTAGTAGCCATTACTTCAGCCAAGAGAGTTTCAGAGCTTCAAGCATTATCAGCTAAACCTCCTTACTTGGTCTTTCATCCGGACCGTGTTTACCTCAGGACCAACCCGTCCTTTCTTCCTAAGGTAGCTTCTGAAGCAAACATTAATCAATCCATTAACCTCCCTGTCTTCTTTCCTAAATATGAAAACAAAGGTGAATACAAGCTTCACTCCTTAGATGTTCACAGGCAGCTTAGATTTTATCTAAACAGGACGGCTGGTCATAGGCAATCCGACCAGTTGTTCATTTCCTTTGCTAAATTTAATTTGGGCAAACCAATTTCTAAAGTCTCATTATCTCGCTGGATTTCACAATGTATCTTATTGGCTTATCAAGCTTCAGGAAGGCCCGCACCGGAGGGTGTACATGCCCATTCAACCCGGTCAGTCTCTACCTCGGCAGCCTTTAAGGCTAGGGTAGAGCATCCTTTGGCTCCGCGGTGCTCCGGAATATCCTTCCATGATGGCTGCCCAAGATTCAGGTAGCTGGGAACTCTGTCCCACAGGTTGCAGAAAAATGAATCTCCTACTTCAGATTTAGAAGTTATGTACTCACCATAACGTTCCATCTGAGTAGGTGTATTCATTTGTCTGCAACCATCCCGCCCTCCTATCCCCCTGGCCTTTCAGTTTCCTGCATATGTTGTGTTACCCTTTTCAGGGTGTTCTTGCTGTTGGCAAACTCGATCTGAGGTCATGAGGGTAGAGCAGGGCATTATGGGTGAGGGGAGGAGCTGAGAGCTTGGATCCATAGCTGGTAAACCATGCCAGTTCGGATCCGATATCGGATCCATAACCCACAGGTTGCAGACAAATGAATACACCTACTCAGATGGAACGTTATGGTGAGTACATAACTTCTAATTCCCTGGCAGACCTGGACTTTCCTCTTTCCCAGCACCTTTCTCTGTCTCTGCCAACCTGGACAAGCATAACTTAAGACTCCTGGTTCTCTCTATCATTCAAAAAGGGTACTTTCTGGTATGGGATTCTCTACCTTCCTTCGGAGGCATTCCTTAACCACCAAGGGAACAACTTCCTTCCTGTCAGAGGTACTGATAGACCTGCGGAGAGAAGGGACCATTCAGGAGGTTCCTCAAGACCAAAAAGGAAGATTCTTCTACTCAAGAATTTTCTTAGTGCCCAGAAAAGATGGTCTTTGGAGACCCACTCTGGATCTTTCTGATCTCAACACATTCTTGAGGCTACCCATTTTCTGTATATTAACTCTTCAGACCTTTTTTCTCCTTATTCTACCATAAGCCTGCAAGACCTCCCTAGATATCAAAGATGCATACCTGCACATTCCTATCCACCCCAGCTGCAGGAAGTTTTTGCATTTCTCTGTGGCTTTCTGGCATTTTCAGTTCTCTGCCTTGCCCTTTGGCCACTCTACTACACCAAGGGTTTTCTCAAAATGTCTAGGCCCTGTGATTGCCTACTGCAGGCTTCAAGGCATCCACACTTTCACTTACCTGGATGATCTCCTGTTTCTGGGAACCTCCCCAGAGATCTTTGAGCAAAATATCCTCTTTACCGTTTCTCTTCTTCTACATCTGGGATTTACCATAAACCACAAAAATCCATTCTCATCCCATCTCAGGATCACATCTTTCCAGGGTGCAGGATTCAGATAGACCTCATGAGGGTCTCTCTTCCTCATCAAGAGGCTCAGGACTTCAGCTCCTACTTTCTAAACCTTCTGCCTCTGCACAGCATTTCAGCCAGAGAGTTCCTCAGGGTTTTGGGTTTCATGACATCCACCATCCCAATGTTATCACTGGCCAAACTTCACATGAGAAAACTCCATTGGTTCCTAAAATCAATTTGGATGCAATTCCTGCCTCTCATTCCTTGTCTGAAGAAGGAATGCCAGCGGTGGATCCTACAATTATCACTCAACCCAGGACTCCCTTTGCACTCTCTGCCACCAGTTCAAGAGCTGTTTACAGATGGCTCAGATATGGGCTGGGGGTAGCTTTCGGAAACTTGAGAGCACAAGGGGTAGGGTCCCCATCTCAACAAATGGGACAGATCAGTGTAAGGGAGATGAGGGTGCTGCTACTAGCCATTCAGACCTTTCATCCTCTCTTCCACCCAAGACCTTTAAAGCTGCTCACAGACAATATGACAGTCCTCTGGTATGTGAACAAGCAGAATGCAGGCTGGCACTCCAGGCTTGGGAGCTGGCAATCCAATCCAGTCAGGTGACTCTTCAGGCAGTGTACGTTCCATCCAGCCAAAATTGTGTGGTAGACACCTTGAGCAGGTCCCTAACACAGTCCAACGAAAGAATGCTTCAAAGGGATGTGTTTCTCGATATTATCCATCAGTGGGGTATAACTCAAGTAGATCTCTTTGCCTCCCCCATGAGCAGACAACTTCCAAAATTTTGTGCCAGAGTTCCACATTCTCTGGTTTGGAATGTGGATGTCCTCTCATTCTCTAGGTTCATAGGTTTATAGGTTGGTACTAGGCTATCAGCCCTAGGGTCTATACAAGCCTAGCCATAACAATTCCCTGGCTATTTCTTCCCACACTATTTACTTCCCTGGACACCTGTCTAGCAGGGCGACTAGCATGTCTAGCATGTTTCTATATGCATTCCCCTCCCCTTCCACTGATTCCGAAAGTCATGTTCAAAATTCAGAAGGACAACCCAAAACTCTTGTTAGTAACTCCCTTTTGGCCAAGACATCACTGGTTCCCTCCTTTTCTGCATTTAGCCAAGGGCATTCACCACAAGTTATCTCACAGGGTGGACCTTCTCACACAAGACCAAGGAACTCTCATCCATCCCCACTTGTCGACCCTTCAGTTGACTCTGTGGGTGATAAGGTTTTAATTCCTTTAAACAGCTGTTCTCCAAGGACGTGCTAAGGGTCCTACAGGAGGCCAGGAAACCCAATACCAGAAAATCTTACTTATCCAAGTAGAAGAGATTTTCACATTGGTCTTTCTCTCGATACCAGGATCCACTATAAGTGGAAGTCCCCTTGGTTCTATCTTATTTGTGTGAATTGCTCAATGCTGGCTTGGCTTACTCTTCTCTGAATGCCCATGTCAGCTATCTCTTCTTGTCTGCCTTTATCTCCCCCTCTAGCTCGCAGATTTGAGGCTAAACAATTTCTTAAAAGCATCTCTTACTTTTGACCTCCCAGGAAACCTATTCCTCCTCCCTGGGATCTTAATTTTGTACTGGAAAAGCTGACTCTTCCCCCTTTTGAGCCAGCTTCATCAGTTTCCCTGCAACATTGCTCCTGGAAAACTGTACTAGTACTAGCTTTAACTTCAGCCAGGCGTCTGTCTGAACTCTGGGCCCTTATGGCCTCTCCTCCCGTTTTGGTTTTTCATAAAGACAGGGTGTCCTTGTAAACTAACCCTTCTTTTATGCCCAAGGTGGTGAATGACCTGTCACTCAACCAGTCCATTCATTTACCTACCTTCTTTCCTTCTGACCAGAATTCGAGTGAGAAGGTGCTGCACACCCTGGATGTGCATAGACAACTTAGATTTTATTTAGACAGACTAAAGTTATCAGGAAATCAGACCAGCTTTTTGTTTCCTATCATCCCAGGGCCCTGAGATTGCCCATTTCCAAGAAGACTATTTCTACTTGGATTTCTAAGGCTATTTCCTTTTGTTATGTGAATCATGGTAAGACCCTACCCTCTTCTGGAATGGCTCACTCCACTAGGGATGTAGCTTCATCTGGTGCTTTCTTCAAGGGACCAAATGCTAGCTCTATTCTTGAAGCAGCTACATGTATTTCTGTGCATCCCTTCGTCAAACATTACAAATTGGATGGCATATCTAAGTCTAGAGCAGGTTCTGCCAGAACCATACTCCATGGCTTTCTAGAGAGCTCCACTGCTTCAACCTCCACCCTTTCCTCATGAGCTTTTGTACTCTTCCTCATGTAAACAATAGTGCAACAGATGAATAGAAGGACATAGAATAGTTGAGTAAAATCTTACCTAATGGTAGATGTCCTTCTCTTCACTGTTGCAGTATTCCAATCCCTTCCTTCTCCTTCCCCCTGGCTTTTGGTTTTTCACCTTGGATGTTCGTACCCTACTTTCTTTAGGCTGGCATTCTTTCTGGGTCATTCAGTTATGAGGATGGTGCATACATACTTTGCTTTTATGGCGGAATTATGATAGCAGCCTACATGCGACGTACCATGCGCCTTACAGTAACGAAAGACTTTTGTATACTGGCTGACGTTGTGTGACTTACAGCAGGGATATCCCACATGTAAAGAATACTGCAATTGTGAAGAGAAGAACATCTATCGTTATGGAAAGATACACAACTATTCTTTCTTTATAGATACTGCAAGAAAAACTCTAGCCGCCACCTTCTTACTGTCAACTCTGTTAATACAGCGATGCTGTCCTAAAAAGCTTAAACAATACTCAACGAAAGAAACTTGCCACCTGGTGTAATAAAATAGCTAAATTTGCCACTAGTCTCCCTCATAGGACCCACCATTTCAAAGCTTAAAGCAATTAAACTGGCTTGAACTGCATAACTACCTAACGTATTCACAACTAACTACAGCAGACAAAATCATTCATTGTCCAGAAAAATGTCCTGCGATACAACACTTATTACTGTCCTACTGTCCAGCAAGGGACCTCCACTCTAGTAAGAAATTCTTACTACTCACAAATAAGTCAAATTATGTTGCAGTAGACTCGCTGTACTCCCAAAACATTGTTAAACTCTGGAGTAGTATCTCCACACAAGTAAAACTCAATTGTTTTAAATCACTGCTTAAACAGCATCTTTACCAATTCTGGTCCTGCACATGTTCTTCATCAGCTTAAGACTTTGTGCTCACTTTATGATACTCTCCAAATACTCTTCTTAATCAGAATATTCTTAACTTCTCACTGAAATTACAAAACAATTTTTATACATAACTACTACCTGTACTGTCCACTAAGTTACATGTGAGATTTCTCTTTAGTAACTTCCATCAGTGTAAAATCTTTGCGTGTATAAAATGTAAATAGAACTGTAACTACTTTATAAGCAAATGGAGCTTTTCTTCCCGGGCCTGTGCAGAAAGTGGGTATTACCCAGTCCGACTTTCCTGGTAAGCAAAGACAAATAAATAAATAGAATTGGCTGAGGCCAAGAAGTTGTTTGGACTGCAGTTTAGAGACTGTCTTCCTTATCATGGACTTATATCAGTATATTGTCAGAGAAAGAGATAGGGGAGTCCTAAGTGAAAAACTTGCTCTGGTAGATTTTTTAGTCAAATCTAGAAGAGAAGCTTTAGTTAAAAAATGGATAATTAGTAGGGCATGTAAAATATTGCATGATAACTATAGCAATCAATGAAAGGAAGTTAGAAAAGCTTAGGAAGAGACACTGGAAAAGCAATTTACAGAGTAACAATGGAAGGATATATGCATGGCTCCTTAGTATGGAACAAAATTGAGAAGCTTTAGGATTTTTACTTGGAAGTGTGTGCATAGGTATTTTTTACCCTAAGCAGATTTCATAAAAAAAAATTTCTGAAGTAGATTAGAAATGTTGAATATGTGATAGGGAAGAAAAAGATAAGAACATGTTTCTAGGTGACTTTAATATCGACTGGCTTTCTTGTAGCAACAATCATCCAGCCCACCATCGAAACCTTCATGGTTTCTCCCAACTTATACAGTCCCCTACTCGGGCAGACAAAGTCTAGCAAACGTTCTACCCTCGACTGGATATTAGTCAATAAATCCCCCCAGTCATGCTTAGCTGGCCTTCTACCAGACAGCCTCAGCAACCATACTCCAACTTTCCTTCTGAGGCACCACCTAAATAGTGCCAAACGCATCATCTGTTGACAAATACAAAACAGGGTAAACTTTAACCCCCTTGCCTTTAACTCATCCCTTAAAAACTGCAGTTGTTCACCACTAAAATACCTCAGTCTGGATGAAACCTGTTCATTTCTTCAATTCCACCTTCCCAAATACACATACACCCACAGGAAATGCCAGAGTCAAGACACAGTATACCCCATGGCTTCAAAAAGGCACTAGGTCACTAATGAAAGTCAGGGACAAGGGATGGGAACACCGGTGCCTTACCAAAACCCCCTCCTCAAGACAGTCATTCCTAGAGCTGCGCAATAGGGTCAAAAAGCAAATAAAGTATGACAAAACCAAATATTAGCAGTCTGCGCTAAACTCCTCCCAACACAACCCTAAGAAGTTCTGGTCTTTCATAAACTCCATTCTCCACCCAGGTAAAGTTGGCACCCCCCTCCACCTACATCTCCCTTCCACTGACAGTATTGCTGCCTCTTTCAGTAAACACTTTACTGAATCCTTTCTGTCTTTGGCTAAACAAAACAACCCCCTCCCCACATCAAAACCAAATACTCTGTCCACTTTCTTTTCATTTTCTCCTGTACCCACCTCCAAAATAAAAAAAACTTATATTAAAACTGAAGAGTACAAAACGTGCTGCTAACAACCTCCCCTGCGAATACCTAAAAATAGCAGCCAAAGCCCTAGCCTATTCAGTCTCTATCTTGATAAACCAGTCCTTATCAGAATGCTATGTCCATTTACTGTGGAAAATATCCCACATAATACCCCTCCATAAATGTGGCTCCTCCACTGAACTCTCCAATAACCGCCACATAGCCATCCTTTCTCTGCTTTCCAAAGTATTTGAGAAATGCATTCACTCCCAAGTCCTAGATTACCACAAACTAATAACCTCCTCGCCAACACCCAACATGGCTTCAGGCCATTCCATAGCACTACTACTGCCTTGCTCTCTTTCACTAACACTGTCCTTCATCACAAAAATAACAGCCTGTTCTCTTCTGCCATATTCCTGGACCTGTCTAAGGCCTTTGATATGGTGTCGCAGAAACAACTACTCTCTGTTCTCACTAACCTCTCCTTTTCACAGTCAGCTACAAACTGGTTTCACAGCTGTCTAGAAGGCCACCAACAATCTGTTGTGTGGCATAATGCCGTATCACCTCGACTTCCTGTCACATTTGGTGTTCCCCAAGGCTCGATCCTTGGACCACTACTATTCTCACTCTTCACCAATAGTCTGTTCACAGCCACCAAGCAGGCCACTCTCATACAGTATGCAGATGACTCCACCCTCATCTGCTCAGCCCCAACTATACCTGAATTCCATAAGGTCACACAGGAAGCCTTTCCCTCTGTAGAAATCTGTCTGTCTAATGCCCAGCTAATACTCAACCCTACCAAGACTAAACTCCTCATCTTCCAACCCATAAAATCTAACCTAACTAACCCCCACTTCAACATTCTGTCCTGTGACAACACCGTCATCTCCCCAACAGAACACACCAAACTACTTGGCATTGAGATTGACAGCCATCTTGGATTCGATATTCACATTTCTCTAACCATAACAAAACGTTCACAAAAAATAGGTACATTGTATAGAAGTAGGCAATTCCTCACCAAAACAGCTAGAATTTCTGTGCCAATTCCCACCTCATCTCCACTTTACTCTACTCCTCTCCTGTACTTGCCAACCTTAGACAAAGTGACCTAAACAAGCTAGAGGCTTGCTACAACAAAACAGCTAAATTTGCCACTGGGTCATCCTACCACAGCCACCACTGTATCTCCTCACTAAGAGAACTTGACTGGCTTGAACTCCCTTAACGTCTTTGCCTCAATCAATTCTCCCTCGTTCACAAATGATTAAACCACCGTCAAGAAGTTCCTTCCCTTTAAAACCTTCTCCAGCCCTACTCTACCACTAGACTACTACCCTCCAGCAACAAAAAACAACTTCAAGTTACCAAAGCCAAGAACTCAGCCGGAGAAGCTCTTTTCTTCTGCATATTATCCAAGTTATGGAACCCCCCCCCCATTACCACACTACCCTCATGCTATCACTTCAAAACTGAACTAAAAGCCCACTTAAAAAGCCACTGGTTATGTCCTTGCACCAGTCCTGACCTCCCCTCCCATAACCACCCTGCCTCCCACAGTCAGATCATCACAACCTTCCTCTGCAGGCACTGGCTCTCCCTGTTCCTCCACCCCCACCCTACTCAGTCCTTCAGTCCCTTTTATAAACTTATTAAACTTAAAATACATCTCCTGTTACCTATGCCTTCCTATGTTTCACTGCCACAGCCACATTCTATCTCTCCCTTTCACCCCTCCAGTCTTCCCCTGATATTCCTTTAACCCTTCCAGCTCACTCCACCATCTGGGGAATATCTACTATATATCTGTTAGTGTATTTAGCAGTAACTAATAATTCTATGAGACTATAAGGTTTTATTGTTTTGAACTTATTATTACCTGAATATACTTATTAATATATTAATAACCCTGATCATTCTATGGTCATCTTGTATGTATACAATTTTGCTACTACATGTATTGATTACTATTGTATGTATAACAGTTATTCTTCATACAGCCTTGCTGTTCATGTTTACTATGGATATTACTTGTATTGCTTTATGTGGAGCTTTTCTCCCTGGGCCTCTGCTGAAAAGGACCTGTGTCCAGTCGGAATTTCCCAGTAAACAAATGTCAATAAATAATAAATAAAAAAAAATGTTTTATTGGGAGTGCAATGAGATGTCAGAATTATTGAAGAGCAAGTAGCTGTAGCTAAGGTATGATTCTTTAAAGCTGGGAGACAGGATCTGAGTTGTCTAGATTTAGTAAGGCTTTATTAAGTTTAATTCTATTGGCTGTCAAAAAAGCAGTTTCTAGAAAATGGAAATCAAAATCTAAACCAGTAGTATTAGAACTATTGACTGTTGTAAAAGAGATAAAATAACTGGAAGAGGGATCATTAGAAAATGAAAGGAGCAAATTACATAAAAATAGATGGAATTTACCAGAACAATACATGCAAACTAATGTTCAGGAGAAGGAGTGAGCTTTAAAGGAAAGCACAAATTGAGTAATTCAGGAAATGTTGGACTGAAAGACACTTGTTAAAAAGATGTAACAGATGTAAATATATAATATATATAAATGGGAAAAAATGTTAATATGGTGTGTCTTCTTTTCTGTTGTGCCTGTATCTTTAGTGACATTTTAATAAAGGTGATTAAAAAATAAATAAAATGCTAGGTGTAGCAGCTATGATTACATTCATAAGGCATTTGTAAACTGTAATTAAATCCCTCATAATAATCTGTAGCCTATAGAATATAGGGATGATTGTTCAGGTCTCCTCCTATGTGCCATCTGCTTAATCCCACATATCTCCCTTATATAGGTCCTGTAGATGCATTCCAGCATCTTCAAATGAAAGGCCTTAAGAATACAGAAGGAACCAGAGTATTCTGTGATAGGCCAAACATTCATTACAAATAATGGGACCAGAACTTTCTATCCTTACTAGTAATACAGAGCATATTGTCCCTGATCAGTCTGTAATACTTACTAATAAGTAGTTTAACATGTGCATCAAATTTTTGATTGGGTTCCACCAGTACACCTAGGTCCCTAATCTGGGTTGTCACTGATAATATGTGGGTATGCAGCTCATACTGTATGTACAGTTACAGTACTTGAAGTGTATCACCATACAGTTTCTGTTGTACACTTAGGTAAACTGTCCACTTAACCTCACAGAGAAAAATGATCCATTAGTGTTGATTACAGTGCATTTTATATCATCAGCAAATATGCTGGACTTTACACTCGATACAGGGTAATCAGATAGTATGAGACTGACAAGCAAAGGATCCAGATTCTTGAGAGGCAGCTTTCCCTATATTTTGTATTCAGAGGAACAGTTCCTAATTATATCATACATTTCCTACTCAGTAACCAATTTGCCACACACTTTACCACATATGGGTCAGTTTTCAGTTTAACCATGAAATTTTGCATGATCTTCAAAAATATTTTTTTCTCCTGCAGGTAGTTTTATAAATTTTGGCAGAACACTAGATGTGTAATATTGGCAACTGTGCACATTGCCTATAGCAGTGATCCATTCATTTTTTGAACTATTTATTTATTATAGTGATCAAGGCTTTAACTGGAATTTGAGATGGCTGTCAGTGACAGCAGCAATTCAGAATACATTATTATGGGGATTACTTCTTTAGCATTCTTTGAAGTCATGCATTGGACGTGATCACCAAAAGGGAAGGAGAGTTAATCTATATGTGTAAGGAAAAGATATTAAAATTATCATTTTTTTAAAAAACGTCTGTATTCAGTCATCACATTTTAACCAGTAACTTAGGTTTACAGAAATGAATATAAAAATAACTGTAGTAACAGTTTCCATTGTTATCATAATGCAGTTTCCTTTGTTGTGCAGTGTACATATATGGTTTCCTTTTAACAATTATCATTCACTACATTACATAGGTTGCTGAGTTTCTGCCTTCCCTTAAACCTCACTTCTGAACATTATTCTGCATATTTTATTCCCATAAACTCCATTTATTTGTATATTTACTCTTTCCTTTTTCTAAAGATTCCACCTCCAGTTCTTTTATCCCCTTTATGAAATTCAAAATTACAATAAGTTTTGATTTTTGATTTCCATTTTCTAGTTATTGCCTTTTTGGCATCCAGTAAAATTAAACTTATTAAGGCTTTGCTATGTCTTGGCAACTAAGATCCTAGTCTCTCTCTCTCTCTGTTTATTGCTCGAACTTCCATCATTACATCGTCATTCCCTTCTACGCTGACTTATAATTGTCTATTTAAGTTTTATATATGAGCCTTAATTGTGTGGCTGTAAAGTAACCCTTAATATCAGGTAACTGTAAACCACTTTGTTCTATGGGGAGGGGAAGAGGGCAAGAGTCAAGTGGGATACACTGATTCTCCCTTTATGTACAGGCCAGACATATTTTTATTACTCAGCAGAAATAATCAGCTCTTTGTTAATTATCATTCACAACTTCTCCAGTTTATAAAAAATATCCTGGACTCTATATTAGACTCTAGGGGGTTAAAACATTTCTACTGCCAGAACCTTAACTATCCATATATGTGGTCATGAGCACCCAGTTTCTCAGTTTTTTGCATTATATTGTATTTTTTATTTATTTTTTTTGTTTCTACACATATCTTTATCTGCTGTAACAGAAACCTTTTAAATCCATATACCTAAATAATTCATATGTCATGTCTCAGGAAGTATTAAGATTGCCAAACCAATGTGTGCATGGTCACATAATTTATCGGTAACCATATGAAACATTGGGGCCTGGGAGAGAGAGTTCTGAAACATGGAGCCTGAATGGGCAAAAAAATGGACTTGTATATACCACTTCCAAAATGGCCATTTCTCTGAATATCCTCTTTTCTCTAAGATATAGCAGTCATTGAGTTGGTATATGTAAGTTCAGGGGGTGTGGAGGGCTTGTCCTCCACATCAGGGTGCAGGGGGTGGGGCTTGGCCCCTGCAGAAAAGAAGTTTGAAGGAGAAGACCAATGTTCAAGATTCACTGTTCTCTTGGATTTGTGATCTTTTTTTTTGTGTGTGTGTCTGTCAGTAGTCAGAGTTATGAGTGCCTACATTTCAACAGAGAACCTAGTTTATCACTGTAGCCTTTGTTTTATTTTCATTTATTTTATATCCTGAAAAGACGTGAAACCGCCTCAAAATTTACACAAAACTGAAATGTCTCTTTCTGAATTTACTAAATGCAAAAGAATATCACCTGCAAGTACTTTTCTTGATTATCAAAGCAGTTATATACTTGATTTTGTGAATCCTTTGTTTTCTTTGCTAATGGATCTAAATATAAAGTATGTAACAGTAAGGAAATAGAGTATGGCTAATTTATCTGTTTAAACATAGATTGTCAGAGAGGAACCCTCCTGCTTTATTTCTTGCCAATTACCCTTCAAATACACTCCATATTAACCCATTATTCTTTCAGGTATTGCAAATGCTGCCATTACTTTGCTCATAAAATGCCAGGTGACACTATGAAATGATTTCGCTTTTTCAACATCCACTAAAAGAAAATGTGTTTTCTTGCACTCTGCTTCCCTTTGGATCATCACTCTTCTGTGACTTGGCATCACATGTTAACTTTCCTTTACAAAACCTCACTGATCCATGTTTTTCAAGTTTGGTAACAAGTTTGCCATTCTTTTAGTTGGTGTTGTTATAATCACTACATAATCATGGTTTAAAATTGAAATGGGTCTGTATGAAGCCAGATCTGAGGGGTTTTACCCTCATTGGGTAAAACAGACACCACAAATTTCTTTTAAGATGGTAGCACCCCCTTCCTTTAAAGTACTATTGAACAAAACATTGCAGATATTTAACAGTTTCTTTATATGTTCTTCTATTCTCATGTTGTAGTATTCCTTACTGTAGGGAGGTGGCTGCCTGCAGCACCGTACATCCGGCCAAAGTCTTTGGAAGGGGGTACGTGCGACATTGCATGCATGTGCCATAAACTGACGTCGGCTATAAATGTGACGTCTGCACATACCCAACTCAGAACTTTCCTACCTCAGTGATTTTCAGACGTCCGATTGCCAGCTAGAGATGTTTTTGCTTGTTTGCTAATGTTTGACTGTCTGCTTACAGATAACTTACCTTTTCTTATTATTTATTGTGGGGTTTAACTGTATTCCAACTTTTCTTGACTTATAGGAAGGGCAAGTGTGCTTGTGGAAGACAGATTCCACACAAGGACACTTGTGACCATTGTGTATTTTGTTTAGGGGAGGAACACGATTGCAAGGCCTGTACTATCTGTCAGTCGTTTGTCCCTAATACCTTAAGAAGTCGATTATCTTCCTTAAAAATCTACCTAGAAAACCAAAGGCTCCGACGTCTGGCCTTAGGTATGGAGGGTGCTGCGGGTTTGTCTGATGAGCCGCCAAAAAAGAAGGCCAAGAGAACCAGGCCTGAAACTGTATCTGTGCCTCAGGAATCTGTTGAGTCTCTCAAGGCGATGAGAGCCCAGGGACTCCTCTGATCTCGGATTTACCCTCCGAGCCGGGAACCTTATTGGATGCCGGATCGGCAGAAATCGACAGTACGTCCACTGAGGTTTGTGAGCCATTAGGCCCTGATGGTGAGAGGCAGCCGTGGCTCCAGGATTCGGATAGGCCTACTGATTCCCTTCGAGCTACCTTGACATCAGCCCTACGGCCTTCTAAATCGTCTCAAAAGAAAGCAGAAACTTAAAACATATTATATTCCCCAACTCTTCTGAGTGGGAAGCCTTTTCACAGAACTTGTTTAAGGCTTTTCAAGCCTTTCAACCCCAGTTGCCTCAACCACCACCTTCAGTCGAGTGTCTGGAAGATTCTGAAGAGGATACCACCTCCTCTGATGATTCCCTATCCTATTCCTCTCAAATTGAATCCCATAAGGATTTTGCCATCCAAGAGGAGGATTCCTGGAGTCCAGACTCCCCTGGTGAAGATTTCTCTTTTGGGGACAATATTAATCTTATGAGACAATATTTCCAATGAGATGTTTCTGAAGTCTCTGTTACTAAAAGAAAATATTTTGAACTTTTGCAAATGGAACAGCCATCTCCTTCTGCTGTTCCCCCTGTGCTCCCAGCATTTCTGGATGCCTTTCAAGCAGCTTCCCAGCGTCCTGAGTCCCAGCCCCCAGCATCCAAAAGAACTGACAGGTTTTATAAAGAACACTCACAATCTCAGTTCCTGTTCAGAAACCCACCACAGACCCTGCTGTTGTAGCAGTTTCTGCAGACAGATCTTCTAGACAGTTACCATCTTCCACTCTTAGCAGATTTATGGATAGACAGGGAAAGAAAATGTATTTATACCTCTTCCACCCTTAGTTAAATTACCAGACACACATTTTACGGTTTGTCCTGGATACCTTAGCTAAGGCCTCTTCTCTTCTGCCTGACTTGCCTGATTCCCCAGCAAAAGCTCAACTGACTACCCTCCTTTTCACGGCTTCCCAGGTAACCAGACACTCCCAATAGTTGTAGTTACAATGCTGTGGAGGTTTCTTCTAAGTCTGTAGCTACTGGCTCAGTCCTTTGGCATTATTCATGGCTCAGACTACAGCCTTTACCACTGGATTTTCAGTGTAAACTGTTAGATGCCCCCCTTGATAACTCTGCACTGTTTGGTACTGCTTCTGCTGAACTCTTCAAATCTCTTCAGGAGAAAAGAAAAGAACTGCAGAATTTGAAACATTTATTTGTTTTTCCCATACCTAGATACCACAGAAACTATCCTCAAAAGGCTACCTTTGTTAGAAGACAATCTGCTCCACTTATTAGCCATACTAGGGGTAGGAGACACTATAGATGGCCAGCAACCCCTAAAACATCTACTGACTCCACTCCTTCCTTTTGGAGACAACCTGGTCAAGACAGAGCTCCCTCTCTGTGACTCAGCTCAGCTGCCTCACCACACCTCTCTTTCCCTACTTCTCACCCTATCCTTCCCCTCCTGGCAAAAGATCACCACTTATCAGTGGGTGTTATCCATCATCCACAATGGATATTTCATGACTTGGTGGGTTCTCCCACCTTTCCATGGCATTCCACAGCCATCAGCTTCTCGACTACAACTTTTCCCTCCCATCCTAAAACAACTTCTGATACAAGGCACAATTCAGCCTGTCCCTCCAGAACACATAGGCAAAGGTTTCTACTCCAGGATGTTTCTGGTGCCCAGGAAAGATGGTCCCTATAGACCAATCTTAGACCTGTCCTACCTCAACCTGTTCCTCAAGGTTCCCACGTTCAAGATGCTTACTCTACAGACTTTACTGCCCCTTATCCCACTTCAGACTTGCATGGTCTCTGTGAACCTGCAGGATGCCTGTCTACACATACCCATTCATCTCACTTGCAGAAAATTCCTACGTTTCTCTATAGGCTCTTCTCATTTTCAGTTTTGTGCTTTACCTTTTGGTCTCTCTAATGCACCCAGGGTCTTCACAAAATGTCTAGCCCCTCACTTTTGACTGCTGGGAGTTCAAATATATCCCTATCTGGACCACCTGCTGATCCTTCACAGAGACTCTCATACCCTAACTCAGCATCTGCAAAAGGTTTACAACATCCTGGAAACATGCGGGTTCACTCTAAATGTGCCAAAATCTCAGTTCACTCCTATCCAGGACCTTATCTTCCTAGGTTGCAGGATACAGACAGAATTGATGACTGCCTTTATACCATAACTAAAAATAGACAGTTTGACTCAGTACCTCCACTCTCTGCTTCCCCTCTCAACCTTGACAGCCAGGCAGTTCCTAAAACTGTTAGGACACATGGCTTCATTGATCCCTATGCTACCCCTGGCCAAACGTCACATGAGGAAATTTCAGTGGTGTCTAAAAACACTCTGGAGCCAACACCTACAGCTCTTAGAGGCCACCATCCCTCTTTTGCCATGTCTGAAAAAGGAACTTGGGTGGTGGATCACACAAATCTGTCTCAACCAGGGAGTCCTCTACAATTTCCAACTGCAGTACAGCATCTTTACACGAATGCTTCAGACCTGGGTTGGGGAGCAGTGCTGCATCTACATTTCAGGCAACACAAGGAACAGGGCACCTGGTCCTCAAACAGACGAAAGGATCAAGTCAACATCAAGGAGTTGAGAGCTCTACTCCTAGCTCTACAGACCTTTCAACAACTACTACTACCAGGTACACTGAGAGTCATTACAGACAACATGACTGTACTGTGGTATGTCAACAAGCAGGGAGGGACAAAATCCTACCCTGTATGCTCCTTAGCTATACAGGTTTGGAATTTCACCAGCACACTGTTAGTCCACTACTGGCTGTTCATATTCCAACCTCAGTAAATGTTCTGGCAGACACGCTGAGCAGAATGATGGCACCCTCCCATGAATGGATGTTACACAGGGAAGTATTTCTGGACATTGTACACAGATGGGGCATTCCAAAAGTAAATCTGTTTGCCTCCTCCCAGAACAGACAGATGCCCCTCTTCTGCACAAGGCTACCATACCCACAAGCCTTAAAAGTGGATGCCTTCTCTGTCTCTTGGGGGAAGATGTACCTGTATGCTTTCCCCCCATATCTCTAATTCAAAACATCTTACTGAAGATTCAAAAAGACAAACCAAAAATCTTACTGGTGACCCCCTTTTGGCCAAAACAGCATTGGTTCCCTCTTCTATTACAGTTAGCCAAGGGCAATCACCACAAGTTACCACATAGGTTTGATTTACTCACACAAGACAAGGGATCTCTGATACATCCCCAGCTTCAAAGCCTGAACTTGACAGTGTGGTTGATAAACTTCTGATCCCTTTTTGCCACCAATACTGAGGACATACTCAAAAAGTCCTGCAGGAGGTCAGGAAACCTAGCACTAGAAAAAATGCATTGCAAAGCGGAGAAGATTTTCCAGCTGGTGTCCTAAGAACAAACAGGACCCTTGGGCGGTTCCAGTGCCTTTGGTCCTTGCCTACTTGTGTGAGCTTTTACTTTTGTCTGCAATCTCTGCTTGTCTGCCTATGCTTCCACCTTTAGCATCCAGGCTAGAGGTAAAACTATTCCTTAAAGGAGTTCTGCATATTAGACCTCCTAGGAAACCTGTTCCTCCACCATGGGACCTTAATTTTGTACTGGAAAAACTAACAATACCTCCTTTTGAACCAGCCTTTTCGGCTACTCTTAAGTTTTGCACATGAAAACCATAATGCTGGTGGCTTTGGCTTTTGCCAGGAGGGTCTCCGAACTCCAAGCCCTCATGTCCATCCTTCCTTACCTCATCATCCACAAAGACAGGGTTTCCTTAAGGACTAACCCATCATTCATGCCCAAGATAGTGAATGAACTCTTCTTGAATCAAACCATAAACCTGCCTGTGTTCTTTCCACATCCTCAGAACTCCTCAGAAAGTAGACTCCATTCCTTGGATGTGCACAGGCAGCTCAGGTTCTACCTAGACAAGACTAAGATCGTTAGAGAATTGGACCAGCTTTTTGTCTCCTTCCATCATAGAGCCTTAGGTAAAGCAGTCTCTAAACAGGCCATTGCTTCCTGGATCTCAAAGGCCATCACCTTCTGCCATGCCTTGCATGCAAACCTTTAGCCTCTAAAGTGAAGGCTCATTCCCCTAGGGCCGCAGCTTAATCTGCAGCCTTTTTCAAAGGCCTAGACCGTGCAACCATTTTGGAAGCAGCAACATGGTCTTCTGTGCACACCTTCACCAAGCATTACAAGCTGGATTTGATATCCAGATCTAGAGCTGGCTTTGCCAGAACAATTCTACAGGGTCTCATTGACTCTGCCCCTAATCCAACCACCCAGGGTTCTACCTAAAAGCTTTGGTACTGTCCCTACAGTAATGAATACTGCAACATGAGAATAGAAGGACATAGAATAGTTGTGTAAAATCTTACCGTAACCTTAGATGTCGTCCTTTTCCATGTTGCAGTATTCAGAACTGTCCCTCTTCCCCTCTTTTCCTTTGTTTTATTTAGAGTATATATATATATATATTATTGTTTGGGTGACTGCTTGGCGATGGATTTACGTCTTTCAGAAGTTCAGAAGTTGATACTTTTTTTCTTATACACTGGTTGATGATCCTACTTCCACATTCTGGCACTATAGGAGCGGGCACAAGGTAACCACTACTTTGCTCTGTAGGCTCCTTTCTGAGGTTTTGTCTGGCTGGAGTATTAACAGTTCTATCTTCTGCGGCAGTCAGTCCTGAGTTGGGTACGTGCAGACGTCACATTTAATTGAACAGTATTAGTTTAGTCCAGGCTTCCTAAAAGAGTTCAGCTTTAATTGCCACGAGTTCATGTTTCTCCAGAATATTCGGGATGTCTCCTTCAAGATCACTCATGTCTATGCGATCCAGGATCTCGTGTGGCAAGTAAAGCTGAACTCTTTTAGGAAGCCTGGACTAAACTACTACTGTTCAATTAAAAGTGCACTGGAACTTAAAAAATTGCCACATTGTTTACATGACTAATTGTATTTTATTTTATTTTATTTTATTCTACAAATTGGTTTTAAATACCATTTTAAATCAGTTGAAATTTAAGTGTATATTTTGTTTCCATCATCGTACATACATTTTTTTCTTATTTTTATTTTTTTCTGGTTCTTTTTTCCCATTTTATTCAAAATGGTGTGTAATAACAATACTAACTATACAATTATATAGGTTTTTAGGGTTCTTGTACACAGACCTGAAGAAGTCTAGAAGGACAAAAGCGATCTTTGTTAACAATAGGCTATGAAAATAGAAATTGATTTTTACATGCAAAATGTATATGTATATATTTATATATATTTTTTGATTGCCAAATGAACTAAGGTTGATATCTTTCCAGCCATGTAGTATATTGTCTTGGATAAAATCACAGACTTAATAATCTACTTAATAATTTGGTTAAATAAGAGGTACCACATCATTATAAATTTTATTTAAAGTACATAAGGGTTATATATTATTATGACAGCTACTAAGTAGGGCAGGACCAGCTCGAAAGTCACACTGACAGGGGAAGGGATGTGAATTTAACATTTGTACCAATAACACTTTGTTTTACAGCACAATAAACCACTCGCATGCCTGATAAAAAGTATATATATATATATATATATATATATATATATATATATATATATATATATATATTTAGAAAGCTTGTGAGGAAATTATTACTCTATTTTTGTTTTACTTGGATCGCTTGTCTGTGTACTTTATAAAGGATTTTCGACTGGAAACAGACTGCCTGCCTTGCTTGGATTACTTTCGAATACTTAGTAATGCTGTACAATTATATATTTTCTATTATTACTTTTTGTTTTGTTTTGACTTGAGACGAGTTTACGTTCCCTACTTCCACTACTATTGTCTGATCTGATTAATATGCAGTGATTAACTAGAAATATATGGACTGAAAATCTTCCACACACAGAAGTTTCTTACACTGTTTTGTTTTTGGACCCACTACACTTTAGTGGGTTGTTTTGAGACTTCGGGGATACCACGGAGATTACTTGTTTTAAATTCACATCTTCCATACCAAATATTCTCATTCTGCTTCTCCAGAAATTTATCCTCTTTTGTTATAGTTTCTCTTATAGGTCCCCTGATACATCCTCAGTATTGCAAGTCAGGTTACAGTGCCCACTCATAAAAAAATATCCCCTGTTGAAAGCTTATTAGTTTCCCAAAATTCTTCAAAGCTCCATAGTAAGTTTTTCTCTAATTCATAACCTTTTCCTTAAAAATACTTGGAAATTTTACATTCAGAAACAATACTATCAAAAACTCCAAAACTCCAAAACTGTTTGAAAATAGAAGGTTCCAAGCAAGCAATAATGCATGACAGGGTGTGTGTTAATGTGTAATTAACACCCACTCTACACCTCAGGAAGGGCGTTAATTTAACATTAGCATACACCCTGGAGGGCATTATTGCACTTAGAGAATGGGCTCTCTGTAAAATTCTGTTTTACTTGCTTCTTTATTTTTAAGTACTATGTTATGCATTTATTTTTTTGTATATTTTTGATGTAAAATAGTTCCTCCGCCTGCTGTTTCAAACTTTCTGTAGTATATGTTAATGGTGTTGGAGGAAGCATTTTAAATCAAAATAGATAAAAAAATAATATAGTACTTAAAGACGGAACATTTTCTCCCTCTCGTCACTTCTGATTTCATACACACATCCACTGAAGATTGCTCTCACTCTGTGTGGATCTCAGCCTCTCTCTCACACACACACACACACACACACACACACACACACACACACACACACACACACACACCACACACGCACAGTCTTCTCTGCTTTCATACAGGCACTCACTCACACAAGATTACTCCCACTTTCTCCATCTGTTACACACACACGCACACAGTCTCCTATGCTTTCATACATGCAGTCACACACGCATACACATACATACACATACACACTTCTTTCCGATTGGTTTTTATGTTGTTTTTTTTTACACTTGCCAAAGTGCTGCTTAGCTAGTATAAAACTAATGGCGGGCATTCGTTTTTTAGCAGTCGAGCTCCATGGCAGCTTGATATGCTGTAGTGAAGCAATGGACTTGTTTTTCAGCGGGCTTTACTTGTACATTAATACCCTGCTGGAGAGCGCTCGTTCTCCAGTCAGGGTACTGATGTACAGTAAGCCCATTGTCTAAGTCCAACTCAAAAACAACTCTTTTTATTTGCATCTTTAGTACAGGAGTCCCATAAGGCTGTGTTCTGGGTTCCTTCAATTCTCCCTCTTCATTAATGATTGAGCAAATGACCACCCCTTTGTTAGCCATCATTCTCTATGCAGACAATATTTATCTTCATACCATTAAGTGCCCCTCAAAATTCCAAAACGCAATTATGTTTATTCTCACAACTTTCTCAATGGGCCGAATCCAACAATCTCCTTATTAATCACAAAAAGTAATATTATGGTATTTGTGTCTATTAGCAATCTACCTAACCTTTCTAATGTTATCATTAAAGACACTGATAATCTTATACCCCAAGTTACTGAATATAAATAACTTGCCCTAACCCTTGATCCTGCTCTGTCTTTATCAACCCACACTGATATCATCATAAATACATTCTTTTTGCAACTAAAACTCTGCTATAGCATCTCTTAAATGCTTTCTCCAGTGGCACAAATTGCCCTGACCAAAAACATTCTCCTCCCCAAATTGAAATATGGCCTTCCACTCCTTGCCTTTAATTCAGTTTATAACACTCTGATATTACAGATAGCAGAAGACAATATCTTGTGATTCACTCTGCTTGCAGATTCCCCTTCTCACCACTTCAGCTCTTAAGAGAACAAGTATGCTTCTTAGGAAATACCCAAGACATCATTACTCTAATCAGAGTCTGTTTTAAAACAGTGATTTATGAATGTGCCTTCTCTAGATTAGGCCCCACACTTTTGAGTAAACATCCTTCTATGGTGAAGGCTGAAACCTGTCTTATAGGATTCATGAGAGCTCTCTCTGAGCATCTTCACAAAAGAGGCTGCATTCTAATGTTTTAGGGTCAGTGGAAAACTTCTGTACCAACTCACTGTAAGCTTTCCAAAGGCAAACAACTTTTCAGCTGTACCATTGTTTCTCAGGCATTGTATGTCCTTATTACTAATACTGTAAATGGAACTCTTTAATTTACTTCATCCATATTGCTACATGTATCTTGCAGTTTGTTTTATTATAGCAATGATATTTCATACTGCAAAATGTACTTGATTTTGTGTAGTTTCACATAGCTTTACTACTGTTTTCTTTTGCCGTTGTTTGCCCATGTGCCTGGATCTTGACTGCTAAAGGTCATAGTACCAACCCATGCTACCCAATTACGCTCAGTCTTGGGCTTTCCCTTTGGTTACTTTGTTTAAAATCATTTAACTTCACTTGTATTTAAGTGTTGTGTTTGCGTGGGTTTGCCCTCAGTTTACTGGAGATGCTGAGAGATTGCACTGCTGCCCTGCGAGCAACTCAGTTGTGCATTATGAATTATTGACACAGTTTTCTACCCCCAGCCCTCCATAGAAGCCACTTTTTGTTAGTTTAAAAGCAACACCTGTTCCATCTAGTCCTCTCACCATTAGTTATTACAGTATATACCTGCCATAATGGATGGGCATTTTCCCACCATTTCTCCAGCCAGCCTCATTGACATGGGCATCCTGAGACAATGTAGCAATTGCCTCATAGGTTCATAGGTAGGTACTAGGCTATTGGCCCAAGGGCCTATGCAAGCCTAGTCAACAAGGTTCCCTGGCTTATGCCATCCAAAAAAGTTATTTTCCTGTGCCACTGACGAGCAGAGACACAGAAGTGATCCCCGGGGTGTATTTCCTATTTCCCATCCACTCATCAAGATTTTTCTTGAAGAGTGCTAATGAAGAACTTTGCTTGACAGATGGGTAGCCTGTTCCAGAGTATGGGAAGTCTCTGGGATAGGAATCTATCCCTCCAGCATGTCCTGTTTATTGTGGTGACAAGGTTTAGGTCCCTAGAGCGTGTAGCTCGGAGGGACTGGGATTTCTTTAGGTGTAGCATGTCCAACAGCTCAGGGTTTGACATAGCTTTATATGTTAGGCAGAGGACTTGACTATGGCTCCTAGTTTGCAGTCATCTGCGAACTTCGTTAGCCAGAGGCCTTCTGTGTTAGCCTGTACTTCAGAGAAGTAGATACCAAACAGGAGCGGTCCCAGGACGGAACCCTGTGGTACTCCACTTGTCACTGGTTTGAGGTCAGATTTGAAGTCTGCAACTTTTACAGTGTGGGTTCTGTCAGTGAGCCAGTTGGCAACCCATCTTGTGACGTAGGGATTTATGCCTAGTTTATTGAGTTTAGCTATAATTCCAGAATGGGGGATGGTGTCGAAAGCCTTGGCGAGGTCAAGATAGGCTGTGTGAACCACTTTACCCTCATCTACGGATTTGGTGACTGCCTCAAAGAAGTCGATCAGGTTCAGGGGGCATGATCTGCCTTTCACAAACCCGAACTGGGTAGGATCCAGAGTTTGGAGGTTACCAATGTCTTTGTTTTTGAGTTCCATGATGATACGTTCCATGGCTTTGCAGACCAGGCTCGTCAGGCTAATAGGTCTATAGTTCCCAGGATCAGTGGTGGCTCCCCCTTTGTGGAGTGGGATAACTGTTGCTGTGCGCCATTCAGTGGGCACAAAGCCTGATGCGAGGCTATTATTGAACATGGTGCTTAAGTGGGAGCCAGTTCATTCTGAAGTTCGTGTAAAACGCAGCCTGGGATGTTGTCCGGTCCCATGGATGCTGTGTTTTTGGCTTTAGAGAGTGCATCTTTCACCAGCATAGTTGTGATGACAGGGACTCTGCATTCTTCCTGTATAGATATGGGCCCTTTAAGGGGTGGGTGGGGGGGTAAAGTTAGCACTGAACCTATCTGCCAGGATGTTGGCAATATCAGTTGTTTCTGTAATTTTCATGCCTTTGTGCTGTAACTCAGAGCAGATCTGGGTGTTGCCATTGAGATTCTTGACATAGCTATAGAATGCTTTGTAGTTGTCCTTGGAATTAGTGGCAATTTTATTTTTGTAGCTAGCTTTGGAGGATCTTATAAGGGATCTCAGCTTCTTACTGAGGCTGACCAGGGAGCTCCTCCACTCATGGTATTTTACTCTCTTTTGCAAAAGTTTCTTCTTTCTGTTGTACAGTTTGTTTATGGCAGGGGACCACCAGATTGGCTTCCTTTTTTTGGAGGATAGCGTCTTGGTTCTGTTTGGGATAGCACGATCCATGCACTCATGTAGGTGTGTATAGAGCGCATTTGTGTAGGATTTAGCAGTTGTAACTGTATTGTCCATCTGCATGGGTGTCATGAAGTTCACTACTTCTGTCTTAAGAAGCATGAAGTTGGCTTTGGAGAAATTTCTTACTGTGGTTTCCTTAATGGGGGGTGGGGGTGGGATGTGGATATCGAGGGTGAATAGCTTATGGTCGGATCGGACCAACGAGGAGTTGACTTCAGATGTGGAACACCGGTCACTCATGTTGGTAATGACTAGGTCTAGGATATTGTTGCCCCTGGTGGGGGTGTGGATAAGTTGATCTAGGGCATTGGAGTTTATGAATTCCAGAAAGTGTTGCGCTACGGAGTTAGTACACGAGTAGTTTTCCCAGTTAGTGGTGGGGTAGTTGAAGTCACCCATTATTAGAGTGTTTGGTTGAACCCTAATATTTTCCAGTACATCAAGAAAAGAGGAGTGGGAATCCTGGGGCATGGTGGGGGATCTGTAGCAAGCTACAATTTGGATTGCAGTTTTGCCAAGAGTTAATTGCACTTGGGTAACCTCGGATGCATTATGCTGAGCAACTAGCCTGGAGGTTTGGATATCCTTAATGAATATGGACACATCCCCACCTTTGGTGTTTCAGTCCAGGTTAGATGGCCGAAAAGTGTGGTATGAGTTATAGCCTGGTAGTGCAGGGGTGCTCTCTGGAGCCTTGAACCAGGTCTCAGTCACTGCACAGATATCAATGTTCTCCATTTTAAGGAGTGCCTCGAGTGAGGGCATTTTGAAATTTAGACTTCTAGCATTGAGTAGCATTACCGTCAGTTGTATACTGACAACCAGTTACTCCAAAAACAAATATAGCATGTGAGAGATGTATCCATATTACATATTTGGAATTAATTCTCTCACATAACAACAGACCAGATATCAAACAGGTTGTCAGCACACACACTTCAGCTCTTGCACATAGCAAGCTCACAACACACAAACCCACGTATGCGGAGGTACTTGCTAGAAGCCTACCTAAAGATCAGAGACCTCCCAAGCACAAACCTACTGCACACACTGCAGACACAACAGAATCCATTGCACATAATCATACACACAACAGTGTCTCAGCTAATAAGGCCCTCAGGCAAAACACCTCAAAACCAAATGTCTTAGTCATAGGCGACTCCTAAGTAAAACAAGAGATGTCCCCCTCACCAGGCTGGACAAGGAGAAGGTCACAGTCAGCTGCCTGCCAGGTGCCAGAGTCCATCAGATCATGCACACACTCAAGTCTCTCAACACCAAGTACCATTATGACTTTGTCATAGTCCATGTTTGAGTGAATGACTTGAGACGTACCTCACTGGACTATATGAAGAGAGACACGATTGAGCTCTCAGATTATGTGTCCCTGCCAGATATGTCTGCAGCCCTAAGCAGCATTCTACATTCACCCAAGATGATTCCTCAATATAAACAAACTTCAACAACTGGCTTAGCTTCTGATGTCAGTCTAGGGGGTTCCAGTACCTGTTAGCCTGGAAAGATATGGTCGGCAGACCACACTGCTTTGCTAGAGATGGTCTTCACCTGCCACCTCTTGTTTTTTGGTTACAGGCAAAGGTACTTGCCTCTCCCATAGTGCCTTTTTTAGGCAATATCATAACAACAAAATTCCCCAACGTAAAAAAATTCACTAGAGACAAGCTCAGGGTTATGCTGCTTAATGCTAGGAGTCAAAATTGGAAATTGCACTCACTGGAAGCACTCCTTACCTTGGAAGATGCCGATGTCTGTGCAGTCACAGAGACATGGTTCGAGACCGCAGAGAACACCCTGACCATGCAAGGCTACAATTCCTTCCACACATTTAGACCTAAAAACGAGAGTGAAAGAACCAAAGATGGAGGTGTATCCATCTTCATTAAAGACAAATACACTTTAGGACTGCTCAAACAGTACGACTCCATAGAGCTACTCCAAGTTCAACTAAGTGTAGGTAAAATCTCCTTCCATATCATTGTTAGCTATAGGTCCCCCACCATGACCCACAAGAACCACTGTGCCTACCTGGACCTAGTTAAGTCACTCACTGTACAGCCAAATACATTGGTCATGGGTGATTTCAACTATCCTTCCATTGACTGGGAGTCATATATGAGCATAAACATGCTCACCCTAAGATTCCTGGACTTTGTTAATAGAAATGCTCTGGAACAGATAGTCTGCACCCCACAAGGGGCTTGAATGTCCTAGAGTTAGTAGTCACCAACATAGGGGGTATCTGCACTACCTCCTTTGTGTTGCCCTCCCTGGTAAGGTCTGATCATAAATCAGTCTTATTCGAAGTAACAGTCATACCTGACACCCCCTCTAGAGAAAAAAGAATGAACAATTTCCCCAAAGCAAACTGTAGCCTCCTAAGTGGTGGCATAAATAGTTTCAACCCCCCTGCTACCAGTGTCAACAATGACTGCTATACACAGGTGTACACAAATGCCCTGTATAAACACCTGTACAAATGTATAGACTTGGCTGTACCTGAAAGGATTAAAATAAGGTCCTCACAAAAAATAAGCCACCCTGGTGGACATCACACATAAATAGTTTATATAACAAGAGGAAGAAACTAATGTCTAAGAACAAGAGGGAACTGACTCAGCAGAGGAAGGACACCCTCCACAGCTTGAACAAGCAAATTAGGTATCTTGTAAAGTCCTCTAAAAGCAATTACGAAGCTAAACTAGCATCCCTAGCTAAGGATAATCACAAGGCATTCTTTAGATAAGTCAGAAATCTAAAAGGGAAGACCCAGCTTTGTACGAAACTAATAGTGGATGATACTACTCATACTGACCCTGAGGACATCGCCAACCTGCTAACAGATAGATTTGGTGCAGACATCACCCACCTCTCCTCACCAGCCATACCCCAAAGCATACCTGTCACCAGTCCTTTACCTAGTATCTTACAAGAGCAGGTCATAACTGCACTCTCCATGTCCAAAAACACAGCCTCTGTGGGACTGGATAACATTCCAGGCTGCCTACTAGATTGTCTAAAACAGGACCTAGAGGAACCACTTGGCACTCTCTTCAACAAGAGTCTAAGTTCTGGCTTTGTCCCAGCAGAGTGGAAAACAGCAACAGTATTTCCCTTGCACAAAGGGGGCTCATCAACCAACCCTGGGAGCTATAGACTGATATGCCTAACCAGCCTTATCTGCAAGGCCATGGAGAAAATCATCATGGATCTAATCAACAAACACATAGGTGACCTTGAGACTCTTGACCCGAACCAATTTGGTGTCTTTAAGGGAAGATCATGCTTATTAAACCTGGTGGACTTCTTCGAGAATGTCACCAAAGCTGTGGATGAAGGCAAAACAATACATACAGCCTATCTTGACTTAGCCAAGGCTTTTGTGACAATCCCTCACTCAGGCATCATTGAGAAACTCACCCAGCTGGGAATTAACCCATATGTCACTACATGGGTTGCCAGTTGGCTCACCGAGAGAATGCATGCAATCAAAGTTGGGGATTCCACCTCTACCATCAGACAAGTTACCAGTGGTATACCACAAGAATTTGTGCTGGCCCCCTACTGTTTGGAATATATTTCTCAGAAGTCCAGGTGAAAATAGATGGCCTGTGGCTTACCAAGTTCGCCGATGACTGCAAAGAGGGTGCAATCATTGAGTCCCCAAAAGATGTTGACATACTACAAAAAGGGCTTACACAGCAAATGATTGGTACCAAAGCCATGGACTTAAACTAAATGCAAAAAAAATGCATCATCATCCCGTTTAGCAAAGAGGAAGTCCCTGCAAATTACAATATTAACAGTACCCCCCTTAGCTCATACCCTGTGGTGAGAGATTTGGGAACACAGGCTGATAGCAACCTTAACTTCGATCAACATGTATCCACAGTGGTAAGGAAGGCCTTCTGTGTTGTACATCTCATAAGTAAGGATATCGCATCCAGAGCTAAGGATGTTATAACTGCCCTGCACTCATCCCTCATCAGACCACTGATAGAGTACAGCACTCCCTTCTGTATGTACTTCACCAGACACCTGCAAGAGCTGAAGAGACCTCAGAGGTTTCTCACCAAGAAAATGCAGGGTCTTCAACACATGATCTACATGGACAGACTGAAGGCCCTGTCACTGTAATCTGTATCTTATAGGCTGCTGAGAGGCGACTTGTGCCTGGCCTGTATAGCAGTCTCAGACCCTGCCCTAATGGAATTGCTGTACATTCACAAGTCAAATGGAACAAGATTCACTCACTCTAGAGATTTTAACCTAGCCTGCAACATTAACTGGACATGTGGGAGAAGCAGATATGTCTCCCAGAGATTGCCACTTGTCTAGAACAAAGTCTCAAGTCACATAAAACAGAGCTCTTCAATGACCCTATTTAAGCATAACTTAGACAGCTGTATGGGAGACCATAAATGTACCCAGGGGTGTCACTTATGTCCCTCTTGGATAAGGGCAGTTAATGCTAATTACAAATTCACATTGCAAATATAGACCATACGACTTGGTCAATAAGAGAACAAGGATGTAACATATTTAGGCTTATAAAGGCCGTAGGGCCAATAGCCTAGTAATCTTCTATGAACTTATGAACTTATCAAACAGTAAGTAGCTCAGTAAATAAACAGGTGGAATATAAATACATGGCAATGCAGTTCTCCTTCCCTGCCAATAACTCCTTGCCTACAGAAGTCCATCATTACTATTTTTTCCTCTGTTGCTACTGGAACCCCTTGCAATCAGTGTTATTGCTCCCCTTTTTCCTTTATCCCTGATGTTGTACTGAATGCTTATCCTGAAATCCTTTCATTGTCAAATCCCCATGTTCATTTCTGTCCAGGTACATCTCCTGTAACATTGCTATTTGCACCCAATACTCTGCATTTTGCAAGACCATTTATATTGCATGTTAATTTTAACAAAGCAGTTTTTCTGATGCAAAACATACTTACACATATTTTTATATACCTTTATTGAATTGCCACTTGTGACATAGGCAAATTTACATTTATACAAAAGTAATCAACCTGTATTATTTATTTATTTTACATTTGTTGACCGGGAATGTCTGACTGAGCCAGAGCCCTTTTTCATCAGAGTCCCGGGGAGAAAAGCTCCATAGTAATGCAAAACAACCAAAATAATCGCAGTTATACTAACAAGTTAAAAACTAATAAAAGCTCCATAATAATACAAACAACCAAAATAATCACAGTTATGCTAACAAGTTAAAAACTTAAAATAGTGATTTAAGACTAGACTCCGTATTCTAGACATTAATAAGATTAAAAGAAAAAAGAAATGTCCAAGATGCAGAAAACGTTTTATAGTAACTGAAACTGTAGCTAAGTCTAAGGATGTTATTGCAGGAAAGGTAAGGAAAATGAGAGTGTACAGATAATGGGAGGGAGGGAGAAGGAAGGAGTAGAATAAGGAAAGTGTAGAGATGATAGAAGGACGAGAAAGTAAGGAAAGAGTGGGATAGAGGAAGAAGCGGTCGGGCGAAGCGAAGAACAATAGAGAGTGGAGGGGAGTGGAGTGGTATTAACAAGTTCACGTTTACAAATATGCTTCACATATATTGCTATATATCATATAACTTAAGCAACATTACATTAATTATTCAGTTCCTGCCTATTTTTTAAACAAGAAACATCTTTATTAAACCATCACTTACAACATCAACAATCATACATTTATATAAATGAAAAGAAACCACACCGACACAATCCTAGTTGCAAGCATTTTACATCACAAACCATACTGACACACTCCCAGTTGCAAACATTGTACATCACATTTTATCTACCCAATCATCTTCAGTCAAACATTACATAGCTTATGAAATCCTGCCTTAGTTTAAATCTCATTCCTTCCCTGTATGTATTGTTCCCACAGTTCCCATTATTCCTGTGTAGTTTGCTCATTCCCTTTTCTAAAGATCTCAGTTCCAGTAGTTATATCTCTGTTACTATATTCACTACTTCTAGTATAGCTGGTTTAGATTTTGATTTCCATTTTGTAGTAATTGCTTTTTTGGCAGCCATCATAATTAGAGACAGCAAGGCCTTACCATATCTAGGCAATTCCCATTCTGTATGATAGCTCAGAAAAATTGTTTTCCTTGTCACACAAATCTGCCCACTCAGCATCTCTGACACTGCATCCCACAGGGAATCCGTAAGTCCACCAACTCACTGCACTCACAGAAAATATGTTCCCAGTCATCTCTTTCTTCCCCTTCATACTCTAACATTTGCTGTCTACCTGAGGAAAACATTCTCTGGAGTCTTTTTGGGGTATAAAAATATCTATGTAAACATTTCCAAGCAAAAATCCTAAATCTTCTAGATTTTGTTGCATATTTGGGATACATACATATATCCTCCTGTTGTTTCTTTGTGAATTGCATATCAAATCTCTCTTCGTAATCCTTTCTAACCACTGTGATTGATTCTTACAATTATCATGCAATACTTTATATGTTGTACTAATTATTCCTTTTTTAATGGCAGCTTCTGTTCTAGATTGTACTAGAAACTCTACCAGTACTGATCTTTCATTTAAGACCCCCCCCCATTTCTTTCTGTTTGCCTATACTTTAATATCAATGCTTGACAGGGAAAGCAATTTTTAATCCGAGTCCAAATAAATTCTTGGCGTCTTTCCATTCTGTCATCTTTCCGTCTCTAGTTATTTGCTCCCAATACCTTGGTTCTTTTGCCAGTTTTCTCCAATATATTCTAGCACCCTCTTGCCTATTGTCTGTATCCCTAATTTCAGTCATCCCTGTAGGCAGTATCTCCTTTCTCCATTCCCATGCTGGCATAGTTCTTAGGGTACTTTCTGCTACTTTATAGATGTAATGTTCTGTATGATTATTGTTTTTCTCCTTAAAGGCCTTCATCCAAAATCCCAGTCTTTCATTGTGTCTTGGGCTTCCCCTTGTTTCATCATCATCCCTTTCCACTTTGAATTATAGTCTTATGGTTGTAATGTGTATAGGAGCTTTAACTGTGTAGCTGTGAAGTACCCCTTCAAATTGGGTAATCCCAATCTGCCCTGTTCTACTGGAAGAATCAGTTTATCCCGCTTGACTCCTGACGTTTTCACCTCCCAGATAAAGTCCTTAAGATCTTTATTAATTGCCATCTGGTTGATAAAAATGTGGCTGACCTGTGTATAAGACTAAAAGACTAATGGGACTAAAAACATTTTAACTGCATGTATCTTACTATCCATGTCCATATAACAGGGCTTCCATTTTCTCAGTTTTTGTATTGTCTTTTGTTTAGTCTCTTCCCACATATCCTTAGCTGCCACATCAGAATCATTTTAATCCATATTTCTAAATAACTTCATTTTATCATTTCCCCATAAATACAGATATTGCTGAACCAGTTCATATGTGGTTACATAATTTACCACTATTGCCTTTGTTTTAGCTTCATTCATTTTGTGTCCTAAAAAGATCTGAAACTGTCTCAAAATGTTCCACAACACTGTAATGTCTCTTTCTGATTTTGTCAGGTATAAAATTATACCACCAGCAAATAGAGCCAGCTTTTCTTGACTACCGGACCACTTATATCCTTGAGCCAGCTTTTCTTGACTACCATACCAATCATATCCTTGAATTTCTGAGTCCCTTATTTTCTTTGCCAGTGGTTCAAAATGTAATGCAAATAACAGAGGGGAAGAGAACACCCCTGCCTGGTTCCTCTGCTCATGCAGAAATTATCAGAGAGGACCACACCCACTTTAATGTTCACCTCCGATCCCTTATATAGCCTCCTAATCAACCCTATAATTTTTTCAAGAAATGTAAATGCTGTCATTGCCCTGCTCATGAAGTCCCAGCTTACTCTGTCAGATGTTTTCTCTGCATCAAGACCTTCCTACAACAATATTATTTTCTTACATTTTGCTTTCCTCTGGATCATCAGTGTTCTGTTAATGATGTCAGATGTTTGCCTCCCCTCCACAAAACCACATTGATCCATATTTATCAATTTTGGCATTACTTTTACCATTCTTTTACCCATTATAGACATGAACACTTTATAATCATGGTTCAGTATTGAAATGGGCCTGTATGAAGCTGGATCTGATGGATATTTAATCTGTTTAGGTATTACAGCAACCACTACTTTCTTCTAGGATGTTGGTACTTCTCCTCTTAAAGTATTGTTAAACAAAACCTTCCAGATCTTTTGTAATTTTTTCCCTGCTAGCTTCCAAACCTCCACAGGAATACCATCTATTCCTGGGGACTTTCTTGTAGATTGGTTATACATCACAATTTTATCTCATTTCCTCCTATCCTAACCATTAGTAATTGAGCTTCATCTACCTTTAATCTTGGCATATTTAATTTTTCCACGAGCATTTCCATTTGTATCTTTTATTGATTTCCATTCTTCTCTGCTCTATACAGACATTCACAGATTTTCTGAAATATTTGTAATACCTGCACATGATCTCTTGTTTTTATTTATTTATTTAACTTTTGTTTACCAGGAAAGTCCAGTTAGGACAGAGCCCATTTTCAGCGAAGGCCCGGGGAGAAATGCTCCAGACACGTCTTTGAAATGAGACAGGAAACCAGAGCACCTGGAGGAAACCCACGTGAACTCAGGGAGGACATGCAGACTCCACACAGAAGGCACCCCAGCCAAGTGTCAAACCAGAGAACCTCTTGCTCTGAGGTGACAATGCTAACCACTGCACCACTGCATTTGCCTGTTGTTGCCTTCCTTGTTATTGGCTCCCTAAGCTTGGCAACAGCCCTTTCTAATTTTTGTTGCCAGAGTCTTTGTGCTAAAAAGTTTTGTGCTGTAATGTTGTTATCAAAAAACCAGCTGCTTAACAGACAGTCTTTATAAACTCATGCGTATTATTGAGGTAATCCATTATTTTCTGCTTAGCATTCTGCATTTGATCTTCTTGCTTGTGAGATTCCCCTATTCTGTAATAATTTAACATTTGCCAGTCCCTGTAAATAATTCTTGTTAGTTCTTAACCATAGCTTCCTTTCTTTTATTTCCACGCTATTTTTAAACTCCACCTTAACTTTATCCCACTCTCTAACTACATTTTTGGAAGTAATTTCTGTCCTCTCAAATAGTTCCTGAATAATCTCCACTGCCTATTCCTTAAATTCCTCTCTTTTCAACAGATAGGTGGGAAAATGCCAGGGTGTCATTTTTATTTTATTACTGTGTGTGTTTGTTTTAGTTAGTATTGGCGCAGGATCTAAAATAGTTATTGGGTGCATATCAAGACCTTCAGTTAAATGCATGTGTTCCTGTGAAATGTAAATACTGTCTAGCCTAGTATCTTGGGGAATAATATGTAAATTCATTCTGAACTCCTATTATTGACTTTACATCTTCCATGCCAAATGTTTTCATACATTTCTTCAAAAATCTACCCTCCTTTGTTATACTTTCCATTCGTGGGCCCCCAGGCACATCTTCACTAGAGTTAAACTGTTACTCAATGTGCAACTTACACACTTAAATGTTTGATTCGTTTGTCATGTATGTAGTTACTTTTCATCTCTTTTTGAACTCATGTCATATTTCTGAGCGTGCTCTATTCAATAAAAGCACCTAAGAAACAAAAAACTCAACGCATTAAAAAAAACAGTTCCATTTAACTCTTGGTGAACACACAGTACTATGTACACTTTCAAAAAAGGAAGTTTACTCCTTCATATAGGAGCAATGGCCCGAAATCTGTAGCTCCACCTCCTGGCATTACCTCTTCTAATGCTAGGGCTAACAATCCAGACCTTATCTAAACAATCCTGTATTGGTTTGTGATTGACTGTGCAGTAGCTTGTTGAGAGAAGTTTTTATTTGAATTTATATTTTATTTTTTACCACTGTTTTTCTCTGCTTGTAGGAAGGAAGGAAGGGATAACTTGTAGACAAGAAGATTTAGTTTGATTTATATTTTGTTGTTTTACCTTTAATTTTCACTGTTAGCTGTTAGTAACAAGTAGGTTTTAGGCAGGCAAACCCAAGCCATCCGAAGGGGCCTAGTCAGGTATAAATTCGCATAGACTGCAGAGGGGACAATTCAGAGTTTATCTAAACAATCTTGTCTTGGTTTGCAATTTATTGATCTTTAATGTTAAAAAGAGGTGCAACTGTGACGGATAGTGAGCAGAAGATATTGCATGCATTCACTTGCCGTGTAAAAGAGTTTCAGCTTTTGTATGACATTCACAACTTGTACAGTCAGAGCAACAACTTTATTGTATTTAATTGAATATGTAGTTGTATATTGTTTGTGTGATTTTTCTCATAGCCATTGATTTAAGTTCTCTTTGAATTCTGTGTAACTGATTTTGATTATTCTTTTCTTTTAGAATTTTTTATTCATTTGTAGCTGAAAATGGATTCCTTAAATGAGTATGCCATTAATTATTTGCTAAAGCACAAATATCTTGTACAGTGTAATAAATGCTATGTATATTTACCTGATAACACTGGTGATCTCTGTTCCTCATGTCAAAAGTTGGATGATTTGCTTACCATCACTAGTAGTAAATCTGGACTGATGCAGTTGCACTTGTGCAGTTGGCACGGCTTGGAGAACTGTTGTTAAATATATTAGTGCCTGGACTGATGAGATAAATAATGTTAGGCAAAGCGCAAATAGAGCATATTTAAGAAAAGATTTGTCTATTGTCTGTAAAGATCAGTCAACCCTTATGAAACAAGATACTGTCACTGACAACACCACTGACAGCTTTGGAATTCTGGATACAAGTATTCAGCAGTCTGAGGATTCAGAGCATATAGAAGAAAATAAAGACAGTAAGGAAGAAGTTCACAACAAATAAGGCGTAAAATGAAACTGATAATTGTCTGTAAAGCAAAGAGAATACATACTAAAAAGGACACTGTTTTGTTATGTAACACACAGATTACATGGAATGATAACATTTTTCTGTCAGAAAACTTTCAGTCAACAGAAAATGGCATCATTCTTCCAAATGGGAAGGTAGAAAAAAGAGGCAAAGGGCAGGTGAAAAGGAGGAAATCAAAATTTAAAGCAGTACTATAAGAAAAAAAGATGAGAAAGACAAACAACAGTGTGGCTCAAGCTGTGGCTGTACAAAAGCCAGCTGGATGAGAATTCTATGATTGTAAATGTAATCAGCAATGAAAACAGTGGGAATAATAAGACTAATGGTGTTGGAAATCATTCCATTGTTGCAATTGGTATAGCAGATATTACTGAATTAGAAATTGGATTCTTCAGATGTGGTCCGAGAAGATATTCTTGTAATTGGAGATTCAGTTATTAGAGGAACTGATGCTTACATTTGTAGAGAAGATAATGAACATTGAGTGAATGCTTAAATGCTTGCCAATAGCAAAAATAGAGTATCTGAGACAAGCCCTTAGACTGTCTTAATTAAAGGAAGTATGTATCTGTTTTATTCATGTCAGTACAAATGATGTCATCCATCTTGACTTTTAGTAGGGAACTTACAGCACTCTATAGCTTGTACAGGTGTTAGGACATATTTTTCACAAATCACACATAGAAAGGAGAGTCAAGTCACTGTGAATGAAAAGATTTTTTGGGACATGAAAAAATGTCCATTTTAAAAAAAAGGAAACATGTAGAGCATCCAAGCCTAATTTTAGGCACACATGTGTGTTCAGACAAGATGGTATGCACTTGTCAAGATCAGGGAAGAGAAATTTTTCAGCAGATATTCTGCAATATTTGACAAACACAAGGCATTTATTTTTGCCAGGTCAAAAATGTAGTAGTTCACATATAGCAACAATTGATACATCACTGATGATTGTTAATGCTAGGAGCATTAATAATAAAGTTTTTATTGGAAAAATTGCTATGTTCCCACAGGACTGATGTTATTGTTTGTGAAACATGGTTAAAGACAATGACTGGAAACCAGTTCTGTCAGGGTATAAATGTTTTTACTGTAACAGACAGTCTAACAAAGAGTCAGGTGGAGGTGTTATGATAGGGATTAAAGATATTTATGAGACCTGTGATTATTACATGTTCAGTGATAACAACAATACTGTAGATTATGTAACTGTGACAATAAAGGCAGCCCTATAACATATTACAATTTTTGGAGTGTATAGACCACCAAAGTCTTGTGCTGATGATCTAGAGGACTTCATACATTTCTTGCATGAAGCACAGGAGGGTTGAATAATAGTGGTTGGGAACTTAAATTTACCTTAAATAGACTGGAGTAGTATTGATTCAACAACATTAGTAAGGAAATTATCCACAATGCATGTTTAGGAGTACAGCAGCAGTTGCCTCAGGTTGTAAAAAAAAAACTACCACGGAATGGAACATATTAGACATTGTTTGTGTGCCTAAAGAAATTACTGTTACTTCATGTCAAGTTTTACCACCACTGATGTGCAGTGATCATGGGGTTATAAAGATTAATTTGTTCCTAGATAATTCTGCCAAACTGAAATCAAAAGCAGTACACAGAAGATTAACAATAGATTACATATATAGGTTCATAGGTGTGTACTAAGCTAATGGCCCTGGGGCCTTTACAAGCCTAGCCATAGGATTTCCCTGGCATAGTGCCACCCGACCTTAGTTCCCAGTGCCTCTGTTGAGTAGAGCCACTGGAGTTAGCCCTGGGGTGAATTTTCTGTCTCCCATCCATTCATCAAGATTTCTCTTGAAGATGGTCAGCGAGGTGCTCTGCATGACATGTATGGTGGAAGCAAAACAGTCACTACATAAAATTAATTGGAGTGATGCAAAAAATTGCAAAAGGAATGCAGAAAGTTTTGAAAGAGAAATCATTTGAATGCAAAAAAAAATAAAAAAAAAATGCTTAACATCAGGATCTAGGCTCACAACATTAGGAAGATATACTTCCATAAGAGCAAACTACTTGATTAAGGTGAGAGACAAAAAATATAAGAAATGGAAAAGAGGTTAAACTGTAACTTTGAAAACTGAAATAAACAAGCTGGACAGACAAATTAAGCATATTATGAATCAAAATCAAGAAAAATTGGAAGAAAATGTATATAAAGATATTGAACATACAAGGAAACAATTTTATAGACACATAAGATGTGAAAGGAGTAAAGACATACAAATTGATAAACTGGGTGTAGATTCCAAAATTTATTCTCAAACACAACAGATTATAGATATATGTGCAAAATCTTAGTGAAAACAGTTTGGCTCGACAAGGGGGGTGATATGTTGTCCTAGTGACATCCAGGTAACCTCAGATACTGAAATCAAATTAGATTACATTGAAAAAAGAACTATGCAAACTGGATCCAAACAAGGCACAGGGAAGAGATGGAATTAGTAGTAATTACCTCAGAGGATTTCAGCAAGAATTTATAGTACCATTATCTCTATTATTTACTAGGTCATATGAATATAGGGAGATTCCTCAAGATTGGAGACATACACTTATTAAGCCTATCTTTAAGGGAAAGGGTTGTAGGACAAACCTAGAATCATACAGACTCTTAAGTCTACATTCAAGTTGTGGAAAAATAATGTAACAGGTAATGTTGGATAAGTTATTGTTAGAATTGGAAAGGTTGGAACTTGAAACCATATATCAGCTTCTGTACGTTGAAAATAGATCTATTACCACCTGCAACATGACGTTCTGTAATAATATAATAACAGCTATGAATGAAAAATTGTGCTGTGATGTAATTTATATAAATTTAACTTCAACATTTGACAGAGCCATGTACAAAACACTAATCAATAAATTAAAACAACTAGGTATTAATGCACTCTTGGTAAAATGGATAACTGCATGGCTTACAAATAGGACACTGTAAGCATTGTACAGCAACTGGACAGATGAAATTCTTATTTACAGTCAGGGTATCCCATAGGGCTCTGTCCTAGGCCCATACTTGTTTAGATTGTATCTTTCAAATCTGTCTTTTTCATCTGAGGTGTTCTGCAGCCTGTATGCAGATGACTAGAAATTGGGTAAACTGATTATATTTGTTACAGCTAGGACATGTCTGTAAAAGAACTTGACTAAATTGACCATTTAGGCACATGAGAATAATATGCTGATAAATACATCAAAAACTAAAAATATGAGATTTAGGCGACATAAATTGAAAGGAGAATATTTAATACAGCTCACAGTGATTAAAGCTAAAGATTCATTTAAGGAACTGGGTATATGGGTAGATCCAGCTTTGAGTTTTTCTAATCACATCAACGAATTGGGTAATCATAGTTATGAAATTATAGGTTGTATAAAAAGATTTATTAAGTCTAGGAAATCAGAAATTATGAAATCATTGTTAGTTAGTTGCATTAAACCCAAACTTGAGTATAGAGTAACAACAGTATGGAAACCTTATAAGAAAACAAGCTTGAGTAAACTGGAAAGAGTTCAGCAGAGATATTCCAAGGGCATCCATAGATGTAAAAAATTAAGTCATTATGAAAGGCTGAAATATTTGAACTTATACAGTCTCTAATGCAGATATTTAAGAGGAGACCTTATTCAGGTGTTTAGGGCATTTAGAGACAACTACCCCTGGGAATGTTTGTAGTTATCAAAAAGTAGTAGAGAATCATCAGACAACTCGTAAAGAAGATTCTATAGGAATGAGAAGTGTACTAATTGTTTCTCTGAGAGAGCAGCTGATGCATGGAACAGACCACCAAATTACATTATAGCAGGCACTAGTGTAGATATTTTAAGAATAACCTGGACACCTATGGGAACAGCTCTTTTGGTATATACTGACAGGCTAGAAGGGCATTAATGCCAGTACTTGAATATTTGCATGTATGCATGTATGAATATGTATGTATGCTGAAGCACATGTTAAAGTCCATGTTCCCACTTACACAGTTTGTTGTCTGTCCTTATCTCTATTACCCTCCTAGATATGAAAATCAGTTTGCATGCTTTCAGTAAACTCTAACTTTTGACCTTATGGAAAAAGTGCATTTGATACCCTTAAATAATAATTTATTAATTAATTTAATCATGGACTGTTATATTTAATGCATTAAAGTACAAAGGCTGCTGGAAGGGTAGCTACTTACTTCCCACAATTACAGACTTCATTTATTTGCACAGATTTTTTTTGCCACTTCCCCTCTAAACGTTGTTGTTCAGTCATTTCCAGATTGCACCAACTATAAGGATTTAAAGTATTTGCTAATGGAAAAAAATAGTGTGTAACTTTGCAAATGGAAGAAAAAAACCCTCGTAGATTTGCTTTCACCAGCTTGCTCCTTGCTTCAGCTAAAATCAGTTGATAACAGGGAACTAAACAGCTAATAATAACTTTGTAGATGCAAGAAAACAATGACTATTGTTCATACTTTTCAACATGTTCTTTTGTTATTCAAGACTGTTTGTTTAAAAATCCCTTGTTTATGACTTAAACTAAGAACATTGGTCTAGACATACATCAGTATTAGAGCAGGAGAAGTTATTATATTTTAGCTGTACATATAATATGATCTGTGCGATTTACATCTCCCAGCCCAAGATCACAACAGTGTATTAATTTTAATATTTTTTCAAGCCTTTCTTATCAAGTTACGTTGTGAATCCTCTAAATATTGTAGTTAAGGAAAATTTACTTTCTTACTTTAATGTCACTAACATATATAGTAATCAATGATAAAACTTATTCGACTTCACATTTAAAATAAACTCTGACTCCATACAAAATGTATTTCCAATATAACATGCGATTTCCATAATAACATTTTATGCAAATATTTTTAAGAACAAGCACAGTTACTTCTTCAGTCCCTTTAGTGTCTTTCTAAACATTAATAACATAAAGTGCAGTTTAGAGTCTTCCTACCAATTTAACATAGTCAGCAAGCTTCCAGTTTTCGGTCACTTCTTGCAGAACTACAGCTTGCATGATTAAACTGTGGGTAATAGGATTTATGCTTCACAGTTCTCCCATTTATTAATTTTCACATTGTTACTGGTTGTCCTCATGATCATCTTGACTTCTTAACACTGGTCTCTTTTTCAAGTTCAAGGTGCTTCTGATTCTTCTTGTCAGCTCCTGGACTTTTATGTGTCACAAAGGCATTTTCTTTTGTAGCAATGGAAAAGGTTTATCTGGCTAAGTGTCTTTAAAGACTTTGTTATTGCCAGAAGAATTAGAAACATAGTCCCCCTTAACTTGTTTATTCAATCTTTGCTAAATGTTTTCTTATTTCTTCCTTAGTCTGTTCTGCATCCAAAAATGTCTTTCATCCTCCATGAAAAAAATACTTAGAGAGTTGGATGTATCAGTTTGAATCTCACACCTGCCTCTCAACATTCCTTGATTGCCATAGTAAACTTAACTTCTTTTCTGCCTGGTATGCAGTGAATTAGCATTTTCCACAAATGCTCTGGTATCTTCAGTTTTTAATACTTTTCCCTTCTGCCACAGTTCTTTTGGGAACATCTCTTTCTTCAGGTACTTTAGCATCTTTACTAATATCAGTCTTACCTGCTTTCTCATGTCCAGGTTTGGAGCATACAGTGATGTGCCCTTTCCATTAACAAATCTTACTCTGAAACATCAGTCCAGTTGCCTTTTTGTACTTTCATAAAATTAATGTAATGTATTCCTTCCAGTTCCTCTGGTATAGCAGAAAACTTAAGGTTTTCTCTGTGTGCTCTGTCTTCTGTTGTATTTTTTAAACAGTTCTTCATGAGAAGTCTCACATTTCAGCAGTGTTCCTTTTGTTTCAGACTCATTTCTTCAATTTTTATCAGCTCATTGGAATACCTTTCTAAAGCTTCTTCTATTTTTTTGCAGCCTTTTGTCTTTTGACTTTATATATTCCTTCAGTTGTTGTTGTGTCTTTCTGCTTTTCCCGGTTAGGGGTCGCCACAGCGGAACTCCGGTCCGCTAATGATTGGCAGTAGATTTTTACGTGCTGGCTTGCCGGGCCTAACATACAACCTTCAACGAAGGAATGCCCATTCACGCATGTCGCCACACAGAAGACACTCTAACTGAGAATTGAACGGGCAACGTCTAACTGTGAGGCGACAACGCTACCGCAGCACCACCACCGCAGTATATATTCCTTCAGTACTTCACCTATTTTAAACATTTCTTTGTGGGTTGATTTATTTTTCTCTCTAAAATTACTGAAAGACTTATCCTGTACTAAAGTTAAAACTTTAACTGGTTTATGCTGAACAGCTGCAAGGTTGATTTTCATTATAGTTAATGTTGCAATACTTATTCTTGGGACTTCCTGACATGCAGAAGTCTGGAATCAACCGGATTACCAGAGTCTTTCATCATCCCCCGACTGACGGATATCAACTGCAAACCAGCATCTAGACATCAGTGTGTAAAGATATTGTCAGCCTGCACTATTTTCAGTTCTTTCTTGCCATGTAGTCTGATGCTCCACAATGTATTTCTTAGCATTGTCAGTCCATCAGTCAGCTTGAATTACCAGAGAATTAAAAAGTTTCAAATAAGTATCTCACTGGAGACATTTTTTTCTCTTTTTTCGTAAATGTTCGTTGTTCATGTAAATGAAGGTTAATATGTGCATTTCTTGTGAGGAACCAATTCCCCACAAAGATTTTTATTCCGCTTCGTTTTTTGCTTAGGCCCTCAGTGCAAAGTTTCTAACTGTCCTTTCTGTGTTAACTTTAATTCTAAAATTATTAAATTCAAGACTGGGTCCCTTCAGCAGCATATGGATTCTAGTAGGGGAGGCTCTTCACACATTTCAATGTCTGCTGGTTCTCACGCTGTTGTCTCTTAGAATATTAAGGATGTTGGGGACATCAAGGATGTTTCTATGTCCAGACCCTTGACAAACGTTGATGTCATCAACACAAGTGAGATGCCTTTGCAGCCCCCTGGTCTGATATCTGTTAGGCTGGAGTCAACTGGTTATTGTAAGGGAGGATGTCCCTGGGAACAAGGTATATAGGTCATGGTAGCCCTCCCTTGACCTGAAGACTTCCCTTCTCATAAGACCTGGACACCCATAACCAAGAGGCCTTCAGGCTTGCCCAGGCCTTTGCTGTTTTCAGCCCACTACCTCATCATCCCAGGTCTCTTTACATGGACTTCATGAGGACCAGTCAGCCTACCCTGAAAAGGATCCTGTTCCAGGAACATACACTGGGAAAAGAAAAAGAGTCCCCCTCCCCCCAGGGATATTCTGATTGCTCAGAATCAGAGGATGGGGAGGGGGAGTGATTACCCTATGTGGAACACCTTCACCTTCAGACTTATGAAGACTGTGATTCAGATGACACCCTATCCCCAACTTTGCCTCCTGAGGATTTACCTTTGTGGACATACTTCATAGAATGAAGAAAGCCATCTGCTGGGATTCTAGGGAATTCTCTAAAGCTCAAACTCATTACATAGAACTTCTGAACTCTTCCACCCTTAGACCATTGGTGGTCCCTCTGGTACTTGTAGTCTTGGATGATGTAGTTGAAGACTTATCATTGCACCCTGACCCTGTCTCCTTGCTCCTAGGAAGTCTGAGTGGTTCTGTAGGGTGTTGGAAACCCATAATTGCTTCTATAAATAGCCACTGGCAGACTCAAAAGTGGTATGTACAGATTCCTCCAAGGGAGATGGTGGGTGTGCGTCAAAGAACTCCTTACCAAATGATAAGGAAAGCAGACTGCTGGACAGGTTTGGTAAGAAAACTTACACTTTAGCCACCCTGGCCAAGAGGGGTCTAAACTGCTAGTTCCACACATTTAAATATATTGAGTCACTGCAGGAACAAATTAAAGCCAGGGCAGAGGAGATCCAGGACAAGATCCTCCAGAGGGATATCCAGGACCTGTGCAGTGTCACCCACCAGGTATCCAAACACTCTCCAAATGTGGTTATAATGCTTTAGCTGCATCATGCAGGGAAGCTGCCATGGGAGGCAGTCACTTGGATACATACCTGGCTGTGAACAAAACATCTCTCAGACCAGTTAAAAGCTAAGCTCATTGATTCCCCCAGACAAGAAGTTCCTTTTAGGATCCCCCACTGCGCAAGTGTTTGACCACTGGGAAACAGATAAAATCTGTTAACAAATTTTATCTGTCTCCTATTCCCAGATACAGTATTGATTTAGCAGTCCAAGACTTGGCAGTTTCTACCTAATCTTGAAAAACAAGACAACCTAAAAGGAAGAGGCCGAGACTACAAAGAAAGTAGCAAAACCAAAACAATGTTCCACACCTGGGGGATTCAAGGATCCCATCCCACCCAGAGATCAGCTGTGACTGCCTCCAGCACCTGCCTTCCCTTCCTTTAAATCTCATCCCAGCCCTCCCCAGTCCCCTCCACGTAGCAGGAAGACTGTCCTCCTCCTTCTTCTGCAATCATTGGGAAGGCACAACTCAGGACAAATGGGTCTCACAAATTATAAAGAAGGGCTATGCCATCCAATTTTTGAAAAAAAAAAAAAAACTTCATTTCTTGGGATTCCCCTTCCCATAAAACTAAAGGAGCTACTACTTCAAGAGTCCGTTCAAACAGTGACCCAAAAAGAAGAGGGTATAAGGTTTTACTCGTGTTTTTTTTTTTTTTTTTTTGTCCCAATTAAAGAAGGTACCTGGAGGCCTATCCTAGATATTTCAAAACTAAACAAGTTTCTAGTGGTACTAAAAGGCAAGATACTAACCCCTTCATAGATTATTGCCCCTTACCTTCCCAGGGGCATGGATCGTGACTCCGTATTTGAAGAATGCCTACACTTCAGATAGCTATGCAAATTGCTAAAGATTGCTTTCAGACGGGTCTAACCCTCAACCTACAGAAGTCACAACTCCACCCAAGAACTAGAACTGCCTTCATGGGGGCAGACTTGGTCCTTCCTGAGGACAGAGCGACCTTTCTTTCAAAGTACCACAGAGACCTACACTCCAAGCACTCCATCACTGCAAGGGGCCCTGGGCCACATGGCCTTTTGCATTACAGTGATCCCCTTAGCAAATCTGCACATGAAAAAGTTGTAGTGATTCCTAAAAAAAAGACATGGGTTCAGCATCAACAGCCCCTGAAAGCCATGATCCCTCTACTCATGTGTCTAAAAAAGGATATTCTTTGGTGGGTGGAGAGCATTTGCAACAACCAAGGGACACGCTTCATCTTGCCAGAGACAACACGGACCCTGACAAGAGATAGTTTTGACAGGACATGAGGGGGCATCTTGATCACTTTAGAGTCCAGGAGATTTGGGGTAGGCAACAAATTAAACAGTAAATCAACCTCGAAGGAAATTATGGCAGGCATTATGGCTTTGAAAGCATTCAAAGACAAACTGACCCCAGGACCACTTCCAAAATGGATAGACAGTACCACAGTCATGTAATACATAAACTGGAGGGATTGCATTCATATCCCCTGTGCAGACTGGCTATGAATTTCTGGCTGGTTGCCCAGCAACTCAGTGTAACACACATAGCCACATTCCGGGTCAGAACAATCTGCTGGCAGAATCACTAAACAGAACTCTCCTAGACTCCCAATACTTGCATGCTGAAAAGGGAGATTTTTTTTTCCTAGACCTCATACACCACTGGGAAGCATTATAGATAGAACTTTCTGCTGAACAGAAGGACAGTTAAATTCTGCTCTACAAACCAACAGACATGGAGAGAGGACACCTTATCACTCAAGTGGACAGAGTTCTTCCTATATGCTTTTCCACCAATACCCCTCACCCCCAGGATTGCTCTTTTTGCCTAAATATGAAACAATCAAGGCAACCTAAGAAGTTGGCCCCAGATAATTCTAATTGCTCCCCTCTGGCCCAGGCAACATTTGTTCTCATATCTTCTGATTCTCAGTGAAAGAAAAAACAGAACATTACCACCGATCATGGACATTTTAGTCCATAATGAGGGGTCTGCCATACATCCCAATCTGAGGACTACTAAGTTAACAGCTTGAAAGATTGGATTCTGATGCAGTCCTTTCTGTTTTATTAGGATGTCTTTTCTATTCTGAAAGAGGCTAGAAAACCAAATACTAGAAAGCCATATATAGCGGAATGGAAAATGCTTTCTACCTAGTGCCAGTCCACTGATATTCTCTTGTCTCAAGCAAATGTAAAGCAGATATTTAAATACCTTTCTTATCTCTTCAAACAGGTCTGATGCTTCTCCCATCTCAGCCTGCATCCCAGTTTCACCATCTGTTTATTTTATCCCACATGAAACAGTTTCTGAAGGGGATAATGCACCTCAGGTCACCCAAAAGGGAGCTTGCACCCCTGGGAGCTGATTTTGTACTTGAAAAACTTATTCTGCCTCCCTTTAAACCATCACCCTGAGCCCTTATCAAACTATTGACATGGAAAACAGCCCAGCATTTTGCACTCACATCAATGAGGTGTGTTTATGGACTTCCCGCTGTTATGTATAAGGAGCCATTCTTAGTCTTCCACAGGGCAGAGTCGCCTTGAAGACCAAGCCCTCCTTTGTCTAAAGTGGTGTCAGAAATTTCTTTAACTCAAGCCCATTCACCTACACCTGTTCTTCCCAAACTCCAAAACCAAAGAGAAAGAATTTTACACTCCCTTAATGTACACATACATTTAAGATTTTACCTCCACAGGACCAACTTCCCAAACAAATCAGGCAAGTTATTGGTAGCCTTTGCATAGGGTAAACAAGGTAAACCAATTAACAAACAAACTCTTTCCACATGGATTGCAAACTACATTGCTGGCAAGGTTAGAGCACATTCTACCAGGCATAAACCCATCACTACTACCTTCTTAAAAGGGGTGCCCAGAATGTGCATTCTAGAGGCTACCACATGATCCACAGTCCATAACTTCAAGTGTTACCAGCTTGAATCCATCTTGAGGGCAAAAACATTTTCCCTTCTACCATCCTACAGATCCTGCTGTCCACAGATAAGGTTCCTGTCCAGCCACCTACATTGAAACTCTGGGAGCCTTCCCAAGAATAAGTATTGCAACAGTGACTACAGTGAACATAGTACAGTTGTGTCTCTAACTTACCATAATTGTAGATGTTCAAGTAAGTCAGTGTTGCAGTACTCTTTCACATCCTCCTTCCCCTTTCTTTATCTCTCGCTCTGTCACTTTCTCTTTATTTTGGATTGGGATGGGTTACCTCATCCCATTCATTATCCCCCCTTCCTTTTCTTCATTTTAGGTCAGGGACCCTGTCTCATAGTAGGGTCTGTTAGGAAAGTCATGATCCATCTCAAGACCATAAGACTTCTTAGTCTGAACATGAAAGCTCTGACGGAGCTACTTGGTGGCATAGCGGGATAAAACCCTTGCTATAGCCTAGTTGATCCTGGTTCGATTACAAACTCAGGCAACTGATGGAGCAGCAGAGAAGGGATGAGCATGCCTATCTCAGGTGGAAGGATACTCTTTGATACACTTCCTAAGGGGGTTGTGGTATAAGAGGGGAGTTACTCTCAGATATAAAAACAACAAGCATGGTTGTTGTGGAAAGAGAAGTGGGTAGGTCACAAAAAGTCCCCCCAAATGAAGCACAGGTGAGCTGTGCCCCCAGGATACCCTCCACGAGCAGCCTCAGAGAAAACAAAGGATTATTCTGGGGGGGTTTGGAGAGTACCTGGTAGACTTGACATGGACATTGAGTACTGGGTGCCAGGCCAGTAACAATGAGGTCTAAGGGGACCAAAAAAAAGAAACAAAGACTTGAGGACAGTGCAGGCCAGCATCCTCTTTATACCCCAACATTCATATATTGGTCTGCAGAAAATGTCTGTCGGTTGGTGAATGGTTAAAGACTTGGGAATTCATGCTGGCTGTGTGATTCTGCATAGCAAGAAGTCCCAAGAATAAGTACTGTAAAACTGATCTACTTGAACATCTATGATTATGGTAAGTTAGAAACACAACTGTGTTTTCCCACCCAGAGCCTTTTCTTCTCTGTTTTGGTTGATTTTATCTTACTTTCTCCAGATGTCTTCTTCTACAAGCTAGTAACTTAATTTTATTGAATTTGATTATTTTTACAGGCCTTTTTAAACAGTTCCTCAGGTTTTTACATTGAGAAGGTTTAGTCAAACTGCTGTTCACTGTGCAGCCATCTTAGATGTTATTAGTAAAATGATCATTGATATGGCTTGATATGAGTGAGGGAAGTGCATATGTGTATGGCAACAATAAGATGGAATGCATTACTGTGGCCTTTCTTTCACCATCAGTGATTAACACCAGTGGTACGTAGAAGGTGGCTATCTTTTAGAGGGAGCAAGCTTACATGAAAGCACAGGGCATTTACATAAACTCTGTTGAATGATTGTCGATATCGTATGTGAAAGAGCAGGAGGAATAGGTAATGTATTTTCCGCAGCAAGTTGAAGTATATGGTGGTTGTTATGTCCTTCACTTTCTTCACAATCAGGCAACAGCGGTCTGCTCTGAAAGTGGCTATTTTTTGAGAAAACACATGTGGGCTGTGTGTGAAAGCAACCCCGAATCAAGAAAGCAAGTGGCAAAGATTATGTGTTTATACACACACACTTATGGTTTTGCATTTGAAGTGTATATTTCTGACAGTAGTGAGCTTAAATACATTACCGTGGCATTATTTGTTTATTTCATTTCATGTGATCACAGTTAGGCATTTGAGGTGCTCACAGTTCATAAACTGATTTAGTACTTGGTGGACAACATTGCATTCTGTGAGTAAAAGTGACTAATCACTGCTCTCATTTGTGCATACTAAGACCATATGCAAATAAATAGGTATTACCAGGACTGGAGAATAATGTATTCATCATTATGATGACTTGTAGCACTGTATCCCTGATGTTCTTCATGCTAGGAAAAAAGAGATTAATCAGCAGAATCCAAACATTGTAAGTGGGTAGCATTTTATATATATATGACTTTGTTCTGTGCTCTTTATGTTGGCAGGGATATGTCAAAGTCAGTTTGGGAAATGTGCATAGGCTACTGCATGGAGCTCTAATGTTTGATAGAGACATTGGCTGTTAAAGGGAAATGCGGACTACATTTTATTAATGATGAAGATGACAGTCGTGATATCACTATTTTGTATTGGGAAAGGCTGTCTTTTGTGTATTGCTGAAGAGAGAGTTCCATGGAGCTGGATCGGCTATTTTACAGGTGACTGTAAAAGATGCTTTATCCTCTGGGAGGGATGAGAAAATTGATGAGGAGGTTTGATGTTGCATACAAGATCAGCAGAGGTCTGTGGAGGAAATATGGAGATAAGAGTAACATACACACATTTCAGGGATGGGCTTTGCTGGAATAACTGCTGGGGCTGCAGTCACTGGCTTGAGACTTATTTGTCAGTTTCTTTAAACTTTGCCATAATAACTGTTATCCAAGTTATTAATTTGGCAGCCAAGGCCACCTAAATCCTTGAAGGATTGGTTCCTGTTCCATTTGCCTTAAGACACCCCAGTGGAACTGCATCTGGTGTTGCAACCTAGCATTTCTTGTGTTACACTACTTGGTATGACCACTGCCCTGTTTTAAAGGTTGCCAAGCCTTTGGATTTAAATCAGTGTCTAACAGTAATCTCTGATCATTAATGCTATATTGAAGAGGTGATATTGATGAATATGCTTCCTGTAGTCCAGGGTTTAATTCCCTCAGCCTCCACTTTTCCTACCAGGTAACGCTGCTCTTGGTGTCTAGGAGCCAAAGCTCACCAGTCGGCCCCGACAGGGACGCTTGGACTTGAACCTCTTCAGTGCTGAGCCTACCTCTTGGTGCATCGGCTAGGTTGAGCTCAGACCCTACGTCCATCTCGGAGCCAGTCGCTTTGAAGCCGAGGGCTACCTCCATTTCCTTGGAACCGGGGCTGTCTTCGGAGCCAGAGAGATCTGCATTTGAGTTGATGAAGAGCATGCTGTCCCGGTCATCAGCTCCACACAAGGGTACCGATATTCTTCCCCCTCAAGCAGTGACCTCTGTCTCAGCACAATCTCTCTCTCTCTCTCTCTTGACAGCAGAGACCTGCAGCCTCAGGAGCCCCCATTGGGTGGCCCCCAGTCTTCCGAGACCTCCCCTGAATACCCATCTGAGGAGCCCCCTTGGAAGAGGACATGAAAGCGGAAGCATGTTGACTCCCCGGATGAGTCCATTATCTCAGACACGGACTTTGAGGAGTCAGAAGGGTCCCCTGCGTTGTCCTCTGATGATATCTGCTTTGTAGATATCTTAGAGATCCTGAAGCAGAGAGGCGGCTGGCTCACTCTCACCCCTTCTGATGAGGAGTCAGTGTAGCTGAAGGCTTTCGGGTCTCAACCTTCAGCCTCTTGGGTGTCTCCACCTTTTGATGAACTCCTGGACCTAGTTAGTCGAAAGGTGTGGGAAACACCTGATGCCATGGAACCAGTTCCCAGAAGACCCAACAAATTTCTCTCGGCCCCCAAAGAGAAAGAGTTCTTGACCAAAGGTGTGCCTGTAGATGCCATGGTGGTGGCAGTAGCCACAAAGAAGGAACTAGCAGAGACTTCTACATCTGTCCATCCACCGAACAAGGAGTCTCGAACGATGGATAGATACGGGAAGCGTATCTTCTCTTCAGCAGCTTTCACATTAGGCTTCAAAGAGATCTCCTAAAGGAGCTAGGAGATACTGTCCAAGGTGCATCAACTGAATGAGTCCCTGAGAAAGTTACTGCTCAGTTGTCCACCTTAAACTCCATTGTTAACTCCTCCATGAGGTTGATCTCATATGCAGCAGATGGAGCGAGTGGAGCAGCAGGTTCAAGGATTTTCCTTAGGAGACACTCCTGGATGTGCTTATGCAATTTTGCCGAGCCCTTCAAATCTACTTTTACCAACACCCCCTTCTACGGTTTACCTTTGTTTGGACCAAAGGTAAAAGATACACTCATCAGGTGCGAACAGGAAGGGAAAATTCTTTCTGCCGTGGGAGAACGTTTTACCGTCCCTTCTAGGCCATATCCCAAGGGTCAGAGAGGTGGGAAAATGTGGTTCAACAAATCCCAGAGATTTTTTTCCAGACACACAGGGTGATTCCTCCTTCAGAGGCAGGGGAGGAGGAGCTAATGGTAGACGTCACCCAAGAGGCGGGGGGGGGGGTCCCGCAAAACCAAGGTGGCCGTGATTCCTTTCATGGCCATCCCTATCAGCGCTCCTGATGTGGGGCCCAGCTGCATTTCTCTGGAGCCAGTCGGGGGTCGCTTATCTTTGTATCCAGAAGCCTGGCTCAACATCACCCAAGACAAGTGGGTACAAAGAATAATCACCAGAGGATACTCCATACCCTTCTTTCTTCCACCCCACACCCCCAAAAAGATCCCAGATGTTCCACCCAATCACAGGGATCAAGCAACTATAGAAGTTCAAAAGTTGCTTTCAAAGAGAGTCATCCAACCATCCCCGCAGACCAGATAGGATTCGGAAGTTACTCCAGATTCTTTTTAGTGCCAACATGAACAGGGGACTGGAGGCCCATTTTGGATCTCAGCAAACTAAACTAATCAGTAAAGAAGTCCCACGTTCCGAATGGTAACCCTGCAGTCTATACTCCCTCTATTAGGGAATGACAGTTGGATGTGCTCCATAGACCTCCAAGATGCCTACTACCACATCAAAATGGACAGAGCTTCGAGGAGTCACCTATGCTTCTATCTGGGAGCCAATCATTACCAGTTTTGTGCTCTGCCCTTTGGTCTCACCACAGCCCCCAGGGTGTTCACCAAATGCATGGCGGTAGTGACAGCTCACTTGAGACGTCGTGGATTCCAAGTGTTTCTGTACCTGGACGACTGGCTCCTGACCGCCACCACCAGGCACCTACTCCTACAAGCCAGGGACTCAACCATCCAGCTCTGTACCCAGCTAGGAATTACGATAAATTGGGAAAAGTATGCCTTGTCGCCCTCTCAATTTGTGACTATTATAGGTGCAGAAATAGACACAGTCGCCATGATGGCTCATCTTCCTGCAGACAGAATTCAAAATCTTAGACAGCAGATATACAGCTTACTTCCTCAACAAAAAGTCAAAGCCAAGACAGTGCTGGAACTCTTAGGGACCATGGCTTCTACCATAAATCTAGTTCCACTAGCCAGATTGCATATGCAAATTTTTCAATGGCTACCTTTTTCCCAGTGGTCTCTTCAACAACTGCCTCTGTCTCATCATATTCTCATAACGGAATCTTGCAAAAAGGACCTTCATTGGTGGATTCAGCCTGATCAACTGATGACAGGAACACCCTTCCTTCCTCGCCAACCCTTGCTACTGTGACCACGGATGCCTCCCAGATGGGGGGGGGGGGCATTATCTAGGCAGAACTGTCCAAGGCACATGGCAATATCACGAGGCTCACTTGCATATCAGTGTCCTAGAGATGAGAGCAGTGCTTCTAGTGTTGCAAGCACTTCACGACTTTCTTCCTCTAGGGACTATAGCAATCCATTTGGACAATATGTCAGTGGTATGGTATCTAAACAAACAAGGAGGAACCAGATCTTTGTCGAGAGGCTCTTCGTGTTTGGCAGTGGGCGATATCTTCCCAGTGCATTCTAGTAGCAACGCATATCCCGGGGACAACCAGTGTGATAGCGGACAAGCTCAGCAGGGCAGTCTTGATGCCTCATGAGTGGTCTTTGAATCAGAAAGTAACAGAACAGATTTTCCTCAAATGGGGACAGCCTTGCTGCAATCTTTTTGCCAGCCTGATCAACGCCAAATGCAGCAGCTACTTCTCCCTTAATCTCTCCTCCGGGGGAGTCACCAAGAGACGCACTTGTTCACAATTGACCTCTGGGACTTCTTTATGCATTTCCCCCATTTCTGCTCATATCGAAAGTGATCCAGAAAGCAAAGTTCTTGGGAAGCAAAATGATTCTGATCACTCCTTACTGGCCTCTTCAGATTTGGTTCCCCTTTCTCGGGCCTCATCTCCTAGACGATCCATGGACTCTGGACCCAGTTCCAGACCTCTTGACACACATGTCAGGCTCCCTTCACTCCTGCCTCCACACCTTCAACTTGACAGCGTGGCTGCTCCACTTCCATCCCTAGTCAGGCTTCATGATTTTTCACCTCCAGTGACCCATATCCTTATGTCTTCCCACAAACCTTCCACAAGGAAGTTATATGCTAGCAAATGGAGAAGATTTTCTATCTAGGCAAAAGAGAAAAATGTAGATCTTTACATAGTGTCCATCCCTTGGTGTTAGAATTTCTAATCAAACTTTTCCATCAGGGATCAGCTGCTGCTACAGTTAGAGTTCAACTGGCAGTGATATCAGATTTTCATTTGGGACAACATGAGCCTAATCTGATGGCTCACAGATTATGTAAAACCTTCCTTAAAGGCACTGCTTTGCTGAGACCTACTTTTCAGGAACCTTTATCTCCTTGGGATCTAAATTTTGTTCTCTCCAAACTTACTTCCCTGCCTTTTGAACCCGCACATTCGTGTAAATTGAAGATTCTGTCTTGGAAGACCATTTTTCTAGTAGTTATCACATCCGCTAGACTGGTATCAGAGTTGCAAGCACTGTCAGTCAAATCTTCTTATTTGATTTTTCATAAAGACATAGTTTCCCTTCGTACAAATCCTTCCTTCATCCATAAAGTTTTCTCTCAGGTTAATTTGAACCAAACTATCGAACTGTAGTTAGGCAGCATAGGATGGTGGTTTGTAGGATGACTTTGGTGATCAAGAAGAGGAGGAGGAGTGTGAGGGCAGCACCAAGGATCAAATGGTGGAAATTGAAAAAGGATAGTTGTGAGGCGGAGTTTAGGGATGAGTTAAATGAGGCACTGGGTGGCAGTGAAGAGTTACCAAATAGCTGGGTAACTACAGCAGAGCTAGTAAGGGAGACGGCTAGAAAGGTGCTTGGTATCACGTCTGGACAGAGGAAGGACGACAAGGAGACATGGTGGTGGAATGAGGAAGTACAGGAGAGTATACAGAGAAAGAGGTTGACAAAGAAGAAGTGGGTTTGTCAGAGAGATGAAGAAAGTAGACAGGAGTATAAGGAGATGAGGTGCATGGCAAAGAGAGAGGTGGCGAAGGCTAAGGATAAGGCATATGAAGAGTTGTATGAAAGGTTGGACACTAAGGAGGGAGAAAAGGACCTGTACCGATTGGCTAGATGGAGGGACCGAACTAGGAAAGATATGCAGCAGGTAAAGGTGATAAAGGATAATGAGAGAAACATACTCACAAGTGTGGAGAGTGTGTTGAGGAGATGGAAAGAGTACTTTGAGGGGTTGATGAATGAAGAGAATGAGAGGGAGAGAAGGTTGGATGATGTAGGGATAGTGAATCATGAAGTACAATGGATTAGCAAGGAGGAAGTAAGGCTAGCTATGAAGAGAATGAAGAATGGAAAGGCTGTTGGCCCAGATGACATACCTGTGGAAGCATGGAGGTGTTTAAGTGAAATGGTAGTGGAGTTTTTAACCAGATTGTTTAATGAAATCTTGGAAAGTGAGAGGATGCCTGAGGAATGGAGGAAAAAGTGTTTTGGTACCGATTTTTAAGAATAAGGGTGATGTGCAGAGCTGTAGTAACTACAGAGGGGTTAAATTGATCAGTCACAGCATGATGTTGTGGGAAAGAGTAGTGGAAGCAAGGTTAAGAAGGGACGTGATGATTAGTGATCAGCAGTATGGTTTCATGCCGGGAAAGAGTACAGATGCGATGTTTGCTCGCTGTGACAGTGTTGATGGAAAAGTACAGAGAATGTCAGAAGGAGTTGCATTGTGTTTTGGAGTTGCATTGTGTTTTTGTAGACTTAGAGAAAGCATATGACAGGGTGCCTAGAGAGGAGTTGTGGTATTGTATGAGGAGTTCAGGAGTGTCTGAGAAGTATGTAAGTGTGGTACAGGATATGTACGAGGGTAGTGTGACAGCGGTGAGGTCTGCGGTGGGAGTGACGGATGCGTTTAAGGTGGAGGTGGGGTTACATCAAGGATCAGCTCTGAGCCCTTTCTTATTTGCAATGGTGATGGACAGGTTAACAGACGAGATCAGACAGGAGGCCCCGTGGACTATGATGTTTGCAGATGACATTGTGATCTGTAGTGAGAGTAGGGAACAGGTGGAGGAGACCCTGGAGAGATGGAGATATGCTCTAGAGAGAAGAGGAATGAAGGTCAGCAGGACTAAGACAGAATATATGTGTGTGAAAGAGAGGGAGGATAGAGGAATGGTGAGGATGCAAGGAGTAGAGGTGGTGAAGGTGGATGAGTTTAAATACTTGGGGTCAATAGTTTAGAGTAACGGTGAGTGTGGAAGAGAGGTGAAGAAGAGAGTACAGGCAGGATGGAGTGGGTGGAGAAGAGTGTCAGGAGTGATTTGTGATAGACGAGTACCTGTAAGAGTGAAAGGGAAGGTCTACAAGAGGGTAGTGATACCAGCTATGTTATATGGGTTGGAGACAGTGACATTGGCAAAAAGGCAGGAGTTTGAGCTGGATGTGGCAGAATTAAAGATGTTCAGATTTGCACTGGGTGTGACGAGGGTAGACAGGATTTGAAATAAGTATATTAGAGGGTCAGCCCAGGTTGGAAGGTTTGGAGACAAAGCCAGAGAGGCACGATTACGTTGGTTTGGATATGTGCTGAGGAGGGATGCTGAGTATATTGGGAAAAAGATGCTAAGGATGAAGCTATCAGGTAACAGGAAAAGAGGAAGGTCTAAGATAAGGTTTATGGATGTAGTGAGAGAGGACATGCAGGTGGTTGGTGTGACAGAGCAAGATGCAGAGGACAGGAAGAAATGGAAACAGGTGATCTGCTGTGGCGACCCCTAACGGGAACAGCCGAAAGAAGATGATGATCGAACTGCCTGTATTATTTCCCAATCATTCAAACAGGGCAGAATATAAATTTCATTAACTTGATGTTCACAGACAGTTACGGTTCTACCTACATAGAACTAAGGAACTTAGAAAATCGGACCAATTGTTTGTGTCCTTTTCTGAAAGTAGGATAGGTCTGCCAGTCTCTAAAGTGACTCTATCTAATTGGATTTCCAACTGTATCTCCTTTATCTACTCCTCCAATGGAAAGAACCTTCCCTTTAAAATTAAGGCTCATTCCACAAAATCCCTATCCACATCTGTTGCATTCCAAGCTAGTGTTCCAATTGACAGTATTTGTGCAGCAGCAACTTGGGCTACTCCTCATACCTTTATTACTCATTACAAATTGGATTTGACCTCCAGGGGTAGAGCCTCCTTTGGTTCCATGGTTCGTAGGAGCATATTCCCATGAGCCACCCGAGAAAAAGGTGCTAGGGACGCTGTCCCATATGTAAGAATGAAGGCGAGATAGGACTACAGAACATGAGGAAGTTATGTACGCACCATAACGTTCCGTGTTTGTAGTCCATCTTGCCCTTCATTCTTGCAAACCCACCCACCTACCCCAGTCCTTGGGGGATCTGGAGACAGGAAAGTATTGCCTTTGGTAGGGTGGAGACCTTTCATTGTTGTTGTTCCTTCTGGATAACTTTTCTATCACTCTTATAGTCAGCAGCAAACAAGATCTGGAAATTCTTATTAGTGCACTATGGGATACCTACTTTGCCACGCGCCAACTAAGAGACTCTGAGCTTTGTAATCGGCCGAGTCGGAGCTGAGGATCGGCTCCGAACCTATATGTAAGAATGAAGGGCGAGATGGACTACAAATATGAAATGTTATGGTGAGTACATAACTTTTTTTTTTAAATTATATAGTTTTATAATATATATATATATATATATATATATATATATATGAAAAAATAGAAACAGTCCAAGTACCCAATAAGTATCCAAAAAGTCCCTTGATACGAGGCAACAGACAAAGTTTCAGTTGTTCAAGCAATAAAATGTCCACAATAGACGAACTAATATAAAAAAAAAAAATAGAACTGTATTTAATAAAGAGCAAAAAGAAACGTTAGCGCTTTCACGGACTTATTGATCCGCTTCATCAGACATTAAAAATTCAAGTCACAGTATTTATTAAATATCAAAATACAAATCACTTGATTATATTAATTAATCAGTTAAGAGTCTCATACAATTGATGTACAGCCTACAATTAAGTAGACTTCCTTTGCTTTTTGTTAGAGATAGTATTAGATAATAACATATTCTTGTTTAACAACAAATACTTCAAGCAAAAGAGGGGAGTAGCTATGGGCACTAGTTGTGCCAACACCTATGCTAACCTTATTATGGTTGCATGGGAGCAAGAGCATTTGATAGGTCACCCGAATGTCCTGTTTTACAGGCGTTTTGTGGATGACCTCTTTTTCATTTTGCAAGGGAAGGAAAAAGGTTGCACTGACTTATTTGAGCTGGTTAACTCCACCAGTGATTTCTTAAAGTTTACAATGTGTCATTCTATTAGTAGGATAGATTTTTTGGATGTCACATTATATGTGGAAGCCAATACATTGAAAACCAAGGTTTATCGAAAACCATGCTATCGCCCAGCATTTCTGCATCGCGAAAGTATGCATAATCCAATGTTGTTTGACAACATTGTGAAAGAACAGGCTATGAGACTTTCTCGGCTATGCTGTGATGACTTGATATTGCGGGTGGAACTGGATCAACTGAAGGAAGGTTTTCTGAAAAGAGGCTATAAAGAGGATGAGATTAATAGGGTCTATACACAGATGGGAGAACTTAGAAAGGACAGAGCTAAACCATTTTTTTCATCTGGTAACTCTGGTACAAGAGTGGTCAATAAAAAAGAACGATCGACTCTTTCCATTGTTGTACCATACAGCAATAATGTCAATCGGGTACAGAAAGTCATAGATGATAATTGGCATATATTATTGGTAGACGACAAAACAAAAAAGTTAGTTGGTAACTTTCCCACTTTTACATATAAAAATTGTAAGAGTTTGCAACAACACCTATGTTATCAGACGAAAGTAACTAGATTATATAATGAAATAAATTCATCATTACTGGGCACTAAGAAATGTGGAACTTGTACACAGTGCACATACATTGATGAATCAAGGTTTTTCAGACACCCGGATACAGGTTATCTGTGGCAACTAAGGAATAAAGGTGACTGTACCACTAGGAATGTGGTCTATATTGCCCATTGTACCATCTGTTTTTGTTTTTATGTGGGCAAAACAAACAGGTCGTTAAGGGAACTGATAAGAGACCACATCTATAGTATTCAGAGAAAAGAAGAATATAATGCTATAGCTAAACACGTCAGCAAAGAAGTTACACAACATACTTTTTTGTTTCAAATATTACACATCCAGCCTGAGAACATACGCCTAGGTAACATAGTTAATGATACCGAAAGTGCTGAATTAAAATGGATTCTTAGGCTAGGAGCACATAGGGGAAGGGGTTTAAATGATGCTATATCCCTGAAACCCATATTGAATGCTAGGAAACTCAGATAGCCTTTGGTGATTTTGTCAAGTAGAATTAGGACATATCATTACTTTAGTTAGATTTTAGATCTTTATAATCCCATTAGAACATATACTATATGCTTTATATATATGTTTATTATATATTTTAAATTTTTTACGTTTTAAATTGTGGTTTATAAATGTTGCATATGCCTTTAATTGTAGGCTGTACATCAATTGTACGAGACTCTTAATTGATTAATTAATATAATCAAGTGATTTGTATTTTGATATTTAATGAATACTGTGACTTGAATTTTTAACGTCTGATGAAGCGGATCAGTAAGTCCGTGAAAGCGCTAACGTTTCTTTTTGCTCTTTATTAAATACAGTTCTATTTTTTTTTTTTTTTTTTTTTTTTTTATATTAGTTCGTCTATTGTGGACATTTTATTGTTTGAACTTTGTCTGTTGCCTCGTTTCAAGGGACTTTTTGTATATATATATATATATATATATATATATATATATAAATATATATATATATATATATATGTGTATATATATTTGGGCAGAAATTGGTACTTTTGGGAACTGTCATATGTTTTTTTCTTCAAAACTATCTTTTTGACTGGCAGAGGATAACCAGTGCTTTCAGGCTTCACCACCCATCATTGAGGATTTCTTTGTGGCTCGACCTATAGAGCACTTACTGATCTCCTTGGTACTTCTTTTCTGCATCTGATGGAACAAGAAAGTTGCTAAGGAGTCTTTGGCTGTCAGGCTGGCTGTGGATTTGCCTCAGCTGCAGATGGGTGACTCAGTGGTAGCTGGATTTGGTTCTGCTGACCATTCATTGTTTTCTCCCAGTCCCTCTGGTGTACCAGTTACAATCACGAAGGACTAAGGGATAGACCAGTCTATGGGATACCTACCTTGCCACGAGCCAACTATGAGACTTTGAGCTTTGTAATCGGCCGAGTCGGAGCTGAGGATCGGCTTCAAACCCATATGTAAGAATGAAGGACGAGATGGACTACAAACATGGAACGTTATGGTGAGTTTCTTTTTTTAAAACTTTTAATTATATAGTTTTATTTTATATATATATATATATATATATGTATATATATATGTATATATATATATATATATATATATATATATATATATATATATATTAGGGCAGAAATTGGTACTTTTTGGAACTGTCAGTATGTTTTTTTCTACAAAACAGTGTAAGAAACTTCTCTGTGTGGAAGATTTTCAGTCCATATATTTCTAGTTAATCACTGTATATTAATCAGATCAAACAATAGTAGTAGAAGTAGCGAACGTAAACTCGTCAATTCAAAAAGTAATAATAGAAAATATATAATTCTACAGCATTACTAAGTATTCGAAAGTAATCCAAGCAAGGCAGGCAATCTGTTTCCAGTCGAAAATCCTTTATTAAGTAATCCCACAGAGAATAACAAATGCAAAAATAGCTGCATCCTGACATACACTTTGGATTATCACAGTATCAAAAATATTATTGAAGAAAACTGGGGCATTGTCACAGGAAACCCTTTTCTGATTAACATCTTAGGTGAAGCCCCATCATTTGTTTATAGGAAGGCCAGGAATATTAGAAGTTTTGTTGAATTTAAACCTAGACCATGTGAGAAAAGCACTAAAAGATGTGAAACTAATTGTACATTTTGTATATTTATACAGCAAGGTGATAGTTTTTATTGCCCTTATTTAAAGAAGATCATTAAAACCAGTGCAGAGGGTGACTGTAACACTAAAAAAGTAATTTACAGGGCACAGTGCAATGAATGTGATGCATTCTATGTGGGCAAGACTGTAAATAAACTCAAGCAAAGGATTTCATGTCATCTGTCAGAAATCTGCTCTGGATGTAAAAATAATGCACTAGCCAAAACACCTTTCTCTTCATAAAAGACACACAGGTTTTAAGTTCCAGATCCTGGATTGCATAGATATGGGTGATCTTGAAGGAGACATCCCGAATATTCTGGAGAAACATGAACTCATGTGGCAATTAAAAGCTGAACTCTTTTAGAAAGCCTGGACTAAACTACTACTGTTCAATTAAAAGTGCACTGGAACTTAGAAAATTGCCACATTGTTTACATGACTAATTGTATTTTATTTTGTTTTATTTTATTATATTATATTATTTATTTATTTTTTTTTGTTTTCTGCAAATTGATTTTAAATACCATTTTAAATCATTTGAAAGTTAAGCGTATATTTTGTTTCCATCATCATACATATATATATATATATATATATATATATATATATATATATATATATATATATTTTTTTTTTTTTTCTGGTTCTCTTTTTTTCCACTTTATTCAAAATGATGGTAATAACAATACCAACTAATTATACAATTATATAGGTTTTTAGGGTTCTTGTACACAGACCTGAAGAAGTCTAGAAGGACGAAAGCGATCTTTGTTAACAATAGGTTATGAAAATAGAAACTGATTTTTACATGCAAAATGTATATGCATATATTTATATGTAATTTTTGATTGCCAAATGAACTAAGGTTGATATATTTCCAGCCATGTAGTATATTGCCTTGTATAAAATCACAGACTTAATAATCTACTTAGTAATTTGGTTAAATAAGATGTACCATTAAAGTACATTAGGGCTATATATTATTATGACAGCTACTAGGTAGGGCAGGACCAGCTTGAATGTCACACTGATGGGGGAAGGGATGTGAATTTAACATGTGTACCAATAACACTTTGTTTTACAGCACAATAAACCACTCCCATGCCTGATAAAAAGTATATATATATTTAGAAAGCTTGTGAGGAAATTAGTACTCTATTTTTGTTTTACTTGGATCGCTTGTCTGTGTATATTTTCTTTTATTACTTTTTGACTTGACGAGTTTACGTTCGCCACTTCTACTACTATTGTCTGATCTGATTAATATACAGTGATTAACTAGAAATATATGGACTGAAAATCTTCCACACAGAGAAGTTTCTTACACTGTTTTGTTTTTAGACCCACTACACTTTAGTGGGTTGTTTTGAGACTTCGGGGATACCACGGAGATTACTTGTTTTATGTTTCTTTCTTCAAAACTATCTTTTTGACTGGCACAGGATAACCAGTGCTTTCAGGCTTCACCACCCATCATTGAGGATTTCTTTGTGGCTCGACCTGTAGAGCACTTACTGGTCTCCTCGGTACTTCTTTTCTGCATCTGATGGAACAAGAAAGTTGCTAAGGAGTCTTTGGCTGTCAGGCTGGCTGTGGATTTGCCTCAGCTGCAGATGGGTGACTCAGTTGGATTTGGTTCTGCTGACCATTCATTGTTTTCTCCCAGTCCCTCTGGTGTACCAGCTACAGTCACGAAGGACTAAGGGATAGACCAGTCTCCTGTGGTCTGCTGCATAGTCAGGCTATGATTCTGTGGAATTTCACTGGAAAAGAAAGCAAAAAGAAAGAAGCTTGGCTTCTCATGCTTCTAATTCAGTGGACAGGGAAGATTGGCTGGGATGTGCAAGGGAATTAATTAGTACTTTTTCTTTACCTACTTCCTCTTCAGAAAACAATAGGAAAGAAAAGAGTGTTCTTTCTGTTTTTGACTCTGATTTCAGTCTGAAGAGCAGGGACTGGAGGGGGAGAATGTTGTGATTCAGGATTTTCTTTTCAACTTGAAGATTCTGATTCTGAGGAAAGCATTCAGATTTCCATCCAAAAGATCTTTCTTTTCCTGAGACTAAAAGAAGTTTACTAGTGTTATAAGAATGAAATTCATGTTGCCCAGCAAATTAATTATGAATTCTTACAGCTGGATATTCCACATCTTGCAGCTGAGCCTCCTGTTTTATCTGCCCTAGAGAATGTTTTCCTTTCGGCTTGTAGTTTACCTGACAGCTCCTGTTCCTAGAAAGTCAGATATATTAAGCAGTGTTACTCAGACTAACAAATACTTGTTTTCTGACCCTAATGCAGACCCTGTAGTGATTTTCTTATCTAAAACTGCTTCTGCTAGACAAATGGCTAATGCTCATCTCATTCCTTCTAACAACAATGAAAAAGCTTTTGACAAATTTGGGAAGAAAGTTTATTCTTCTGCCACTTTATCATTCAGAATTTTAAGCTGCCAGGCTCACATGTTAAGGTTTTTATTTCTGGTTTTTGATTTAAGAGGTGATCCATATCTTCCAACCTTCCTTTTTTAAGAAAAAGAAAAAAAAATCCTTCAACCTTATTTCCGTTTTTCAGAAAACAATTCAAGTAGCAAAGTGCCAGCAAACAAGACTGAAAAAAAAACCCAGCAATTTCAAGCAGACTCCAAAAAGAAAGGGAAAGCCTCTGAAAAAGGACAACTCAAAAAGTCAGAATGACTATTTGTCTCTTCAAGCTCCCCCACCATTCCACCCTGGCAGTCATTTGTTTCCTTTCTCTGAGTCTACATCTTCCTTTGTGGCACCAAATTGTTTCTGAAAAATGGGTTCTGAAAGTTATTCTGTGGGTGTACACTTCGAAATAGGAGTTTCTCACAACTTCCCAGGGGATTCCGCCTTGCCTAATAACCCATGTATCCCTGTTCCCTCCAGGTCCAGAAGAAGTCTTATGCCAGGGAGTTGTTGAACCAGTGTCCACCTGCCAGATAGGAAAGGATTTTATCCAGTGATTTTTGTGGTGCTAAAAAGAGAAGGAACTAGGAGGCCCATGCTAGATCTTTCCTTTCTCGATCTTTTTGTCTAACTCCTAAAGTTCAAAATGTTATTGCTTCAGACTCTGTTACCTCCTGTCCTTTTACCCGCTTTTATGGCAAAGCTAGACTTAAAAGATGCCACTCAGCACATTCCCATTGGCAAACATTTCAGACTGTATCCGACCTACATTATCAATTTTGTGCCTTACTGTTTGTACTATTTGTTGCTATAAGGATATATACAAAGTTTCTGGCTCCAGTAATTGCTTACCACAGACTTCAAGGCATTCACATCTTTCCATATTTGGCTGATTGTCATGTATTTGCAGACCCGTTTTTCCAGTTGTCAGGAGTCCTTAGCAAACATTCAGAATCCTGTAGTCGGTCTGGGGTTTCAAGTGAACTTATAAAAATCTTCTCTTCTCTCAAAATACTTTTCCTGGGTAGTTTGTTAGAATCTGTTGTGGTAAGTCTTTCTTCCTCCATACAAAATAGTGATGCTGTAAATGTTCTACCTGAGTTTTTCCAGCCAAAAGCAGATATCTGCCTGGGAATTTCTCCAGATTCTGGGGTATATAGGTTGTATGATTTCCCTGGCCAGACTTCACATGAGAAGATTTAAGTGGTTCCTCAGGTCAGTCTGGACTCAGTATCTGCACCTTTTTTCTTTTATGAACCTCTTACAAGCAGACACTGTAAACCTTTTTGCTATAACAAAAGATGAGTCTTTCATAATGTATTTCAGGAGATATGAACCCTGTAAAAGTGTCACAGCCTCTTATATTACATGTGCTACAATCATCAATAAGAACAAGTCAGATTGAAAAAGATTTCCATAATAAAGCTTTCATAATTAGCTCCAAAGAATATGAGCCCCACAAATACACAGTCTTTCATATTACACATGTTAAAAAAACACTCTAATAAAGTCTGGTGATAGCCTCATAAAAGCAGGCATCTTCAAATGATCAAAGTGTCAGCCTGATGAAGCTCAGGTGAAAATGTTTTCTTAACTAGTTGTAGCTCATTGTGTGCTGTCATGTTTTGCTTGTTAAAAATAAAAGTAAAAACATTTTAACTAAAAATTAGGTTCCACAGGCTGCTGAGCAGGTAAATCTTCATGGGTCTTTCAGGAATATTTAACTAAGCCTCTAAACTTTGGGATTGGCTCCTTGATTTTCCATCTCCCAGATTTTTCTCCAGTCAGCTCCCTTGTACCCTCCCACCATTGTCTGTAACTTCCTTTAAATAACTGACCTGTTTAATGTAATGTATTAGAACAAGAACACTCTTCTGTCTACCTGCTTAACTGAATAAACTGCTTGACACTTTAACAAGGTGTCTTTATTCCTCCCACAGAGAGGGTATCAGAGAGAGAGAGAGAGTCTCCTAGGTCTGCTAGCTAAAGTGGTTTTTATCTAGACTAATCCTGTGTACTCTGCACCTTTCATCTTTTAATATCTCAGTTTTGGGATTTGTAAGAAAAGAGGTCCCTTGATGGGAAGACTAGTTATGTCAGAATCTAGGCCTCCATTTTTCTCGTCTGCTTCCTCTTCAGACTGTTACAATGGATGCTTCAGATCTTGCATTGGGAGTTGCTTCTAAAGGGGTGAAAGAGCAAGATCTGTGTAACAAACAGGGCAGGCAGAAGCACATACATGTCACAGAATTTATGGCAGTAATAAATGCTATGAAAGCCCTAAACCATTTATGATCTCCTGGACTTCTGCGAATTTTCACAGACAACACCACAGTAATGTTATACATATTCAACAAGGGGGTGCCAGATCTTTACCCCCTTTACAGAGGTGATGTGCTAGCATGGGAGGTAGCAACTTAGCTCATTTTAACTTTTCAGGCTTCGTGCATTCTGCCACAACAAAACATTGCTGCAGACAAATTAAGCAGAACCAGGACAATTCCTCATGAATGGAAATTACATCCAGGGCTCTTCCAGGAACTGATCCAATTGCGGGTAGCACCTCAAGTAGATCTGTTTGCTTCCTGTCAGAACAGACATTTAAAGAAATTCTGCTGCAGCATTTCTTACAAATTGCCCTAGAAGACAGATGCTTTCTTCTTCCTCTGGACGGGAATGTTCCTTTATGTTTTTCCACCTTTTCCAGTAATATCCAAGGTTCGGAATCTCCATAGATAGTGGTGATGATTCCCTTTTGGCCCAGGCAACAATGGGTCTCCTTTCTTTTAGGTTGGTAGGTGTGTACTAGGCTAACGACCACAAGGGCTTTTTTAAGCCTAGCCATGCATCTTAAGTCACTGATGAGTTCTGGTACCCTTAATAAGTGTAAGGCTTGGGAGATGAAACTTTTACAAGCAGGGGCCTGAGAGAGGAACCATTTACAAGCTGCCTGCGTCCATTAGAGACATAGGTGCCAAACCAGGGATGAAGTTCTTTTTCTCCATCCACTTGTCCAAGTTAAGAAACTCTGCTTCACATGGATGAGGAGCCTGTTCCATAGAAGGGGTAGTTTCTAGGATATGTACCTGTCTCTCCAGTTGGTCCTATTTATGCCACAGGCAATGTTTAAGTGTATAGAACAGGTAATTCTGGTGCTGTTTATTTTGCAGATATGCATGAGGTCCATCAGTGTGTGGGTCTAACTATGCCTTGTATGCCAGGCATAGATTTTGCTTCAGCATCCTGTTGGAGACAGAATACCGGGATAGAGTTTTGAGGTGGTCTGCATAGGACATGTTATTTAAGCCATGTATTCTTTTAGTGAGGAGCCTCTGTGGACATTCCAGCTGTTGGATGTGTCTGGTTAGGTACATATCAGAGGGGACATTGTACTCAATGATAGGTCTGATGAATGATGAATACAGTGGAACAGTGACCTCCTTGGACCTAAATGCCATACCTTGCACAACATAGAATGATTTTGTAACTACAATAGATGTGATGTCAAAGGCTAGATTACTGTCTGTCTGTTTTCCTCAGTCCTTGACTACTGGGTCAACTCTTGGGGGTGTGTTGTCAATATGATAATTACCAGAGGTGGATGACTTCCCAAAGGATACTGTTGTACATTATACATTTCTTGCCATTTAGTTTTAGTCCATGGCTCTGACACCAGTTATTTGTTTGTGTCAACCCTTCCTGGAGAACATTTGTGTTAGTGAGGTATTCTATGACTGCTGCTAATTTGCAGAAAACTGTGCAAACTTTGTTGGACATTAAATATTTTGCAAGGAAATTACATTTAAAATATGCAGTTAAAGATGTGAACTTGGTTTTGAGTTGCTTTAAGAAACCTTTAGCATTTAATCCTACATTGATTAATACATTAAACATTTTTGAAAACTTGTGAACAGGAGATTAGAATGTTATTGAGCCACAAATGTTAAGTACTTTAATTACAAATTAAGTCAAACAGAAAGGTCGGATGTCAAAGAGCATAAAGTGAATTCACAGGTTAGATTCATGAAAGCTGACAAGGGTGGGGGCTTGTGATCATGGATACAGAAAATTATATTAGTTCCATGGAAAATAGGTTGAATAATGACAATGAGTATGCAAATGTCACAAGGAAAGATGTTGACAAATATTGTAAAGATATTTATTCCTTTCTATATGATTGTTTGATGGAAGGGATTGTTGATTTAGAAATGTATATTTTTTTAAGGTTGATAATCTTGTTAGTAGGCATACTATTTGAGATACCCAAGATACACAAAGACCCATAGAACCCACCTTTTAAACCAATAGTGTCAGCTCCCAGTTGTATTATGGAGGGTATATCATTATTTCTTGATACTGTATTGAATCCCATTATACAGAAAATGAGTTCATATATTAGAGCTTTATGGGCTTTTTAGATAAACTTCAAAATTTCAACACATCTTATGTTTTTGACTCAACTAAGAATTGCTTGCTAACCATTGATATATGTTCATTGTTTACAACTATAGCCCATAAGACTGGGATGAAATATGCAAGACAGTATTTAAACAAGCTCACTAATATTTCAAATGAGAATATTCATTTTTATTGTACCATTTTAGATATTCTTTTGGACAGCAGTTGTTTTATTTTTAACAACAAGTTCTATAAACAAGTTAAAGGCATGGCGATGGGGTCAGTAACTGCCCCTGCCTTAGCCAATATTGTTTTATGATGGTGGGAACATCAAGTATTAGCTCCCATCATGGACATCAGAAAGGTAGTATGTTGTAATACGTTTGTGGATGACCTGTTCCTCATAATAGAAGGTTCTGAAAATGATAATTGAATGTTATAAATGTTTTGAATCAAGAGTCAGAGTTTTTAAAGTTTACAGTGGGTGATACAGGTAGACAAGTTAGTTTTCTAGATGTTAACATCAGTTGGAATGAAACAGCTAAGCAATTTGATAGTATTCATAGAAAATATACTTTCTCAATTATTTATCTCAATTATAAGCCACTATCCTTTATTTATAAATAAGAATATACCAAGGGAACAATATATAAGAGCTTCAAGGATGACTATGGATGAAAGTAAGTTTAGAGAAGAAATAGATTTCATTACTTCTCTATTTATGGAGAGAGGATACAAAAGAGAAACATTGCTAAGAAGTTAGAATTAAATTAATATTAATAAAATATTAAAACAAGATACTTTATTTCCACATATTTTAAGAAATCCTCAAAACTAATACTTTAGATATAGCTTCTGAAATAGGAAAACATCCTGTATTCTAGAGATAACTTTAGATAGGCCATTCTTGACATCATTTGTAGCAATTGGAGAATATAGGAAGGAAATAGTGAACTGTTTAGCGTGGTAGGGGAAAAACAGTTTTGTATATAAATACACTTGTAACTTGAAGTTGTTATTACAGAAAGACAACACTAAAAAATATACCTGTTCTCATGGCACTGTCAACTAGAATTATGGGCATGTAAAATGTGTGTGTGTGGGGGTATACCATGTGTCATTGTATATTAGAAGGACCATATATCATATATTTATTTGGAACATTTACAGCACATGATCCTAGTTCCTGGTAGATTTAGTTGCAGTTCGAAGGGAGTGATGTATATTAGCCTGTGTTCAGAATGTTATGCTTACTACATAGGTATGACTACGAGGAGGCTAAAGAACATGTTTACACTATAAAAAAACAAGGATGAAAAGAATACATTATTTAAGCATAACAGGTATTGTGAGAAATACAAAAGATTTTTGTTTTTCATAGTAGAACAGGCTCCCATAGATTTGAGGGGGGATTATAAAAACAAGGTAGAAAAAAAAACTTTGGCAAATCAAATTCGGAGCAGACAGATTACCAGGGATTAGTGACTCAATAAATATTAAGTGCTTTTTAAAAGACAGAAGATTAACATTTTTAAATGAGTTTTTAATTCATGTCTCTTTGTGTGTTTTAATGTGAAATAAAGTCTATATAACATTTTTTAAAAGTTTTTTTGATTTTAATTGTAAGTATTTAGTGTTATTAACTTAGAAAAGGTGGCTAGTTATATAATTTGATTGTTTCTTATTGGTTGTTTTTTAAATAAAAAGAAGTTGATAACCTAATAAATTCATTCTGATAAAGTCATTTGTGATGAAAGAGGAGATTAAATAAGGTATATGGTAAAGAATTGGACTTGTATCTTCCCTGCTATTAGTGTTTTTTTATTTCAGTTAGTGGTTTAACCACTATTGGTTGAGTTTGTTTTTTGGCATCTGGAAATTTAGTCAGCCAGAGACCATTGACATTGGCCTTGACTTCAGAGTAGTAAATGCCAAAAAGGTCCCAAGACTGATGCCGGGGGACTCCATTTGTGACTGACCTCTTTGTAGAGATGGACTCCCCAGTTCTAGCTTCCTGGGTCCTGTCTGTGAGCAAGCTATCAACCAGGTAGCTTACTGGAAAAGCTCACTCAGAGTCTGCCATGATTGATTGAGGGAAAGGTTAGTTTGTTTTTGCTTTCTTGTATTTTGAATTGCTTCATAGGAAAGAGACTACAACTGTGTATCTTGTGAGTCACACAGAAATTAGAACAGGTCAGTAAAGATTAATTACTTGTGAACGGAGTGTGGAGATGGGACCTAAACCTTCTGTTTAAGGAGTAAAAATAAAACATTTCAAGGCTTTACTGGAAAAGCTCACTCAGATTCTGCATTGATTTCTTTGAAGGGAATTTTTTCCCGTATTTTGTATTGCTTCATTGCCTTCTTTTGTTTTGTGGTTTATTTTCTTTACATTGTGTTTACTTGTATTCTGCTTTTAGTTGCATTTTTAAACTAAAAAATAACCCATAGCTGTGTCTCTTGTGAGTTACACAGAAATTAAGTTTTCCTCCACCCTACCACCCTGGTGCTGTTGTGATTTTAAACTCAACTGTCTTTCTAGTTGCCTGCCCCTTATATTAATTTGACCACATTTCCTTCCCTCTCCTCTTTCATTGGCTATTTGAGTAAGCAACAGTGTCTTCTTTGAACTGTGTGTGAAGGGTGCAGCGTGTGTACTACTGACAACCACATTGACATTAGAAGTGCTATTGTGTGTTTGCCTCCAGTGACATTGTGGAAATGCATCTCTCACATACAATATCAGTTTGTTTGAGAATTAACTGAGATGTCACTAAACATGAGGCAGTTTCTACATTGCCTCAGGATGTCCATTACAACCAAGATGGTAAGAGAGACAGTGCAAAAATTTATATTCATGGCAACAGGCCTTTTTATTGATTAGTAAATAAAAAGAAATCAGATCAGCCAGGAAAGTCCGTTTATTAACTTCCACAACTAAGCGCTTTCACAATTAAATCAATGGCTTCATCAGAATTAATGGAAGCCTACATACACTACAACTTATATATAATCACATCATTAAACCCAAGACCAGTCAGATTCATTCCCCCCAAAAACATATTTTTCATAAATCAAACATATATAATAATAATATTTATTAAAAACTTATGAATTATGATACTCTAATCAATTCATTATCAAACAGATTAAACAAATTTATACAAATTTAAAAAGTACTACTTTAAAAATACTTTAACCTATTTCATACACATCAAATAATGACTTTGCAACTTTAAAATATATATATATTAACTCCGACACAACATAAACAGAGTGTTGGAAAAAGTAAGATTTTATATATATATATATATATATATATATATATATATATATATATATATGTGTGTGTGTGTGTGTGTGTGTGTGCAAAATCAAATATCGTAACTTCTGAACTTTAAATAAGGAAGCATAGAAATACCATCATTAATACCTGGGAGAGTAGTGGCATTTAACCTAATCATCCAGTTAGTCTCCATTATGCCTACTTTTAACTTGTCACCCCCCCCCCCTTTCACTAGGGGTAACACGACCTATCACAAAAAAGACGAATTTGGTATATTCAAAACAACTGGTACTGTGCATGTACAGGGCATTACAAGTATCCTTGTTTATAATAGCCCTAAGATGTTCCCCAATCCTCTCTTTCAATTTTCCAACTGTCTTTCCGACATAAAAAGCCGGACATGCCGTACAGGAAGCTAAATAAACCATCATTCTAGTATTACAGGAGAATCTACTGGGGCACGGAATAGACTTGTTATAACCTGTTACCACAACATAGGGCCCTTCATTGATGTACCTACAATACTTGCACGTGCCACATTTATACATTCTGGAATAACCATAATTCACGGAAGTTGACTCCAAAATGTTTTTAACATTCCTACCTCTACTGAAGACTACCTTGGGTTTTACACCTAAAAACTCCTTGATGTTATTTCCAAAACACAATTCTCATGCCCTCTGCATAGTGTCCAAAATAAAAGGAACTTGGTGTTTAAACCTCAAAACCATGCAGTCTTCTTTTTTCGAGGTGTCCACCTTTTTTGAATCAATGTTCCCACCCCACTGGGTAGTCCTTTTAAGACTAACCTCCTTCCTAGTTCTTAACAGGAGCTTCAGGGGATAACCCCTGTCCAAAAACATCCCTATTTAGTTGTAAATTTCCTTATCAAACCAGTCATTGTCACTAGCCAGTCGTGACAATCTGACCATCTGACCCTTGACCACACTCTTTCTTTGGTATTGCGGATGACAACTGTCATAATACAAGAAGGAATTGCTATAAGTCTTTCTCCTGAATATATTACTCTGTAAACCCTTTGTGGTTTTAACAAGATTTATGTCCAAGAAATCAATACTCATATCATTCCATTTACTAGTAAATCTGAGAAAACAAGTGGTTGAGTTCAAATATTCTACAAAATCCATTGCCTCAGATTCACTACCCCCCCCCCCCCCAAGAATCAGTATATCATCCAGGAATCGAATATATTGCACTATCTTCTGCATGTAGTTTGAACCAGATACAAAGAGTTCCTCCCAGTGTAATAAAACCAGGTTGGTGAAACCTGGGGCACATTTTGCCCCCATAGCTACCCCTGAAATCTAGTGGAAAAGTTCACCTTCAAAGGTTAAAAAGTTGTTACTAAGTACCAAGTCCGTTGAGGAAACTAAGATATTAATTCTCTCACCATTCAAGTCACCATGTTTGATTAAACTTTCCCTAAAAAAGTCAAGTCCTTCTAAGTGAGGAATCACACAGAAAATATTGATAACATCAATCGTTGAAAAAGATCCATCAAAATCCTTTCTAAGATCCCTTGGGGGGGGGGGGGCGACAAGTTAAAAGTAGGCATAATGGAGACTAATTGGCATTTTAGGTTAAATGCCACTACTCTCCCAGGTATTAACGATGGTATAGTTCTATGCTTCCTTATTTAAAGTTGAGAAGTTACGATATTTGATTTTGCACACACATATACATATATATATATGTATATATATATATATATATATATATATATGTATAATATTATTTTTTTCCAACACTCTGTTTATGTTGTGTCAGAGTTAATATATATATATATATATATATATATATTTATATATATATATTTTGTGAAGTTGCAAAGTCATTATTGGATGAATATGAAATAGGTTAAAGTATTTTTAGTAGTACTTTTTAAATTTGTTTAAATTTGTTTATTCTGTTTGATAATGAATTGATTAGAGTATTATAATTCATAAGTTTTTAACAAATATTATTATTCTATATGTTTAATTGATTTATGAAAAGTATGTTTTTGGGGGGAATGAATCTGATTGGTCTTGGGTTTAATGATGTGATTATATATAAGTTGTAGTGTATGTAGGCTTCCATTAACTCTGATGAAGCCATTGGTTTAATGGTGAAAGCGCTTAGTTGTGGAAGTTAATAAACAGACTTTCTCCTGGCTGATCTGATTTATTGTCATTTACCAGTGTAGCTCTTGTTGTACTTTTCTGATATTTGAATTGTGTTTACTTTTTATTGATTAGACAGTTTCAGTGAGAATATAAAGTAGAGTCAGGAGTGTCTGATTTTCAAATTTGGAGGTATGCTTTTCACTGCAAACTAGTTACCTCATGTGCAGCTAGTTACTGGTGAATTTAAAGGGCACTTTTACAGAACAAATGTCAACGTAAGTTGTCTGCGTCTATACAGGGCACTGACAAACACTTGAGTGGGAACTAATAAGTAGACCCTGATGATTTCTGGATGAAGTATTTAGGGAGATATTCTGAAGTTAGGTTAGACAGCAATAAATCAAGCAGTACTTAATGAAAACAAAGATTTGGCTTTGTCAAAAATGATGAAAAGAAGGGATTCACCTGAATGGCTACTGCCTGGCTACTACTAGTGTTGATCTCACCACAGCTTCAGACCAATGAGGAAGGTCCAACACAGATGCACACTGCCCAATCATAAACAGTCAGGAATCAATGTACTTTGCTCTTTCTCTCACCTGGAGCAAATTATAAACACAAATTCCAAGCTGGCACCTATGAAGATGAAGCAGTTATTTAGGCTTTCTGGTGATCAGCAGTCTCCAGGAAATAATGTCCCTATGCTCCTTCTCTAGCCAGGAGCAAAACAGAAGCAATAATCCCAAGATGACGACTGAAAGGTAGAATGTGGGCTGTCCAGTAACTGGTGGTCTTGCACTAGATGTTTTGGGTTTTAAAGGTAATGTGGAAACATGGATTAGTATCATAAGAGTTGCAGTGTACACTAAGCAGTTAACTATGAAAGAGGGTATAACTTAAGCTTTAGCTAAGTGGAGAGTCACTCATTTTAAAAGAGCAAGATAGATTGGAAGGGGGTGGGCACTTTGTATTCTGGCTCTGTGTAATACAGTGGGATGGCCAATAAAAGTAAATAGCTGAAGGAGAGTGATTTCACAAAATGATAATTGTGTGCTTACTCACAATAATCAGCGAAAGAAGAGAGGGGAGGAAATATGTGGTCAAATTAACATAAGCGCCAGACAACTAGAAAGACAGTTGAGTTTAAAAACACAACAACGCCAGGGTGAGAGGGTGGTAGAAATTTCTATATGCACATTCACACATACATGCACAATATTGTGTGTTTCAGGGCTACTGCCTCTTTTCTTGTAGCAGGGAAGCTCTGAAACTTTTGGTGCTCTAACTGCCTTTTATATGGAGTTCTGCTCGAGCTCCTGACAGTTTGTGAACATGGAGAGCATCCTCAAGGCTTGAAAACCTGGTTGGGTTGGTCATATGCCTTGACAGGCTATAACCCATATAGCACAGGGTATTGCAACAGTGATTTATTAGAACATCTACTTTTAAGGCAAGTTTTTTTAAGGTAAGTTTTCTTACACAGCTGTACTTGTCCCGTGATAGGGATGTCCTGACCACTTACCAGTGGGTAACCTAATACCATTACTTTAGGTGTCCCATCTGCTGCTGGAACAGGTGATGGAGGCTGTGGTTGAGAGGATGGTAGGTAAGTATATGGCCCAGCTGAACTGCCCTCTGGACTGGATAGCAGATTAGCTCACCTGATATAACCTGACCATCAGAGGAGGGTAAGCCCCATACCATTGGCCAGCCTATTTTATTATCTAGTGGTCATCAATGTAATGCCCCTCTGGACTGGGATATCATATAGCATGACACTGCTCATACCCCATCCTAACTCACACCAGGATGGCCTTCTTCCTCATATACACACCTAGTGCCCTATGTATTGTCCAAGCTTCCCCATCACCATTTGTTTACCCTCTGTTTTGAGTCCATCCCATGCCTCTCCGTTCTAGTGTGTGCACATCTTCCCTTGTTTGTCTGTATTGTCTTATGTATCTTTCTATTACCCACGCACTGACCTACTTCGCCGTTCTTAATCTTGTATGTTAAGTTGTCTATCTCGCCTTCATTCTTGCTGGATGGGTTCGGAGCCGACCTCGGCTCCGACTCGGCCACTCTAAAAGCTCGAGAGTTGGTTCCACCGGCTCGAGGCTCCCCTTATATCCCACAATGCTAGGCGTGAGTTACCTCAGATCTCGTTTGCCGCTACAGCGATCGAGGTGTTGGTTTTCTACCGGCTTCTTGGTGAGTAAACTTTCAGTAAAGTTAGTATACTTAAACCCCTTCATTTTTAATTTTAACTATTGTTTTCCTTAGTTTAGTGGAATTCTACCCTTTTTTTTCATAAAAATCCCGTTTCTTCCCACAAGAACTTACAAGTTCTCCCCCGGGCCTTCAGGCCCTTTCTTCCATTCCCTAGTGGTGTGTGTGTGTTGCTTCTCTTAATTAAAACTATTGATAGTTGTTTTATTTTTGAGTTTAAAAATAAGGTGTAATCAGTGTGTTTGACTGAGTGGGTGTGATTACACTTTCTTGTTCTAAGATGTCTAAAGACACAAAGGTCTCAGGCTTCAAGAAGTGTGATGCGTGCTGTCAGAAAATGTCTCTGACAGACGGTCACACTTCTTGTGTCTACTGCCTGGGGCCTTTGCACCTGCAGGACTCCTGTGCTGTATGCCACGGCTTCAGTCCCAGGGTCCTGCAGGAAAGAAAGAACAAATTGATCCTAAGGGGTCTACTCAAGCCTGAGGATTCCCTCTCTGTCTCTGGGAAGCCCTCCAAGGCTTCTAGGTCCTCGGCTCCAGCTACTGAGCCGAGACCTAAGGCTACTAAACCTCGTCTGCATCGGCTCCGGCTGGAGCCGATGAGTCTACAACCTCTGTGGTTCCTCGGCTCCGGCTGGAGCCGAGGTATTAGATTCCTTGTCGGCTCCGACCAGACCTTCGGAGCCGACATCTAGGAAGAGATCTAGGTCACCATCCCTTGGCTCCGTTCATTCGGCTCCAGCATCTCCTCTGCTGTCTGAACGGAGCCATAAATCTCACTCCTCTAGGTCATCGAGGCTGTCGGATCATGACCTTCAGAGGGTAGTGAGTCGACTTCTTATGTCCGAGGCACTGGCCCAAATGCTTCAGAGCCCGACTCATCAGTCGATGCCTGCCCCTGTCCATCAATATGTTCCTCCTCCGACTCCGTTGAGCTCGGAGCCGGGGAACCGAGACTGTGGTAGCGTCGGAGCCGATACAGATGTCTTCGGCTCCGTCGTCGGCTCCGATTTCTTCTTTCGAAGAATCTCGGCGCCGGACTTCCCTCGTCGGCTCCGAGGGGGTGAGTGGCATCGGACCCTTGTCCGACCCCGCTCTTCCTCTCGGAGCTTCGGCGCTGGTGAGTTCGGCTCCGACATCGGCCTCGAGCCATCACTGTCGGTGCCGAGGGAGGTTCTCAGCTTCTCGGAGCGGGGACCTCTGGCTCTGCCTGACAGGGGTGCGTTCGAGGTCATGCGGAGTGTGTTAGAACCTGGTTCTACTCCACAGTCGGCTCCGTCCGCCCCTCCCTCTACGGTGCCTCAGGTCAAGTCGACTCACTCCCTCATCCCGGACCGCAGAGAGCCAGCTCCTCAGGAACCCACTGTGGGGATCTCATCCTCTTCCGAGGCCTCTCCTGATTTGGCAGAAGAGCCCCCTCGGAAGAGACAGTGTAAGAGGAAACACATTGACTCACCTGAGTCCGTCACCTCTGACACAGATTTAGAGGATTCCGAGGGTTCCCCCCGTTCCCCTTCTGAAGATGTCTCTTTTGCAGACATTCTAGAAATCCTCAAACAGAGGGGAAATTGGCCAGCCCTCAACCCTTCGGAGGATGAATCTGTGTACCTTGAGGCGTTTGGCTCGTCCTTCCACCTCCTGGGTGGCTCCCCCTTTTGACCCCCTCATGCAGGTGGTAGCTAAAAAGGCATGGACAGCTCCTGATTCGGTGGACCCCACTCCCAGGAGACCCTCAAAATTCATAACGGCACCAGCAGACAAACAGTTCTTGACAAAAGGAGTTTCTGTGGATGCTATGGTGGTTGCTGCCGCCACTAAGAAGGAACTAGCTGATCCTTCAGTACCTGTCCATCCACCTAACAAGGAATCTAGGTCCATGGACAGGTACGGGAAGCGGATGTTCTCGTCAGCGACATTTGCAATGCGTTCGCTGAACTACCTATGCCATTTTACTCGTCTTCAAAGGGACTTGATCAAAGAAGCGAGTGACATGTTGAAGGATCCTACAGCTGCGGGGTTTCAAGATAAGATGAACACTCAGCTGGCTACCCTGAACTCCATAGCCAACTCCTCCATGCGCCTCCTTTCTTATGCGGCTGATGGAGCGAGCAGGGCCGCAGGGACAGGTGTGGCCTTACGTAGGCATGCCTGGATGCGGCTATGCAATTTTGGACCCCTTTAAAAGCGTCTTTCACTAATTCCCCATTCGATGGATCATCTCTTTGGTCCTCAAGTGAAAGAAACCTTGACTAGGTGCGAGACTGATGGCAAGACTCTTTCTGCCGGAGTCCGTTTTTCTACTCCTTCTAGGCCTTACCCCAAAGGCCAGAAAAGTGGGAAAATGTGGTTCCGTAAACAATCTCAAGGGACTTCGCCTGACGCACAGAGTCGGTTCCCCGCCAGAGGCAGAGGTGGGAATAACAATGGTAGACGTCGCCCTAGAGGCAGGGGGGGTCCGCAGAGCCAGGGCAATCGAGAAGCCTTCTCTGATAAGCCCTTTCAGCATCCCTGAGGTGTTGCCCGACTGCCCACCTTCGGAGGCAGTTGGGGGAAGATTGTCACTGTACCCAGAAGCCTGGCTATCCCTGACTCAAGACAAATGGGTACAGTCCATCATTTCCGAAGGCTATTCCATTCCCTTTCTTCGCATTCCAAACCAATCAAAAAAATCCCTTCCAGTTGTTCCACCCGCTCAAAGGGATCTAGCGGCTTTGGAAATTTCAAAGCTGCTTGCGAAAAGAGCAATTCAGCCAGTTCCAGCAGACCAGCAAGGATCCAGAATCTACTCAAGGTTCTTTTTGGTTCCAAAGAAAACAGGGGACTGGAGACCAATTTTGGATCTCAGTATCTTGAACAGATCAATCAAGAAAACAAGATTTCGGATGGTCACGCTGCAGTCCATCCTTCCCCTATTGGGAAAAGGAAACTGGATGTGCTCTATAGACCTTCAGGATGCGTACTATCACATAAAAATGAACAGACGCTCCAGAAGATTCCTCCGCTTCAGGCTGGGAACCAGTCATTTTCAATTCAGGGCCCTGCCCTTTGGTCTCACCACTGCCCCCTGGGTGTTTACCAAATGCATGGCAGTGGTAGCTTCTCACCTGAGACGACAAGGATTCCAGGTGTTTCCATATTTAGACGACTGGCTCCTCACAGCTCCCACCAAGCATCTCCTTCTGATGGCCAGGGATTACACTTTTCGCATTTGTCAAAAGTTAGGCATTTCAATAAATTGCGAAAAGTCTGTTTTGTCGCCTTGTCGTACTATTACCTTCATAGGCGCAAATCTAGACACAGTCGACATGTCTGCGAGACTAACAGATCAGAGAATAACAGACATACACAAACTGGTCTCATTCCTTTTCAGCAACAACAGAATCAAAGCCAGGTTAGTTCTGAAAGTGTTGGGAATTATGGCGGCGGCCATACCTCTGCTTCCATTAGCCAGATTCCATATGAGAATCCTTCAATGGATGCTCTTTACACAATGGTCATACCAGCAACTTCCAATGTCCCACACCATTATGATCACGCAGACGTGCAGAAATCATCTCATGTGGTGGATGTCTTCCCCTCAGCTCCTTTTGGGAAGACCCTTTGTTCCTCCCCCTCCGGTTGCTACTCTGACAACAGACGCCTCCCTGATCGGGTGGGGGGGCATTATCAGGGCAGGACGGTCCAGGGCACATGGCAACCAGACGAATGCCACTTGCACATAAATGTTCTGGAGATGAGAGCAGTGCTTTTAGCGTTGCAAGCCCTTCAAGACTCTCTTCCCTTGGGAACGATTGCAATCCAGACAGACAACATGTCTGTAGTGTGGTATATCAACAAACAAGGCGGAACCAGGTCCTACCCTGTGTCGAGAAGCACTCAGATTGTGGCAATGGGCGATTTCTTCTCAGCGGTTTCTGATAGCAACGCACATCCCCGGGAAGTCCAATCAAATCGCGGACAAGTTGAGCAGAGCTATCCTCATGCCTCACGAGTGGTCTCTGAAAGACTCTGTTGTGAGAGAAATTTTTCTCAAGTGGGGTCAGCCTTGCTGCGATCTTTTTGCTACTCCCCAAAACAGCAAGTGCAGAGATTATTTCACTCTATTCCCTTTACCAGGCCAGCCCAGCAGAGACGCTCTAGTCCAAGTTTGGCCCGGGACTTCTGTATGCATTTCCTCCCTTCCCACTAATCTCTCAAGTGATACAGAAAGCTATCGCTCAGAAGGCCTCATTGATCCTCATTGCTCCTTACTGGCCTCGACAGGTGTGGTTCCCCTTTCTACATCAATTTCTATTGAGCGACCTTGGCATCTGGACCTAGTTCCAGATCTTTTGATCCATCAGTCGGGTCAGTTTCATCGCTCCCTCCCCTCTCTGAACCTCACTGCTTGGTTCCTCCAGTTCCAACCTTAGCCAGGCTTCCTCAATTATCTCACTCTGTTCGAGATATTTTGATAGCTTCCCATAAATCTTCCACTCGGAAGATTTATTTGAGTAAGTGGAAACGCTTCACATATTGGGCTCAAGGAAGGGGCATAGATCCTTTCACTGCTTGCATCCAAATAGTCCTTGATTTTCTAGCTGAACTCTTCCATGCAGGTTCATCTCCTTCTACTCTTAAAGTTCAATTGGCAGCTATTTCTAACTTTCATGTGGGTATTTCTGAGTCTGCCTTAATGTCCCACAAGCTTTGCAAAGCCTTTTTGAAAGGAGTTTTTCTTCTCAGACCTCCTATAAGAAATCCTCCTTCTCCTTGGGACCTAAATTTAGTTCTTACTTCTTTGATTCTTCCCCCTTTCGAACCTGCAGCCTCCTGTTCTTTAAAATTACTGTCATGGAAGACTCTCTTTCTGGTAGCTATTACTTCAGCTAGAAGAGTTTCAGAACTTCATGCACTCAGCTGTCGACCTCCTTATCTATTGTTCCATAAGGACAGGGTATCTTTACGAACCAACCCATCCTTTTTGCCTAAGGTAGTCTCGACGTCTAACCTAAATCAAAGCATTGACCTCCCTGTCTTTTTTCCAGAATATTCCAATAGGTCTGAACAAAAATTACACTGGCTAGATGTTCATCGTCAGTTGAGGTACTATTTGGATAGAACAAAACAATTCAGAAAATCTGACCAGCTGTTTGTCTCCTATGCAGAAGGCAGAAAGGGACTTTCAGTTTCAAAGGTATCATTATCCAGATGGCTAACATCTCTGATTTCCCTTGTTTATGAAATTAGACACCAAAAGCTGCCTAACAAACCTAAAGCCCATTCCACCAGAGCTTTGGCTACTTCTTTAGCCTTCCAAGACAGACTGCCTATTGACACCATTTGTGCAGCGGCTACTGGGCTACTCCTCACACTTTCATTTCTCATTATAAGTTGGATTTAGCTTCTAGGCATAGAGCTAACTTTGGTTCCACTGTTCTCAGGAGTCTGTTCCGTTAGGCCACCCGGGACAAGGTGCTAGGGACGCGGTCCCATCCAGCAAGAATGAAGGCGAGATAGACAACTTAACATATAGAAGTTATGTTCTTACCATAACGTTCCATGTTAGTTATCTTCTTCTCGCCTTCTTCTTGCGTCCCACCCTCCTTCCCCCTGGCCTGGACAGACCTAGAGGAGTTGTGATTGTCACCTCTCTTTCTACCACCTCTTTTCTTAGGCATATGCTGTTGTGCATATTTCCTGGATCAGGATATAGGTCACCCTTCTTTCTCCCTGGTTTTAGAGGTGGACTTTGTTTATAGTTATTCTGATACTATTATAAGCTGGGGTTAGCTTACAAACGAGATCTGAGGTAACTCACGCCTAGCATTGTGGGATATAAGGGGAGGCTCGAGCCGGTGGAACCAACTCTCGAGCTTTTAGAGTGGCCGAGTCGGAGCCGAGGTCGGCTCCGAACCCATCCAGCAAGAAGAAGGCGAGAAGAAGACAACTAACATGGAACGTTATGGTAAGAACATAACTTCTATTTTCCATTCTCCCTTCCGACCCCCTTTTCTCTACATAAATAAAAAAAGAGGAGCAGTATCCCCAACAAAAATATTGCCTTGCCCACTCCTTTATGTTGTGCTTTGTGTTTGTGTCTTTCAGCTTGCTCACCTGCCCTTGTTTGCATTTTCATTGCAACCCCTTTCCTCACAATTTATGCATGTGGAAGAATAGCACTGCATTTGTAAATGCTGTAGTGTTGTGTAGCTGTCTGTGGTGCTTTGTGTGTTGTTGCTGAGGTAAGCACTAGTACAACCAGCATAGCTACTGTATGCTTTGCTTTAGTTTTAAAATGCATCAGTCTGTGAGAGATCTATCTATGCAATGTAGTTGGTGCTTGGACACCTTATGTATTATGTTTAAGTATACATATGACACAGGTGTGGTTATTCACATGGTCACTGCATTGCCTGTTTATGTGCACAGAATGGAGTGCGGATAGCTGCACAGAATCATGTATGTCTCACATTGTATATGTAATAAGTGGATACATTGCTGCATAGTGCTGCTCAGCTGTACAGCCCTTACACAGATGTGTAGCACATCCATATACATTTTGGCCCTTGTTCTTTCCATTTCATATTACAAGGCTTGTGGTCTAGGGGACCATTGAAGAACCTGGCTCAAATTTCTAGTTACACCAAAGCACTGTGGTTAAGTGACTTGCTCAAGTTCACACAATAAGCAAATGATGGCTGAGAAAAATCAAAGCCTGTTCCATAGAACTACAGCTCACAAACATAACTCTCTGCACCAACTGTCAGACTCCCCCTTTGCTCACCCTAATTTCCAACTTTTATTTACGCTAAACATATTTAATTGCTGTATTTCTCTGTAATCTATTGATTAGCAAAAGGCATACTGTCCACCTCCAAGTCCTGAGTATATTGTATTTAGGCTGCATTCTTGTAGCCATTTAAAGGTCCATTTGCATTCAGCTGTTGGTATTCGTCATAATCTTTGTCTGTCTTCTGTTAGACTTTTTTATATTTCCTCCTTCCTTCCTTCCATCCTTCTCCCCTTCATAGTTGTCTTCATCACCCCCCCCCCCCCCACCAAACTTCATATCTCTTTACTTCTTGGTGTAGAAATGCTCAGAAAAATGTCACATTTGGTGTAATACATTGCCAAACCAGTGAACTGAGATGCAGCTTCAGAGTTAGTCCAGGCACAAAGTATATTTGAATACGGTATTGGGGGTAAAATCCCCTGCAGAACAACCCTACCCTGCAAAAATGCCTTTTAGGAGATTCAGATTCAGTTTGTTCCATGTAGTTGAAGCTGCAGTGAGTGTTATCTCTGAGAAATGTAGATGAACCACCAAAAATCAGTAACATCAAGTGCAAAGTTTTGTACATCCACATTTGATGCACCATTTGGACCAGTAACATTAACAAGTTTATACTTTTTTATATATAAAGAGATATATATTTACTTATCACTGAGAGCATGAGTTAGATTTTCTAAAAACAGGCAAAATGATTGGATGAGTGATTGTGTTGATGTCTAAATAATTCAACAAATGCCTCTGTCTCTAAAGGACCATTGAGAGTTGCATCATATTCTTTATTTTCTTTTTATAAAGTACTTTTACTGTGCCTGATTGAATAGGAGATATGCCTGTTTAGATCTGTGCAAATTCATTCTTGATATGCCCATCTTTTAAATGCATTAAGTTACAAATGTTCCCTTCTGCGTTTGACATAACAGTGAGGGGATGATGAGCTGTGAGTTGTGTACTAGTTTTCTTATTAATATACCTGAGTAACATAGCAATAGAAAGAACTACTGAATGTGGTGTGGTGAGGCAATTATGATCACTGTCTCTTAGTACTGATGTAGTGGCATAAAAGTTTCTTTTGACAAATGCTGATTTGTTCTCATCACAGCGTTTTGGACCATCTGGGACATGTTGGAAACAAAATTATTGGAACAAAAATTGCACAAATTATCAAGACCTTTTCGAGATTCCTCTAATTTGCCTTTCAGCAGACATGAAAATAGTAATGATGTAATTTTTTAGGGTCTGTATCACATCATCGAAGTGACACTTCAGTGATCGACATTTCATCGTAAATTTCATTCATCGAATTCTGCTCATGTGGGGGCTGTGCCTCACACCCCACACTAATTATATATATTAACTCCAAGATCACACTACAGTGGGAAAAGGGCAAATTTCCCGATCCACGCAGTACTGCAGTCTCAGTAAAAACAGTTTGACCAACAGCATGTTCGATGCAGTAGCACTGAAAGACCTTCACTAGAAATTGTGTTGGTTAAAGCAGAGCTGTAGCTAGGTCAGTTGGTGTCCTCTGCAATTCCCTATGTGTCTCCCCTTCAGCTAGAGTTGAGGGACAATAAAAGAAAGTCTTCTGCATCTTTCAGAAACTGTAATAAACAGCTATGGTAATTCCGTAACTGTTTGTGCAATATTTTCTTACAGAACTTGTAATGTCTTTTCCAAGGAATATCTTCAGTTTAACTATCCACAGTATGCTTAAGTGGTCTGATGGTCTTCGTGGATGACATGGGTTTACATAGGTTGCATTCACATCAGGAGTTATGAAAACACATCTGGACTTACCAAAGGAGCATTTACGTTCCCCCTGTAAGAATGTCATTTTTACCTAATGCACAACTTAGGAATCCAGCTGAGAAATCAACTTGTTCGTCGGGTGTCAATTATGAATTCCTGTAGAGCCCAGCTACAGTTGCAAACTCTTCACCCATCACAACTTTAACTCAGTACAATACTGGGAGGAAATTAAGTGGGTGACTGCCCAGGGTGCAAGCTGTCAGGGGTCAAAAACTCAGTGGCATAATCAGTTTTCTTGGTCAGCTGGGCACAAGTATGTACTCTAAAATTAAAGCAACTACTTTTTGAGACTAACTCTGAAGCTGCATCTCAGTTCACTGTTAAAGTAAAACCAAATGATGATTGATGGAATAATAGACTTAAACTTTATCAAGAAAAAATAAATATTTTGGGGAAATACATATGAAGCATCTCACAGAAGGAAATCTGTTAAGATATAATAAAGTTTATTAAAAAAGAAAAAAAATCTTGGCCAAGCGTAGGAGGAACAGAGCCATACATACAAAAAGCCCTCTGATCAATCTAAACAGGCAGCTAAGAGGGTTACTTAATACTTTATTTGCTAAATTTGAAGGAATACTCGTTGAAGGTTGTGCGTCAGTGCCGGCAACTCGGCACGTAAAAATCTACTGCCAATCATTAGTGGACCGGAGTTACACACACACACACACACACACACACACACACACACACACACACACACACACACACACACACACAGAATAACAGCAAATCTTTGAAGCAGTTGTAATCTCAAAAAGTAGTTGCTTTAATTTTAGAGTACATACTTGTGCCCAGCTGACCAACGAAACTAATTATGCCACAGAGTTTTTGACCCCTGACAGCTTACACCCTGGGCAATCACCCACTTAATTTCCTCCCAGTATTGTACTGAGTTAAAGTTGTGATGGGTGAAGAGTTTGCAACTGTAGCTGGGCTCTACAGGAATTCATAATTGACACCTGACGAACAAGTTGATTTCTCAGCTGGATTCCTAAGTTGTGCATTAGGTAAAAATGCCATTCTTACAGGGGGAACTTAAATGCTCCTTTGGTAAGTCCAGATGTGTTTTCATAACTCCTGATGTGAATGCAACCTATGTAAACTCATGTCATCCACGAAGACCATCAGACCACTTAAGCATACTGTGGATAGTTAAACTGAAGATATTTCTTGGAAAAGACATTACAAGTCCTGTAAGAAAATATTGCACAAACAGTTACGGAATTAGGCCATACATACACAACTGGGAATGGTATACTGATATCATAGGTTTGTCAGCTAAGAATTGTTGGGAAATACTGAACAGAAAATTAAAGAATGTCATTCCTAAGCATGTCTTTGTTAGGCAAACAAGGGTAAACAAAGTAAAACCAAATGATGATTGATGGAATAATAGACTTAAACTTTATCAAGAAAAAATAAATATTTTGGGGAAATACATATGAAGTATCTCACAGAAGGAAATCTGTTAAGATATAATAAAGTTTATTAAAAAAGAAAAAAATCTTGGCCAAGCGTAGGAGGAACAGTGCCATACATACTAAAAGCCCTCTGATCAATCTAAACAGGCAGCTAAGAGGGTTACTTACTACTTCAAATGCTAAATTTGAAGGAATACTCGTTGAAGGTTGTGCATCAGTGCTGGCAACTCGGCACGTAAAAATCTACTGCCAATCATTAGCGGACCGGAGTTCCGCTGTGGCAACCCCTAACCGGGAAAAGCCGAAAGACGCAACAATGACTTCTCAGGCAAAGGACAACCACAGAGCTTTCTACAGCTATGTTTGTAACCTCAGAGGAAATACACAAGAATGCACCGAACTTATTGTTAATGGCTTCACCCACACTAACAGTTTTATAGAATACTGGGAAACGATAAATGGAATTGAAAGACCACCAAAAAAGAAGTAGTAGATACATTTTGGAGAAATGTTTTTGAAGATCCTATGGAATATAACAATGCTAATGGATAGAAGAAGTAGAAGAAAGGATAAGAAGTTCATATGTGCAGGATATGAAATGGGATGAAATAACGGCCAGAGAGATTGAAACAAAGTAAGGAAAGCCTCTAACTGGAAAACCCCAGGCCCAGATGCAGTACCTAACTTCTGTGTAAAAGTATTAGCATCTTTGCATGAAGATTTAGCCATGAGTAAGAACTATTTATATGTGCACCCCAAACAGATACCAGCCTTGCTAACAACAACGAAAACAATGCTCTTACTTAAGAGTGAACCTGCAAGCTGCCCTAAAAACTATAGCTTGCCTTCCAACGACATATAAACTATACACTGGAATCGATGGCAGCAGAGTTTATAGTTATTTAGAAAAAAACTCAGTTATGGCAATGTAATAAAAGAAAGTCATGTGTTGTTAAATAAGGTCATAGTGGAGAATTGTAAAAAGGGGAAAATATAAGTATGACATGGATAGACTACAAAAAATCATCTGACAGTATCCCACATTTATGTATAAAAGAGTGCTTAAAAATGTATAAGATACACCTTACACTGATAAACTACATCATAGTGACCATGAAACAGTGGCAAACCACTTTGCAGTTAAGCCATGATAAAGGACAAATTATTATTCCTGGGATAAAAATCCAAATGGGAATATTCCAGGCTGACTCTCTGTAACCACTGCTCTTTTGCTTTGCCCTTAACCCATTAAGCTTTGTGCTAAACAGATTAATTCATGGCTGTAATTTGGCTCCTGGAAAGCAAAAATGTGTAAAGACTTCTCATATTCTCTGTCGATAATTTAAAACTGTACAGCTCATCAGATGAGGAACTGAAAGAACAACTGCGAGTAGTCAAAACTTTTTCAGATGATATCAGAATGTTATTTAGTCTTGATATATGGGTAAAAACAACCTTTAAAGCAGGAAAGCTGCAGCACCAAGAAAACATCAGTTTGGGACAAGAATGTGATATAAAAAAGTGAGCAAGAGGGAGTGTATAAATATTTGTGAATTGATGAAGGATCAACAATAAAACATGAACAAATGTGAATAAAACTCAGTAAGGAATATTTTAGAAGATTTGAATTAATCCTGAAAACAGAGTTGACATCTAGGAACAAAGTTGAAGCTTTAAACCAGTTTGCTCTTCTTGTCCTAACACAGTTTTGGAGTGATTGACTCACCCCAAAATATGTTGGATAGATTTGACAGAAAAACAAGAAGGATGCTTCATGCTCCTCATTTGATTTATAAAAATCAGTGCATACCAAAATTATATATTCTCTGTTCTGAAGGAGGTATGGGCCTCCTGGAAATTGATTACATGTATACATCTGCAGTCATGAAACTGCATACATAATCTGCTGACCCCACAAGACCCAAACATAGTGAAAGTTTTGAAACATCAAGAGAATAAATCTAAGATGACTTCCCTTCTTAGTCTAGCAGATGCATATCGGCATCAAGTGGGAATGGAAATCAAACCAGAAGTAGATAAAAATGAGGCAGCAACTGAAAGTGCCAAAAACAAAAGAAAGAATATAGGGTGAAGGATCAGATGAGAAAACAAGACATGTGGAAAATGCATAAATATAGTTCCAAGTATAGAAACTCCTGGAACAACCTCTTGTTGATCAGGATTGAATGCAGGAGTGGTTAAGGAGAGGCGAATTCAAACTAAAGGATGAAAGATTAATATTGACAGCACAAGATAGTGGACTATGTACCCACTGGTTTACAAAGTCCATTGAATATGTGGGAGAAACAGACACATGTACGTTTTTTAAAACAGAATCGGAAACAGTTGCATACTTTTTTGCTGGTTGTGACATACTAATGACAGAAGGACTGTATCCTGAAAGGCGTAATAGTGTGGCAAGACTGTTGCACTGGGGATTGTGCAAACATTATAATATTGAAGTAGATGAAAAACACTGGAAACGTGAGCCACAAAGCATTATAGAAAATGATGAAGTCTACTTCACATAGGATCACCCATTACCAACAGTTCAAAAGATAGATGCGAGAAAAACAGATATATTAGTCCATGAAAAGAAGACAGAAGTAGCATTGATTATTGAAATTGCTACACCTACTGACTACAGTGTCTTGCATACAGAGGCACAAAGTCATAAAATATCATGATTTCCAGGCAGAAATGAGAGCAATGTGGAAGATACCCAGACAGTTTCAATAGTAGTAGAAGCAACGGGTCTTATCAAAAAGAATCTACAATCGTATTTTGATATGATACCAATACATGTAACTCCATATGAATTGCAGGAGGAGTCATCACTAGGCACATTGCGGGTACTGCAAAGCGCACTTCTGGCTGACAACAAATATCGAAGCATTACTAATTTCATAAACTGTAATCATACTTTGACTTGGGAACTGGGTCCATTCCCGTCATGGTATTAAAAACCCAAAAGATTTGGAGAAATTAAAAAAAGACAGATACTAGAGGCCATTGCCAACCTTTTGGTTTGCAGGTTCATCTCTAACTTCTACCCGCACTCCCCTCTCGTTAGTCCAAAGGAAATATCATTACTAGAGAGCAGGTCATTAATGCACTTTCCAAGGCCAGAAACACTGCATCGGTGGGCCCCAACAACATCCTGGGATGTTTATTAAATAGCATGAAACATGACCTCTCTGGTCCACTTGAATCACTTTTCAGCTGGAGCCTTCAGTCAGGTTTTGTACCCAAGGAATGGAAGATACTTACAGTAATTCCTCTGCACAAAGTAGGTCCAACCACTTATCTGGGTAATTACAGGCCCATACGTCTTACAAGCCTCATATGTAAGGCCATGGAAAGAATCATCATGGACATGATAAATGAGGTGATAGCCTGCAAATGTTGAACCCATCACAGTTCAGCTTTGCTAAAGGAAGGTCATATGTTCTTAGGTTCATAGGTGTACTAGGCTAATGGCCCTGGAGCCTTTACAAGCCTAGCCCATAAGATTACCCTGGCATTGTGCCACCCAACCTTAGTTCCCAGTGCTTCTGTCGAGTAGACAATTAATATGTGACACCCGTGCACTGGCCCAGTAATTAAGGAGCCTCAATCCTCACTACTAGCACCAGTGAGGGGCATGCACATTGGGAAGGAGAACAAATACACACACAGTAAAGTACAATTCCCCTTAAGAGCAACAGAGATCACAGTCAGTCCGGAGCTGGTTTCTCCCTTTCTCTCCAGATCTCCACTAAGACTCCCCACTGGCACAGCTATAGAGTGGAGTCCTTAGCCAGGGTTCTAAGTGAAGTCCTCCCAGCACTCCCTCTGTCCAACCAGTGCTTCATGTCCCTGCCCAAGTAGCTCACAGACACACACACACACACACACACACACACACACACACACACACACACACACACACACACACACACACACACACACACACACACACTCCAATTTTACTGTGCAATATTATTATCCAATTAATGTGTGACCATAACTCTTAAGGCTTATTGGAGTGGCTTTGTACAGTATCACTATATACATGCAATGTACTCTAGAGCTTAAATTATCTCTACACAAAACAGCCACCACTGAAAGGTTTAAAAATATTTAATAATAACAAGTAATAAAAACAGAAGACAAATTTCCTCAATTCAACACAGTGCTAGTCAGGAGTTCAGAGATCACAGGAAAATGCTTAAAATTATACTGTAGAATAGTCTGACATAACTATAGAAAACAGCTAGACTAAACTTACTATTTTCTATCTTATATAAATACAGAGCAAAGGCAGAGTACTGTTTTGCTAAATCTGATGGATTTTTTTGAGAGGGTCACCAAAGCACTGGATGAAAGTAAGACTGTGCACACAGCTTACCTTGATCTGGCCAAGGCTTTTGATACAATACCCCACCCAGGCATCATAGACAAGCTCAATAATTTAGCTGTAAACCCTTTTATGATCTAGATAGCCAACTGGCTCACTGATAGGACCCAGGAGGTCAAAATAGATGAGGCCATCTCCACCAAGAGGCAAGTCACTAGCAGAGTCTCCCAGGGCTTGGTATTGGGCCCGCTCCTTTTTGGCATCTATTTCTCTGAAATGGAAGCAAACCCTGAAGGTTGATGGCTGATTAAGTTTGCAGATGATTGCAAGCTGGGGGTTATCATCAACTCCCCTGTAAACACTAGCATTCTTCAAGAAGGTCTGTCCCTGATTAATAAATGGTGCGAAACCATGGTCTTAAACAAAGAAATGCATAATTGTGCCCTTTTGGAAATTAACAACCCTGGCTAATTACCATTTTGATAATACAACCCTAAGTGTCGGCCCAGTGGTCAGGGATCTGGCTACACATGTAGACAGTATCCTTACCTATGACCACCATTATAAGTAAGTGTATGGCATGTAGGTCCAAAGAGGTCATTATCCCACTGTACATCACCCTTACTTGCCAGTCATAGAGTACATTGCTCCCTTTGGCACGTACCTGACCAGGTATATGCAGCAACTAGAGCAACCTTAAAGGTTCCTTACAAAAGAATACAAGGCGTAAGAAACCTGCCTTATGTAGAGTGCCTTTAAGCCCTTTCCCTCTACTCAGTCTCTTATAGATTGCTGAGGGGTGATTTGTGCCTGGCTTACAGCAAGGCATCAGCAAATTTATGAATTTCCTACATATTCGTAAGTCAAAAAGTAGCAGAATTACAAGGTCTAGGGACTTTGATTTTTGTCTGTGACTTAAGCAGAACATGCCGGGAGGACAGATATGTGTCCAGAGACTGCCCCTCCTATGGAACAAGCTTCTAATCTATGTGAAGCTGAGTTGGTCTGTTAAGCACAACTTAGACAAGTGGATGAGGATTAGGAAATTTACACCGGGCCTGGCACCTATGTCCCTTATAGATAGAGGTAGCTTATAAATGCCTGGCTCTCAATGTCCTGTTTGGATGCAGGACATAGGTTCATAGGTTCATACTAGGCTATCTGCCCTAGGGCATTTATAAGCCTAGCCAGAGTGTGTTTGGCTTTCGCCACCCATTTTAAATTAATTTTGCTATGCCCTTTTTCGAGGTTAGTATACTGTGCCTCTGTCTAACAGTGACACAGAAGTGATACCCTGGGTAAACCTATGATCTCCCATCCACTCATCAAGATTCCTCTTGAAGAGAGTCAATGAGGGACTCTGCCTAACCTGGACTGGGATTTTATTCCAGAGTGAAGGGAGCCTCTGGGTTATGAATCTGTCCCTCCAGCATGTCCTATTTATTTCAGTGCTGAGGTTCAAGTCTCTCGGCCGTAGCTCGATGGGATTTGGATTTTCTGAGGTGCAGCATGTCCATTAATTCGGGTTGGACATGGCTTTATACGTCAGGCACAGATCGCCTCTGAGCAGGTGGTATGCCACTGAGTAGAGCTGGAGTTTCTTTAACCGGGCAGCATATGGCATCTATTTGAGCCCTTTGATCCTCTTGGTGAGGTACTTTTGGGGTCTTTCCAGTTGCTGCAGGTGTCTGGTAAGGTACATCCCAAAAGGGCATTGTACTCAATTATGGGCCTGATGAGGGATGAGTAAAGAGGCACGATGACCACCCTGATCTAGATGTGAATCCCTTCATGATTAGGTGGGCTATATAAAATGTTTTTCTAACCACTTTGGCCACGTGGTTGTCAAATGAGAGATTGCTATCAACTTGGGTCCCCAGGTCCCTAATTACTTCTTCTGTACTTAATGGATTACCACCTATGTGGTAATTTGTGGCCACTTTGTTTTTGCCAAAGGGGATGACTATACACTTTTTGGCGTTTAGCTTGAGGCCATGGCTCTGGCACCAGTTGTCTGTTTCTATGAGGCCCTTTTGGAGGATGCTTGTGTCGGCTGGAGAGTCGATTATGGCGCCCAGTTTGCAGTCATCTGCGAACTTGGTCAGCCACAGTCCTTCCATGTTGGCCTGTACCTCCGAGAAATATATACCGAACAAGAGAGGTCCCAGGACTGAGCCTTGTGGGACGCCACTTGTAACTGGTTTGGAGTCTGACATGGCTCCAGCAATTCTAACCATGTGGGTTCTGTCCTTGAGCCAGTTTGCAACCCATCTAGTGACATAGGGGTTTATATTTAAGCTGGTGAGCTTATCTATAATGCCCGAGTGGGGTATTGTATCGAAGGCTTTTGCGAGGTCCAGGTAGGCTGTGTGGACCACCTTCCCCTCGTCAATGGTCTTGGTGACTGTTTCAAAGAAATCAACCAGGTTTAAGAGGCAGGATCTGCCCTTAACAAAGCCGAACTGGGTAGGATCCAGTGTCTGTAGGTCCCCAGTATCTTTATTTATGAGGTCCATGATGATCCTTTCCATAGCTTTGCAGACCAAGCTAGTCAGGCTTATGGGGCGATATCTTCCAGGATCCGTTGAGGCACCACCTTTGTGGAGAGGGACCACTGTTGCTGTACGCCACTCTTTGGGTACATATCCTGTAGTAAGGCTGAGATTGAACAGTAGTTTTATGTTTGGGTTTAGCTCTTCTTGGAGTTCATGTAGGACGCAGCCCGGGACACCGTCTGGTCCCATTGATGCTGTGTTTTTTGCTTTGGAGAGGGCAGCTCTTACCTGAGCATCTGAGATGTCAGGGGGGCAGCACTCTGCTGGGATAGATATTTGCCCTTCTGGTGGGGGAGAAGTTTGTGCTGAACCTGTCAGCTAGGATGTTGGCAATGTCTGTGGGTTCGGTGTATTTTTTGTCATTTTGGACTAATTCTGAGCATATCTGGGAATTCCCACCCAGGTTCCTAGCATAACTAAAGAAAGCCTTGTGATTATCCTTAGTGTCTTGTGCCATTTGTCTCTCGAAGCTGGCCTTAGACGATTTTATGAGTGCCCGTAGTTTTTTGCTAATACTGATCAGAGATGCCTTCCCTTTTTGGGATTTTGCTCTATCATGTAGTAGCTTCCTCCTTCTATTGCATAGTTTGTTTATGGCTGGGGTCCACCAGACAGGACGTCTGCCTTTGGAGGATTGGGTCTTGGTTTTATTTGGGATTGCATGATCCATGCATTCCTGAAGGTGTTCATAGAATGCATTTATAAAGGATTCTGCGGTCTGGGCTGTATTTTCCACAGGCCCGGGGGCTTTGAAGGATTCCACCTCAGTTTTGAGGAGTGTGAAATTTGTTTTAGAGAAGTTTTTCACTGTGGTTTTCAGGGCAGGGGGTGGAGTCGGGATGTGAATATCCAGTGAGATTAGTTTATGGTCTGATCTTACCAGTGAGGGATACACTTCTGGTCTGGAGCATAGAGTCCCCATGTTGGTGATGATCAGGTCCAGTATGTTTTCCCCTCTTGTGGGAGTGGTAACAAGTTGTTCCATAGCATTTGAGTTTATAAATTCTAGGAACCTTTGGGCTAGGGTGTTGGAGCTAGAGTAATGCTCCCAGTCTATGTTTGGGTAGTTGAAGTCGCCCAATATAATGGTGTTTGGAGAGACCTTCATATTTTCCAGTGTTCTCAGGAAGGCCGAGTGGGGTTCCTGGGTTTGGGAGGGTGGTCTGTAGCAGGCTATAAACTGGAAGGCAGTTTTACCCACTGTTAGTTGCACATGGATAGTCTCTGATGCTTCGTGCTGTGCCACCAACCTGGAGGTGTGGGTATCTTTGACGAATATTGATACTCCCCCTCCTTTTGTGGTTCGGTCCAAGTTTTGGGGCCGAAAAGCATGGTATGAGGTATAACCTCATAGTGCTGGGGTGCTCTCGGGAGCCTTGAACCAGGTTTCTGTTAGTGCATAGATATAGATGTTCTCCATGCTAAGGAGAGTTTCGAGTGCATGCATCTTGAGGTTTAGACTTCTGGCGTTGAGTAGCATTACTCTTAGTTTCTTATCCCTTGTGATACCTATGGAGGTGGGTTTGTCTTTTGAGCCTTGCCTAAAAAAGGCACTATGGGGGTAGCAAGAGCCTTTGCCAATATCCGAAAGCCCAGAGGTGACAGGTGCAAGCCGTCCCTAGCGAAGCATCGTGGCTTGTCGAGCATGTCATCCCAGGCTGACAGGCATTGGATCCCCTTTAATGACACCAATACTTAAGCCAATTGTTGAAATTGATCATCTTGTCTTCATATTGTGGCATCATTCTTGGTGAGGGTAAGATGCTACTCAAGGTCAGGGTCATACCAGCCTGGGCTACATGCTCAGAGAGCTCCTCTATGTCTCTTTTCATGTAGTCCAGGGAGGTACGTCTCAGGTCATTCACACCAGCATGGACAATGACTGAGTCATATTTGGACTTGCCTTGGAGTGACCTGAGTGCTTGTGTTATGTGGCGGATCCTAGCGCCCGACAGGCAGCTCACCGTGACCTTCTCCTTGTTCAGCCTGGTGAGCGGACGTCAGTGTGCCTGACGATAGAGTCACCTATTACAAGTGTATCAGGTGTGTTGTTTAGCCTTAAGGGCTGTGACTGTTCGCACACTGGCTTTGTGAGCTATGTGTTGCACGTGTTTTGTTTTGGGGTAGCAGTTGCTTGGGTGTCTGCTTTGGAGGTCTCTGCTGCTTAGGCAGATTTTTATTTAGAGCCTCCGAGTATGTTTTTGTGTGTTTATGTGTTTGGTGTGCTGTCGTGGTAGGTCTATGTGAGACTGGAATTGTAGTGAGTGTGGTTTCCTTCTACTCCTGACTGGTTTCGCCAGTACTGAGTTGAGAGAGCTTAGCCTCCAGTATGGCTATATGGTTGCATCTCTCACATGTTTTGGAATTTGTTGGGAGGAGGAGAGGGTTGTCTGTGTACATGAGACAGTTGTAACATTGCCTCAAGATTCCCAAATTCACCAGCTGGACCGGAGAGGAGATTGACAACTGACCTTTGGACATGCTAGAATAGTATTGGGAATTCCTTTATAATTGAAAAAAAGGGCCAATGGGGAACAAGGTTCTCAAGGGGAGTTTGTGAGGGTGTAGTGCTTTTAATATTTTAGTGCTGACTTATATAATTGCTTTAGGGAGCTAGTGCCAGGTAACTTAAATGCAATGTGTTACAGGTAACTTAAATGCAAAAACGAGAAACAGTAACTTTCTTTCAAGTGAAACAAGGAAATAAGTACAGTAAGCAATGCAGATATCACTAGGGATCCACAGAAGCGCTGAAAAGCCGCATTTTAGGTGGAATTAGCGTTTCAGGGAAATAACAAGCAAACAAACAACAAGCATACAAATAAAGCTAGATTCAGCAGGTCTGGATCTAGTCTATGCTACAGCAAACAAGGTGTACCAATTTCAGTAAGAAACAGTTAAAATATGCAGGCACTATAAGCCTTTAACCAGAAATTCCCAGCTCAGAAGGGCAGAGTCCAGCCTCTCCTCCCACAAGAGTGCAGACCACGAACCTTCTTAATGTAAAATAACTGGCCTGAAGCCCAAGTGCTTAAACCAGAACTAATACACTTTTAGAATAACAGACACTGAGCCCTCAATCAGCAGTTCACAACTTAGAAGGATGTAAGCTACTTGTCCTGCCACCACAGTGCAGGCCACAAACCTTCCTAATGTAAAACAAGTGGTCTGAAGCCCAAGTGCTTAATCCAAAAGACTTAGAATGATAGCTACACTTTAATCAAGTTACTACCAAGCAGTAATAAATACAATTGAATACTTTAAAGAATGCCTGGATTAGTGCTCAAGTTATACAAACAAAGCTAGATTCATGATTATTATTTCAGATAAAAACTTGCTAGGCTTAGAAAGGCCCCTTGGTTTGTTAGCCTAGTAACAGTCTATGAATCTACTTAGAGCAGACTTAAAAGACAAAGAGAAAATATGACAGATTTGCTTAGACATACAAACTAAAAGAAAACATATTTTTTGAGCATGTAAGAAGTCACAGAGAGATATAAGAACAAGGGGATATAACTACAGACAACAACATAATGGTTAACTTGCACACTGTAGTAAAACTGTTTGCACATGTTTTTGCCAGTCAAATAGAATTCTTGCCCTCAAAAACCATGATGGGAGTATATACCAGCCAAGTTAATTGCCAGGTGATCACTCAAACAGCCTCTTTTAAGAAAAATAAAAGCAGGTAGTACAACCAGCCCAAATTGGCTAAATTGATATTGTTTTGCAAAAGATCAAGGAAGCACTAGTCCCATGTCAAACATATGTATTTCATGTATTTTTATTATGTGGAGAAGTACAAGATAACTGGAAGCTTTGCTTTCTTCACACATCATTTGGTTGTGTTTGTAATACTTCTTGTTAATTTGCTTGTCTACTGTCATCTATTATTTGTTCAGGTTGTAACTTGAGTAGGTCCATTTGGATCAGTGCACTACCATAATTACCAGATTGAATAAATAAATACAAATATCTATTATTTAATGGACGTGACTTGGTAAAGCCAGAGAATTATAGACCCATACATTTGACATGCATATTGAAGAAGGTATTTAAAAGAGCTTGGATAAAATTAATCCCACCATGTAAAATGCCCTGGTTCTTCCTGTTGCACAAATCTACACATGAACAATTAGATATTATACCATGACCCCCCATTAATATTCCAAAAAGTGCACGCTGATTGGCCAGCGTGCACATTGTAAATCGACTTATACTAATGGAAAAAGGTCCGGTCGCCCGGACTTTTTCCATTAGTATAAGTCTCTTTTAAAACACTGTCTCGCTATGTTAAAAGAGTTTAACATAGCGACACAGGTTTAAAAAAAGCAACGGAGATCTCCGTTGCTTTTTTTAAAGCTGTCTCGCTATGTTAAACTCCTTTAACATAGCGACACAGTGTGTAAAAAGCAACGGAGATCTTGCTTTCTCCATTGCTTTTTTTTTAAACCTGTCTCACTATGTTAAATGGGTTTAACATAGCGAGACAGGTTTAAAAAAAAAAAAGCAACGGAGAAAGCAAGATCTCCATTGCTTTTTACTGTTTCGCTATGTTAAATGGGTTTAACATAGTGAGACAGCTTTAAAATAAGCAACGGACATAGCGAGACAGCTTTAAAATAAGCAACGGACATCTCCGTTGCTTATTTTAAAGCTGTCTAGCTATGTTAAACCCATTTAACATAACGAAACAGTAAAAAGCAATGGAGATCTTGCTTTCTCCGTTGCTTTTGGCCACAGCTCTGATGTACTGCGTAGGCATGCGCAGTACATCAGAACTGCCGCGGATACCAGACAGCTGCGGAAGGGCAGCAAAGAGGCATTATACAATGCCTTTATTTAAGAAAAGTAATTATTTCTTTTCTTAAATAATGTCATAGTATAATAGCAATAACCCACTTCTGGGTGTGGGTAATGCGGGATTTACCCACTTTTGTCTTTGTTTGGTTTTGTCTTTGTTTGGTCCCTCAGGCTTCGCCCTCAGGACCAAACCACGCCAACCATGGGTAAATCCCACATTACCCACACCCAGGCGTGGGTTATTGCTATAATAATATACCATTGAATATAATTTTCTTGGACTTAGCCAAAGTTTTTGACACTCTTCCGTAATGTGTAATATTAGAAATCTGGAGAAGACAACACTTTTAAATTAAAATGTTCTTGAATTAATTCAGCAATGGTTAAATGATAAGATGACTTATGTAAAGATAAATAATGGTAATTCCAAGTAATTTCAAATAAAAAGAGGAATGCCTCATTTGTAATATATATACACATAATATATTTATGTCAGCAATGCCAACTTCAAAACAGTGTTTGTTACAGCAACATGAGGATGAAGCTAAATTAGCTAGAGTGGTGGCTACACTGAAGGATGAGGAGAAACTGCAAAAATACTTGGACTATCATTTTATTTGGACAATACTTGTTGAGATTAAGGTCAGTAGCAAGAGAAAAGTGTTGCCTTGCATTTGGGATTTGGGGCAGACAAGTTGTCATTACTCATATGCAGTTACTAGTTTTACCTAACAGCAGGCAGCAGCAGCCAGTTCAGAGCCTTGAGAGTAAAAGTCAAAAGTAGTTTCAGTTTTAACACCAGTGTATGTGTTATCATTCAGAATAGTTTTGTGACAATTAGAACAATCATACCACGCATGAGGTGTGCCTTGACTCCACTATTTACAACAGTGACTGGGCCAATAATATAGTTCAGGGTTTTGTGTTTGTTTGTTTTATATTTTATTTTACCAAAAACTTTAAAACAATACATTTTAAAGAATAGACATGCATAGTTGCAACACCAGTGACTAACTCTCTCCAGAAGACAATATGTACTCAAACTAAGTGGGGGGGGGCACGCCCCCACATGCCCTAATGTGGGGGGCTGTGCACCCCACACCCACCCTAACTATATATACTAACTCCAGGATCGCACTACAGTGGGGAAAAGGGCATAACACACACACACACACACACACACATATATATATATATATATATATATATATATATATATATATATATATATATATATTGGACATACATATATAAATTCTGTTTCTGCTATAGTAAGCAAACAAGATCTGAGGTACTTGGGGTTGGTGCACTGTGGGTAAGGGCGAAGCTTGAAAGTTCTAGGTTACCATGAACTTTTGCAACAGCCTATTCGGATCTGAGGGATTGAAGCCAAACCCATTACTTGAGGAAGAATGAAAATGGACAATGTAGATGGAATGTTAGAGTAAGGACATAGCTTCTTTTTTTGGAAATTACAATTAAAAAACAAATGCATTCTGTTTAGTATAAGCTGCCAAGAGCAGACCTGATATAGATAGTTAAATACCTTAAGGATAAGACACTGAGAACAGCAGTAGAAACTGACTTTGTTCATCGTAATAAAAAAATAAGAAGTAATAGCCTTCTTGCATTGACCAAGAATTGTGTAACACAATTACTTTCACATGCAGGTTACAAAGCATTAAAGCTAGCTCCCAGTAACCATCAGAGAATATAAAAATTTAGATTAGTTTAAAAAGGAGTTGATGCTTACGTTGGGTTTTTTGCCTGCAGAGCAAGAAGTACTGGACCAGAGCTCCCAGATGACCCTTAATTTGGGTCCTGAGCCTAAGTTAACATTGTATTAATAGCCCTGATTAATGTTAACAAAAAGAGGAAGTGTGTTGATACACCAACACTCACTGAACATGTATTCTCTTTTTGAGTGGGAAGATGTACATTTTGTCTGAAATCTTAAGAAGATCAAAACAGCCTAACACCTGATCATTGAAAAGAAGGTAGAGTTGCTCTTCCAAGGTCAGGAGATTTACATCCTTAGTACCAGTAAGAGATTTATTCTTAATTTGGAAGAAATAAACTCCAAGAAAAGAACAAGTACTGTATGTTTTAGATTGGGAAGAACTGGTGGATCATGTTCAGTAAAAGCACTAGTCAGTTAATGATAAATTATGTAGAATATTCAAAATTTCCTTATATAGTGACTGTTTAGAATAAGTTGCTACCCTACCATCAGCTGGTAAGTGCCTGTGAGATTTCAGTAGGACTTAACTCTTCTCATGAGGTGCACCCCATTCAGAGCTGGTATGCAAGGTTTCAGTAAGAGCTAGGACAGGCTTAAGTTCTGCACTTCTTCAAATCTGTTTCTCAGACTTCTAGCACTGGCATATACAATAAGTAATGGTGAATTCACTTTAGTTGTTTCAGTTTGTTGTTTGATTTCCTATAAGTAAACATTCCTGGTCGGACCTAAGTGACTGGTAAATCACTTGAAACACACCTGCATTTAGATTTTAGCCATCATTTTCTGAGTAGTTTATTTCCAAAAATCAAAGACAATGAGTTCAGATTATAAAAAATTTGTAGAAGTTGTTAGCCTTATTAATCTTCTTGGTAGTGTCATGCGAAGGAGGATGGCAGTTTAGTCTATTGGAGATTGCAAAAAGACAGACGTTAATACCTTGTTTTTGAAGAGAAAAGAAAGATGTAAAATACTATGGATCATCATGAACTGTGTCCTCCTCTTGAGAGAAACCTACATCATTTGCACATTAAGAAAGTATGTAAGTTTTTTTTTAAGCACACTTATTAAATTATCACTTAAGACATAGGCAGACATAAATTAATAGAAAAGAAAAAACATATTCATATTTTCATTTACACGTAGTATGCATTAGATATATTTTCTTTCTAACAAGTGGCATTACTCCAACATTACATAAATTCCTCCATTTCTGCCTCCCCTTACATCTTATTCCTCCATGTTCTGAACATTATTATTATTATTATTACTATTATTATTATTATTATTATTATTATGAACATGAATGTATTGTTCCCAAGAATCCAATTTATTTCTGTGAATTTTGCTCTTTTTTCTTTTCACTTCAGTTCTTTTTTCTGTTGTACAATATTCAGCATTTCAATTACAGTTGGTTTAGAATTTGGTTATAATTTTCTACTAATTTCTTTTTTTTTTTTTTTTGGTAGCCAGTAGCATTAAACTTAGTAAAGCCTTACTGTTCTTGACAATTCAAGTCCTGTGTCTTAGCTCAAAAGAATCATTCCTTAGTTACAACCATTTGCTCCCCAGACATTTCAGTTACCTCTGTCTTTACAGCAATTACTATCTACGTGAGGAAAAATTCCTGAAGTTTGTTTGATAATTAAAATATCCATACACGTTTCCAAGGAAAAATTCTAAACCTTCTGAAATTTTGTTGCATACTTGGGAGCTATACAGATGTCCTCAAATTGTTCCTTTGTAAATTGCCTTTACAATGTCTCATTACAATTTTTAAGCCTTATGTGATTGATTCTTGTAGTTGTCATGCAGCATTTTATATCCTATACTAATTATCCCTTTTTAATAGCAGCTTCTGTTCTAGACTCGACTAAAAGCTCTACCAGAGATGATATTTCACATAGCAGTCCCTCTTCCTATTTGTCAGTACTCTGTTATTAATCCCTGTTAGGAAAGACACTCTAACCTGTATTCCAAACATCTGTATGGCCTCTTCCCACTCTTGTTAAATTTCCTTCCTCTCTAAATATTTGTTCCTAGTACCTTGATTCTTTTGCCAATTTTTAATAGCCCTACTTACAATCATCCCTACTGACAAAATCTTCAGTTGCTATCCCCCTGTTGGTTTAGTTCTTTGAATACTTTCTGCTACTTTAAGAATATACTGTTCTGCATATTTATGGTTATTCTCCTTAAGGACCTGCATCTACATTCCCACAATGATCTCCACAGGACCTGGTACCTCGGCATTTTCGCTTCAATGGGACACAATTCAATAAAAAACAATAAGTTATATATATATAATTTATAAATTTTTTTTATTTTATTTGCATTATTAAAAAAAAAAAAAAAAAAAAAATTTAATACATATTTTTTTTTTATAGTGATACAAAAATACTTAAAAAAAAAATTTTTTATAAAAAAATATATTTATATTTATATATATATAAATATAAAATATTATATTTTTGTTGTTTTTTTTGTTTTAATATTACATTCCCACAATGTATCCTTATTTCTTGAACTTCATCAGTGTTTCATCATCACTCCTTTCCACTTTGATTAATAACCTTTTGTTTGTAATATGTATATGAACCCTAACAAATAATCTTTAAAATATCCATTCAAATCAGGTAATTCTAAACCATCTTGTTCTAAGGGGAGGATTAGCTTATCCTACTTAACTCTTGCCTTCTTGGCCTCCCAAATAAATTCCTTCCAACTGTTCATTATCGTCTGCAACTTCTCCTTGGGTTCATAAAGTATGTATGACCTGGGCATAAAACTAAAGGGACTAAAAATATTTTCACCTCTTATAACTTAATGTCCACGTCCATAATCAAGAGCTTCCAGTTTCTCATTTTTTTTGTATTATCTTTTGTATAGCTCTTCCCACATATATTTAGCATCTATAACTGTATCTGTTTTAATCCAAACACCTCAGTACTTTATTTTATCATGTCCCCATGTATATGGGTATTGTTGAACCAATTCATGTGTGGACATATAGTTCACAACTATAGCCTTTGATCTACCTTCATTCATTTTTATTGGGAAAAAAAAACTGTCTCAAAATGTTCCACAACAGTGAAATATCGAATTCTAGATTTATCGAGTTCAAAATAATATCATCTGCAAATAAAGATAACGTTTCTTGAGTACCATACTTGTTGAACTCATGAGCCTCATATTTTCTTTGCCAAAGGATCTGAATGTAAAGCAAAATATAAAGATGAAAGAGGACATTTCCGCCTGGTTCCTCTGTTCAGATAGAGCTTGTTGGAAAGGACCCCCACACCTTAATTCTTGCTTCCAACCTTTCATATATTCTCCAAATTAACCTTTTTATTCTAACAGGGAATGGAAATGGTTCCATTGCTCTACTCATAAAATGGTAGCTGATGCTATCAAATGCTTTTTCTGAGTAAGGACCTACCAATGACAGAAGCATTTTATTACATTCTGCTTCTATTTGGATCATAATTGTTCTGTTAATGTCACATGTGTGCCTCTCCTCCACAAAACCAAATTGATCCATGTCTATCGATTTTGGCAGCATCTTTGCTACTATAGACAAATACTTTATAATCGTGGTTTCAAAGTGAACTGGATCTCTATGAAGATGGGTCTGAAAGTTTTTTATCTTATTTGAGTAATACATCCACTACAGCTTTCTTCCAAAATACAGGTGCTTCTCTTCCTTTCAAAATACTGTTAAATGAAACCTTCCAGATACTTATTACTTACTTTCTGCATAACTTATAAACTTCCAGAGGAATAGCATCTGTGCATGGAGACTTCTTAGTTGATTCATTATACATCACCATTTTATTACATCTCTGTCTTAATCATTAAGTGTTGAGTCTTATCTTCCTCCGACCATGGAAAAATTAAGTTTTCTGTAAGTATTTCCATTAGTGCATTTTCTTTGTTTCCACATTCCTCTGCTATATAAAGATTTTTATAAAATTTCAGCAATGTCTCTAATACCTGTCTATGATCTCTGGTTATTTTTCTTGCCATAGTCTCCATATTTTGGTATTGGCCCTTTGGAAATTTATCCCTCAGATGGGTCCGGAGCCGCTGAGCAGGCATCAGCTTCTGAGGGTGTCTTCAGACCTACACAACTTTATATAAAGCCTACTTCAGCATCCAAGACAAAGTCTAAAACAGTTTTACTGTGAAATATATTTTCTCTCAAGTCTGGCACAGTTATTGTACCTTGGCGAATATGTAAATTCTGTTCAAGTTCCTAGTACTGAACTCATGTCTTCCATACCAGTTATTCTTACATATTTTTTCAGTAGTCTACCCTTTTCTATCATGTTTTCCCTTCTAGATCCCATTGATATCTCCTCACTATTGCAAGCCAAGTTCTAGTCCCCACCCATAAATAATAATCCCTGCTAAAAGATGATTATTTTTCCTAAACTTTTTTAAGCTACATGATGGCAAGCTTTTGTGGAACATAAATAGATGTTAGTCTAATCCTCCTTTCTTGCTGATAGTCCCTTACTACCATAACTCTTCTGTTATTTTCTTCTTTTTCTTCTTCTGTCACTATTGGAGCCCCTGTAGCAGTCAGTATCATTACTCACCTTCTCCTTTGTCCGTGATATTCTGCTGAATGTACATGCTTAAGTCTGTCTTTATTAAATTTACATGCTCATTTCTATCTAAATGTGTCTTCTGTAACATTGCTATTTGAACCTTACATTTCTTAATATAATTCAATACTCTTTCTTTTTTATCTATATCTGTAAGATCATTTACATTCCATGATAGTGTGGACAGAGTATCCATTATGACAGAAAGCTATTACTCCCACCTGTTATACTTGACAGATGTTCATTTCTGAGTACTGCTGCTGTAGCTTTAGCTACATGGGTTATATTATAGCCTACTAAGAATATAACAGCCACACAACTTTCCACAAGCCAAAAACATATAGCTAAGGTTACCACAGCAGTAATAGTAATCATTTGAACATCTACTGTTATGATAAGTTTACTTACACAACTCTACTTGCCTCAGAATGTGTATTTCCAACTTTGACTTACATACACACATTAATGTTTGTCAGAGTGATCTTTTATGTAGTTACTTTTTCTCTCTTCATTTGTACCGGAGTCACATTTTCAAGACTTATGCAATGAAAACACTTGAACAAAAATAAATGCATTTTCAGAACTCCCCATTTCCTTTTTAACTTAAAGCTATGTACAGGCTATCTGCCCAAAGGCATTTATAAGCCTAGCCAGAATGCATTGGCTTTTGCTGCCCCCTTAGATTAGTTTCCTGTGCCTCTGTCCAGCAGAGCCACTGAAGTGATCCCCAGGGTAAACTTTCTGTTTCCTATCTACTCGTCAAGGTTTCTCTTGAAGAGTGTTAATGAGGAGCTCTGCCTAATGTAGATTGGAATCTTGTTCGAAAGCATGGGAAGTCTCTGGGACAGGAATCTATTCCTCCAGCACAGGGTCTACTTCACGATGTCGAAAGCCAACAATATCAAAGCTGATATTGTCGGCAGCACAACATCGAAAGTGCAGAACATTGTGCAGGTAAACGGAAATCTCCGTAGGGGGAGATTTCCATTTACCTCAATGTAGTGCAGTCTCGTAGTTGGAATATTTAAGTAGGGGGGGTGTGGGGTGCAGGGGGGCTTGCCCCCCTGCCTAACGCTAGTCAGTTGTTATTTTTGTTTGTTTTTTTTTTTAACATTATTCGATGTTTTACTACATCGATCACTAGAGGCTGACCTTTAGTGATTCGATGTAGTAAAATTTCAATAATGTGATATAGACGCCCAGCACATCCTATTTATTGTTGTGGTGAGGTTTAGATCCCTAGAGCGTGTGGCTCGAGAGGGATATGGTTTTCTTTAGGTGGAGCATGTCCATCAATTCTGGGTTGGACATGGCCTTGTACGACAGGCTGAGATCACCTCTGAGTAGGCGGGTATGCAACCGAGTACAGCTGGAGTTTCTTCAGTCAAGCTGCATAGGGCATCTATTTGAGGCCAGTGATCCTCTTGGTGAGGTACTTCTGTGGTCTTTCCAGCTGTTGCAGGTGTTTTGTAAGGTACATTCCAAATGGGGCATTGTATTTTATGATGGGGCTGATGAGTGATGAGTAGAGGGGCACAGTGACCTCTTTTGATCTGGATGCGAACCCTTTTGTGATTTGGGGGGCCACATAGAAGGATTTTCTAACCACTTTGGCAATGTGATTATCAAAGGAGAGATTACTATCTACTTGGATCCCCAGATCCCTTATTACGTCTTCCGTATTTAGGGGACTACCACCTATGTGGTAGTTTGTAGGTACTTTGTTTTTTCCAAAGGAGATGACTGTGCACTTTTTGGCATTTAGCTTGAGGCCATGATTTAGACATCAGGTATCCGTCTTAGTGAGACCGTGTAGTTTATCCCTCCTGAAAGGAGCAGTTGCCCCAAATTGACAGTTGTACCCCACATTATCTAATCTAAAATTTAGGTTACCCATGCAAAAGTGCATGTTACAACCTGTGTTCCCACTTACACTAATTACTGTCTGATGTTCATCATGTTTCACTGTTGCAGTCATTACACTTGGGTTATCCTAATAATATGTGTGCCAAAGTGTTAAGGCTTCTGGGGAGGCAACTGTTTCTTATTCACTTCCCTCGGTTTCAGATTTTGTTTATTTGAGCTACTTGCCACAGTATCTTTAAATGTTACATTTCTTATAACAAAAAAATGCTTGGTACTCTCAAGATTAATTTCTTGTACATTCAGGCATTTCATCTCCAAGTACTAAAAGCAGTTAACAGTGAGGGGAGAGAAAAATCAGCTGTCAACTTTTACAGATCTATGAAAGAATCTTTCTAAGTTTCACTCAGAACAGAATTCCGAATGTTAACTGCCTGTACCTGCAGACTTCTTGTCTCCACTGAAAGCATTTTTGAATAGAAAAAATAACTAATAACTTTGCAGATGCAAGAAACATGATTTGCCATGCCTTTCATGATTTTGTTTTGTTATTTCTGTTTGCATAGAAAATAGACAAAACAAGTGAAGTTATTATCTTAATTCTACATATAATATGATCAATACTCTTTTACAGCCCACCCCAGCAGCCCAAGTTCACTATATTACCCCCTCCCACACACACACACACACACACACACACACTGTAAAGACATAACATGGTTTTACTTCAATCATTTTTTGTACAAAAAGTAATAAGAATAATAACTGTTTTGCTTACAGTTACTTCTTCATTTCCTTCAGTGTCCTTCTAAATGTATTGGCATAAAGTGACAGATATGATTTGCAGTCCACCTACAAGTTTAACAAAGTCAACACAAGTCCAGTCTTTCTCAGTTTTTCTTGCAAAGCAATATTTCACGTTTATTCCTATTTACAGTTGAATTGAGGCTTTATAGTCTTCTATATATTCAGTAATTTCAGTGTTATTGGTCTTCTTCTTGGTCATTTCCATCTCTCAACACTAATGTCTGATTCAAGTCCTATTCTTCTGGTTAGAGCTTGTGCTTTTTATGCCTCTCATGCATTTTTTGAGTGATGGAAAATGTTTCTTTCTGGACTTTGTTGTCAGACAGATAAGAATCAGAGTCCCATTCTGCTTGCTGGCTCACACTTTGCTTGATAAACTTTTTATTTTCTCCTTAACAGGAAAAATATTCTGATGACAGCTGGATACAGCAGTTTGAATCTCACATCTGCCTTTCCACATTCCCTGATTATCTGGATTAACTTGTTTCTCTTCTGCCTCGTATATAGTGGCTAATCATTTTCCATAAACACACTGCTGTGTACAATTTTTAATATTTTTTTCTTTCTGTCACAATTTTGTCAGGAAAAACTCATTCTTCAAGTATGATCATATCTTTACTTATATAGGTCTTGGCTGCTTTCTTATGGCCTGGTTTGGAACAAGCACATTATATGCCTTTTCATGGGTTCTTTGGAAAATACTAGGCTAGCTGCACTTGTGGGCCACTTAAGCCTAGCCTGTTTCCCTTTCAGTGCTCGAACTAATATATCCTATTTGGTGTTATATTGTCCTTACCCATCCCTTGGTTGATAATTATATATTAACTCTAGTGAGAATAACGCATCTGTATCAGATGATTGAACGTTTAGTTAAGCGAATAACTAAACATCGATCATTAATAATCGCACACGAAACATCAAACAGCAGTTTCCACTCAGGGAAATGATGCCGTTGCCCAACAAAAAAAAATAAAATAAACACAAATGAAGTGGGAGCTGTGCCCCCCCCCCCCAACAAAATATACCAACTTCAAGATTGCTCCACATTGAAGAAAGGGCAAACACCACACAACGGTTAAACGACTTGTTTCCCTGAGTGGAGACTGCCATTCACTGTTTTGTGTATTCGATTATTAGTGATCGACGTTTAGTTATTTGATTAACTAAACGTTCGCTCAACTAATATAGACCCAGAATAACTGCCACAATCTTCTTCTTCTTCTTTCAGCTTTTTCCCGGTTAGAATAACTGCCACAATACCGCAGATAATTTGAGGGGACCCATGTGTGGGATAAAGTATTTAAAAGTTGTCTCTGTCCATTAGTAGTACAGAAGGCAGTCCTGGGGTAAATTTTCTTTTACCCATCCTTAGAGCCAAACTGCACTTTAATGTGGACAGAGATGAGTTTTGTTTTAAGTGGCTGGGGAGTTTATTCCAGAGCAGTGGTACCCTTTGTGAGATATATAACTAACAAATTCTACTATGGATAACCTGCCCAGTTGCTTATTTATACTTTCATAAAATTCATAAAGTCTGTACCTTCCATTTTCTGTGGTACAGCAGGAAATCTCAAGTTTTCTCTGTTTGCTGTGTCTTCTTACTGTATTTTTTTTAAAAGCTCTTCTTGAGAGGCCTCATGCTCTGTCTCTGATTTTTGCAGTTTCATCTGTTCATCTCAATAGCTAGTTAAATCTTCTATTTTTTCCAGACTTTTGTTATCTGAGTTGGCATATTCATTCAGTATTTCGTTTATTTTAAACACCTCTGACTGCATTTGAAGGTTTATGCAGAACAGCTGCAGGATTCTTCCCAGCCAGAGTTTTCTTTTCTCCCCTTCTGGTTGATTTTCTCTCAGGCTCTGAAAATTTTCTTCTTTGCTGGCATCCAACTAGTATAATTACTAATTGGTAACTAATTGTCCCACAAACTGAGAGTTTCACTGGTCCTTTTTTATAGCTTCTGTTTTCACACAGAGAGAGCTCAAATTAACAAGATCCATATGCAGCCATCTTGGAAGTCCAAGAAAGTATACGAGTGTTGCAAGCACATTTGGTCATCATCATCATCAATCCCACACCTCATTTTTCCATTTTCTACATAGGTTCAGAGTGTCATGTCAGATATTGCCACCTCTGTCAATTCAGTGCCACTCTCCTACCTTCTTCAGTATACCTGACTGTCTCAGGTCTTCCTTCATATAATCTATCCATCTCTTTGCTGGATGCTCTCATTTGCTCTTGCATTTTTGCTGTCTGTCCCAAATCATTTTCACCAGATTGTCTTTTTTTTTTGCACATGTGCCCAAACCACAGTTGGAGCTACTCTGGCTTCTGCTCTGATGTCCTTATTTTCTTTGTCTCATACTGCGCATCCTGCTACCCATCACAGATGCTTCATCAGTATCAACTCTAGCTTTGTCAACTACTCGACCTTTATTGCTCAGGTTACTGTACCTACATTAGTGCTGGTCATAACACTGTTTTGTACACTTTTAAGCTTCTTTGACATTCACCTGTCATACACTATTCATGACACTCATTGCCAGTTGGCTGCAGCCTCTCTGATTCTAGCTTTGACCTCCTCATTCAGACTTCTCTTCTCTTCAACCAGTCCTCCCAAATACCGGAATTTGTACAGCTGTTCCACTATTTTCCTTTCTATCTCAATTCTCATCTTCTTCTGATTTCCTCAACTTTCTACCATTACAGCTGTGTTATCTGTACTCAGTTTCATCCCATTAGCCTTCAGTATTGCATTGCATTCCATTCCCCTTTCCTTTGCCAAAGTTCTTGCTCAGATTCAGCCTGTAATTCTATATTGTCTGCATAAAGCAGCTTTGTTGATCTGTTCCCTATGACCTGTTTGCTTGTGTTGTCCATAACCAGTATGAAGAGCAATGGGCTCAAAACTGAACCCTGATGCACACCCATTCTCATGGGGAATCCCTCTGAGAGTCTAAAACACTGTTCATACTTGAGTCATTGTACATAGCCTGTACTTGTTGTGTCTTTCGGCTTTTCCCAGTTAGGGGTCGCCATAGTGGAACTCCGGTCCGCTAATGATTGGCAGTAGATTTTTATGTGCCAAGTTGCCAGCTCTGACGCACAGCCTTCAACGAAGGTACGCCCATTCACGCATGTCTCCACGCAGAAGACGCTCTAGCTGAGAATCGAACCGGACAGCGTCTTACTGTGAGGTGACAATGCTACCGCAGCACCATCACCGCAGTATTGTACATAGCCTGTATTAATTCTGCTAATGTTTTTCAGACTTCAAACCACTGCAAGCCTGCCCAAATCTGCTTTCTTGGGACATTGTCATATGCTTTTTCCAAGTCTAGTAAGGCCCAGTTGGACTCTTTTCCTCATCTCTAGAGCTTCTTCTCAACTATCTGTCTCAATGCAAACATTGGGTAGGTTGTGCTGCATACTGATCTGAGTCTGAGCTGTTAGTCTATATTCCTAAATGTGAGCAAGTGCCTTTTTATTCCTTATACCTCCTTACTCTCCCATCTTCGCTTACTTCCTTACTAATGTCAAATTTTCTTCCCTGACTTACACCCTAAATATACCATAAGCATGTTTTTCCCTCACTTCATATTGCAATTCCTGTTTGTATTAGACTAATTTACCTTTAATTTCTCTAGAGACTGCCTAAAATTTCTGTAAATATTAGATTGTCATATATTATCAATTCTTAACCAATGTTTTTATATTATCATTAATTTGTTATAATTATTTCAATTGCAGATGTTTTTGTTTTATTGAAGATTGTAAAATTATTGTTCTTAAAATGTTTTGTAGTAATTTGGAGGCCCCCCCCCCCCCGGGCCTCCACTGAAAATGGGCTTCTACCCAGTTGGACATTCCTGGTTATCAAATACCAGTAAATAAATAAATAAATCTCCCAGCTTGCTTTCTACTGCAGTGTATATTTGTTTATCAGTCACCCTCTCCAGACCTTTCATGCAGTGTGACAGTAGTTTGATGATTCTATATGGCAGACAGTTGCACATGTCCCCTTTGTTCGTGTACACAGGCTTTAGTATGCTTATTCTCCAGTCATCTGGGATATGCTTTTCACTCCATACTACTATGAGTACCGTCAGGGTCATTTCTTCCCCATCACACCCAACATCTTAACCATATCTGTTGTGATCTCACCAGCGCCTGCTGCTTTCCCTGACTTCATTTTCCTTAGTGCTGTTTTTACTTCTATGTTGAGCTCCACTTTATCTTTCATTATAGGCTGTGCCTGGGGCAGTACAGCTTCTGTATGTTTTTTCTCCATTAAGAAGCTGTTGGAAGTACTCCTTCTGTCTGCCTTTGATTCCCTGTGGACTGGTGAGCATGAATAGTGTCTGACTGTCTTCTTATTTATCTTTCTGCCTTTGCTTTGCAACCTGATAAAGTTTCTTTGTGCTGTCTACTGTATCACTTTCCAGAAGCTGATAAGAGTGGCTCTGATGCCTTCTTCTTTGCTATTGCAACTCTTCTCTTACCCTCTTTGTTAGGCAACCAGTATTCCTTCTTAGCATGGGTTGTCTTTTTTGTCTTACACTTTTTCCTGCACTCCTTCTTTCTTTTGATGACTTCCTGGACTTCTGCATTTCCCCACCAGCTTTCCTTATGTACTTTGTCTCTGTACTTGGCTTGACCACATATCTGTTCTATAGTCCTTGCATATGAGGCACTGACATTTTTCTCACATCCTCTTCCTGAGGTGCTAGAGCCCTGAGTAATTCCTTTAACTCTTGTGATTTCTGTCCAGTCAATGTCCAGGTCCTCAGCCTAGCTTCTCTTGAACTTAGAACCTTCTCTGGCCACTTTTGTTACAAGAGGTTTATGCTGTGGGATGACTTGTTTCACTGGAGATGATTCTGCAGTCATTTATTCTATCTACCCCAGTGCCCTTTCTTTACTAGGTAGAAGCCTACCTCAGTTTCATGTTGGCAACTCCTGTATGTGATCCTGTGACTGTCTCTCTTGCTGAACCACTTGTTGACCACTATCAAGCCACTTGCCAGACAGAAGTCTAGAATGGTCTCTCCTTCTTTATTCCTGTTGCCCCCCCCCCCAATGTGGACCCATGCAGTCCTCATATCCTGTTCTGTCTGTCATGATATGTACATATAAGTTACCCATTATCAGCACCAATTAGTGTTGTCCTGATTTATTTAGCAGGTCCTGCAGCTGTTGTCTGGATGCACTCTTTTCCTCACTATCACAGCCCTGCTGTGGGGCATAGGCTGAGATTATGAATAGTTCCCTGTCCTTACACTGGAGTCTGATTGCGATGAGTATATCACTAATTATGATGACATCCCTCACTGTCTTCGAAGCCTTTCCCTCACCGCAATTCCCCCACTTTTTCTAGTCTGTCCTCCTCCTGAGTAGTAGGCTCTGGATCCCAAGCCAATTGTCTTTGCTGCAGTACCCTTCCTTCTTGTCTCTTGGTTACAGAGGATGCCCAGCCTCCTTCATGTCACCATTTTGTTATAGGTTCATACTAGGCTATCTGCCCTAGGGCATTTATAAGCCTAGCCAGAGTGTGTGTGGCTTTCGCCACCCATTGGAATGAGAATACTATGCCCATTTAGGGTTTAGTTTACTGTGCCTCTGTCTAGTAGTGACACAGAGATGACCCCCGGGGTAAACCTACGATCTCCCATCCACTCGTCAAGATTTCTCTTGAAGAGAGTCAGTGAGGGGCTTCCAAGCTGTGTCCTGTTAGTGAACCTACATTGAGTGTAGCAATCCTTAGCTCTTGTTTGGCATTTTATGTCCAGCTTTCACTCAACAGTGCTATCCCAGATAATCCAAGCTGGGTAACTGGACAATGGCTGGCTTACTGATCGAGGACTGCTGGGCTTTATGGCAGGCACACACTGGCCAATAGGGGTACGTACACCTCCCATAGTTAACATGGGTCCCTGGCATCAGTTGGAGAAGGCTGGGTCCTTGCAAAATGACTGCACATTGAGCACCAGATTGGCTAGAGCTCTCCCAGTGTGAAAACTCAGAAATTATTAAAAAGCACAGTAAAAGTTATCAGTTTGGTTAAATTCAATTATTGACCATTAATTGCACTGCCTGAATGCCAGCATAGATGACATTTAGATCAGTCATAAAAGGAGACGAAAAAGCTATGGTTAAAAAGAACCTTGCAGCTGGTCAGCAAAAACAGTTTAAATTTTAACTTTAGTGTAGTAGATGGCTTCTGATAATTTAGAAGAAGAAAAAAAGTAAATCAGAGATACTCAGGCATGTTTAAAATAAGCAAGGCACTGGATGGATGAACACGTAAAGTCTAATGATGAAAAGCTGGAAGTAATAGAAGCTTTAAGCAGCTATTCAGATGAACTGAAAGAACTATAGAAATCAGAGGATGAAATGAAGGTGTGAGACTGTCTGAACATGAGGCTTCTCAAGAAACATTGGTTCAAAAAATAGAGTCAGAAGATTGAATACTAAGAAAAAAACATAAGATGTTCTGCTATAACAGAGAAATTGGAAGGAATCGATTGGGTTGATTTTATGACAGTACAAATAAGCAACAGGGCTAGTGTTTTTCACAGCAGGATTTGTTAGTTGAAAGGGCATGCCATGTGTATGCACCATATCTGTTCATGGGAAAGCAAGAAATGCCTACATTATTAAAGATGCAGTTGTAATAGAAGAAAGACCTGCTCCTGACAAAACTGTAGAAAAAGGGAAAAATAGAAAAAATTAGGACACTAGAGTGTTGGTGAAAAATGATTATTCACCATATAAACAGTAGAAGAGAATTAAGTTTATCCCTGCAGAGGAAGGGCTAAGATTCAAATTGCTTAATCTAGCAGTCTTCAGAATATTTTTCCTGGAGGATCAAACAAAATTTTGGTTGCAAAACAGACTAAGGAGTAAGTAAAAACATTTTGCTTACAAAGATAGAGGCAGCAAACTGAAGGAGATTTTGCCGCAGACTGCTTTTCTGGCAAGTGGCTTAGAAGATTAAGGAGCTATTTTTTTGTGGTCTAGTGGTGCAAGGTTTGATTCTCTCAACCTCCATTGCCTAACTGTGTGACCCTGAGCAAATCACATAACCAGACAATGCTGCCAGGCTGAATCTAAAAAAAAGGTCCGTAGAGGTCAGTGTTGTACCCAGTTAAACAAATAATTTGTTTCTTAGTCATTTGTCGGTAAGAAAGCCCATAGAGAGACATTGACAGTGACGCAAAATGAAAATGCTTGAGAGATAGAAAAAGCTAAGGAGCTCACTAGAAGAATCAAGACTACCACTGTTTCAAGATTGAGATGATCAAGAAGAAAACCAGCAACAATGTGAAAGAATGATTGCATGGTACAACTATAACTCATCAATCTAATTAGATGTAATTTAGAGCTGTGGAATGCCAGACGTGTGTGTGTGTGTGTGTGTGTGTGTGTGTGTGTGTGTGTGTGTGTGTGTGTGTGTGTAGGCAAAACTTGGAACATATATTCAGAAGAACTATAATTTATAATACGTAGAAGTAGTAGATTTCTTCCAGAATGTATGCTTTGTCAATGTTAACATGGAATGGGAATGGCATTGCAGTTACAGACAGAAAGCAAAGTGTATCAAATTATGTTAAGTGTAGAGTGCAAATGGCAATAGTACAGGAGATGCATTTGGGTAGAAATGAGAATTATAGGACTAATTTTCATCAAATTATCAGGGACAAAGGAAAGAAGAATTAGCTTTCAGTGAGAATGTTCTGTATGGGTGGGGACTGAAATCTTATATAGTGTATATTTGGTATGGAATACAGGAACTCGGTCAAAATTTACATATTATCCCCCAATAAACAATAACTGGGCTAGATTACAAAGAAATTATATTTGACAAGAGCATGTGCATTTAATAAAATCTGTAAGACCCATACAGTAATTCTGTTGGATCTTGTCCCATAAAAACTTAAGATAGAGGTGCAGGGTAATGATGTAAACACTTGCTCTTTCCTGTTTATCTGTTAAAAATAGAGGAATTTAAGGAATGGGTAATGGATGAGATCTGAGATTCATTAGGGAAGATAAAACTACACAAGGAGGGATAGCTAGTGAGTGGAATAAAATGAAAGTGGAGTTTAAAACATGGTAGATGTAAGAAAGATATGGCGAGGAAGTAATAGGAATTATTTAGAATAGTTGACAAAAGTTGAAATGTTGCAGAAGAAAGAGAATGTCACTGAACAAGAAATGGAGCAAATGCACAATGCTAAATAAAAAAACAATCCATTATTTGGATAATATGCATGAGGGTTGCTTTTAAATAGGTATTTTTGCATAACAATTGTAGGTAGCAAAAACCTTTAGCACAATGACTTATGCAACAAAAACAGTAAGAGTTTTTAGCCAGACTTAGGGATTCTATGACAAGAAAAATAACCATAGATCCTGTGACAGTATTAGAGATATGTTGTTTTTTTATGAAGTGTTGGTATAAAGTGGGAGAATAGGTAAATTAAGAAAAGGAATAAATAGAAATATTTATGGAAAACTTAATTATGCCAAGGTTGGAGGAAGATGAGATTCAGCTATTAACAGATAAGACAGGAAAGTAATGTTGATGTATAATCAATCAACAGGGAAGTGTCCAGGAATGGACAGTATTCTTGTAGAAATTTGGGAATTAGTAGTGAAGAAAATGGGAAAGGTCTTGAAGATTTTGTTTAACAGCATTTAAAAAAGGAGGGGGTTCCCAACATCTTGGAAGAAAGCTACAGTGGATATGTTACCCAAAGAAGGTAAAACCCTTTAGACCGCTGGTTTTATATAGACACATTTTAAATTTAAACAATGATTATGTCTTTATTTGTGTTTGTTTACTGGTGTAGAGCTTTGATCTCTATGGACCTTTTTCAGACTCAGCCCAGGAGCTCTGTCTGGCTAAGTGGCTTGTTCATAGTCACACAGTTAGACAGTGGAGGCTGAGAAGATCAAACCGTGGAGCAGTGAACCACAGGAAGCAGCATGTTAACAGATTGCTAACAATTCCTTAATCCTTTCTTCCAGTTGTCAAACAAAAGTTATAAAAATTATGAAATGTTCATGTCTGTACTAGCTAATAGAGTGGCAAAGGTGGTACTAAAGTTGATAGCTATGGACCAGTGTGGTTTTGAGTAGGGCAGGCAACCACTTAACTACACTGATAGAACAATGATGCTTTAGAAGGAAGAAGTGTGTATGAAAACACTGCTATTGTTGTTTGGTCTTTATGCAGCCAAAGCATTCAGGAGAGTCAGGTGGGATTTTATGAGTAGGAAAATGGTAGCATTTGTGTCCCCTAACACAGTAATAAGGTTAGTTAGGAGGATATATGTTATGGTTACCTGGTATGAGGGGGTAATTTAAAGTATGAGTCTGCTCAAGAAGAGCTGTTTCAAAATATGGTAGAGTTAGAGGATAGCTGGAGCATGTAGAGAAAACATGAGATTTTCTGCTATACACGAGAAACTGGAAGGAACAGACTGTATTAAATTTATGAAAGCACAAGTAAGTTACTGGACTGGTATTCAAGAGCAGGATTTGTTAATTGAAAGGACGCATCATCTGTGTGCTCCAAACCTGGCCATGTGAAAGAACCCAGGACCTATATTAGTAAAGATGTAGTCATACTAACAGAAAGAGTTGAGCTTGACAAAACTGTGGCAGAAGGAGATAGTATTACAATATTGAAGATAGCAGAGTGTTTGTGGGAAATGATTATTACTGTACGCCGAGCACAAGAGAAGCAAATTTGTCCCAGCAATTAGGGAATGTTGAAAGGCAGGTTTATGATTCAGGTGCTTGGTCCACCTGTCTTCAGAATATTTTTTTTCCTAGAGGTTCAAAGTAATTTTTTCATGGAGAACAGGCTAAGGAGGAAATAAAAAAGGTATCCAAAATTGAGCCTGCAAACAGAAGGGACTCCACTTCTCTTTCTTCTGACAGTAAAGCTCATAGAGGGATATTTTACCAATGAAACCTTTTCCAGTGTTCCAAATTGCTTGAGAGACACGAGGAAAACACAAGAGTTGACTAAAGGAATCAAGAGCACATCGGATTTGATATAGACTCTGGTGTTCGGAGTTGGAGATGAACAGGAAGAAGACCAACAACAATGAAACTAGTGAATAAATGTGGGACTAATAAAGCATCATCACATTTGTGAAAATGGCTTTGCAATAAAAAGTGATTTGAGAAAGACAGACCATTTGTTGACTTGAACTGTAAAGCATATACCCCTTTATGTCATTAATATTTAGAAGGAGACTAAAAGGGGAAAAAGTAACTGTAAATAAAACATTTTTGTTCTTATTAGTATTTGTATAAAATATTTTAATGATGTAAACTGCATACTGCATTGTAAAGCAGTTTTATATAGCATGTAGTCGGGTATTTTAAATGGGGGGGGGTCTTTTCTATGTCTGTTGTATGTGTTGAAGATATTAAAGTATGCAGTTACTGTTTTGTTTTTAAAAAGTACATGCATGTGTATGGTATAACAAGAGATGAAAGGCTGAACAGAAGCAAGTGTTAATATGTTTTAATCTTGGGCTGCTGGGTTGGATGGGATGTAAAAGTGCACTGATTATATTATATTATATTATATTATATTATATTATATTATATTATATATGCAGAATTAAGATAATTTTCCTTATTCCTACAAGGGTGGGTGTCTAGATTAATGCCCTTGATTTGAGCTATAAAGAAGTGTTTTGTTAAGCAAGTAGGCTTGAAAAATAAGACAAAATGATGAAAGCCATGAAGAGTACTATGTTTCTTGCATCTGCAAAGATATTAGCTTGTGTTTTTTTTTTCAATTAGCAGATGTTTTCAGTGGGAGTCAATAAGCCTGCAACTGAAGGCAGTTGGACAGGGAATTCTATGCATTATCTTCTGAGTGAAATCTGAAAATATTCCTTCAAGCATATGCAAAAATTTTTAGTTGTTTTTTTTTCTTCTTCTTCTCTCATTGCTGACTACTTTTAAATAAAGGTGAGCTGAGTGGAGTTGCAAGCAATTAATCTTAAGACTTCTGAGCATTCTGTGTTGAGGAAAATGTAAAATTTAAAGGTACAATGGCAGTCTGTGAAAAATAACATTTGAAATGTTGGGAAGTGAATAAGCGGTAGTTGCCTCCCTAGTAGCCTTAATACTTTAATGCATGTAATAGAACAGTGTACAATTTAGTTTTATTTAAAAGATAGCCAGTGTAGTTAATACTTTCTGAAAGCATACAAGCTGTTTTTTTTTTACATCAGTGAGGGGAATGGAGATGAGCAAAGAAGAGGCAGCAATCAGTGTCAAGTAGGTACACAGGCTGCAATGTGCACTTTAGCATGGGCAACCTTAATTTTAGATTAGGATATGTCTGTGGGTGCAGCTCTCAAATTGGGGCAGTTGTTCCTATCTAGTGTGTTAAACTTAATTTTAAAGATGTACACAGCTTTGTGTGTTTGTCCAAAGTTAGTAGGGGGTATGGATGTATTTAGATTTTGTTTCAGAGTTTTCATGAAAACAAACAAGTCTTGAAACATGTGACATAGATTCAAATGGAGGTCAGAAGAAACAACTATGTAAAAGACCACCCTGCCAAACATTAGTGTGTTTACATAAGCATCAACACAGTATTGAAATGCTATGCTTTAAATGTTATTTAAAATAGTTTATATGTCAAGATAACTTGAATGTAGTATCAAAGATATCTGTGACATTTAGTGAAAAGTCAAAACAATTTTTTTCTTGTATCAGTACATTTACCATTTTCAAGCCCCCCCCCCAGGCCAGAACTGTAGAGAGTGAGTCAGGTGGCAACCCTATCAACTAGGTACACTGATTGCAGTCAATATTACTCTGTACATCATAAATCCAGACAATATTTTTTTGTACATCATAAATCCATAAAAGGAAATGTCAGTGTTGCTGGAACATTTTAAGACAGTTTCAAGTATTCTCATTATATAAAATTAATGAAGATCAAAGAAAGGCTATAGCCATAAATTATTTACCCACACATGAAATGACTCAGCAACACACTTTTTTATGGGGACATGATAAGATTATGTATTTAGGAGTATGCATTATAAAGGTGTCTGTTATGGCAGCTAAGGATATTTGGGAAGCTACTAACCAAAAGATAATACAAAAACTGTGGAACAGCAATCTCTTGTTTATAGCTATGGATAGTAAGATACAAGCAGGGAAAATTGTTTTAATCTGTTTTGTTTTATGTGCAGGTCAGGCATATTTTTTTCAACCAGAGGAGAAGTTGTGGACAGTAATTAATAAAGAGTTAAAGGAATTTATCTGGGAGGGGACAAGGGCACGAGTTAAGTGGGATACTTTGATCTTTAGAATAAAACAAGATTGCTTAGGATTACCTGATTTGAAGGTATATTTTAGAGCTACACAATTAAGGCATATATACATAACGCAAACATAAAGTTATAATTCAGTGTGGAAAGGGATGATAATGAAGCAGGGGGTAAATTCAAGAAATAAGAAGAGAATGGGATTTGGATTATGTCTTTAAGGAAAATAACAGCCATACAGAATGTTATATTCGTGAAGTAGCAGAAAGCATTCTAAGAACTGGGCTAAAACGAGAATTGAGAAAGGAGATTTTGCTGATAGGGATGAGTGCGAGTAGGACTACCGAGAATAGGTTGGGGGGGGGGGGGCAGGAATTTACTGAAGAAAACTGGCAAAGGAACCACAGTATTGGGAGCAAATAACTGGAGAAGGAAAGGTAATAGAATGGGATGAGGCCAAGAAAACATTTGCACTGAACACCAGAGACTGCCTTCCTTACCAGGGACTGATATCAGAATATAAGCAAAGAGAATGGGATAGGGGAATCCTAAGTGAAAGATCTACTCTGGTAGAGGTTTTAGTTGAATCTAGAACAGAAGCTGCTTTTCAAAAAGGGATAATTAGTAGGGCAAATAAAGTATTGTACAGTAACTATAAGAAATCAGAGGAGGTTAGAAAATAATGGAAAGAGAGATTGGATAAGCAATTTATAGGGGGCACAATGGGAGGACATATGTATGGCTCCCAAACAGGCAACAAAGTCTAGAAGGTTTAGGATTTTTGCTTGGAAGTGTTTATCATAGGTATTGTTTTTACCATAAACAGACTCCAAAGATTTTTTTCAGAGGTAACTGGAAACATATGTTCCTGGAGTGTAATGAATTGTCAGTCTTTACAAAATTCCCTACAGAGTATTCTGTCAGAAATATTGTGTGAGCAAATAGGTGTAACTACAGAAATGATTCTCTTGAGTTGGCACACTGGATCTGAACTGGCTAGACATAGTAAGGCCTTGTGAAGTTTAAGTTTGGTAGCAGGCAAAAAAGCAATTACTTGAAAATGGAAATCAAAATCTAAACAAACTGTATATGAAGTACTGAATATTGTAACAGAGATAAAAGAACTGGAAGTGGGATCTTTTGAAAAGGGAAATAGCAAATGATATAGAAATAAATGGATCTACTGGGAACAATCAGAGCTGGATCCAGTAGTTGACCTAGGCAACTGCATAGGACCCCATGCTAGCAGAGGTCCTGGTCACAGCATTAAGTTGAAAAAAGAAACATTTTCTTACTTTGCTGAATGACTACTTAGTGTTGCTTTAAGAATAAAAAAAAATTGTTTTCCTGTGACCACATACTGTTGCTTTAAGAATTAAAAAAATGAAAAGTTTCCTGTTTTACCCATTCCATATTCTGCTACTTCCTGCTTTCAGCCAATGAAACAGGAGCAAGTATGAACTTGGTGCAAAATTTCAAAGCAAAATGAGAGTGCTGTAATAGCAGGTATTTGGAGTGGAATTTTGCAGTAATGGTAGGAGTTATGGTTCAACCTGAAAGTCTGAACGAGATTGCAGCAAAATGGATTTATACAGCAGTTTACTAGTCGGTGTCATAGTTGACATTTGGCACATTTGGTTTCAGCTACAACCATATTATAGCACAGCAGTTTACTTTCAGTATTTAGTCCTTGCAGGTACGACTAGGTATGTGTGTTTACATATGTGAAATATCCCACGTCGTTATAGGGCTTGTCAGAGTCAAACCCTGTACCTTAGGTACAGGGAGTAAGAACCTTAATCCAAATTGGGATTACCAGATTTGAACAAAGTATTTCAGAGCTACACAGTTAAAGCTCCTGTACATAGCACAAGCAGAAAACTATAATTCAGAAAAGGGATGCTGGTGAAATGGGGAAAGCTCAAGAAACAAAGAGAGACTGGGATTTTGGATGTGGGCCTTTAAGGAGAATAACAATAATCATACAGAATATTGTATCTACAAAGTAGCAGAAAATATCCTAAGAACTAAGCCAACACGGGAATGGAGAAACAAGATTCTGCTGACAGAGATATAGACAATAGGTAAGATGGAGCTGGAATTTATTGGAGAAAACTGTCAAAGGAACCAATGTATTGAAAGCACATAACTAGAGAGGGAAAGCTGATAGAATGGGAAAATGTCAAGAATTTATTTGGACTGCAGGTTAGAGATTGCCTTCCCTATCAAGAATTGATGTCAGAGTATAGGCAAAGAGAAAGAAATGGGGGGGGTCCTAAATGAAATACCAGCACTAGTAGAGTTTATAGTAGAACCTAGAACAAAAGCTGCCATTAAAAAAGGAATAATTAGTAGAGCATATAAAATATTGCATAACTATAAGAATCAGTCAATGGAGGTTAGAAAGGATTGGGAAGAGAGATTGGATAAGCAATTCACAAAGAAACAGTGAGAGGATGTATGTATGTCTCCGAAATGTGCAATAAAATCTAGAAAATTTAGGATTTTAGCTTAGAAATGTTTACATAGATATTTTTATTTGTAAACTCCAGAGAATTTTTCCTGAGGTAGAGAGCAAATGTTGGAGGTGTGATGGGGAAGAAAGAGGGAATTGGGAACATATTTTCTAGGACTGTGGTGAGTTGCTGGACTTTAAGGATTCCCTGCATGATGCACTGTCAGAGATGCTGGGTGTGCAGATCAGTGTGATGAGGGAAGTGATTTTTCTAAGCTATGATGCAGAATTGTAATTGCTTAGACATGGTAAGGCCTTGCTGTGTCTAATTATGGTGGCTGCCAAAAAATCAATTACTAGAAAATTGAAATCAAAATCTAAACCAGCTATACTAGAAGTTGTGAATGTAGTCAATATAGTAATAAACTCAGAATGACGGGAAATAACCACAAAAACAAAACCAGCTAATACAAATAATAATAATAAGTGGTTCGGGCACACCAAAACTGGCTCACCAACACAATAATTTATTAATACAACTTAGTGAGTACTTAAATATAATACTGTTTTTTATCGTATTACTCATATCTCAATATGATTTTATGTACAACATTTAGAACTAGGTGGATATGATTTAACATGATTTTATTGTTGAATATATTGTTTATGTGGAAGTATGTACCTTTAAGAAAGTTTGGCGCCTTATTAGAGAATAAGGTATTTAAATGACTGCGATTGCTTACAATTTTATTTACTTGATATAGTCTGCATTGTGGCAGGATGAAAGCGCTTGTGTTAAATTAATAAATTATTGTGTTGGTGAGCCAGTTTTGGTGTGCCTGAATCGCTAATTATTTTTACTAATATAGTAACAAAGATAAAACAACTGGAACTGTGATCTTTAGACCAGGGGACGAATGAGGTTAAAAAGAAGGTAGGACTTAATGAGATATGTAATGTTTGAAAATGATTAGGTAGATTATAAGTGATGTATAATGTATGCAACTGGGAGTGTGTCATTATGGTTTGTAATGTAAAATGCTTGCAGCTAGGATTGTGCCGGTGTGGTTTGTTTTCATTTATATAAATGTATGATTGCCTGTGTTGTAAGTGATGGTTTAATAAAGATGTGTCTTATTTTAAAAAAGGGCAGGAATTGAGTAATCTATGTAATGTTGCTTAGGTTATATGACATATAGCAGTATATGTGAAGTATAATGTTTGTAAATGTGAACATGTTATTACAGTTTGATTACTTTTATTTAGAAGTAAATTTGCCTATCTCAGAAGTGATAATTCAATAAATGTGTTTAAAAAAAAATTAATCCAACTACCAGACCCAATTTCATCTAATACGTTTTGATGCAAAACCTGTTCTTTTAGCTTTTTAACTGGTTTATAGTAGTCTGCTGTTCTCACAGAGGGTGGTCAAAATGAGATGTAGTTGTCCTGTAAGCATGTAACCCCCTCTCAAAAAACAAAAATAAAATAGTATGCCATATGCAGTAATATTTCTAATTTGAGTATGACTTGTGGACTGTTGAACGACTAGTGCTAAAGCATGTTTATCGTCTTTAATTGTTTTGCTTTAGCAATTGCACTAAGAAATGAGGTAATTCATTAATAAGAGACAGCTTCACAAACAATGGAAACAACAAATAAGCGACAAGCTGGACACAACCACAGAAGCAGCTAGAAAACTCAAAAGTTTGTTGTTTAACTGCCTTCATCAGAATGTATCACAGACTTCTTCAGAAAGACTTAACAAGCAAAATCACACTGTTTAAATATCCCTTCCACACATAAACACATGACCAAATTAACCAATGAAAACTTGATAAATAATAACGTAAGCAATACATTCTATGCAAAGTTAAAAAACTGTTCAAATAATCACACAATAAAAAACATATATGCTATATAGAATAAGAGTGCAATTTCAAAACACTGGAAATAGACACGTTCTCATTTAGGCCAGGGTAGTTTTAGGCATTTAGCCTAATCTGCTACTTAAGTTTCCTTAATTCAATGAGGTCATTCTATGGGCCCCCTCTTGTATTTTTTCTAACTGTATCCAACCCAAGAAAACTAAAACAATGTTCAGTTTGGTGTAACACATGCTTGGCCAGGGCATTTTTAAGATTCCCTTTCTTAGTATCCAAGACATGTTCATATAGTCTTTCTCTAAATTTTCTTTGGGTTTTCCCAACATAAAAACAGGGGCACTGAGAGCATTGAGCCAAGTAAGTGATTCCCACAGAGTTACAGTTACAAAAAAAATGTGTAAAAAGTTTTCCAACAATGAAATCAACTGTTTGGATATTTGCATGGAACTGGTGTTAAAAAATAATTTCGTGTTTATTGATGGTCAATATTTCTTGCAGAAGAAAGGTGTGGCGATGGGGGCAGCTTGTGCCCCCATCTTTGCTAATATAACTCTGCTTCATTGGGAAAAGAAAATAAATACATTCTTGGGCAATTTGCTATACCCCCCTGGGATATTTATTTGTGTTCCCTGGATGATTTATTTATTGTATGGAATAAATCCAGGAATGAACTGCAAACATACATCAACTATATGAATGAATCCACTACTTTTTTGAAGTTTACTTCTCAATGGAGTGACATTAACATAGCTTATTTGGGGTCTATACTATAATACCAAAAATCCTTTTAAGCGAACACGAAAACACCGACACGTATTGCGCGAACCGCGATTATGTCGAACATACAAAACCGTGAAATACAAAATGTCGTAGTCGGCCATCTCCACCTCCCACTACATACTGCCTACCCAAACAAAATAAATAAACCACATACATCCACTAACCAAAACCCTACTCCTAACCTTAAAGTAAAGCACCAAAACCCTACGTCTAACCCTACACTAAACCTTACATACATTACTATCTATGCACTTACCTTAACCCGCACCCTAACCCTAAGGTCCGTAACTATCGCACACTTACCCTACAGCGGTATACCAAAACAAAACAAATAATCCACACACATACATTTAACAAAACCCTAATTCTAACCCTACACTAAACATTACATACATTACCTATCTGTTAAATCAGAGATTGGTTAGCAGTATTTATCGAAAGCCCACTTTTTCTGATAGTTTCCTGCATTATGACAGCTGCCACCCAGCGCACCAGATGAGGGGGATAAGGGTCAACTGGTTTGACTTACCAGGATGGTGACAGATGATGAGACCTTTAAAACAGAAGCAGGTAAACTTATTGATATGTTAATTTCCAGGGGGTTCTCCCCCCAACATAATACAGGGTGTGAGTATATATATATTTATATATATATATATATATATATATATATATATATATATATATATATATATATATACACACTTATTTATTTATTTATAAATATAATCTATATATACACACCAAAGTTGAACATAAAAGAGCTATTGGTCAATATGTCCCCTTACTGTCTAGTAATAATGATGAGAAGGTGGGCTTTTCATCTCCTGATGGCAACAACTGTGATGAATTTTCCCATGCCTTTGTTACCACCTATACCAGAGGTTCCAAAAGTGTGTGCCGTGGCACTCTGGGGAGCAGCGGCTTTCTCACAGGGGCACCACAAACTAATAAGCTTAGCTGCAAAATAAATAGTGAACAGTTCACGGTTTATTTTGCAGCTAAGCATATTAGTTCGTGGTGAACTAAGATTAGACCTACACTGTAGCTTTTTAGCAGAACTGGCATCAAGTATAGCAGCGGTCCGCAGCCACCAGGCCACGTACCAGTACCGGGCCATGGAGCACTTAGAACTGGGCCGTTAGGTAAGTGAATGCCTGCATGAGTGTGTTTGTCTGCATGTGTGAGTGAATGTGTGCATGAAAGCAAAAGAGTCTGTGTGTGTGTGTGTGTGTGTGTGTGTGTGTGTGTGTGTGTGTGTGTGTGAGAGAGAGATTGGGAGAGTGAGAGCAATGTGTGAGTGAATGCAGGAATGAATGAAGAAGTGGCTGTGTGTGTGTGTGTGTGTGTGTGTGTGTGTGTGTGTGTGTGTGTGTGTGTGTGTGTGTGTGTGTGTGTGTGTGTGTGTGTGAGAGAGATCGGGAGAGTGAGAGCGATGTGTGAATGAATACAGGAATGAATGAAGAAGTGGCGGGGTGTGTGTGTGTGTGTGTGTGTGTGTGTGTGTGTGTGAGATCGGGAGATTGAGAGCGATGTGTCAGTGAATGCAGGTATGAATGAGGAAGTGGCTGTGTATGTGTAAGATCGTGAGAGTGACAGCAATGTGTGAATGAATGCAGGTATGAATGAGGATGTGACTATGACTGTGTGAGAGATTGGAAAAGAGTGAGAGTGATGTGTGTGAGTGAATGCTTCAGGAATGCAAAAGAGACTGTGTGTGTGTGTGTGTGTGTGTGTGTGTGTGTGTGTGTGTGTGTGTGTGTGTGTGTGTGTGTGTGTGTGTGTGTGTGTGTGTGTGTGAAGAATGATCCCTGGCAGCAGCAGCAATGAGGTCTGTGTAAGTCTGGACCATACCACTGGACACATACCTCTCACCCTGTTAGATCAAGAAATCTGGACAAAGCCAAAAATAGTGGGGGTAGAAAGGCACAAAATAGAGACACTTTTAAGTACTACTCTCACAAACTTAGAAAGTTGATAGAAATGCAGGTTTTGCCTTAGCATGAATTTTCTGAAGGGTATGAAGTATGAAACTCAACTGCCTGCCATTATTTTCTGACTTCACCCTCAGTGATATGCCAGTGATTTGCCAGAAAACAATTTTATGAGAAAAAGACCAAAAATATAAGGCAAAAATCTGGACATTCTGCAAAAATCTATACAGTTGAGAGGTATGCTGGACAGAGCCAAATAATAGGGACAGATTTTAAATATTGCTCTTATAAACTTAAAGATAATAAGGTTGCCATTAGGTTTGCTTACCTCTCAACCATAGTAGATCAGTGTTATGCTGTTAAGCAGAATGTACGCTTTTTTTTTTTTTGGTAATTGTCTTTTTATTGTACTTTTGAGCTTTTCTCACCGGGTCTCCTAGTCCAGTTGGGCAGCCTCATTAAACAAATGTCAAATAAATAAATGAAATATGCACTTGATGTGCGCTGGGGGGGCCGCCTTGGGAAAACCTGGATTCAGCAAGGGAGCCGAGAATCAAAAAAGTATGGGAACCACTGAGTTATGTGGAAAGCATAAAGCGATGTTAAAGTCCTCCACAAATTTCGTCACTAAATCCTGTCCTTTCTTTGGGAAGGAAAGCAGAAACCAGCAATATATAGGTTGGAAGTAATTCCATAAAAACAGCAAGCACTAAAATCAAGTGCCAGCCGCAACAGGAACATGTAGTCTCCCAGCAAGACAGACTGTACAACAATAACAACCAATGACAGTCCCATCTACCATCTTTCTCACCATGGACTTCAATTTCATTGTCACTCCATTTATTTATTTATTTTCTTGTTGGGTTAAATGGGTAGGTGGATTGGTCCTTAGTCCTCTTTAGACATAGAGTAAAAGATACTCCATGTACTTTAGGTAGACGTGCCTTATTCCACATACATTAGGACACTATACCCTGCTACATCTCAGGGGAGAACAAACAGTTAAAACAGTACAGTACAATGACAAATGATATTTTTAAATACTATGCTACACTATACTCCAAGGGAGAATGCATTAGTAGTGAATTATTTATGTAGCAAAGAAGAACATTTTGAAGTTCACCAGCAGGGTTTTGAAAAGCAGCACTTGTATACTTAGGGTGCATTTTATGAGATGAAGGGCACCATCGTTTATATTTGTAGTGGTTACATTTGTATGTTGTGGCTAAGTGATCTGTCAGCCTAGACCGAAATTTAGCATAGTCCACCTCATTTTTGATACTGTCAGGAAGCTAGTTCACTGTTTAATGAATGATGAGCAGTGCTGTGTGAGAGAATCAGGTAGGCAATAAACCTACTAGTCATACTGAGATTCATTTGAAGTTTGTGCTGTAGAAAGAACTGAGAGAAACAACATAGAACATATTTTAATTTTAACATTAGCAAGTTTATACCCACATTTATTTCTGTCTTGTTAAGTAACTAGCATGGAGATGTTTAATACATTATCCATGGATATCTGTATATGATGCTTAAATATGACTGTAGAATACAGCCAGACTCACGAGTATTAAGAGAGGCACAGTGTGTTTTGGCTTCTTACCTGAGTTGAATAGCATTATGTTAAGTTTTTTTTTTTTTTTTTTTTTTTTTTTTTTAAGTATTAGCTTGCTCTCAAAGAGGCTTACTAAATCTGAGTCTTCATTTGTTTAGCAGTATCCCACAGGAGATATCAGATTTCTTCAGAGTAAGATTATCTCCATACATGATTATGTGAAGACCATGGTAGGTTTAGTATGAGTTTATTAACAAAGGAGAAATAAGTGTGTCCTATAACCCCATAGTACTCTTTAACTGGAAAGTTTCAGTAACAGATTTGTGAGTAACCTTTACCACTCTGTGAGGAAGGCTTACTCATTGTTCAACACAGTAACATTAAATAACTTTAAACATGTTGGTAATGTAGATTATAGAACCTTTTTCTTCTCCTTAAGTTCCATACTCAGTTCCCCATACACTGAAAGGTTTGGTTCGTTTGAGCTTTCTTGTAATTCAGCAGCAGATGGCTATTCAAGCAATGTAGCCAGTGCCTATGGCAGGAAAAGAGAAGCAATTTCAAAGAACTTATTGCTGTATTTAAGTAACTATAACAAAAATGTAAACTGACTTTGGCTTTGCCAAATTATAACAAAAATATAAAAGTGGGAAAAAGATACAAGGAGATTTGTCAGTTTAGATTTCTTTTGGCCTTGCTGCATGCTTTTGGCAGATCATGGAGTCATTCAAAATATATGAGCTGAAGAAAGCAGAAGGCCAGATTTGTCAAGTTATGCAAGGTTTTTGACTATATCTTCTACATGCATTTCCCATTTCAGAACTTTTACTTTATGCCTGTTGTGGGCAGAGTTGCCTTTTTTCTGATCTGAGAGGAGTGTGACAGATCAGCAGTACAGGTGCAGGGCCTCAGAGACAAATCTTTCTTCAGTAGCATGTATATGATAATAGAGTACGTAGATAACCCAAATTAGTAAATGTTTCCAGTTGATCTGAAGTGCATGATAGTCTGTAGTTACAGACATATGGTGTAAGTGAAGCTCTGTATTGATGTTAAACATGTAACTGTTCTGTTTCAGCAGATTCTTCAGTTTTAAGTTTCTGTAAAATAAAATTTACTTTTTTATTTCTTTTACTAGAACCAACTAAAAAAGTAGATATTTGGAGATTTATTGAATCTTCTGAGTCTCATAACAGCAGACTTGTGCACCTGATGTGGAAGGTAATCAATTAATGAAATAAGTAGTTGATTTGTGAATATATTTTTTAGATAATATGTTGTTGTTCTTTTTATGTTCTTCCCAGCCATGTTCACTTGATCAGCCATTGGCTCCCCTACCTGCATCCAGCCAGCGTATTCATTCTTTCTACAGAGTGAAGACCAGGCCCATTTGTTCCCCAGACAGACAGACAGACAGGGCAAGTGCCTAATCTGCCATTCATTCTCTGGTGCAGGAAAAATGCATAATCATTTCCTGCCCTTGGACTTGTGGTTAGGATGCTAAGGAGCAGGTTAATCTGCAGGCCATACTGGGACAATCCCCATCCTCATAGTAACTGCTGCTGAATGTTAAGTGCCATGAACAATCCCATACAGTTACTGACTCATCTGGCTGATATGCAGCACAGTGTTCCCACCATATTAACTCCTGGCTGCAGTACCCCTGCACTCCTGTAGGGCTCAGTTGTGCAGCAGCCACACTGCCTTCCTTCCTTCAGTATGTCTGAGCCACTATCGCTGGCTATTTGTATTGAGGCTTTATCCATGTATGCCACACACACACACACACACACACACACACATGTACTTTCACGCTTTTTGATGCTCTGTTTAACTTATTTAAATGGGTGCAAATGCATTTGGCAAAAATGTTATGTTAATAATAAAGTCTGAGAATTTTTGTAACGCTTTGTTAAATGTAATGTAAGAGCTTGCATGTCATAAGTTTTTAAGTCATACTGTATGTTGAGTCAGACACCTGCTGTTGTGTTCAATATCATAAACTCTGCACCCTTCCTCTCACTCTACCAATTTGCCTTTTCATCAGTTCACTGTATGTCCTCCATCTATGTTGCATCCATGAAAATGTCATTTGCATTTGAATATTATCTGCATAACTTCATGCAGTGTTAAATATTTTTAAAAAAAGTACAAAACAAGTTCTGCAAATGCCATACAGATTTGTTTATTAAGTAAAATCAAAACACAAAGCTTTTGGATATCTGAAAGTTTGTGTTCGCAGAACTCGTTTTGTACTTTTTTCTTGTTTTAGTGTAATTACAAGGTTCTGCTTCACTACTGTGCTGGCCATATTTTTATTGTTTGGGTTAGATATTTATCAGTGAAACCTTTCTCATTGCTGCATAAGCCAGTGTTTGTATTTTTTTTCCATTTTTGTTCTCTTCTGTATCACACTGGAAAACAAATGTTGTTTGTGTCTAGAGAACCAGCTTAATTAATTAACTAAATACTATGGAAAGCAGTGTTATGAAGTGTATACTTTAACTCACATTTGCTATTTATATTTTGTCATCACAGTTATCCAGCTGGGTTGTGGCCCATTTTCTTCAGAGACTTTGAGAGGAAATATCCAAATAAAATGCATGCAGTAATGAAAAACATGAGAGTTTATACAGGAGCTTGTTTGGGGACCCGGCATCCCATTTTAATTCTTAGATGTTTTAAGGGGAGAATCTGGCTGTACTGTATTATGTTGTGGAATAGTTTTACCTCCTTTTGAAGTAAATTAAATTCCATTTGGAAAGTAAAATGTGTTATACCTTACTAATACGTCTGGAAGCTGCATTATTATTGAAGTTAATGAAAATATCTGAAAAAATAGCTACCATCTTTTTTTTTCAGCTAAGCAGCAAAACAAATTTTGTAATACAGTACTTACCTTGAAAATAAATTACCTCCACTCCCCCACAAGTAAAAGTAGTTAATAGTTAAACACACCTTGAGTGATTATGTGCCCTGTTGGTTGTTAAATTACCTGAGTTAAAGTTTTCATTATCAGTTGTGATTACAGTGGCATGGACTGCATTCCTGTGATTCATATGATATGTTGTAACTTCATTGCTATGCTCATTCTCCGCCACATGCATGAGAAGTGGATTGCAAAGCCAACACTGTTGAATTACATCAGCACAGAGAGTTGGACGAAAAGTGGAGTGTGAGTTATACAGTCGCATTATCTTGTAAAAGTAAGATATTGTTTTTTTTAAATATTTACATTATATAGTAGAAATACAGTACAGTAGAGTTTTCGGTAATTCATATGGTTATCCATGGTAGGGGTGCTGAAGACCAGTTGGTAGAGATGTGCTCTCATGATTTTACAGTTCTTCCAGCATAACCAAAATGTTACTCACAAGTTATAGCATACAGCTAAACACCTGTAATAGTGTAGTGGAAGCTCCCTGTGAAAAGTGGTAAATAGTTTCTGAAGCTAGTCTTGTGTATAGGTAAATGTTATTGTAAGTCATAACATTTTTGTTTACTGATCTGCTAGGCTGTGTTAGTCTGGTAATTTTTTCTACAGATGTTGTTTTTTTCTTTGCAAAGGACAACTCAGACCTTATTCCCCTGAACATAATGATGCAGGTGGCATGAAGCTACCCACATAAAAAAGAGCATTTCCATATGCCTCTTTTATTTCTCACTATTGTGTAACCATCGGCCACTTGAATACATTTTCTAGTAAAGTCCTTCTGTTTGTCCCTCACAGATGTCTTCATGTTAGAGTTCAATAAACTCTTCAAAATGTTACTGTTTTACAAATTCTTATTTGGAGGGTATGTTTCCTTTCAGAACTGATGTATGTGTGCTTGTAGTAGACTGGTAGCCCCAAAAAAGCTTACACAATGTGTTGTTATAACCTTGAGAATGGTTAAGTAAAGTTAAAAAAGTTGGAACGCTTATGAGATGCAAAGCTTAAGTTTTTATTTGCCAGAAATAAAGACTCAAGAAGTTAGAAAAACACCCCTAAAAGAAAGTTTCAGGAGTAAAAGACTCAAAAAATGGAGGAAAAAGGAGAAAAAGCTGTAGTTAAGCATACTGAAAAAAATAAAGCAGCTGAGAAACAAAATAAATGGCAGTCCATGTCCAGTTCTTTAAAGGAACTTGTTAGTACTTTGTCAGTTCGGAGCTCATGGACTCATAAGTTGGTCGTAAAGCTACTTAGAAGGAATTAATTTTCATCAGCCTAGACAAAATACTTGTACTGGCATTCTTCACCTTCAACAGAAGTACAGATAATCACCCTGTAAGTGCAGGATTTACAGCTGTAACGTAAGAAGTAAAAATGTATTTTAATGGAAAGTTCCATGAAAATTCATGAGCCCTTACCTGCTAAGTTGAGTATGTTACTGGTATAAACATTGGGAACTTTTGTCTCTACCAGTTCTGCTCCTAGGTTTTGACTGCAGGTTCCTTGCAATGGAATACTTAAGAATGTAGAAAGCTGTTTTTTTTTTTTCCACAACTGCTAACATCAGTCTCCCATACTAACCCCACTGTGCTCCTCCATTAAAATGGTTGATGGATGATATAATCTCATAGTCACAATGTACAGGGTTTGATTCTCATCATTGAAAGGGAAACTGGCTAGGCTTAAAATGGCCCACAAGGACAGCTAGCCTAACACTTACCTATGAACCTAAATTAATGGACCTGAACAAGATCCACTGGATCAGCATTCTACCTAGGTTAATGAATAAAATAAATCAGGAAATTTTACCAGCAACTGTGTAGACCCAAGACAGTAAAAAAGCAAATGGCGGACTATATCAATATAAAATAGCTTAAAAAAATCACCAAAACAAAAATGAGATGTTACTAAAATCTACTTAAAACATTTTTAATAGAAACAATAAATAAATACAGACACAACTGAACAACTGAAAAGGTTTCGCCACTGAAAGCACTTTGTAGACCAAACAAATGCAGACAGAAAAAGAACACGAACTGCTGCCAAAGCTGATTAAATCCTGTATTTAAAACTACCTTTAATCAATAAAACTTAAAATTCATGCACCAAAAGTAACTGACTGATAGGTAGGATAAGTGCTTTCGGTTTCCAGGATTTGATAAAGGTAGAAACCGAACGCGCTTATCCTACTTTTCAGTCAGTTACTTTTGGTGTATGAATTTTACATTTTATTGATTAAAGGTGGTTTTAAATATGGGATTTAATCAGCTTTGGTAGCAGTTTGTGTTCTTTTTCTGTTTATAAATAAATACAGTGAGGTTTCCATTTAGTAGTCACAACTAACAAAGACTTCATCAGACTTTTTGGCTATTTTTATTATAGCAATGGCTTTTAATGGTATCTTGATATTGTTATGGTGATTTTTTTTTTTTTTAATTTTTAAATATGAGGGAGATCTCCCTCTCCCATATATTCCATCAGTACATTCATCACTCTGTCCCTAAGAAATGAACACCACTGCAAAACCATTGAAAAAGCTTGCTGGCTACCTGTGAAGCAATGCGCTAACCTTCTACTCGCTTCTTGGTTGTTTAAACTTATCAAGAATGAGGCTTTCCCCCTGATAGCTTCCAGAATATTCAGAGATACAACAACATGCAGCCTTAGAAGTCTTAATCATTCAGTTCCTCTGCTGCAAACCTCGTCCCCTAAAGTAGGCTTCAGTATGCAAACCACGTTTTCCCAAACTGTGTGACTTTCTCTTTCTTTTCTTAAAGATCTTTCTGGTTACCCCATTTACTGATTTCAAGACTCAAGGAAAATACAACTGCTCTCAGTCTCTCTCTGGTCATATAAGTTGACCCCTTCCTACCCTACTTCCCTCTACATAGCTTGTTCTGACTATTTTTAATTGTGATGCTTTCAGCATACCAACTGCAATAGCCACTCTCTATATAATGCATGTATGTAAAGTGTTTTGTCAGTCAATCTATACAGTGTCATGTATCTATTATCTTTATGCTCATGTATCTATTGTCTTTATGCCCTCACACCAACTCTTGATATTCACATTATGTATAATAAATGAAGAAACAACCAGATGGAAACCACCACAATGTAAAAATAAAGTTGATTTATTGTATAACAAGCACTTTCACGTGCATCCAAGGCACGCTTCCTCAGGTTTATACAGCTTTACTTCATTAAACAGCTTTTATATACTTCTAAATCATCCATCAATTAACTTTATGTATAATAAATGTAAGTTTTGCATTTTGTCATTCACTTTGTTTATAATGCCATGAATCTGTTGTGTTTACCGTCAGGCTGAGACTGAAGTAGTACAGTGAGATCAGTGCTTCTACCCTGGTTAACAAATTCAAAGTAAATGAAGTAAACAAATAGATGTTCTGACAACAAAGAAGACTTTTTATATGGTACACTAACAGTGTCCCCGCCAGAACCTGATTTCAATCATGAGGATACCACCTTTCAATCGTAATGGTCTCCACCAGAAGATATTATATTTGGTGAGATCTTTAATTACATGGGAATTTTTTTGAATGACAATTAGGAGCCCCTTCAAAGAAAAAAAATAATGATGATGAGGTAAAAACAAACCGTATTGTCTAGCATATTTAAGGACATTTTATATGACAACTGTCAACACCCAAACCCTGCCCCTAAGAGGTGTGTAGATTTTATAGAGCCCATACAGACAGACCAGAAGTGCATAAGAGTCTTAAATGGCTTCTGGGACTATTTTCTGTTCTTCAGAATCACAAGAAAGGAAAACAGTTCAGTTAGCTTCCTTAGACAGAAAATCCAATATATTAAATAGATCTAGAAAGAAAGTAAGCAGTCCCCTATTGAAATATTGGCACTTGAAATGCCAAGTGCTGCAAAGCCAAAAAAAAAAAAAAAGACTTGAAAATCGCTCTTCTCCTTAAAAATCCCCCCCCCCCCCAAACTTATATATACCAACTGTAAGTTTGCCATACCTTGGAGAAAATGGAATATTGTGGGAGATGGCATATTGGACTTACTGTATGTAAGTCTGTTCTTTCAGCCGTTCTTTGGGGCTCGCTGTAGCAGGTCCCAACATTTCAAATGGTTACCAAAGTAACTATAAATAGTAAATAGTAGGGCCGGCAGTGGTGGTGCAGCGGTTGTTTGCATTAACAGCCACAGCAAGAGGTTCTCGCGCGTTTCTCGGCTGCTGGGGTGCCTTCTGTGTTGCCTTTGTTTCCTCAGGTGGTGTTGCAATGGGTTTCCTCCCTCCCTCCGGTTTCCTCCATCATTTTGGATGCATTTATTGGGACATCCGCGCAACAAACCTGAAAACAGGATCTGTGGAACAAAATTTAGTCCGGAAAAATAAATAAATAAAAATAAAAAATAAACAGTTTTAGTAGCATGCTCATTAAAGCAATAAACTATCTTGACTACTTGGTATCTTATCAGAGCTCAACACTGAGGAAGTGACAATCCAGAGACTTCAGAAGGGATACATAGGAGTTAAATAAAAAAAAAAAAAAACTTAACATACCTCATATGATAGGTGTGCATGATGCATTGGATGCATCATCTAGAGCCACAATATGTGGGGAAGCTGTAAGAAAGGATGCCTGTCCTGAAGATGTAAAGGGTCAGATTCTCAGTTCCCCAGTCTGAACTGATACCTCCTTGGAAAATCAGTAAGTTACAGCTTTGTAAGAAACTTCTCTGCGTGGAAGATTTTTAGTCCATATATTTCTAGTTAATCACTGTATATTAATCAGATCAGACAATAGTAGTATAAGTAGCAAACGTAAACTCGTCTTAAGTCAAAACAAAACAAAAATTAATAATACAAAATATATAATTGTATAGCATTACTAAGTATTCGAAAGTAATCCAAGCAAGGCAGGCAGTCTGTTTCCAGTCGAAAATGCTTTATTAAGTACACAGACAAGCGACCCAAGTAAAACAAAAACAGAGTAATAATTTCCTCACAAGCTTTCTATATATATATATATATATATATATATATATATATATATATATATATACTTTTTATCAGGCATGGAAATGGTTTATTGTGCTGTAAAACAAAGTGTCATTGGTACACATGTTAAATTCACATCCCTTCCCCCATCAGTGTGACATTCGAGCTGGTCCTGCCCTACTTAGTAGCTGTCATAATAATATATAACCCTTATGTACTTTAAATAAAATTATATAATGATGTGGTACCTCTTATTTAACCAAATGGGTGGTGGTGCTGCGGTAGCATTGTCGTCTCACAGTAAGACGTTGTCCTGTTCGATTCTCAGCTAGAGCGTCTTCTGTGTGGAGACATGCGTGAATGGGCGTACCTTCGTTGAAGGTTGTGCGTTTGGGCCAGCAACTCGGCACATAAAAATCTACTGCCAATCATTAGCGGACTGGATTTCCGTTGTGGTGACCCCTAACTGGGAAAAGCCGAAAGACACAACAATTAAGTAGATTATTAAGTCTGTGATTTTATCCAAGATAATATACTACATGGCTGGAAATATATTAACCTTAGTTCATTTGGCAATCAAAAAATATATAGAAATATATACATATACATTTTGGATGTAAAAATCAGTTTCTGTTTTCATAACCTATTGTTAACAAAGATCGCTTTCGTCCTTCTAGACTTCTTCAGGTCTGTGTACAAGAACCCTAAAAACCTATATAATTGTATAATTAGTTAGTATTGTTATTACACATCATTTTGAATAAAGTGGAAAAAAAGAACCAGAAAAAAATAAAAATAAGAAAAAATGTATGTATGATGATGGAAACAAAATATACACTTAAATTTCAACTGATTTAAAATGGTATTTAAAACCAATTTGTAGAATAAAATAAAATAAAATACAATTAGTTATGTAAACAATGTGGCAATTTTCTAAGTTCCAGTGCACTTTTAATTGAACATTAGTAGTTTAGTCCAGGCTTCCTAAAAGAGTTCAGCTTTAATTGCCACATGAGTTCATGTTTCTCCGGATCACATAGACATGGGTGATCTTGAAGGAGACATCCCGAATATTCTGGAGAGACATGAACTCATGTGGCAGTTAAAGCTGAACTCTTTTAGGAAGCCTGGACTAAACTATACTGTTCAATTAAAAGTGCACTGGAACTTCGAAAATTGCCACATTGTTTACATGACTAATTGTATTTTATTTTATTTTATTCTACAAATTGGTTTTAAATACCATTTTAAATCAGTTGAAATTATGTATATTTTGTTTCCATCATCATACATACATTTTTTCTTATTTTTATTTTTTTCTGGTTCTTTTTTCTCACTTTATTCAAAATTTTGTGTAATAACAATACTAACTATTTATACAATTATATAGGTTTTTAGGATTCTTGTACACAGACCTGAAGAAGTCTAGAAGGAAAGATCTTTGTTAACAATAGGTTATGAAAACAGAAATTGATTTTTACATGCAAAATGTATATGTATATATTTATATATATTTTTTGATTGCCAAATGAACTAAGGTTGATATATTTCCAGCCATGTAGTATATTGTCTTGGATAAAATCACAAACTTAATCATCTACTTAATAATTTGGTTAAATAAGAAGTACCACATCATTATATAATTTTATTTAAAGTACATAAGGGTTATATATTATTATGACAGCTACTAAGTAGGGCAGGACCAGCTCGAATGTCACACTGATAGAGGAAGGGGTGTGAATTTAACATGTGTACCAATAACACTTTGTTTTACAGCACAATAAACCACTCCCATGCCTGATAAAAAGTATATATATATATATATATATATATATATATATTTAGAAAGCTTGTGAGGAAATTATTACTCTATTTTTGTTTTACTTGGATCGCTTGTCTGTGTACTTAATAAAGGATTTTCGACTGGAAACAGACTGCCTGCCTTGCTTGGATTACTTTTGAATACTTAGTAATGATGTACAATTATATATTTTGTATTATTACTTTTTGTTTTGTTTTGACTTAAGACAAGTTTACGTTCGCTACTTATATTACTATTGTCTGATTTGATTAATATACAGTGATTAACTAGAAATATATGGACTGAAAATCTTCCACACAGAGAAGTTTCTTACACTGTTTTGTTTTTGGACCCACTAGACTTTAGTGGGTTGTTTTGAGACTTCTGGGATACCACAGAGATTACTTGTTTTAAGTTACATCTTTGGAGACTTAGACAAGAAATGTTTTGCTTTAAAACATGCTTTTTTATACTCATACACTCAAGCTTCAAGACACTTCCCCAATAATAATGAGCTGTCTTTATCTTTTTTATATATTTGTTAGTCAGGTAAGCCCACTGGACACAAATTTCCATTTTCAGGGGTGACCTCGCAGTAATTTCTAGTAAAGTGACTTGCTCAGAATTGCAGAGTAGGCAAGTGGGGTGGAAATAATCAAACTCTGTACCCTAGACTACAGGAAGAAGCTTGTTTAAACCAATCCAATCCAAAAATAGTGAATTAGCAAATAGTCATCACTCCCTGTACTGTAGTAGGAAAGGGTACGTACCTGCAGGGAAGATCCCACTGACCACTGCCCAGATCTCCCTAAAATCTTCTCCATTTTACCCCTGGAAGTTCTATATATAGGTTTTGGAGACAGGTACAGACAATAGGATACTTCACAATGATTGTCGAGATAATTTGGTTGAGATTCACCAACTGCCAGAAACCTCTTCATTTCCCTGAGCCATCTTAACAGGTTCAGAATGCTTTAGGTTTAATGGTACAGTTACAGGAAAAGAAGACAATATGTTAGGTCTGAGACCATCAGGAAGAGTCTGTTTTTACTTCCAACTCTTTCTGGTCCCAAAGAAAGATAAGACATTGAGACCATCATTATACCTCATAAAAACAGTGAGTTTGCTGTTGCAAACATTTTCAGAATGGTAACCTTAAAACACTACTGTCATTCACAGAAAATAATCATTTCATGCCATCTCTAGATGTGGAAACATCTTATCTCCATATTCAAGTCTTGTTCACAGAAATTATTTGAGATTCCAAATTGCTCATTTTTACTTCCAGTTTACCATGCTACCATTTTGTTTGTCCATAGCTGTGAGACTATTTACCAGATGTTTAGCTGTAGTGTTTGCACAGCTTACTGAACAAGAAGATTACCATGTTCTTCTCTGTAAGTTGCTTTTTGATAGTGGCTGAAACTAAGACCTGTTACTCCAATATCTATGGAAGTTGTAATGTTGTTTCAGTCAATGGAAAATTCATTAAGCTACAAGATACCTTTATTTTTCCTTGTAAAGACAGTATATTTCCTTGTGGTAATAAATTCTGTTCATATTAGTCTTTCTGACAGAAGAAACATCAGCTGGAGATACGGAATCTTATGAATGAACTTTCTTCATTACCAGGTATCGGGTCTATGTTAAAACAAGGAAAAGTGTAAATATATAACACTCGGTGAGCGAAAATGCATATAATCTAAATCGCTGTTGTGGGGGGCTGCACCCCCTACAGCCCCCCCCTTAAAAATATATTCCAACTCCGAGATCGCACTACAGTGAGGAAAGGGCAGATTTTCCGATCTTCACCGTACTGCGATTTCACAATATCGATGTCGCTTACCTGCGTTTTTGCTCATCCGAGCGTTCGATATTTACACTTTTTGTTGTTTTAACATAGACCCCAGGTATTACAGCAGAGCAGTACCTGTGGGCTCTTGGTCCATGTTTTCTTACATTCTTCTTGTGTGCCATGCAAAGCATCATATTAGGAAACCATAGTAGTTTCTGAATATTATAGGGAATCAGTTATCAGACTTTAGAAAAGTGATCCTGCTGTTAAATTGAATAAGGATGTTTTATGGTGGCAAGATCTTGTCAGCTTGACAAAGAAAATGGCACTTGTCTCCACCTGATATTCAGCAACAGTTGACAACAGACTTCTCAGACTGTGTTTGGATGGGGCTCACTTTAAGGGTCTCACAACTCCATGTTTATTACAGGGCTTATGGTCTAAGCTTTTTATGAAAACGAAGCAAAGTATACAGAAAATGTAATAAAATGAAAATAATTATTGTAAGTAAGTGTTATTAAATTTGCAAATACCATAAACAATCTAAATATATTAAATATAAATAAAATACAGACAAGAACACTATTTTCAAAATTAAAATGACATAGTATTAAATATAAAAAATATAACTGTTGAAAGTAAATAGACCATCTGAACAAATAACAATAGCATTTCTTTGTAACGTCGATAGATCCTGCAAAGAAAACTCCAGCAAGCCAACAGTTCACAAAACTCAACTTTTGCAAGTCTTGCAAGTTCCATGCAGAGTTTTGAGAGAACACTAAAACAATCCCCAGAGCAGCAGTGTAGAAACACAAAATCTTATGAACATAAACAAAATGTCCATGTTGATGGAGTAGACATCCAAGCTCTTAAGCAGAAACTAAGTCTAGGACTCAAAGTTAGTCAGCTTGGAGTCAGCCAGAGGTTGTCACCAAAAAAGGACATCAACAAAATAAAGTGGCATGAATAGCATTTCCCAAAGTATAATGCAAAATAACATTCTACAAAGATGAAGAAGCTAGTTGTTGATCACTAACTGATCTCAAAATTGGAGATGGTACTCAGAGGCATCCACTCTGCAGCAATCAGCACATTGGCACATCTTGGCACTTGCAACAGAAATCTCCACCCGATCAAAACTTCACAAATTCACCAATTAATACCCTCGTAAGAGTGTTATTTCAAAAGATCAAAATGTAGTGCTCAGGGTAAAGGCAACAAAATAGCCAAACACTGAACTGAGAATTTTCTGTAAGCTGACATCCTGCCCCCATCTTTGGACTTGATCTTCTTGGTTCAGGAGTACTTGACTCAGCTACAAAGATCTCTAAGCAACATCCTGAAGGGAATAATGCAGTTGTATGGGCAGTGACAGTTTTTCAGGTCAGTTTTCCACCAGGACCACTTCATATTAATGCAGACAATACAGAGATGCTGCACATTAACAATGACTGGGGAGGGGATCATGAGGTCTTGTCAGCTATGCAAAGAAATATTGCATATGTGGGCCTTTATTCCAGAACAGTCTATACTTTTGGCAAGGTGCCAACCTGAAATTGTAGATGTTGTAATGCATTGATGGTTATAAAATAATTGACTATGTAAGTATGCTAATGAAGACATATATAAGCACTTTCCATGAATGTTTTGTGGACTAGTTGCAGTTTCATAAAACTGGACTAGCACAACTCCCATATAAGGCAGAAGTAAAAATTGACAGACCACTTTTAACATACTCAGCTAAATTGGTGAGGCCGTGAGACTGAACAAAAAAGTATGCTTCCATTCTTTGCAGCAACCACATTGCAGGCTAATATGCTGATGGTATAGGAGCTGATACCAGATACTGCACTGCTTACAGCAAGGAGGTATCCTTCTAGGCATCACCAGTAGCTTTCTGAACAGCTGTCTGACCAGGAGGTTAGTGACAGGTACCAAGTGAACAGAGAGCAGGTGCTTGCTGTGTGTGGCCTTTGTACACCACATAAATCTGCACAGCCAGTGGATAAACTCAATCCAACTAGCAGTAAAAGTTTAAAACTCAGAGTGTATTGGTATCTAAAGCATGTGAACACCACAGGGGTGATGCAGTGGGAGTGTCCCAGACCACCCCTTTTGCATCCTGGACAAATTCCTGCTGTCATCTCTCAGAGTGCCAGAAACTACATGAAATTCCAATCAGCATAAACTGAGCACCATGCAATAGTTCTATGAAGTTGTACACCTCTGTCTCATACTTAAGGCCATAGACAGCACCCTGTTACACAAAAGGTACTGTTTAGTGAAGCTGCACAGAGGTACAGTAATCAAAGTGATGGCATTCATTCAACTCTTATGTCATATGTGCAGTATTGGACATATATGTCAAGTCATAGTGTTGTTCAGTGGCAATGTGCATGACTATTTTATTTATTCTTTATGTATGTATGTATCCTTTGTTCACCAGATTAATTTCACTAGGCTAGTTGACACTTTTCATGGGAGACCCAAGGTGAAATTTAAAATAGAAAATTTGGCCAGGACATCAGGGACCTTTTCCTACTCTTTTTGATAGGTGCCGTGAGATCTTTTGCATCCAGCTGAGCTGCCACCCACTCAGACAGATGGGACCTTAATTCAACAACTCATCTGAAGGATGACACATTCAGGAGTACAGCACCCCCCAATATGCTGCACTGCAGTGTCAGCAGTCCATCTACCTGGTGTGGGAACAGCTGCACCAAGGTGAGTGTGCTACCTGTTGTGCCACTGATACTAATTGTCCTATGACACTGTTTAATCACCAAGGACATACCAGAGAGACATTTGGTGGGTGTGTACGTGGCCCAGAAATGTACAGACATGTAATCTAATGTATAAATAACAGAGACATAGAGTTGACTGTGACATTTTTTATGTTTTGTAGGAGACGGTGTTTACCATCTAGTTAATTATAAAGTGTATGCATTTTCATTACTTAAAAAGGAGGCATGCAATACAAGGCACAGACTAGATAGGAGTTGGTATAATGAATCCTGATTCAAGTGTCTGGACACATCTGCAACGCACACCTGAGAAGATATGTCAAGCAGTCACTGTATGAGCAGTCGTGCGTAATATAATAAGCAAGCATGGTGGCCTTCCATTCCAGGGTATAGGAGGCCTACCCTAATAAAACTGGTTAGTTGAACAATAGTAGCAGTGGGGCAGACAACCAAATTGTACAGAGGACCCTGAGAAGGATTAGCTTCAGTGCACAAGTGATAGCCAGTCACGATATGGATGGATGTAAGCACTAAGGCAACATCTAGTTCAAACGTGTGTCGTGACATGCTACAGTACACAGAGAAGTATATTGTTCACAATAGTATTGTTGCCATTATTTTTGAAACCCATGTCACTCACTGAAATGTACATATCCTGATATCCTTTGGCACAGAACATTACCTCTGTTTACAGGCATGCAGATATTTACCCACAGCAGACATGACAGTCATCACCTCTACAGGCATCAGGGGACACATAAGACAGGTTGTCACATACACAAACATACAGAACCAGGGTTGCACCATAGGACCCGGGGATGGGCAACATCCTGTGACATTAGCAGCTGTGATGTGAGCTTGATGGAACTCCACTTGATACAATGGCTTATGTTGAACCCTACATATCTACAGAGAAAGGGAACTGCTTCCCCACTAAGCTTTTGTGTACTTAGTTACCACAACAGGGCTGAACTGCATGTGCACAGGTGGTGGTCACCTTGTGCACTTGTGATCAGAGTGATTATGCGTGGTCAGCAGTCACACACATGCCATCAGATTTTGTTCATTACATAGCAGCCATATGTTCAATATGGTGTAGTTTAGTCTTATCATTCTTAGTGGTTGTTATATGTAACATACCATGGAGACTCCCATTTAGTTATGCATAGGAATGTGGGATCTGTTGTAATTACACACTGGAGTGCACTAGCCATATGGATAGGTAAGGGCAAACTTCATATTTGTTACAATTTGTGACCCTTCTGGTCATCACTAGCCTTGCCCCAGGTGTTCTGACCACCGTCCCCAGATTCCTATCCACTGGACACACTGGTTGTAGAGTTCTGCTGTAGCCCTTTGACCCCTAATCTGACAGACTTGGAATAACCCAGTGTTGCTTGTGTACTGATGGAGGGTAATGGTGTATCCACTACCACTTTGCCTATGTCACTGGTGCCATGTCTTGGAAGGAGGCTGCATTATCCTTGCCTGTCTCTACTGGGGTAGAGAAATGTAAATCCACCCAGGTGCCTGTAACAGTGGTGACATCTCCTCTGTCAGCAGTAGTGACCAGTGCAGGCAGTTTGGTAGCAACAGAGGCTGTGACTACAAAATAACTAAAATATGTCAGTAATGTTTCATCTTCATAACCAAATGTTCTTGTGATGGGTGGCCTGGCACTGCCACCAATGTCATATATGATTGGCACTAATGAAGGTTTTAATTCCACCACTACCCACCCAAAAGTGACTGATGGCATCACTTGCCACCTGTATGAAAAGAACCAGGTTGACACCAGAGAGGTTTGAATCCCAACACTACCAACCAGTGTTCATTCCAGAAATGTAAGGGACGAGGGCTGCATTCCTTGGAGACACTGCAGTTCCCCAGATAGGTCTCACGGCTGCCAGAGAGATGGTCTCTCAATTTAGATTACTGTACCTAACAGACTGAAGTAAAGAAAAATGCTCATAAATTTGATTCAATGACAAGTTCACCAAATACAATTGAACCCCAACAGCATAAAGGGTGTATGCACTGTTATGCACTTTCAACATCCACATCCAAACTAGGACTTCACATTGATCACTTACAGAGCTTAATCGCTGGTTTAACACACAAGGCCCCTTTCCTAACACTTTCTTAGTTTGTCTTCCGGTGCCTTTTACCACTGCAGTTACTTTGCAAATTATTATTTTTTTTACATATATACACAAATTCAAGTCCCATTGAAGGCTGACAGAATTATGTAGTTTTCTTTGTAGCATGGTAGTACTGTCATCACTCTAGAGAGGGCTAGAGACCCAAACACACAGGTTACCAGCCAATTTTGATTTAGTCAGGTATAACTTCTAAAAATGATATTTCACCAGTAGTATGCTCACTCAGTCTTTGTAAATGAAGGCAGGAATTACAGATGTTTATCATGTTACCCTGCTGCAGTCATCACACTTGAGTTATCCTGCCATCAGGCGGTCCCGCAGTTGGCCTGAATTCCAAAGTCTTGGTACGGCGTCGGTTGCTGTCGCTTCTTTCCTGACGTCATTGCGCCAGGGGTATATAAGAGGCATCCGACGCCATTTTCTTCAGTCTTTCTTGCCGCGCGGTGCCCGAAGCAGAAGCAGTTCGCAAGTGCTGGTGGGCCGACACCTGAGATTTTCGATTTGAATTTCAGTCCGAAGTCTTCAGTAAAGCTAAGTACCCCGTTGGGGAACCTTTTCTTGCCTCAGTCCGATGTCAGAAAAAGTTAACAATTGCATTTCTTGTGGGAAGCAAATACCTCATACGGACTTCCATTCCTATTGTATTCCTTGCCTAGGCCCAGACCATGACGTCACTGGTTGTCGGTTTTGTGCTAGGTTTATTAAACGAACTATCAAACGCCGTTTTGTCTTCGCACGACACTGCTTTGGTAGGAAATTTAATTATATCATGCCATCGGAGCAGCCGACGACCGGCATGCATAAAAAACGCAAGGATAAGGACAGGCAACCTAGGAACAGGCCAGACTCTGAGACCTCTGCTGGGCCTGTCGCCGGTTCTCCGGTTTTCAGTGAGGCTCCTACGCAGCCCCTGACGACCGCAGAACTGGAACTCCAGACAGCTGCGGATTCTCAAGCGGAGTCTACTAGGCCGACGCAGCCATCTTCATTAGGCCCTTCCGACACCGGAGCAGAAGTAGATCCTGGTGCAGTGGAAACACCTTCGGTTGCAGAAGGTGTCTTTAGACCGACTACACTCACCATTAAATCTTATGCTAAGCTTAAAACTTCTTTAAAACCAAAGAAGACTGTACATCAGTCTACAGTTCAATGCCCCATGCCTAAGAAACAGATGCTTAAGATGGCCGAAGACTTGATTACCCTAATCAGGGGTTCCCATCCCCCTCCTGATAAAAGACCAAGACAAGAGGAAGATTATGCTTCCTCTACCAGGCTTCAGTTTCCTCAGATTTTTCTGAGGAACAGGATTACACTGTTCAACCTTATGAAGACTCTGATGCTGAAGACTCTATTCCCTCAGCATCTCCCCCTGAAGACTACTCCTTTGGGGAAACTTTACATACCATAAGGGAACATTTCCACTGGGAAGGCCAGGACTACTCTGATTCTAAGAAAAGGCTCCGAGAGTTTCTTTTACTACCCTAGCACAGACTTCTTGCTATCCCTCCAGTTTTACATACTGTGGATGATGTTTACTTGGAGTCTAGTCTAAATCCAGACTCTCTACCTCCTGCTCCAGCCAAACCAGACAGATACTACAGAGTACCTGACTCACACAAACCCCTTTATAAAAGCCCTGTGGCTGACCCAGAAACAATTTCCCATGGTCCTAAGGGAGCTAAAGCTTCTCTGGCTAAAATTCCTGTGCCCTCTGAAAGGGATTCCAGAGCCCTAGATAGATGGGGAAAGAAAATATACACCTCAGCAACTCTGGCTATGACAGCATTAAATTGTCAGTTTCACATGCTGAAATATCAGCAATTCCTAATGTCTCAATTAAAACAAAAAATGAGCACACATACTGAACAGTCTGAATTCAAGGAAATGCAGGATATGTTGCATGCAGCTGAACAGGTGGGCAAACATACTTTACAATGTGGATTTGATTCATTGGAAGCTTCCTGTAGAGCAGCTGTTACTGGCTCTGTCATACATAGACATGCTTGGTTAAAAGAACAAACCCTTCCTGATCATGTTAAAGCAAAATTATGGGATACACCTTTACAACAGGATGTATTATTTGGTGTCAAAGCAGAAGAGGTTTTAAAGAAAATGGAGGATAAGGCAAAGTCTATGCGGATGGTCAAGGATTTTTTGCAGGTACAACCCCCTCGTTTTAGCAGAAATTGGCCAATGAAAAATTGGCCCTTTCCAGCTTCTGACAGATCACAGAGAGGCAAATACAGACTCCCAAGGGGCAGAGGTCAGTCACAAGGCCCTTACAAACCTTGCTAATGGAGTACTGCTACCCAGAAAGGAGGAGAAGACAGGCCCCAAGCTAGCAGAAGACAAACACAATGACTCAATCCTCAAACTACCAAGCAGATCTCTCCTGGCAGCTCCCTTAAGAGGAAAATTAGCATTTTTTGCCGACAACTGGCACATCATCACAAAAGACAAATGGGTCCTAAACATTGTTTCTCAAGGATACAGATTCCACTTTCATACCTTACCAAGGAAAAAGGGAATGCCAAACCTGCCACCAAATCAATGGGCAGAGGCACAAAAACAAATTACAGCTCTCATGGACATGAGAGCCATTCAACAGGTACCTACACAGGAGCAAGGACAAGGATTTTACTCAAGACTCTTTCTAGTCCCAAGAAAGGACAAAGCGTGGAGACCCATTCTGGATCTTTCAATTCTGAACACCTATCTGCAAGTACCAAAATTCAAGATGCTAACACTACAGCAGCTTCTTCCCATGCTGGGCAAGAATGCTTGGCTGGTAACGTTGGACCTCAAGGAAGCATACCTGCATGTTCCTATCAGACAAAATTGCAGAAGATACCTCCGCTTCATTGCAGGTTCAACGCATTATCAATTCTCTGCACTGCTCTTTGGCTTATCTACTGCACCCAGGGTCTTCACAAAATGCCTGGCACCAGTAATTGCATACTGCAGACAAAGAGGAATTCAAATATACCCATACCTGGACGACTGCCTTATTCAAGCAGAAAGCAAGGACATTCTTTTAAACCATCTGGCATTTGTCAAACACCTTCTAAGTTGCCTAGAGTACACAGTAAACGAAAAGAAATCAAAACTAGTGCCCTCACAAAACATAATATTCCTGGGTGCCAGCTTGAATACAACGGCCCAGATGGCTTAGCTCACGCCAGACAGGCAACAACAGCTGACTCAGTATTTCAAAATAATGGCAACAAAGACCCATCTCCCTGCAAGAAAAATTCTGCAGGCCTTGGGATTCATGGCATGTTGCATACTACTAATACCATTTGCAAAACTGCATATGAGGAAATTACAATGGTACCGGAAAAGCGTATGGACTCAGCACAGCCACAGCTTGGAAACAATGATACCACTCATTCCTTGCCTTCAACAGGAGTTTCTATGGTGGGCACAGGCATGTCACCTCAACAAGGGTCAGCCTTTCACCTTACCCACAGCCAGGCAAACTGACAACAGATGCATCGGACTATGCCTGGGGAGCACACATGGCAGGACAGTGCATTCAGGGCAAATGGACTACAGATCAGAGGCGTCTGCATATCAATCAAAAAGAAATGCTAGCAGTACAGAATGCCCTAACAGCTTTCAAGGACCTCTTACACCCAGGACAACTAATAATAAAGATGGACAATACCACAGTAATGTGGTACATAAACAAGCAAGGGGGCACACATTCCTACCCTCCATGCAGGCAAGCAGTGACCTTGTGGAACACTGCACTGTCTTACCAGGTTCAATTCCAAGCACAATTCCTGCTAGGAAAGTAAAACACATTGACAGATGACCTAAGCAGAAACATCATGGATCCACACGAGTGGAAACTAGATCCACAAGTATTTGCAATGATAGCTCAAAAATGGGGACGCCCAGACATAGATCTGTTTGCAAGCCCTCAAAACTACCAACTTCAAAAATTTTGCACAAGGACATTCCATCCGCAAGCTTGGAAAGTGGACGCCCTCTCATTCAGTTGGAAAACATTAACAGTGTATGCCTTTCCTCCACTGCCTCTTCTAGCAAAGATACTGCTGAAAGTCAGATTAGAGAGACCACAAATGATACTCATTGCACCAGACTGGCCACGCCAGCATTGGTATCCAATTCTAAGGAACATGGCACATGGCCCACCATGGATTTTACCACAAATTCCTCACCTGCTCACCCAGCGAGACAATCAGATTCTACACAGCCAGCTCAAGACTTTAAACCTGGCTGCATGACAAATTACCTAAACAACCAGCCAACACCTCTATCCAAAGCTGTTATGGATGTCATTCTGGAGGTCAGGAGGCCCAGCACCAGGAAAACCTATTCTGACAAATGGAAAAGATTTTGCGCCTGGAACAAGGCTAAAGGCCAATACTGAACCAGCTTTTTTAGCTGATTTAAAATTTCTTTCATTGAAAACTGCCCTGCTACTAGCAATAACCTCAGCTAGAAGAGTCTCAGAGCTACAGGCACTAATGGCAGTGGAGCCTTTCCTCATTTTTCATCAAGACAGAGTCTCTCTATGAACTAACCCTTCTTTTATGCCAAAGGTGGTATCCAGTGTGGCCTTAAACCAAACCATTCATTTGCCCACCTTTTTCCCAAATCCTCAGAACAAAGGAGAAAGACTCCTGCACTCTTTGGACATTCACAGGCAATTACGTTACTACTTGGATAAAACTAAGGCTTTCAGAAAATCTGACCAGCTCTTTGTAGCCTATGCTACAGGATCACAAGGAAAAGCTATCTTAAAACAGACCATTTCTAAATGGATAGGGCATTGCATACGTTTCTGCTACACGCATCATGGGAAACCGGTACCTGCTAACATTAGGTCCCACTCCTCCAGGGCTACAGCTACATCAGCAACCTTTCTCAGGGGAGTGCCAACCAAGGATATTCTGGAAGCTGCAACTTGGAGTTCAGTGCACACCTTCACCAAACAGTATCACTTACCTCTATATTCTAAGACTAGAGCTGGTTTTGCCACTGCAGTTTTGCAGGGCCTACTAGCTTCTTCTAACCCTGTTTAACTCCACCTCCCATCCTTAGCTTTGGGATTCAACCCAAGTGTGATGACTGCAGCAGGGTAACACGATGAACATAGTGCAGTTTTGTAACTACCATAAATGTAGATGTTCGAGTGTTCACCCTGCTGCAGTCCAGGTTACCCTCCCTCCATCCCCTCTGAACTAACTGAACTTATCTATACCACTCTATCCTATACAACCTCTGTGGTGTATTTGCTTGTGCCTAAAGGTATTGTTTTATTTTTATCTAGCTATATATATATATATATTTTGCCTACCTATTGGGGACACCTGACATCTGGGGCAAGAAAAACTGAAGAAAATGGCGTTGGATGCCTCTTATATACCCCTGGCGCAATGACGTCAGGGAAGAAGCGATAGCAACCGATGCCGGACCAAGAATTTGGAATTCAGGCCGACTGCGGGACCGCCTGACAGCAGGATAACCCAAGTGTGATGACTGCAGCAGGGTGAACACTCGAACATCTACATTTATGGTAGGTACAAAACTGTACTTTTTGCTAATTTCAGTGCTAAAAATTAATAACCACCTTCTCAGATAATAGTAATATATAAGTAACAAATAGCAGCAACAGTATCTTAAAATTGAATTAATAAAACGTCACTTAAACAGTAAAGACAGTGCTGATACAGATTAATTATGCAGAGGCCAAGGCAATTACACAAAAAATATGAAAGTAATCAGTTTTGCAATATTTAAAGAAAAATCTGATGTGCAGCTAAATAAATACTGTAGCTGTATATTCTGAGTTAAAAACTTGAATCAAAGGCAGAATTTGGAAACAAATCATCAAAGATGTTTCATCAACATCTCACAAAGGGCTAATTATAAGAAGACTTGTTCCATGGTTTCAGTTTCAGATGTAGACAACTCAGGACTCAGCACAACATAAAACCAGGGATTATCATAATGCATAATTTTCTTTCCCACAGGAAAATGCATCAGATTACATTAGTCCTAATTCACACAACAGAAGGGACTAGCAAACAGTAACCAGGCTGTGAGCTGCTCACATATTTATACTGCTTTCCTCGTTCTGCCTGGCTACGTTTGAAGTATTTTTATGGCCTTTTTCCTGACTACAAACCTTGTGTGAATTAATTCTAAGCAGTTTGGTCTTTTCTAACATACAGGAAAAGCAAGAAGTTACTTTTTACTTTTTAGTTACATGTTTCATACATTTTTCTTCCTTTCGTCTTTTCTTTCAGAGAAAAAATGTCATACATATTGCAGATTAAAAGTAGCAGATTTATCATAGCTCAAACATTGTTTTACACATGTCAAAATTTTGTAATAAGAAAGAAAAAAGTACATATTTTTAAATATTTTTCTACCCTCGCACCATTATGCTCACATAGAAGGATAGTACTACATCTAGAGGCTGGTCCACCTAATATACTGCATGTTTGGTACACTAACCTTGATGACCCTGCAACACATGCATCCTAGGCATGAAACATATTAGAAACCACTACAGAGTACAGCATACACGTAGACATACACAGGTGGTATATGACATGCAGAAACATACCACATACATGCCCTGCTGTTATCAGCTGAGGATGCAGAGGCATCACATCCTACAATACATCAAAACTGTGTCAGGCATATGCCACTGTACACATGTAGTTACATCCTGTGTATGCTGCCATGTAAATGTGAGCATTACCTACGTGTGAGTTAGAGACATTGCAGAGTCTGTTATCAGGAGTTCTTAAGTTAGAGCTATGGCTGTCTAGTGATACAAGTCTCACTCAAAGGAGGTAATGGTGGACCATCACACAAGGCATCTCCCTTGCATGTGCTTAGAGATACATGTCCATAAAACAGCAATGACAGGCCTACATGGTGGATCCATAAGCTTCAAGAGCATTTACCCTGTGTCTGGACATTATCCTCTTAAAAGTCATTATGATAGCCATGTTTATCCCATCATCAGCTATTAGAGCCATACCATACTGCCTTAATACTTTCAACAATAGTCTTGTTATGGTCAGAGACTACTGGGCAGTGCTTGCAGCAGGTTACTAACAGACTTGACAGACTTGGTTCACTTCAGTATTTGCAGCAGGTGAATGTGCACCCAGATCCATGTCAAACTACAGACCCCAAACTTTGCAGTCATGCACAGTGGACTGAAGTCCATGTTTACCCTTTTTTCTATTTTTTCACTGACCTGTTAGAATGAATTAACAGCCGAGGTCTGTAAGGATATCATTAATAAACACTGAAAAAGTATCAGGCCTAATACTGACACTTGTGAAACACCTGCCAATTCCTCTTGCATCAGAGAAACGGCAAGACTGACTTGGAAGGTTTGATTCTGTCAGTAACTCTTAAACCAGGCAGAAGTGCTACACCCAAAGCTAAGGTTTGATTCTGTCAGTAACTCTTAAACCAGGCAGAAGTGCTACACCCAAAGCTAAACTTATCTGGTTTGTTAAGTATGGGGGAGGGGCTTACAGTTTTGAAGGCTCTAGTCATATTTATAAAGACACCAGGTGTAATATAGCCATTGATCTGAAGTTGTTGTTTTCATTTGCTCTTCAACCTGTGGGACACGGGTCCAGAATGGATCTGACTTGGATGCATTTTCCAGCATCAGATCCGAGCTACAAGCTCCTCCCATAATGCCCCTGTCTCCCTTCTCCTCTCAGATCTCGTTTGCCACACTTATCGTTAGCATTGTGGTCCGTTGCTCCGGGCTTTAGGTGAGTGTTTTTCTGTTAATTTTATCCCCTCCTTTGGGCTTTTCTATCCTCTTTTTATTCATTCACCTTCCCCTACCTTTGTGCTCAGGCATCGGCTCTTAGTTTAAAAAAAAAAACTGTCCATTCTCTCTTTCTCTCTCCCTCTACTTATATAGGTGTGTGTGTGTTTGTGTGTGTGTGTGTGTGTGTGTGTGTGTGTGTGTGTGTGTGTGTGTGTGTGTGTGTGTGTGTGTGTGTGTTCGCACGACAGTGTTTTCTGGGTCCCCTGCTTTCCTTACCATGGTTGAGACACCCAAGCCAGGGTTTAGGAAGTGCATGGAGTGTGGCCACAAGCTTTCCCCTGCTGATGGCCACACTCTGTGTGTAGTCTGTTTAGGGGTTTCTCACTTGGATTCCTCCTGCTCGATCTGCATGGGGTTCAACCCCCGTGCATTGATCAACAGGAGGAATAAGCTGATCCTTAAGAGCCTCCTTCCTCCTCCCACTGTGGATGCCCAAGCTGGATCCTCAGCTTCTGCTGCTTCCTCCGTCCTGGCCTCTGGGACTCAACCACCAAGAGGGATGAGGACAGGGAGAAGCTCAAGCTCCGAGACCATGATAGGCCAAGGAAGTGGTCCCCCAACCACTCTTCCTTGGCAGGGCCCCTGGCGAAATCTCACCCAGCTCCCAGAGCGGGCTCTCCTCAGTTCTGTTCTCCTTGTTTCTCTCTGGAGCTGGAGGTTCCTCGGGGGCATTCCCCTGTGTCGGCCTCCCCCTCACCACCTGTCTAGGATGGTGTCTGTGGCCTCCTCCGCCAGGTCCACCCACAGCCTTTCCAAAGCCGAGGTGGACAGGATGATGTGGAAATTTATCCACACACAGATTCAGATGGGAGTCCTGCCTGCCCCCTCCCCCTCCTGGACTGGGGGCATGCAGTCTACCTTTTTGCTGATCACTCCATCTCTGATCTGACCCCCGGTTTCAGAGCCTTTGGGTCCGAGGAACCTCGGCATCGAAGAGTTGGTGCCGATGGTACCTTGTACCTCAACTCTGACCATGGCCCTGTGAGGGTCAGCTCTAACCAGCTTGGAGCCGTCCAGCTCTCTGAGCCGTAGCCTTGGCACTGGATCCGAGGGGGCAGTGTCGGCTCCCAGTTTTTTGGAGCCAGGCTGTCCACTCAGAGTCTCGGCGCCTGGAGGATGTCCTTCAAGGATGCATCTGCAGTCCTAACAAATGGGTTGTCCTGTCGTCAGGCAGCCCTTCGGTCGGCCGGATTCCAAAGTCTGGGTCTGGCCTCTGCTGGTGTCGCACTTCACCCGACGTCATCTCTGCTGGTCTTCGGGTATAAAGGCATCAGCTCAGTCTTTCTTGAGATCCAGAGATTACTAGCAGCCTGTTTGACACCATCCCTTTGGATGTCTCTCCTGAGCCAGTGTCCTCAGATGATTCTTCTGATGATTGGGAGGTCCTCAGATGATTCTTCTGATGATTCAGACATTACAGACCATCCCTGAGCCAGTGTCCTCAGATGATTCTTCTGATGATTCAGACATTACAGACCATGTGCCTACAGAGGGGGGCCCAGTGTGCACAAACCACGAGGGGCACACAACCACTATGCCACCACCCTTAGGCGGAAAGTTAGCTATATTTTCGGAATGCCAAACCTACCTCCAAATCAGAAAACAGAAGCTCTAAACAGAGCTCACAAATAAAAGAACAGAGAGTCAGGAGTCTACAGACCACCACAGAAAGGGCAAAGGGATTCTACAGACTCTTAAATGCTGACCCCACAGCAACTTCTTCCATGCCTGGGCAAGGGTGTTGGCTTGGTAGGTAAGATCTCAAGGAGGCAGGCCTGCACGCCCCACCCCCAAATTGCAGATTGCAGAAGCGATACCTCAGATTTCAGGATCAGATCATTTTCTCATTCTTCAGCATTGCCCTTTATTCTATACACATACACGCCTCACAAAATGCAACATTCTTGGGTGCAGAATTGGACACAGTAAAACAGATGGCATTCTAACTGCAGAAAAAAACAACACTCCTTCTTCTTTTCTTGGCAGCTACAACAAACTAACAGCAAACAGCAAAGGAAGTACTGCGGGCCTTGGATGGCATCAGACTGCATATGAAAAAGCTACAGGTACCTAAAAAATTTATGGGTCAACACAGTTCCTATGGGTGCTCAAGCATATGCCAGTCAACAGCAGGCTTGCCTTCCACAACTTTCAAAAGCCAAACCATCACAACGGACACCCAGACCTAGGTTTTTAATGATAAGGACAGACAACACCACAGTCATGTGGTACATCAACAAACAGGGGGAGCACTCATTCATACCCCCCTATGCCAATGACCTGGGACCCTATGGTATGGCTCTGAACATTCAGTTTTGTACCGGAAAAGAAAACTCTAGCAGACATGTTAAGCAGAACTAAATCAAAGAGGAGCATCCAGATAATTCTGATAGCTCCAAATTGGCAGAGACAACACTGGCATCCATTGCTGAGGAGTGTCTCTGGACCTTTCCTACTGGCAATTACTTCAGCAAGAGAAGGGTTTACACAGGGCCTTAATTAAGTACAACCCTCCTAATCTTCCATCGATGTCCTACAGGATAGCATCTGCCAGTCAGGACCTCCCACCACCTCCCTCTCTGTGGGTATCTAGGGTATATTTACCCTCCTAATAGCTATAGGGGGGGATGTATATGTGGTGTATATATAACATATTATACATGTTGTTTTTGTTTTTTTTTTTTTCTTTTTTGGAAACATTGGCATTTTTCAGCTCTGTTTTACCTGTTGACTCAGGAGATTGCAGACCCGGTCATTCTCCCAACTCTAGGGGTTTGTTCTCCTTCTGCCTTTGACAGGGTGGAGAGGGCCCTCTCGGTTCTGTCGAGACCCTTGACCCTTTTGTCTTCAAAGTCCGACTTGGCTCCCTCTGTGTCTGATTCGGATTCCACCATCCTGTCCCTTCAGGGACAGCCTGCCACCTCTCCACCTGGAATTTCACCTACGGGAACAGCAGGAAGCTTCCAGGTCCTCACCAGCGACCCCCCTCCGAGGAGGTTCCCCAAAAGCACACATATAAAAGGAGACACTTAGACTCCCCACTGGAGTGTTTCACAGATAACACCGACTTGGAAGAAGGGGAGGGTTCTCCACGATCACCCCCAGATGATGTCTGTTTTGAGACATCATGGAGATCCTTCGCCAGCGTGGGGGGGGTGGTCTTCCCAAAAACCCAACCCTGACAAGTCGGTGTTGCTAGAGGCATTTGGTGCAAGACCCTCTACATCCTGGGTGTCCCCTGCCGCGGATCCCCTGGGGGATTTAGTTACATCTCAGAGGTGGAAGGAGCCTGACATGTTGGAGCCTATCCCCAAATCCCCTGATAAGATCCTCAGTGCCTCTTCTGATAAACCGCACTGATCCAGGGGATCCCCTGTTGATGCCATGGTGGTGCTGGCGGCGGTCACCAAAAAGGATCTCATACAGGAGAGCTCCACAGTTCATCCTCCAGACTGATAGTCGAGGGCCATAGACCATTTTGGGAAGCGGGTCTACGCTTCAGCAGCATTCTCTGTATGTGCGCTAAACTACATGGCACACGTGTTTAGGCTTCAGCAAGACCTAGTTAAGTAGGTCGCCTAGTCTACCCCATGATCTATGTCGGCGGAGGAAAAGAAGGTCTTCTCCTCCTGGGTGGCCACCCTCACCTCCATTTCCAACACCTCTAAGTGGCTCCTATCTCATGCTACTGAGGACACCGCTAGAGCAACCGGAACAAGTATTGCCATCAGGCGTCATGCCTTGCTCCAACTTTGTGCCTTTTCGGAGCCCTTTTAAGGTGTCTTTTACAAATTCCCGTATGATAGTTCCACTGTTTTTGAAAAGACTGTACGTGAAATACTAGTCCAGAGTGAGAAGGACGGAAGACTCTGCCGTCAGAATCCGCTTATCAACCCCTCAACAAACCTACTCCAGGAATCAGCAAGGGGTGAGGAAGATGTGGTTTGGAAGCCTCTGGGTTATTCCCTGGATGCTCAAGACTCCCCTTCCCCCAAAGGCAGAGGCGGATTTGACAGATGCTGGCCTCATGGCAGAGAGGGTGTGAGGAACCAAGGATCTCCGGATTCTTTCCTAGATAGGCCCACTCAGAAGCCCTGAAGGGATGCCCGGCTGCTCATCTCTGGAGGCAGTCGGGGCTTAACTTTTGCTACACCCAATGGCCTGGGAGTCTGTCACAGACGATCTTTGTGTGTTGCAAATTATATCCAGAGGGTATTCACTTCCCTTCACCCAAATGCCACTCCCCCCAAACACCTCCTGGATGTTCTACCCGCACAAAGGGAGGATGCAGCAGTGGAAATTTCCAAGCTGCTCTAAAAGTGAGTCATCCAGCCCGTCCCTCCAGACCAGTCGACATTCATCATCTATTCCAGGTTCTTTTTAGTGCCAAAAAAGCCGGGGGACTTGACACCGATCCTGGATCTGTAAATCCCAAACCTGGCAGTTGCCAAGACAAAGTTTTGGATGGTCACTCTCCAGTCTGTCCAGCCCTTCCTGCAGGAGAATGACTGGATGTGCTCAGTGGACCTAGAGAAAGGATACTATCACATCAAAATGGACAGACACTCTTGGATGTTCGTCTGCTTCTGGCTGGGGCCAATCATTACCACTTCAGTGGGCTACCCTTTGGTCTCACCACAGCCACCAGGGTGTTCACCAAAGTGATGGCGGTGGTAGCAGCTCACCTGCGGCTGCAGGGCGTCCAAGTCTTTCCCTACCTGGACGATTGGCTCCTTGCTGCTCCCTCCAGGCATCAACTCTGCCAAGCCAAGGATTCCCTTCTCCAAACCGCCCACCAGTTGGGCATTACCATAAATGTCAACAAGTCCCAGCTGAACCCGGTTCAGGTTCTGGATTTTATTGGAACTCAGTTAGGCACAACTCAAACCAAAGTTTTTCTAACCCCAGACAGACTGCAATCCCTCAAACTTCATGTCTTGTGAATTCTTCAAGCTCAATCTCTGCTAGCAGGATCTGTTTTATGGGCATTGGGGTCTATAGCAGCCATGATCACCCTCATGCCAACGGTCCGGTTGGACATGAGGGTGCTACAATGGACTCTTGCAGTCCAGTGGTCATTACTAGATCTCGAATATGCAGGGATTCTCTTCTCTGTTGGATTCATTCCCTGGACCTTCATCGAGGTTGCCCATTTATGCTTCCTGGCCCACCATGGATGCCTCACTACTTAGGTGGGGGGGGGGCATTGCTTGGGCAGGACAGTCCAAGGCATTTGGTCTTCCCTGGAGACCTAATTGCATATCATTATCATGGAGATGAGGACAGTACCCTTGGTTTTGCAAGCTCTTCATGCCCATGTTCCCCAAGGGACAATTGCCATCCAGACAGCCAGCATGTCTGTAATCTGGTACATCAACAAGCAGGGGGGATCCAGGTCTTATCCACTTTGTTCCGAAGCCATGAGAGTGTGGAAGTGGTTGATCTCCACCCGTCGTTTTAAAGTGGGGTCAGCCTTACTATGATTTCTTCACCTCTCCTTCCAACACGAAGTGCAGCAAGTTTTTCGGTCTGAACCCCCCACCGGGGGAAGTCCCCAGAGGTGCTGTGTTTCATACTTGGCACTCCAGTCTTCTGTATGCTTATCCTTCTCTTCCCCTGATTTCCAAATTCCTTCAGAAAGCTCGATGGCTGGGGAGCTCAGTCATCCTCATTGCCCCATTCTGGCCTCGACAAGTATGATTCTCTTCTCTGTGGTCTCAAGTAGTGTGTCCTCCCTGGACATTGGATCGGGTTCCGGATCTTATTTCTCATCCTTCAGGGATTCCACACCCAGGTCTGGCCAGTGTGAAGCTTACCGCTTGGCTGCTCCAGTTTCCATGATAGCTAGGACTCCCGGGCTATCCTCTCTGGTTAAGAAGATATTGGTAACGGCTCATGAATGTTCCACTAGGAAGGTTTATTCTACTAAGTGAAACATTTTTCGATTTGGGCATTTCAAGCTTGACTTGGATCCTTTTACTGCCCCAGATATTCTTCGTGTTTCACTGTTGCAGTCATCACACTTGGGTTATCCTGCCAGGGGTAGCCCTCAGTTGGCCCGAATACCAGAGGCTTAGTATTTCTGTGTCAGTTGCTGTCGCTCCAGGACTGATGTCAAGTCGTCAGTGGTATAAAATCAGGCAGCCGACGCCATTACATCAGTTTTTCATTGCATCAGTTTTTCTTGTGGAGGAGCCCGAAGCAGAAGCAGTTCGAACAAGTGCCGGTCGGCCGCTACCTGAGTTTTGTTTCCGAATTGAGGTTGAAGTCTTCTAAAGCTACGTATCCCGTTGGGGATCCTTTTTTCTTGCTCTAACAGATGTCATAAAAAGTTAACAATTGTCTCACCTGTGGAAAGCAAACTGCACACCAAGACTTCCATTCTTACTGTGTCACCTGTTTAGGCCCAGACCACGATGTACCTCGCTGTCACTTTTGTGCTTTGTCCAACCCCAGAACTATACGTCATCGGGTCCTTATTGTAGCTAAATATTTTCGCTCTTGGTCCCCATATTCCGACATGGCTTCGGTAAACTATCCGACTACTGATCTTACGAAAAAACGTAAGGATAAAGACAGAGACAGACCGCACAGGTCCAAAACTGCTGACGACGCTTCCGTTAAGCTAGTCATCAGTTCTTTGGTCCTCAGTGAGGCGCTTTCACAGCTCCTAATGCCCACTTCTGTGGATTCGCTGGCCGCTACTGAGACCCGTTCGGAGTTCGGTATGCCAGGAGACTCTTCTTTGACTAAGGATCCTGCGGATATCTCTACCTTGGATGGGTCTGGAGCCGCTGAGCAGGCACCGGCTTCTGAGGAAATTCTTCGCACTACTGATACTCGACATAAACCGATGACTTTTCACGTCCTCAGTTCTTTCAAAAACTGCGGAGTTTCTAAGGCCTAGGGTACGAACTACGCATAAAAAAACGACGACCCAAGCGCATGCTCCAGCTTCCATGCCTCAATATCAAATGCTTAAAATGGCGGAAGACCTTATCATGCTTATTAGGGGAAGCCAGTCTACCCCTTCCAAAAGAAAAAGAGACTTGTCCCTAGCAGTTTTATCTGACCAGGAGTCCGATGACTCTGAGGTTTCTGAATATGAAGACATACAACCCCTATCTGCTTATGAGATTTCAGATGCAGAGGAATCCATTCCTTATGCCTCTCCTTCAGAGGATTTTTCATTTGGTGAAACCCTGCATACTTTAACGGAGCATTTCCAATGGGAATGTCAGGACTATCCTCAGTCCAAAAAGAGACTTAGAATTCTTAGATTTACCACAGCACAGACCTGTAGCCACTCCTCCTGTCTTGGATGTTGTGGATGATGTCTTTATGGAATCCAGTTTGACTCCTGACATCCTTCCTCCTGCTCCCAGTAAACCTGACAGGTATTACAAAGTCCCTGACTCTCACAGATTCCTTTTCAAAAATCTTACTGCTGACCCAGAGGTCATCTCCCAAGGACCTAAAGTAACCACAGCTAAGAATCCCGCCCCCTCGGACAGGGATTCCCAAGCTTTAGACAGATTGGGTAAAAACGTATACACCTCTGCAACTCTTGCCATTAGAGCACTAAATTGTCAGTTCCACATGCTGAAATACCAGCAACATACCATGGAACTCCTCAAACAAAAAATATCTACCTTTCCTGCTTGTGCAGAAAATAAAGAATTACAAGAGCTTATGCATTCTGCAAGCCAAGTTACTAAACACACCTTGCAATGTGGCTTTGATGCCCTAGAAGCATCTTGCAGGGCAGCAGTCACTGGTTCTGTACTTAGAAGGCATGCTTGGCTTAAGGAACAGACCTTGCCGGACCATGTCAAATCAAAACTATTGGACGCACCATTAAACAAAGACAATTTGCTTGGCACCAAGGCAGAAGAGATCTTAAAAATGGAAGAAAAAGCTAAATCTATGCAGACAGTTAAAGACTTCTTATAGGTCCAGCCTCCGAGGTTCAGTAGGCATTGCCCCTTCAAGCAGTGGTCCTTTCCGGCCCCCTCCAGGCCAGCTCAGCCAAGACCTAGGGCAAGCAGAACCCCCAGACAGCAGTCACAGGGAATGCAGAGATCTAAGCAATGGAGTTCTTCCACTTCACAAACATGGAGTGCTAAGCCACCCCTTTTTGGAAAGAACTCACAATGACTTTACACCTCCACCCCTTACCTCTGCCCAACTACTTGTGCCCCTAGGAGGAAAACTCTCATCCCATGCAAATAACTGGGCCTCTATTACCAACAACCAATGGATCCTCAACATAGTGTCCCAGGGATACAAATTTTATTTCCACACTCTGCCAACCCCAAAAGGGTTCCCAGATCTTCCTCTAAACCAGTGGGCAGAGGCCAAAAAACAAGTCCATTCCCTGCTCTCCATGAGGGCAATACAGCCTGTTCCTGCAAATCAGATACGCCAAGGTTTCTATTCCAGGCTTTTCCTGGTACCCAGAAAAGAGGGCACCTGGCGCCCAATCCTCGATCCATCAATTCTAAACACCTTCCTGGTGATACCAACATTCAAAATGCTCACCCTCCAGCAGCTTCTTCCTATGCTTTCCAAGGATGCTTGGTTAGCCACCCTAGAACTAAAAGAGGCCTACCTACACATCCCAATCAGGGAATCTTGCAGGAAATATCTACATTTCAGGGCAGGATCTATGCACTTTATGTTCTCTGCGCTTCCCATTGGCTTATCCACTGCTCCCAGAGTTTTCACAAAATGCCTGGCTCCAGGCATTGCTTTTTGCATTCAAATTAAAACGTAAATTTACCCCTACTTAGATGACTGCCTAATTCAGGCAGACCGTCAGGAAAACCTGTTACAGCACCTGACCTTTGTGAAGGACCTACTGACCTTCCTGGGGTATACTATAAACGAAAAGAAATCAAAACTAGTCCCCACTCAAAAAATTGTATTCCTGGGTGCAAGCCTGGACACAGCATCCCAGATGGCATTCCTTACTCCAGGAAAACAAGCCTACCTGACAGGCTACTTCTCTCGACTAGCCACCAGAACCCAGTTATCCGCAAGGAAAATCCTGCAAGCTCTAGGGTTCATGGCCTCCTGCATTCTACTCATTCCATATGCTAGACTGCATATGAGGAAACTACAATGGTACCTAAAAAGCCTTTGGTGTCAACACTTTCAAGACCTGGAAACTATCATACCTATGATACCCTGTCTAAAGAAAGATTTTCTTTGGTGGGCAGCAGCATGCAACCACAACAAGGGTTTTCCCTTCTCACAACCCCATGCCACCCAGACCCTCACCACAGATGCATCAGATTATGCCTGGGGTGCACACCTGGACGGCAGGTGCATTCAGGGCCATTGGAGCCCAAGTCAAATACATCTGCACATCAACCAAAAAGAGATGTTATCTGTTCAGCACGCTCTGACAGCTTTCAGACCCCCACTCTCCTCGGGGCCTCTACTGATCAAAACAGACAACACCACAGTGATGTGGTATATCAACAAGCAGGGAGGAACTCACTCTTACCCTCTCTGCAGGCTCGCCATGACCCTTTGGCAGAAGGCTTCAGCCATGCAAATTCACCTGCTAGCACAATTCCTGCCAGGCTCCCTAAACCATCTGGCAGACAACGTAAGCAGAAACCTGCTAGACTACAGCACCTTCAACCTTGTAACCCAGAAATGGTGCACCCCGAAGGTGGACCTCTTTGTCTTCCACAACGATCACCAGCTCGGCAAATTCTGTACCAGGGAACCTCACAGCAAGGCCTGGAAAGTGGATGCTCTATCCTTCCAATGAGTAAATCTCTCTATCTATGCATTTCCCCCTCTACCGCTAATTTCAAGGGTACTGCTCAAAATAAGGGAGGAAAAAACAAGGGCAGTCTTAATTGCCCCAGACCGGCCATGCCAGCACTGGTACCCACTGCTGCACAGCCTATCACCCCTGCCACCATGGCACCTACTTCAGATCTCAACACTCATGAACCAGAATAATGAAGAATTCATGCATCTACAATTGCAGACCCTGAACCTGGCAGCTTGGCTTATTCCCTGACCTCTCCTCCAGCTTCCAGCCTAAGCAAACAAGTCCTGAATGTTATGCACGAGGCCAGATGCCCCAGCACTAAAAAAATCCTGTGCTGACAAGTGGAAAAGTTTGTGCACCTGGAGCCAGGCTAAAGGAGCTGAAACAGCACAGCCCTCCCTACCTCTCATCCTGGATTACTTAGCAGACCTACTACACAGGGGCCTATCCTTTTCTTCTGTTAAAATTCATGTCTCTGCCATCTTTGCTCATTACAGCACAGAGCCACCTCTCTTCTCGCACCCTCTCATCAAACAGTTCCTAAGATGGGTTAACAATTTAAGGCCACCCAGAAGAGCTCCTACCCCAGCTTGGGACCTTAACTTTGTGTTGGAAAAACTCCCACCCCCCCTTGAGCCTGCAGCTTCGGCAGAGTTAAAATTCTTCTCTTGGAAAACAGCCTTGCTTCTGGCCATCACTTCAGCTAGAAGAGTTTCATAGCTACAAGCACTCATCATTTTCCATGCTGACAGGGTCTTCCTCAGGACTAACCCAACTTTCATGTCTAAAGTGGTGCCCAGTGTGGCTTTCAACCAATCATAGGTTCATAGGTTCATAGATTAGTACTAGGCTAACTGCCCTTGTGGACCATTTTCAGCCTAGCCAGTTACCCCATGTGAAACCCAAAACCTGTGCACCTTATGTTTGTAAGGTAAACACCCCCTCCACACCCAAACTCCTTCATTTGCCCACCCTTTTCCCTAACCCACAAAACAAGGGGGAAAGAATTCTGTATTCCTCTAGCTGAGCACAGACAGCTCAGCTTTTACCTGGATAGGACTAAATCTTTTAGGAAAACTGTCCAATTGCTAATCAGCTTTGCAGTAGGAGCAGAGGGCAAGGCCATATCCAAACAAGCAATATCCAGATGGTTAGCACACTGCATCTATTTCTGCTACAACACCATGGGAAACCACCCCCTAAGGGGGTCAGGATGCATTCCACCAGGGCAACCTCCATCTCTGCTGTTTTTCACAGAGGGGTCCCCACCAGGGACATCCTGGAGGCTATAATATGGACTTCAGTTCATACCTTCACCAAGCATTGCCACCTGCCTATCTTCTCCAAATCCAGGGCAGGCAGTCTTGCAGGGCATCCTAGCCAGCCCCCAGTCTTCTTGACTGCTTCCACCCTTTTCTTCAGCTTTGGGAATCAACCCGTGTGTGATGACTGCAACAGTGAAACATGAAGAACATAGTACAGTTGTGTACACTTACCATAAATGTAGATGTTGAAGTGTATTCACTGTTGCAGTCCTGGTTTCCCACCCTCTATCCCCCTTGTCTGTCTTTCTCTCTCTCTCTCTCTTCCTCACTCTTTACAGGGAATTTTTGGTATTTACTTTCTACTGGTGGTATTCTTCCACCATAACTTAGCTTCCTGTTTGGGGGCTCGTGACAGTTGGGGCAAGAAAAACTGATGTAATGGCGTCGGCTGCCTGATTTTAAACCACTGATGACCTGACGTCAGTCCTGGAGTGACAGCAACCGATGCAGAAATACTAAGCTACTGGTATTTGGGCCGACTGAGGGCTACCCCTGGCAGGATAACCTACGTTTGATGACTGCAACAGTGAATACATTCGAACATCTACATTTATGGTAAGTGTACACAACTGTACTTTCCTGCTGTCTTAGAGTTTCTGGCAGGTATCTTTCAACAGGGTGCCAGTTTTTCTACGGTTAAAGTTCACATGGTAGCTATATCTAACTTTCATGTAGGGGATAATGTGGCTTCCCTGGCTTCATCTAAGCTTTGTAAAGCCTTTTTGAAAGGTACCTTTCTTCTTAAGCCCCCAGTCAAGGAGCCAGTGCCACATTGGGACCTCACGTTGGTCCTTCAAGCCTTAGTTTCTTCCCCATTTGAACCCACAGCTTTGGTGGATTTGCAGTTTTTGTCTGGGAAGACAGGATTCCTGATTGCTATTACTTCAGCCAAAAAAGTGTCAGAGCTTAAACCTCCTTATATGATTTTCCATAAAGACAGGATGTCCTTACACACTCTTCCTTCTTTCCTTCCAGAGGTGGCTTCGGAATCAAACATTAATCAGGTTATCAATCTCTCTCTTTTCTTTCCGAATTTTCAGAATAAGGGAGAGTATAAATTGGACCTGCTGGATGTTCACAGACGATTACATTTTCACTTGCACAGAACGAAGTCCTTTTGTAAGTCTGATCAACATTTTGTTTCCTACTGTAGGCCCTTTTCAGGGAAACCTGTATCGAAGGTCACCATTGCTCATTGGATCTCTCACTGCATAGTTCTGGTGTGTTCAGCCAAAGGATTATCTCCGCCAGGTCAAGTTAAGGCACACTCTACTTGATCTATGGCCACTTCAACTGCCTTTTGGTCCAGAGTTTCTTTGGATGGTAATTGCTGTGCGGCTACCTGGGCATCGTTGCATAATTTCATCTCCCATTACAAGTTGGATCTCCTATCTAGAAGCAGAGCATTCTTTAGCTCCACCGTGCTCATGGAGTATCCTTCCATGAGGGCCTCCCTGTTTTTTTGTAGCTGGGGACTCTGTCCCACAGGTTGAAGAGCAAATGAAAACAACAACTTCAGATAAAGAAGTTATGTACTCACCATAACGTTCCTTCTGAGTTGTCGCTTTTCATTTGTCTTCAGCTGTCCCTCCTCCTTTCCCCTGCCTTATGTTGGCTGTGTGGTTGACTAGCCAGAAGAGACATAGCCTTTACTTTGGCATAATTTGTTCTGTCCTGTAGTGCTAACTAGGTATTTTTGCCAAGGGGTAAGGCATTGTGTTAGCTTGGGATGCTGTGGTTGGCAGCAAATTCGATCTGAGGGGAGCAATGAGACAGGGGCATTATGGGTAGGGGAGGAGCTTGGAGCTCAGATCCGATGGTGGAAAATGCGGCCAAGTCAGACCATCCCGGATCCATGTCCCACAGGCTGAAGACAAATGAAAAGCAACAACTCAGATGGAACGTCATGGTGAGTACATAACTTCTTTTTTCTGTTGCTGTAGATTTCGTCACTTCCTATAAAATGTGCAGTTATATTTTCAAAGGCTTTTTTCAAAAGCCATGTTGTCTGTCACAGGGGAACCCATATTTGTTTATATGATGGAATACCTGCTTGTATATTAATTTTTCTAATATTTGTTTTATTTTTCAATAGTTGACAATTGGACAGTGAGTTGTGATGTAACATTTGCATACTTGAATGGGTCAGTGTCTACATATGATGTCAGTTGAGATAAATGCATGTTATTTGTGCATCAGTATACTTTGCCACCATTCTAAGGAGCATAGGCTATAACTCACTTAGTCTAGCTTTTTCTTTTTTGTCCAATTTAAGAGGTTTTGAACTTCTTTTGGCTCCATTTGATTGAAGTAGAATGTGATACTGATTTCTTCTAAGGGGTATTTCTGTGATGGAGTGTAGGTATGATCCTGACCACTGCAAATGATATAGTGGCCGTTTGATGTCAGATTATCAATAGAAATTGGTGCATCATACAAAGAAACAGAGATTTATTTATTGTTGTAGAGGGTAGTCCACATTTTTGTTATAAAAAAACGAAGACACTTAAGTATGTTTTTGAGAAAGAGATTCAAAATGCATTGCCTACTGCGAACAGGAATACTGGAATGTTTAAATGTGACAAATGTAAGATTTGTAAAGACATTTTAGTTTGTAAATAGTTTTTTATTCAGCATCGTACTTTTTTGGTTAAAGTTATTAGGTTTTAAAATTGTCGGTCGAGGAATGTTGTTTACTTGGGTGTATGTGACACCTGTTCCAGTTTTTATATAGGAAAAACTACTGGAAGTCTAGTTGACCAGATAAAAGAACACAAATAGGCCATTAAAAATAAAGATATGAAGAACACATTTGCCAAACGTAAGTAGTACATGTTCTATTTGTTCCTGTTTTACGCTTATGGTACTGGAACAGGTTTTTCAGTTTATAGGTGATGTAATTTCTTGCCTTGAAGTTAAAGACCTGAGATGTCAACTATTACTCAGTTCTGACACACGTCCGGGTTTGAATGATAATTTAAATATTAAATGTGTGCTCAAATGGTACCGCTGAGAAGTGATGTCATTATGTTCATTTTGAATTGAGTGGTTGCCTTGTTCTATTAACTTGGGGCTTTAGGGTTTATTTTATTTCTGATGAAGTTCTTTTGAATAACATAAGAACAAAAGTGGTATCCATTTAGTAGTTTTTGTTTGTTTCAGATTGTGATTAGTTAAGCTAGTAAATGCTGTTTGAACTCATTTGTTGTAATTTTTTATACCACTAGACTGTATTGACAAGGATGGTGAGTGATGTCTATGGTTAACTGTTTGATGGATTTCCAGAGCAGCCTAAGTGAAACTTGCCTTTGTTGCTGTTGTGCATTTTTTAAGTTATAGGTATATGTATAAAGGTTATCAGTCAAGTTATTTTTTCATGTTTTCCAGGCATGGTTAGGCTTTTCATATCTGTGGGTACAGGGCCGATGTCCTTCATGGATGCATCTGCAGTCATAACAAATGGGTTGTCCTGTCGTCAGGCAGCCCTTCGGTCGGGCCATTCAAAGTCTGGGTCGGCGGCTCTGATCCCACTTCACCCCCAGGTCCATTGGTGCTTTGTGAGAAAAATCTGGCACATACTGTTGACAGCTGGGTCAGAAAGTAAGTCAGGGCATTGTTAGGATTTCTGTGCGCAAATAAAGGTGAACAGTTAATGATGTCCAGCATAGTATGCAGGCTTGATTCCTTGAATTCTGTTATTAGACATCCTACAATAGTCTGTGGTGATTTTCTGTACAATTTAATGCCAGGCCCCGATCATTTAGTGAATTAGATAAGATTGTTACTGTAAGTCATCTTTGTAATAATGTTAGTTAATGTTGGGTTTATTGATGTCTTAAAGACTCTGCTATTGTTTGGTCTTGAAGTTTCTCTTTTATGTTGAGCTTGATCATTTAAGCTAAGGCATCTTGGGTGCTGAGGAGCTGCTGGGCCAAATTCATTCAGGTTAAAGTCAGTCAACTAAATGGTGTTTTTTCTATACCTTTGGGGTTTTACTTACTAGTATTTGCTCAAACAGTGACAGTAAGGAAGGTAGCGGTTATAGACCACTGTCACACAGAGATGTGTACTGTTACCTAGCATGATATTTGCTCTCAGCCAATTTGGAAGTCATTAGGTATGGAGTTAGCTGTTTCAGTTTTTCTGTGGGGAAGCTTTTACTTATGAGGAGTATACTCTCACCTAGCCTTTGTTCAGGTCTGTAGTCAGTGTGGAGTGATGTGGCAAATACGTAAATAATCATAAAACAGATTTAGATTTAGATTCTTTTATTGTTACCATGTGTGGCCCTTTTGAGCTAATCCAGGAATTGAGTAGGCTCCATCTATTATGTATACTGTGGATGTCAACTAGCCTTACCCTTATATTTTTACATTACTGGATTTGTTTGTTAGTGGTATTGTGGACAGTATAAGTAGAAAGTTGTGGCTTTGGGTTACAGACAGTGTTAGTAGGAAGATGAGGTCTTGGTTGAGGTCACCAGTAAGAGTTAAACTGATGGTAGTGAGGGGAAGTTTAATGAGTAGTTTCTTAAAATGAGAAAGTTAATGCTGTTTGAAGTTTGTATTATCACAGACTTGCTGTCTAGATATATGTGTGAGTTACTCTGCATTCATTTTAGTATGTGTGAGTTACTCTGCCTTTATTTTAGTAGGTTGATTGGTTTTATATCTGTGTTGGGATTTTTTTCATGCCAAGAAGTGCGACTCAGCAGGGGAAGGGACATTTGTTCAATAAAAATGTAAGGTTTAGAAGTGCACAGGTAATGTTATATAATGTTGTGATTAATGAAATCAAGCTAATTGGAAGGCGATTGTATAAGAGTGGCAAGGCTCTTGATGCTATACAGGGCTGAAGGACATGCTGTGAAGAAGCTGTGACCAGCTCCATGGTTTAGAAATTTAACAATGACTGTAGCATGGGTTACCTAAGTTCATTTCAAGGCACAGGTGACTGTAGGACCTGCCTGGAGGTAATAGGAGTGAGTGGCTACTGCCAGCTCACCTGTCCTGGGGAGGTTGTGACTCACACCACAGGTAATACCTAATGGGAGTACTAGGTGCCTTGCTAGTGGTGTTTGAGCCTGACAAGCACACCCTTTTAATAGTGAATACACACAGTGTAACTGAGCTAAATTCAGTGTGCACAGGCATGCTTCACACGAGTAGACAGTGATCACAGAGTTAACAGGAGCTGCAGTGGGGAAAGGGGAGTGCTCCCAAAGGGAGACTGTAGACTGCAAAATGTCCTGCTCCCTGCCATTGACTTTCTTCAGGGAATGGCCCATGAGGTTTTCACCTTGCCTGGAAATTCCCAGCTCCCATCTTCCAGGAACGAATGGGCCAATTGGGTGAAAGTAGAGAAGTCATCAGGTAGGGTCCTGGGGTTAAAAAAAAGCTTTTGCTGTGATCAAGAGTTGTAAAATGCAAGGGTAATGTAAGATGCAGGAAATGGAGGAAGATGTTGAAGATGCTCTTGATGCAACAAAGAGCTGAAGAAGTTAAAGAATTTAGAAGCTCTTACTGCCAACAAGAAGGAAAAATGAGCTGAAGTAAAGAATGAAAAGATATTGCTTCCATCAAGAGCTTAAATTAGCTAGAGAGATTAACTATAAAATATTAGAATGAAGAAACCCCTACTGCCACTACTGTTCATTTATTTTATTTATTACATAGACATGTAAGTGAACTGGTCAACAGACCCTTTAGTAGCCATGACTGGGCCCACAAGGCAATCACAGAATAGTTAAGACACTTTTACAAAGAAGAAATTTACAATACCTATTACAATATCAATCTTTGATAGGGAGGGCTGTTTCTAACCTGCAATTCAACTCTTATTACCCTTCCTTCTTTAGTTATGTTCCCGATACTTTGGTTCTTTGCTAATTTTCTCCAATAAATTCCAGCCCCTTTTTGCCTTTTTCTGTCCCCCTGCTTGCAGTCATCCCTAATGACAAAATCTTTCTCCAAGTTGGCTTAGTTATTAGAGCACTTACTGCTACTTTATGAACATAATATTCTGTATAGTTGTTGCTGCTCACCTTAAGGACCTGCTTCCAAAATCCTGTTCTCTCCTTATTTATCTGTCATCCCCCATTTCATCATTGTCTTCCCTTTCCACTTTGATTTATAGCCCTCTGCTTGTGTTACTTATATGAGCCTTAACTACATAGCTCTCTGCTTGTTTTAAGTGTGTGTGTGTGTGTGTGTGTGTGTGTGTGTGTGTGTGTGTGTGTGTGCGTGTATATATATATATATATATATATATATATATATATATATCTTAATTGCATAGCTCTAAAACTTCCCAGGAAATCAGATAATCCGAAACAACCTTGTTCTATGACAACCATTTTATCCTATTTAATTATTGTCTTCTTTCCCTCCAAATAAATTCTTTCAGCTCTTTATTAATTATCATCTGCAACTTCTTCTGTGGTTGATTAATATGCCTTACCTGTTTATAAAACTTAAAGGACTCTAAACATTTTCACTGCTTGTATCTTAATGTCAGTATTGATAATCAAGAATTTCCAGTTTCACAGTTTTTGCATTATCTTATGTTTAGTCTCTTCCCACATATCCTTAGCTGCCATAATAGAATCCTTTTTAAGCTATATACCAAAATACTTCATTTTATCATGTCCCCATAAGTATATGTATTTCTGAACCAAGTCATGTGTTCATTTATAGTTTACTACTATACTCTGCTTTTATCTTCAATAATTTTATATTCCAAAAAGACATGAAACTGTGGATTTTTCAAGTGCAAAATAATATCATCTTCACATAAAGCTAATTTTTCTTGATTACCATGCCATCTGGCTAGGCTTATAAATGAACCTCTGAATCTAAATCCTTGAAATCATGAGTTTCTTATTGTTTTCCCCAGTGGCTCTAAATATAAGGCAAATAACAAAAGAAAAAGAGATCACCCCTACTTTGTTCCTCTGTTCAAACACAGCTTGTCAGAAAGGAACCTTCCTACCTTCATTCTTTTCTCTGACACTTCATATATCCTCCTAATTAACCCTACTAGTCTATCAGGTAATGCTAGTGCTACTATTAACCTTCTCATAGAATCCCCACTGAGTGTATAGAATGCCGGTTAGGATTAACTGCATCAAGAGCCACCGACAACAGTGTCATTTTCTTACACATTGCTTTCTTGTCAACAATCGTATTTTGTACTTCTTCGCTTCAATCTTGCCAGGTACCCAAGTGGTCTCATCCATCACTGAGTTTGACAACCTCTTCTGCTGCTCTGGACTATCTCTCTTCTAGGGCTGAGGACAGCACAGAACCTAAGGGCATCATGGGGGGCTTGCAACTGACTGCTTCCACCAGGTGATTCTCTCATTTATAACCAATATCCGCACTCCCTTTTGTTCACTTGTTACATCTGTGGGCTGCTTCCTTCTATGGAACATGCCTCTCCACAGGTAATGCCTAGACAAATACCCATCACTTCCTGCCAGCATCGGCTCAGATGTCAGACACGTTAATCGAGTCTAAGTTGCCTGTGACTTAGGTAGGGCTTTTTATATTATAGTGCTGTCCCTTCTGAAGCAACGTCATTTTTATTAAAATTGTCAAATGTTTGCCTTCCCTCCTCAAAATCCGTTTTATCCATGTCTTTCAACTTTAGTAACATTTTTGTCATTCTCTTAGCCACTATAGAGATAAACATTTTATAATCGTGGATTAAAGTTGAAATGGGTCTATATGAAGCTGGGTCTAAAGGGTGTTTATCCTCTTTAGGCAATACAGCCAACACAGCTTTATTCTTCCCTCCCTTTTAAAATACTTATAAACAAAACCTTCCAGATCTTTATCACTTTCATCCCTCCCAACTTCCAAACTTCCACAGGGATTTCTTCTGTTTTTGGAGACTTACCTGCTGATTGAGTATACATCACCATTTTATCTCATCACTTTCTATCTTATCTATTAATTGTTGACCTAATTTTTCTCTAACCCTAGCATAATTAAGTCTTCCACAAGTATTTCCCTCTGTACCTTTATTTTGTTTCCACATTCGTCTGCTTTATACAATTTTTTTTAAATTTCCAAAATATCTCTCAATGCCACTGTAGGATTTCCAGTTATTGTTCTTATTATAAGTTCTCTAAATATGATGGCAACCCTGTCTGCTTCTCTTGCCTAAGTTATCATGTTAAATGCTTTTGTGCTTTGGAGTTGCTATCAAAAATAGTTGCTCAACAGCAGCCTTTCTAAACTCATGCATAGTATCCAAATACTGCCCTGTTTTCCCTTTAGCGCTCTTCATTTGCTTCTGTTCTTGTTCTGTCAGATTCCCTTATTCTGCAATATTTTACCCTTTGTCCACCCTTCTACATAATTCTTATTACTTTTTTTCAGATATCTCTTTCTCTATTTCCACCCTGATTGTAAACTCCATTATCATTTTATCCCACTCACCAGTTATCCCTTCTGAAGAAATGTCCATCTTCCCTAATAACTTTTGAATCATTTCCACTACTCATTCCTTAAATGCCTTTCATTTTAACAAGTAAGTCGGAAAGTGCCACTGCCTTGTTTTTACTTCATTACCCTGCATCACTGTCTTAGTTTTTTTTTTTTAATCTGTGCAAAATAGTTATTGACTGTGTGTCAGAGTTCTCAATTAAATATGCATGCTGTTGTGAAATATAATTTCTGTCAAGTCTAACCTAGTTAATATTCATTAGGGAGTAATATCCAAGTTCTGTCTGAGGTCCTGCTACTGAATACACTTCTTCCATACCAAATAGTTTCATATATTTCTTCAGAAATCAATACTCTTTTGTTATATTTCCTATGTCCCCTTGATAAATCCTCACTACTACAAATCCCAAACTGTAAAGAATACTCCCAGCTGAAAGCTGATTATTTCTCACAAAATTCTCTTGCGCATTTTTGTGGAATATAAATACATGCCAGCATAACCCTTCCTACCACAGGTTTACAGTTATTGACTTTTTCCCCCTCTTGTATCACTGTTGGAAACCCTCTAGCAATAAGTATTACTCTCCTGGTCATTTCTACACAAATGTGTCTCCTGCAATATTGCTATTTGTACCCTGATTTTCTTAACATATTTCAATAGTCTTTGTTTTTGTCCATACTTGCAAGGCCATTTGTATTCCATGGTAATATGAACAGAGTAGCTACTATGATAAAAAGTTAGTACTCCCACATATTAAACATGACAGTTCCTTTGAATGTATAATTCCAACTTTTAGCTTTCATGCACACTGTTTTTGGCCCGCTGATCTCTTATGCAGTTGATTGTTTTTATCTGTATTTGAAACTTTGTCACATTTTTCATGACTTGTTGGTTCAATGAAAACACTTAAACTAAGTAGAATTTCAGAGCCCTCCATTCTCTTTTAACTTACAGCAAATACTCAAAATTATGTTAATTTTCAGCAAACAATGTTTACTGCGTCAGATAGGAGCAGTTTCCGCAAATCAATGGCTGCACCTATAGGCATTATGTATTCTAAAATTAACGTTACCCATGCTAACCTCATGTCAGAGCCTGTGTTCCCACTTACACTGCTTGCTGTCTGGTCTTTTTATCACTGTTTACATTATAATTATTATTGAGATAAGTGGTGCTGTAACTCTTTAACCTTTTCTTATTCTGTTACTGTTTTTGTACTTATATACTTTCTGTTGGTAATTATATCATGTAGTGTAATTTGGAACTTTTATCCCCAGGACTCCTCTGAAAAGGGGCTATCAGCCAGTTGGACCACCCTTTTTAACACATGTAAGTAAATAAAATTTATACTGTACTATACTATACTGCACTACACTGTACTGTACTATACTATTCCATACTATACTTTTAATGCATCTACTCAAGCGTTTAGACTAACAGGAACCCTTTATCAGGAGTTATTAACTTATCTGCTCCTGATGAAAGATTTTTGTTAGACCGAAAGCTAGAGTAACTGTATTATAAAATGTATTTTCAGATAATAATCTGTTTGAGTAAAGAATCCCCAACTATTGTTTTATTAAGTGTTGTACCTGGGTGGTGTAACTCATCATCTTAAACATTTTTTAAGGAATTCCAAAAACTGGATAGTACAAAAAAATTAATCTCCACAGTGAATCTTGCAGCAGTCCTCCTTTCGTGAGGAATAACACATGTATTCAGTTTTAAAAAACTCTTTATTTGTTTGTTTATTTAGTCACTGATGGATGCACTTCCTTGTAGTACATATTGTATTCTCCCTTTTTTCTTTTACTGAGCAACCTCTGTGGATGCTCCAGTTGTTGCATATGCCTGATCAGGTACATAATGACTGGAGCATTGTACTCAGTGATTGGTCTGATGAGGGTCAAGTACAGCAGAACAATGACATCCTTGGACCTAGATGCCATACCCTTGATTATAAGTTGTGCAACATAGAACGATTTTCTTACTACTGTAGACACATGATGTTCAAAGGTCATGTTACTGTCTGCATGCATTCCCAAATCCCTGACCAAGGGGTCAACTCTTAGGGATGTGTAATCAATGTGGTAGTTTCCAGGAGTAGCTATCTTGTCAAAGATACTGTTATGCATTTCTTGGCATTGAGTTTGAGACCCTGCTCTGGCACCAGTTATCGGTCTCTGTCGGGTCTTCTTGGATGATATTCTTGGCTTTGGGAGTTTCTTTGGTTGCACCTAGTTTGTAGTTGTTTGCAAAATTGGTCAGCCAGAGATCCCTTGGTACTGGCCTTTACTTCAGTAAAATAGATGTCAAAAAGGAGCCTTGAGGAACTCCATTATTGACTGGAATTGTTGTAGAGGTAGAGTCCCCTATCCTAACTTTTTGGGTCCTATCTTTGAGTCAGCTGACTATCATGTCGATGTCACAGGGATTTATACCTAATTTTGTAAGTTTGTCTACCGTTCCCAAATGGGGTATTGTGTCAAATGCTTTGTCCAAGTCAAGGTAGGCAATATGCACTGTTTTTGCCCTCATCCATTATTTTGGTGACATTCTTGAAGAAGTCCACCAGGTTAAGTAGGCATGACTTTCCTTTAATGAAATCAAACTGGGTTGCATCCAGTATCTGAAGGTTTCCTATGTCATTATGTATCATTTCCATAAAAATTGTATCTGAAGTAGTTAACTTCATTTGTGCATCAACCTGTGGGTCTTCGGATCCATATTGGATCCGAGCCGGCAGCTTCCAACAACATAGATCTGAGCTCCAAGCTCCTCCCCCTACCCATAATCCCCTGCCAACCCTACCTGACCCCAGATCTAGTTTGCCACGGTTTCATCCAGCAGCTCGATCACTGAGTTCCAGGCTTTAGCGTTTGTTGTGAGAAAATGTTACTGTTTTTCTCTCCCTTTTTCTGTAATCTTAGTGTGCGTGTGTTGTGTACAGGTCCCTCATTAGTTTTTTTTTTACCAGTCTGTTAATCTTCTTGATAGTTTTCCTTCCCCACCCTCGTTAGTGCGTTAGGGAGTGTGCTGTGTGTTGTGGCCTAGCGTGTGTGTTTTTCTTCAGTATGTCGGAGGCCCCAAAAGCTGTTTTCTCCAAGTGTACCGAGTGTGGCCATAAGCTATCCCCGGCAGATGGCCACACTCGGTGTGTGTTGTGCCTTGGGGTTGGACACCTGTCGTCAGGTTGCTCCATATGTGCGGCGTTCAACCCCAGGGCACTTAAGGACCGGAGGACTAAGCTGGTTCTGGTGGGACTGCTGCCCCCGGACTCAGCTTCGGCCTCCGGTCCCACGGTGGCTCCTGCTGCGGCTACTGCCACTCCTGCCTCCCTTCCCCTGGCCGGGACTCAACCTCCCGCTTCGGGCCAGGAGGATAGGAAATCCAGGAAAGAGAAGCGGAAGGAGAAGCACCATAAGCGGCAGGCCGAGGCCTCTTCATCGTCCCCGCCGGCTAAGCGGTCTTCTCCCTCCAGGACGTCCGAGCCTTCCACCCCTCGGCTCCGGTCTCCTTCTTTTTCACCGGGACCGGAGGAGGAGGAGGCCTGGCCCCCGTCGAGGTCATCGAGGCGGCACTCCCGTCCCGCCTCGGTGGCCTCATCCAGATCCACCCGAAGCCTAATGGACGCAGACTTGGACCGGATGATGAGAAGATTCCTCCAGGCCCAGCTGCAGATGGGAGTGCTCCTGCCTCCCTCCCCCCTCCGGGGGGGAGCTCTACCCCTTTTTTTGCCCCAATTGCTCCTTCTCCGACCCGCTTCCCGGGTTCGGAGTTTTTGGAGCCGGGTAGCGTCGGTGCCGGGGGGGGTGTCAGCGCCGACAGTATCGGGTACTTCGGCGCCGACAATGCCCTTGAGTCTGCCGGGTCCCTTTTCTTCGGATCCGAGCTCTCAGAGCTGAGAGCTGAGCTTCGGATCCGAGGGTCTCAGTGTGCCTTCGGCTTCGCCCAGGTCGGAGCATACTGGACCTTCAGATCCGACTGCGTCGGCTCCGGTCCCGTTCTGCCCGTTGGATCCGAGGGAGGGTCTGCTCTCAGATCCCAGAGAGAGTGGCTCTCCTTCGGCATTCGACGTAGTGGAGAGGGTCCTGTCGAGGGATTCCAGACCCCCGGCCTTCGCTACGGCTCCACCCTGCACGCCATCTCAGATGGGTCCCACTTCCATCAGCCAATCCCAGGGACAGCCTGCTCCGACTTCCCAGGTCATTCCGTTAGAACATGACGTTGCTGGTGAGGTCTCCTCGGACAGCCCCCCCCCGAGGAGATTCCTCACAAGCGCAAGTGCAAGAGGAGGCACTTGGACTCCCCTGAGTCCTTGACTGAGGACACAGATTTGGAGGAAGGGGAAGGTTCCCCATGATCACCCCCCGAGGACATCTCATTTGGAGACATCATGGAGATGCTCAGGATTAGTGGGGGTGGTCTGCCCCAAAGCCTACCTCGGACGAATCTGTGTTCCTGGAGGCATTTGAAGCAGGCCCGTCTACCTCATGGGTGTCCCCTCCGGCTGACCCCCTGGTAGATCTGATCACTACCAGGGTGTGGAAGGAGCTGGACACACTTTGGAGCCAGTCGCAAAAAGACTTGATAAAATACTCAGTCCTCCCTTCGACAGATCACACTGGAGTAAGGGTACCCCTGTAGATGCCATGTTGGTGGCGGCGGCCACTAAAAGGGAATTAGCCCAGGAGAGTCCCTCGGTCCATCCTCCAGACAAGGAGTCCTGGTCGATGGATCGCTTAGGGAAGCGGGTTTTTAGTTCAGCTACCTTCTCAGTGAGGTTACTGAACTACATGGTACATGTCATACGACTGCAGCGAGACCTTATCAAAGAGTACGCTGCGTCACCCCCGGAGTCCATGTCGGCTGAGGAGAAACAGTTGTACTCTTTCCGAATGGCCACTCTTAGGTCTATCTCGAACACCTCTATGCGGCTACTGTCCCACGCCACGGAAGGGGCCGCTAGAGCTAGCGGAGCAGGCGTCGTTATGAGGCCACAGTCCTGGCTCTGCCACTGTGATTTCACGGAACCCTTTAAGGCGTCTTTCGCTAATGCCCCTTTCGATGGTTCTGCCCTCTTTGGCAAAAACCGTACACGATACCTTGGTCCAGAGCGAGAAGGACGGGAAGACGTTGTCTGCCATCAGAGTCCGCTTCTCTGCTCCCCAGAGGTCCTTTTCCAAGAACCAAAAGGGACAGAAGAAGATGTGGTTCTGGAAGTCGCAACAGCCCCGTTTCACTCCGGACCCCCAGTCCTTCCGCAGCAGAGGAGGACAGGGTGGATGCCGCCCTAGAGGCAGAGGGGGCCCGAAGAACTTTGGGTCCAGAGAACTGTTCTCTGACCGGCCCACGCAACAGCCCTGAAGGGTTACCCGACTGCTCTACTCTGGAGGCAGTTGGGGGACACTTCTCGAGGCACCTAGCAGCTTGGGAGTCCATCACGACCGACCGCTGGGTGCTTTGCATCATATCCAGAGGTTACCAGATCCCATTCTCCCATTTCCCTCGCAATCCCAGACACCTCCCCGACGTCCCACCCGAGCAGAGGGAGGCTGCAGCTGCGGAAATCCAGCGGCTGCTAGAAAAAAGAGCCATCCAGCACATCCCCCCAGACCAGTACGGATCAGGCTTTTACTCCAGGTTCTTCTTGGTTCCAAAAAAGACGGGGGACTACAGACCGATCCTCGACCTATCTCTCTTGAACCTGTCAGTAACCAAGGAAAAGTTCCGGATGGTCACGCTTCAATCCATTCTCCCCCTCCTGCAGGAGAATGACTGGATGTGCTCTATAGACATCAAAGATGCGTACTACCACATTTTGATGGACAGATGATCCAGGAGGTTTCTCCGCTTCCGGCTAGGAACCAGCCATTACCAATTCAGGGCCCTTCCCTTTGGTCTCACCACAGCCCCCAGGGTGTTCACCAAAGTTCTGTCGGTGATAGCGGCCCACCTGCGACTGCAGGGCATTCAGGTTTTCCCATACCTGGACGACTGGCTCCTGACCGCCCCCACAAGGCATCTACTCTGCACAGCCAGAAACTCCTTTCTTCACCTAGCGACCCGGCCAGGGATAACTATCAACATAAAGAAATCTTCCCTTTCTCCAACTCAAACCATAGATTTCATCAGAGCCAGTTTGGACACAAACAGGCGTCTAGCCCTCTTAACTCCAGACAGAGTGCGGACTTTAAGACTCCATGTGCGGGCCATCTACCTACCCCAGGCACCACCGGTGGAATTGGTCCTGAGGGCTTTGGGATCTATGGCGGCCACCATCAACCTATTGCCGATGGCGCGTCTGAACATGAGAGTCCTGCAATGGACTCTCCAAGTTCAATGGTCTTTTCTGCAATTCCCCCTGTACCACTCTATTCCCCTCAGCAGGGTTTGCAGGAAGGCCCTCTTATGGTGGCTCCAATCTCCGGACCTCCAGAAGGGGCGCCCCTTTTCTATGTCCCCTCACCACGGTGACCACAGACGCCTCTCGCCTCGGGTGGGGGGGGGGCATTGTGCGGGCAGGACAGTCCAAGGCACGTGGAACAGCACGGAGACCTCTCTGCATATCAATGTCCTAGAGATAAGGGCGGTGCTTTTGGCGTTGCAAGCACTACAGAGCCTTCTTCCCGTAGGAACAATAGCAATCCAGACGGACAACATGGCACTGGTCTGGTACATCAACAAACAGGGAGGAACCAGGTCTTATCCCATTTGTCGAGAGGCCATGAGAGTGTGGGAATGGGCGATTTCCACCAACCGCTTTCTCATAGCGATGCACATTCCGGGACAGTCCAACATTTTAGCAGACAAGTTGAGTCGCACCATCCTCTCGCCGTACTAGTGGTCTCTGAACCCAGAAGTAGCGAAGCAGATATTCTCCACTTGGGGTCAACCTTGTTGCGATCTTTTCGCCTCTCCTTCAAATGCGAAATGCAACGACTACTTTGCATTAATTCACCCACCCTGGGAATCCCCACGGGACGCTCTGGTGCATGCTTGGCCCCCCGGTCTCCTTTATGCTTATCCTCCTCTTCCGCTGATGTTGAAGTTTCTACAGAAAGCCAGTCAGTTGCAGAACAAGATAATCCTCATTGCCCCATTCTGGCCTCGCCAGGCTTGGTTCCCATATCTTTGGTCTCACCTAGTGAATCCTCCCTGGATTCTGGATCCCATTCCGGATCTCATAACCCATCCATTGGATCTTCCAACCCCGAACCTGGACAACCTCAAGCTCACGGCTTGGTTGATCCAGTTCCAAGGTTAGCTAGGACTCCATGTATCTCTTCCCAGGTCAAAGCTATTCTGGTGGTGGCGCATAAGCCATCCACCAGAAAGGTCTATGATAGCAAGTGGAAACGTTTTTCTATTTGGGCGGAGCACAGAGATCTAGATCCGTTCACAGCTCCATTGCCTGCGGTGTTAGATTTCATATCAGGACTCTTCGATCAGGGCGCCAGCTCCTCTACAGTCAAGGTTTAATTGGCGGCTATCTCTCACTATCACGTAGGAAGCTACCTTGGACCGTTGATCTCCTGTAACTTATGCAAGGCCTTTCTGAAGGGTACCTTCTTACTCAAACCCCCGGTGAAGGAAGCAGTCCCTCCTTGGGACTTAACTTTGGTATTGCAGGCACTTACAGCCCCTCCCTTTGAACCTGCAGCTTCAGTGGATCTAAAATTTTTATCATGGAAAACTGCCTTTCTTGTAGCTATCACCTCAGCTCGAAGGGTTTCCGAAATTCAAGCCCTTTGTGCAAAACTACCTTATTTGTCCTTCCACAAAGACAGAGTCTACCTCAGGACCAATTTCTCCTTTCTTCCAAAAATTGCATCCAAATCGAATATTAATCAGTCCATTAACCTACCAGTTTTTTTTCTCAACTACCAGAACAAAGGGGAACATAAGTTACATTTGTTGGATCTGCACAGACAACTGCGCTTTTATTTACACAGAACAGCTGGTCATAGGCAATCAGATCAGTTGTTCATTTCCTTTGCCAAATTTAACTTAGGAAAGGCTGTTTCTAAAGTCACACTGTCCAGATGGATGTCTCAGTGTATTCTGTTGGCATATGAAAGTACTGGTCGGCCCGCACCTCTAGGAGTCCATGCCCACTCCACCCGGTCTGTCTCTACCTCTGCGGCCTTTCATTCTAGACTCTCATTGGATGATATCTGCTCAGCAGCAACATGGGCTTCGTCTCATACCTTCATTAATCACTACAAGCTGGATATTGTCTCCAGAGGGAGAGCATCCTTTGGCTCTGCAGTGCTCTGGAACATCCTTCCTTGAGGACCGCCCAAGATTTAGGTAGATGGGGACTCTGTCCCATAGGTTGATGCACAAATGAAGTTAACTACTTCAGATTAAGAAGTTATGTACTCACCATAACGTTCCATCTGAGTAGGTAAACTTCATTTGTCAGCAACCGACCCCCCCCCCCCTCCATCCCCCTGACCTTCGGATGTTCGAGATGTTACCTTCCTTATGGCAAGGGTATGTAGCTAGTTTTGCCGATGATTGTTGTATGCTTATCTAGCTGTGGGCAAACTCGATCTGAGGTCAGGTAGGGTTGGTAGGGGGAGGAGCTTGGAGCTTGGATCTATGCTGTTGGAAACTGCCGGCTCGGATCCGATATGGAGCCGAAGACCCATAGGTTGCTGACAAATGAAGTTTACCTACTCAGATGGAACGTTATGGTGAGTACATAACTTCTTATTCTATGTCTTTGCATATGAAACTAGTCATATTTATGGGTATGTAGTTACCTGGGTTTGTAGATGACCCGCCACTCAGCTGAGAGATGACATTTGCAGTCCTGCATTCACTTAGCACAAAGCCTGTCTGGAGATTGTTTGAATAGGGATTTTAGTGGTACTGATAGGTCATGTTTCATGCTATTTAGAAAGCAAGCTGGGATATTACTGGGGGCCATTAAAGCAGTGTTCTTGGTCTTGGAGAGTGCATTGAGGGCTTGTTCCCTGGTGATAGCTGGGGGGTTATAGTTGAGGGCATTTCATGAGGGGTGTTTGGGGATGAGTGGGGGGTAAAAGTGGAGCTAAATTTGTTGACTAGTAGATCTGCTGTATCTTCCAACTGGGTGACTCAATTTGCAGTTAGTTCAGCGCATTGTTGTGTGTTGCCTTTGAGGTTGCAGACATAGCTAAAGAATGTCTTGTGATTGTCCTTGACTTGTGAGGCTATTTTAATGTCAAAGTTGTCTTTGGTAGACATGATTAGTTCCATGAAATCCTTGTTTATATTGATGAGGGAGTTTATAACTTGCTGGGCATTGCAGTTCCTAATTTTTGCCATGAATTTCTTCCTTTGGTCATGCAACCTATTAATGGTGGGATTCCTCCTGGGTGGTTATTTATTTTGTGTTTACCCTATAATTATTTCTTACAAGTTCAGCTGTATCTATGCAGTCATTAACATGATTGTACATAGTTTTCATGGAAAGTTATGCATAGGCAGTGGTGTTCTCAGGATTTGGAGGGGGGGCTTGACATTTTGCTATGGTGTCACCTACCAATAGGAAGTTTGCCTTAGAATAATTCTTAAAAGTTCCAGGGTTATCTAGGTTCCCAGGTTTTATTTTTATTTCAAAGGAGACAGCTTTATAGTCTAACCTAACCAATGAAGACATAATCTTGGGGTGTCAGTGTTCTCCTTTGTTTGTGAGGGCCGGGACGAGAATGTCATGACCCCTAGTGGACATGTAAACTAGATAGTCCAGGACGTTTTTGTGTTTGCAAAATCCAAGAATCTCTGGGCCTCCATGTTTGGGGTTGTGTATGATTCCCAGTTTATACTGGGGTAGATAAAGTCATCCATGAATATGGTGTTGGGTAGAATGGGAAGTGTATCTAGCACATTTAAGTATGTGTTATGGGTTTTCTGGGTCATAGATGGGGACCTAGCAGTTGCAAGTATAGGAAATGGGACTTTGCCTATGGTAATTTGGGTGTGGAGAAGCTGAACCAAGTCATACTGTTTCACCTGTCTTGAGGTGTGTTTGTGTGAATCATTCAAAAAACAAACACTGACAGCACTTGAAGAAAAAATGCTTAACAGAGGACTTACATTCATACCTCAGGGTAGGAGTGATGAGAGACAGACCATCACTGATTTAAAAATGTATGTGACAAACTTGAATTTGAAACTTGTATTTCACAAGGAAAAATAACATGGAGGAGGATGAACCCATCAAAGAAAAAAAAATTAAAAGACCTAGTAGTTTTTGCCCCATTGCATCCCACACTTGCAGCCAAAATGTGAGCTCAACATCAGAAAGACTCTCAAAAAACACCAAAATGTAAATTTTATAATATTTCAAAGGATGAGATATTAGCACTTAAGAATGTGAGCACTGATAGAACTAGACATATTATGTAGGCTGACAAGGGTGGGGCATACTAGTTACAGATACTAACAGTTATATAATGAAAATAGAGAACATGCTGAACACACCTAAGTTTTATTCTAAACATTCCTTTGAGGATGTTAAAACTGCATATATAGAATAGAAAGATAAGCTAACCACAATGCTTAATGAAGAACGTAATAGTGAAAACTTGTTTGAGTGTTTGAACACTGGTCACCCTAAGTTACCTTGTTTTTTTGAGATTCTCAAAGCCCAGAAGAATAGGGAAGATCCACCTTACAGACCTGTTATTGCAAGTGGAGGTTCCATATTAGAGGCCACTGCCATATACTTAGATTTTATTCTTCAGCTTCTTGCTGAAAAGAGCTCATCTTTTATTTTAGATTCATTTGATTTTTTAAGAAAAATAAAAGTAGTGTATCTGAATGAACAAAGCGTTTTGGTAACTACTGACGTTGGAGCCCTGTACAGTGTGTTTCCACAAATGTGCTGTATTGAAGCAGCTACAGAGGCTTATATCAGAAATACCAGTGCTACAGAAGGGCAAACTGAATGCTTGGGAAAGCTAATAAACTTGGTGTTGAGTTACAGTTTTTCTGTTTCAATAGCCAGGCTTACAAACAGATGAGGGGGATAGCCATGGCTATGGCCCCTAGTCTGGCCAATGTATCCTTAGGCAAGTGGGAGGAGGAATTTGTACTGCAGAGCCGGAGTTTTATGACCAGCTACATTCGCTTTATTGACAATATATGATAGTCTAGCAAGGTGACAAGTCTAAGCTCACTGAATTTATCCATTACATCAGTAACTCCACTTCCTTCCTGAAATTTACCACTTCCATCAGCTCAGAGTAAGTGCATTTCCTCAATATGACTGTTAGTATTGATAAAGACAGAGGAAAATGAATTAGTAACTTATACTCATAAATGGAGAGATTGGGAACCTCCAGTCACTGGACCCCACACAGTTCGGCTTCGTCAAGGGCAGATCATGCCTCCTGAACCTGGTGGATTTCTTTGAGACAGTTACTCAGGCTATAGATAAGGGAAAGGAGGTACACACGGCTTACCTTGGCCTTGCTAAAGCATTTGACACCATTCCCCATTCAGGTATCATTGATAAGCCCTCCAGCCTGGGCATAAACCCTTACGTCACAAGATGGATCGCAAACTGGCTGTCAGACAGATCCCATAAAGTAAGAGTAGCAGGATCTATATCCGAATCCAGACCAGTAACGAGTGGTGTGCCTCAGGGCTCTGTTCTGGGGCCCCTCCTGTTTGGCATATACTTCTCAGAAGTACAGGCAAGCACGGAAGGGCTGTGGCTGACTAAGTTTGCAGACGACTGCAAACTGGGTACTATAATAAAGTCTCCGGCCGACATGGAGATCCTCCAGAAGGGCCTAAATGAGACTGATGCATGGTGTCAAAACCATGGTCTCAAGCTAAATGCAAAAAAATGCGTAGTAATCCCCTTTGGAAAAAACAGAGTACCCGCAAACTACAACATAGGAGGTAATCCCCTGAAATCTGCAGAAGAAATAAGGGATCTAGGGACACAAGTAGATAGTCAGCTTTCCTTTGATAACCATGTTGCCAAAGTGGTTAGAAAATCCTTCTGTGTGACCCATCTGATCAAGAAAGGGTTCGCATCAAGATCTAAGGATGTAATGGTGCCCCTCTACTCTTCCCTCATCAGACCCATTATTGAGTACAATGCATCAATTGGAATGTACCTGGCTAGACATCTCCAGCAGCTGGAGAGACCACAAAGGTACCTAACCAAGAGGATTACTGGCCTCAAACAGTTGCCCTATGCAGCACGATTGAAAAAGCTAAGACTGTTCTCTGTTGCATACCGCTTTCTCAGAGGCGATCTCTGTCTAACGTACAGAGCCATGTCCAACCCAGAATTGTTGAACATGCTCCATCTTAGCAAAACCAAATCTACTCGAGCTACACGCTCTAGGGATATAAACCTCAACACAACAATGAATAGAACATGCTGGAGGGATAGATTCCCTTCGCAAAGACTTCCCTTACTATGGAACAGGGTCCCGCTCTACATAAGACAAAGCCCCTCACTATCACTCTTCAAGAGGAACCTTGATGAGTGGATGGGTAACAGAAAGTTCACACTGGGGATCACACCAACAGCACTACTAGATATGGGCCAAGGGTACTAGCTGCTAGTACAAGGGTCTAGGGAACTACTAAAGGGGCGGTGAATACCGCACAATGTGGCTGGGCTAATATATGCCTTCGGGCTGATAGCCCAGTACCAACCTATGAACCTATACAGGAAACCGAAGAAAAAGGCACCCAAGGAACCGTGGATACTTCCTTTTAATAAAATGTACAAATAAAACCATCCAAAATAAATCGTATTGAGCGCTTCCATCAAAATAACATGACTTCATCAGAACAACTAGTCAAGGATAAACTTCACATTTGAATGCTCTCACAATAACTGCAAACCAATCAATTAACTAATTAGTCAGCCTTTACAACATTTAAAGTGCCATGTGCAACGAATATTGATTCTAAAAATATGTGTATGTATACATTGTATGTATAATTCATAAACTAGAATTCTCATTCATTTAAAAAAAAAAAAAAAAATATATATATATATATATATATATATATATATATTAATATAATTCATAATTTAACCAATCCTAATAAAAGATTTTTTCTGTATAAAAACAATGCATTATTATACAAGTATATTCAAGTCAAGAACAGTTATAATGTGGCAATGTCAATCAACTAAGACATACCGTGAAAAGGTACTATAACCCCTGTCTAATTTGGTTAGCCCTTTCCTTTGAAACTGGAAATATGGATATGTGATCATTTAAACCAGGGTGAAAATTTGCAGCCAACCCGAGTTGCCACATTAATTCCCTTTTACATACTTATACAAGAAACCAACAAGAGTGAACTACTAACAAGAGTGAACTACTTACTTCACAGAGATAGTATGTGTCCAGTAAAAACTAAGCACAATGTAATAAAATCTCAAGGCTAGTGATTAGCATGCATTACCACAGATTTGGCCCCTTTTCTCAAAAATATGAATGATCTTGAAAATGATTTCTTAACCAGAGGATATAAATCAAACATGTTACATATGATCCTGGATCCCATTAGAGATTCTAATACTAACAATGACCCTATGTGAAGTAGGCCTTTTGGGAGAATTATGCAACGAGGACATCCTAACCCAAAAGAAGAGAAGAGTAAGAACAGTTGCATTCTAACTTACACCTGAGACTTCAATACAATAAAAGCCATTATTAAGGAGAACTAGGCCATTCTCACTGACAATCAGCAGCTTGTAAGGGTTTTAGGAGATCACCCTATTTTTGTATATAAAGAGAGAAAAAGCATACATGGCTTTGTGGAAAAGAAAAATAAGGTACACCAGGATAACATGAGCACTAAAATCTGTGGCCACCTAATTGCCCTTTCTGTGATGGAGTGCAACTCATTTGACTGCCCCTATTTTAAAAAAGATGGTGAAATCTTTCGCAGGTGGTAACTGTAATACTGAAAAAAGTTGTGTATAGGACCATGTGTAATGACTACCTTGCATTTATGTGGGTAAGACTATGAATAAACTGAAAAAGAGGATTTCAGGTCATCCTTCTGACATTAGATGTAAATATCAGAGGGACACCTTATCCAAACACTTAAATTGATGTTGTCAGTTTTCATTCTGTCCTCAGCTGTTGGGTTTGGATCTGATCCCTCGGATCTAATTCAGCCATTGCTAAAGCTTGTGGCAACCAAAAACTCTTGAGCTTCTCCCTTACCCATAATATACCAACTCCAATTACCCCAGATCTTGTTTGATCTTCAAGCAAAAGACATGTTTTCCATCTCTCTCGAGCGTTATTGAGATAAGTTTGATATATTTATAATGTTTTCTTCAAAAACCTTATATGCTGCTATCCCTTATCATTAATTGTACATTTCCTCCTGTTTTTTTATGTATTGTGCAATTTCTTCCGTACCTCTTCGATACTATTAGGTTCACAGGTATTGAGGAGCTCTGTCTAATGTAGATTGGAATCTTGTTCCAAAGCATGGGAAGTCTCTGGGACAGGAATCTATCCCTCCAGCATGTCCTATTTATTGTTGTGGTGAGGTTTAGATCCCTAGAGTGTGTGGCTCTAGGGGATAAGGTTTTCTTTAGGTGGAGCATGTCCATCAATTCTAGGTTGGACATGGCCATGTATGTCAGGCAGAGATCACCTCTGAGTAGACGGTATGCAACCGAGTACAGCTGAGGTTTCTAAACTCGAGCTGCATAGGGCATCTGTTTGAGGCCAGTGATCCTCTTGGTGAGGTACTTCTGTGGTCTTTCCAGCTGTTGTAGGTGTCTTGTAAGGTACATCCCAAATGGGGTGTTGTACTCTATGATGGGTCTGATGAGTGATGAGTAGAGGGTTGCAATGACCTCTTTTGATCTGGATGCGAACCCTTTTGTGATTAGGTGGGCCACGTAGAAGGATTTTCTAACCACTTTGGCAGTGTGATTATCAAAGGTGAGATTACTATCTACTTGGGTCCCCAGATCCCTTATTACGTCTTCTGTATTTAGGGGACTACCACCTATGTGGTAGTTTGTGGGTACTTTGTTTTTTCCAAAGGGGATGACTATGCACTTTTTGGCATTTAGCTTGCGGCCATGATTTTGACACCAGGCATCCGTCCCAGTGAGACCCTTTTGGTGGAAGTCTGTGTCAGATGGAAAGTCAATTATAGCCCCTAGTTTGCAGTCGTCTGCGAACTTGGTCAGCCATAGTTCTCCTGTGCTTGCCTTTACCTCTGAGAAGTATATGCCGAACAGGATGGGTCCTAGGACTGAGCCCTGGGGAATGCCACTTGTAACCAGTTTAGAGTCGGACCTAGCTCCTGCGACTGTCACCATGTTGGCAACCCATCTTGTGACGTAGGGGTTTATGTTCAGGCTGGTGTCCAGAATGGGGAATGGTGTTGAAGGCCTTTGCAAGGTCTAGGTAGGCTGTGTGTACCACCTTTCCCTCGTCTATAGCCTTAGTAACTGATCCAAAGAAGTCCACCAAGTTTAGGAGGCATGATCTGCCCTTAACAAAGCCGAACTGGGTAGAGTCCAGTGTTTGAAAGTTCCCAATGTCTCTCTTAATGAGTTCCATGATGATATGCTCCATAGCCTTACAGACTAAGCTAGTCAGGCATATAGGGCGGTAGTTCCCGGGGTCTGTTGTGGCTCCACCTTTTTGGAGCGGAATAACCGTTGCTGTGCACCACTCTAAGGGTACCAAGCCTGTGGAGAGGCTGAGTTTGAACAGTGTGTTTAGGTGAGGGGTTAGTTTGTCTTTGAGCTCGATTAGGATGCAGCCTGGGACACCGTCCGGTCCCATTGATGCTGTGTTTTTGGCTTTGGAGAGGGCTGTTTTAGCCTGAGTGTATGTGATTTCAGGGACTGTACATTCTTCTGGTATGGTTATGGGCCCTTTTGGGGGTGAGGGGGGGTGAAGTTTGCACTGAACCTGCCTGCCAGGATGTTGGCGATATCGGTCGGTTCAGTGTATTTTGTGCCATTCTGCACTAACTCCGAGCAGATCTCAGCATTGCCACTTAGATTCTTGACATAGCTAAAGAATGCCTTGTGGTTAACTTTGGAGTCCTTGGCAATTTTTCTTTCGAAGCTTGCCTTGGATGATTTTATGAGGGATCGTAATTTCTAGCTAATACTGATCAGGGATGTCTTTCCTTCTTGGGATTTTACTCTTTTCTGTACTAGTTTTCTCCTTCTATTGTATAGCTTGTTTATTGCAGAAGTCCACCAGACTGGTTTCCTTTTCTTCGAGGAGAGAGTCTTGGTTTTGCTTGGGATGGCACAATCCATGCATTCTTGTAGGTGCCCGTAGAATGCATTGGTATAGGAGTTTACAGCTTGGACAGCGTTATTCTTCAGCATGGTGGCTTTGAAACTTTCCACCTCGGTCTTAAGTAAAGTGAAGTTTGCTTTTGAAAAGTTTTTCACGGTGGTTTCCTTGCCTGGGAGTGTGGGCGGAATGTGGATATCCAAAGTGATTTGTTTATGGTCAAATCTAACCAGTGAGAGGTTGACCGGTGTGCAACACCGGTCGCCCATGTTGGTGATGACCAGGTTCAATATGTTGTCACCTCTGGTGGGAGTGTTGACCAGTTGAACCAGGGCGTTTGAGTTTATAAATTCTAGGAAATGTTGGGCAAGGGAGTTAGTACTTGAGTAGTTCTCCTAGTTAATGTTTGGGTAATTGAAATCACCCGGTATTAGGGTGTTTGGTAGGACCTTTAAGTTTCCCAATGTTTCCAGAAATGCAGAATGGGGGTCCTGGGACATGGTGGGTGATCTGCAGCAAGCTACAATTTGAATTGCAGTTTTGCCCGTTGTTAGTTGCACGTGGATGATCTCTGAAGCATCGGGCTGTGCCACTAACCTGGAGGTGTGGGTATCCTTGATGAATATGGATACACCCCCGCTTTTTGTGTTTTGGTTTGGGTTCTGTGGCCAAAATGTATGGTATGAGTTGTAGCCTGGTAGTGCTGGGGTGCTCTCTGGAGCCTTAAACCAGGTTTCTGTTACTGCACATATATCGATTTTTTCCTTACTGAGGAGTGCCTCGAGTGCGTGCATTTCGAGGTTTAGTAGCATTACCCTCAGTTTTTTATTACTTGTGCTATTTATGGTGGTGGGTTTGTCTTTTGAGCCTTGCCTAAAAAAGGCACTATGGGGGAGGCAAGAGCCTTGGACAGTATTCGAAAGCCTAAGGGTGACAGCTGCAAGCTGTCTCTAGCGAAGCAGCGTGGCTTATCGAGCATGTCATCCCAGGCTGACAGACACTGGATCCCCTTTGAAGGACACCAGAAACTTAGCCAATTGTTGAAATCGAGAATTTTTTCTTTATACTGTGTTATCATTCTTGGTGAGGGCAGGATGCTACTCAGGGTCAGGGTCATACCGGCCTGGGCTACATGATCAGAGAGCTCTTCAATGTCTCTTTTCATGTAGTCCAGGGAGGTATGGCTCAGGTCATTCACACCAACATGGACAATGACAGAGTCATATTTGTACTTGTTCTTGAGTGACCTGAGTGCTTGTGTTATGTGGCGGTTCCTGGCTCCCGACAGGCAGCTAACAGTAACCTTCTCCTTATTCAGCCTAGTGAGTGGGACGTCAGTGTGCCTGACTATAGAGTCACCTATTACTAGTATGTTGGGTATGTTATTTTGCCTTAAGGGCTGTGATTGCATGGCACACTGGTTTTGTGAAGTATGTGTTTCATGGTTTGTGTTGGGGGGTGGAGGTTGCTTGGATGTTTGCTTTGGAGGTCTCTGTTGGTTTTGCAGATTTTTATTTAGAGTCTCAGAGTAAGTTTTCATGTATTTATGTGTGTTTTTTGCCAGTGCTGGTTTAATGGGTTTATGTGAGACTGATGGTGTGATGCAAGTATTTCTCTTCTTTTCTTGACTGTTTGATCCAGTCTTAGGTTGAGAGAGCTTAGCCTCCAGTTTGGCTGTATAATTGCATCTCTCGCATGTATTAGTGTTTGGTGGTAGGAGGAGAGGGTTGTCTGTGTACATGAGGCAGTTGTAACATTGTCTCAAAATGCTCAGATTCACCAGTTGGACTGGAGAGTACACCTGAAACTGCCCTTTGGACATGCCTGGATAGGTGCAGTGAACTGTTATACTGGATGGCTGTTAAGGTCGACTAGAGAGCTTTGTCCTTCTGTAGAGTACAGGAGGGTCTAGTGCTAGGGTGTATAAGTGCTTGCTATGAGTTTTAAGCAAGTGCCGGGCTGAGAAATGAATGTCTTGAGTGCTTAAGTTGAAAGTTTGTCTAGTTCCAAAGGAAAAATTGAAGAGGAGACTTTGTGGAGCCGGGAATAGTTTTACCTGGCGGCAAAAACCGGCAAATGCGGTATTTATAGCAGGGAAATGAAAGAGATAGAAATTAGCCAAAAATGGACAATAAACTACTAATTTCTGGGCTGAAACCACTCCTCCAGAGACAGATAGGCTGCTCAAAGCTTCCCTTTCTCACAGGTGAACAGAGAAACTTCCTTCTATCCAAGTAAGGTATGGGCAAATAGAGATTTGTAACACAGCCCTGACTTCAGCACTAACCTGAAAACTGGACTATACTAGCTTAGAAAGGCGGGAAACAAGTTTTATTTATTTTTTTGTTGGTTTTTTTTTTTTTGTTTTTGTTTTATTTTTTTCAGAAAATAAAGCAGATACACTCAAAAAACACTTTAAATGCACAGAAAAGGATACTTAGTGTTATATATTGCAGATCAGAGTTGTAGTCAATGTCCCTAGTAATAAAGAAACACAAATACAGTAAAAGCAGATGAATAAAGTGTAATATATATATATATATATATATATATATATATATATATATATATATATATAAACAATAGAAAATGAACTTAAACAAGTTACCCAATTAACCAGAAAAAAAGCTCAAAACTGAGCCCTGTTCCTGCAGTCTTCAATCAGAAAAGTTCTAACTGCACACTCCTGCTACTAGGGTGCAGGGGAACCTTCTCCAAAAAAAGATGGCCTGGATCACTGCTTAAGTTAAACAAACAAAGCTAGATTCATCAGGCTTGAATCTGGTGTATGCTACAGCAACAAGGCACACCAATTTCAGAAAGAAACAGTTCAAATAAGCAGGCACAACGAGCCTGTGACCAGAAATTCCCAGCTCAGAAGGACAGAATCCAGCCATTCCTCCCACAGGAGTGCAGACCACAAACCCTCTTAATGTAGAATAACTGACCTGAAGCCCAAGTGCTTAAGCCAGAACTAATACACTTTTAGAATAGGAGACACTGGGCCTTCCATCAGCAATTCCCAGTTTAGAAGGATGTATAAGCTACCTGCCCTGCCGCAGTAGTGCAGAACACAAACCTTCTTAATGTAAAACAACCTGTATGAAGCCCAAGTGCTTAAACCAAAAGACTTAGAATAACAGTTACAATTTAATCAGGCTACTACCAAGCAGTAATAAATGCAGCAGAATAAATAAAATTGAGTACTTTTTAAATTGAGTACTTTTAAGAAAAGCAAAATAAAGTAGGAGGAAACCCAAATACAGTAAAAACAGATGAATAAACTGCATTTTTTTTAAGTGCAAGGAGAGAGGAAAGAAGAGCCTAAGTGGGTTGGCCTTCTCAAATCTTCTCTCTGTATTAAGTAGAGTGAATACTAGACTCGGAATATGATCTCATTGTACTCGGTTAAGTGAGCAAATGAGATGGACCCAGGAGGAGTGTTCTAATACAGACTTACAGGAGGGGCGGGCAATTCCAGAGCCACCAACAGTAATACTATACTATTGTTAGTATCTTCTTTCCCTCTAGTACGCTGTTGTGCTTTTTCGTTACCATTGTTGGCATTTCTATCCCTTTTGTCTTTTTCTCATTTTTCCCTGTTTTAAAAAAAAGCCTTCCTTTCTATTGTATGATTGTGTTAAAGATGGTAAGATAAACCAGCAGATTTTATGAAATGTACTAAGTATGGGCACAAGCTGCCAATTTCTGATGCCCACACACTTTGTATTTACTGTTTAGGTCCCCTGCATTTACAAGAGGATTGCTCCATTTGTCACGGTTTTAATCCTCGTGCATTGGTAGAATGCAAAAATAAGTTTATCCAAAAAGGTTGGATAGACAGTTTTGGGGGAAGGGAATTCCTGTTGATGCCATGGTCATTGTGGCAGCCACCAGGAAGGAACTAGCTGAGGAAAGTTCCACTGTCAATCCCCCCAACAGGGAGTTGCAGGTGATGGGCAGATTTGGGAAACATGTCTGTGCTTCAGCGACCTTCGCCATGAGGTCTCCGAACTGTTTGGCACATTTGTCTAGACTTCAGAGGAATTTGATCAAGGCATTATCAAATCTCTTGGGTGCTGTTTCTGATGAAGTTCAGGCATCTGTTACATCTTACCTGATGACCATACAGTCCATATCCAATCCTTCCATGAGACTGATCTCACATGTTGCAGAAGGAGCCTCAAGGGCAGCAGGTTCAAACATTTCCATAAGGAAACACGTCTGGATGTGCTTCTGTGAGTTTGTGGAGCCCTTCAAGTCTTCTTTTGTCAATGCTCCTTTTGATGGAATATCTTTATTTGGCTCCAAGTAAAAGATACTCTGTCCAGGTGTGAAAAGGATGGAAAGACCCTGTCTGTCATATTTGTACATTTTTTGACTCCTCAAAGAACCTTTTCCAGGAATCAACGAGGTGGTCAAAAAATGTGGTTCAAGAAGTCTCAGGGTCCTTTTCAAGACACATGTGGAGGAGGTTCCCCCAGAGGCAGAGGAGGGAAGTCTAATTGACAAAGACGTCCCTGTTGCATAGGAGGCCTGCAGAACCAGGGTTACAGAGATTCGTTCTTTGACAACCCCTACCACGCTCCTGAAAGGAGGCCCAGTTGTCAACCTCTGGAGACAGTCGGGGAGCTCTTATTCCTGCACCAGAGAGCCTGGCCAGATATACCAAAAGAAACTTGGGTGCAGAGTATTATTTCCAGGGGCTGTATTGTATCCTTTTCCCTTTCTCCCCAATTCCCAGAAAAATCCTCGATGTTCCACCCAGGCAGAGGGAACAAGCAACAATTTAAATACAAAGGCTGCTAGAAAAAAAAGAGTAATTTAAGAGGTCCCACCAGACCAGATAAAATCCAGAACTTACTCAGGGTTCTTTTTGATGCCAAAGAAAACGGGATTGGAGACCAGTCCTGGATCTCTCCAAACTAAACAAGGCAGTTCGAAAGAACCAAGTTTCACATGATCATGGTTCAGTCCATTCTCCCCTTTTTGGGCAAGGACGACTGGATGTGCTCTGCAGACCTTCAGGACGTGTACTATCACATAAAGATGAACAGACAGTCCAGGAGGTACTTGCGCTTCCGACTGGGAGACAGCCATTATCACTTCAGAGTACTGCCCTTTGGACTCACCACAGCTCTCAGGGTGTTTACCAAATGCATGGCAGAAGTAGCAGCTCACCTGAGACTGCAAGGATTCTGAGTGCTTCCATATCTAGATGACTGGCTTATTACCGCTAGGACCAGGTATCAACCATATGTGCAAGAGACCAGATTCTCAAGACTTGCTGTTGTCTGGGCATAACCATAAACTACAACAAATCCCATCTGCAGCCGACTCAGACTTTAGAGTTTATAGGAGCTATTCTCAATACAAAGACAACCATTGCTTCTGTTCCATTACTGTGAGTTCAGACTATAAGACTTCAAAGCAAAAAAGATAATCTGCAGCAACTCATTTTCAGCCCAATTGGTTCTTCAGGCTCTGGGATCAAAGGCAGCAGCAATAACAGTGGTACCACTTGCCAGGTTTTATATGAGAATTCTTCAATGTATGTTAACTAATCAGTGGTCAATTCTTTAGCAGCCTGTGTTGTACAAGATAAGAATCAGTCACATCTTTAAGAGAGCTCTGAAATGGTGGATTCATTCAGACCAGGTTCTACAAGATTACCTGTTCATTCCCCCTCAACCCAAGGCCATAGTGACCACAGACGCTTCACAGCTGGGGGGGAAGCATTATATGGGGAAGACAGTCCAAGGCACATGGTCCCCTGAGGAGTCCAATTTGCATATAAATGTCTTACAAATGAGAATAGTGCTGTTAATGTTGTAGGCATTTCAGAATGCTCTCCCTTTGGGGACAATTGCAGTACAGTTGGACAACTTGTCAGTTGTCTGGTACATCTACAAACAGGGAGGAACCAAATCCTACCCATTTTGTTGAGAAACTCTCAGTGTGTGGCAGTGGGCAATCTCTTCCAACCTCTTTCTTTTAGCAATGCACATTACTGGGAAATCCAAAGTGATAGCAGACAAATTGAGCAGGTGCATTCTTCTACCTCACAAATGGTCCTTCAACACAAAGATTGCAAATACAATCTTCCAAAAATGGGGCCAGCCTTGCTGCAATCTATTGCATCCCCACTGAACAACAAATGCAGCAGCTACTTTGCCCTAATCCCCTGACAGGGGAAGTCCCCAAGGGACACTCTGCTTCATGATTGGCCTCATGGTCTCCTTTATGCATATCCTCTCACTCAGTTAATACCCAAATTTCTTCAGAAAGCTGCAAGGTTGAAGAGCATGGTCATCCTCATTGTCTCTTAGTGGCCTCGACAAATTTGGTTTCCCTTCCTTTGTCCTCACCTAATTCAACCACCTTGGTTTCTAGATCCAACTCCAGACCTCCTGTCTCACCTAACAGGTGTAATACATCCAGACATAGTGAATCTCAGGCTGACTGCCCGGTTCCTCCAGTTCCATTATAGCCAACCTATGCTCTCTTCTCCAGTCCATCATACTCTTTTGTCATCCCATAAACATTCCACCAGAAAAATGTACTCTAGCAAATGGAAGAAATGTGTTTCTTGAGCTCAAAATCGTAACACTGAACCTTTTTCAGCTCCCATTCATAATATCTTGGAGTTTCTAGTGCATCTTTTTGAAGAGAGAGCTAGTTCAGCTTCTGTTAGAGTACAATTTAGCAATTTCCAATTTTCACACTGGAATAGATGGTTCTTCTGTAGCATCTCATAAATTGAGCAAAGCCTTTTTAAAAGGCACTCTACTGTTAAGGCCACCTTTTAAAGATCCTACACCCCCTTGGGACCTTAACCTTACACAATCCCCTTTTGAACCCTCAGCTACATGTGAACTCAAATATCTTTGATGGAAGACAATTTTCTTAGTGGCCATTACCTTGTCCAGAAGAATTTCTGAGATCCAGTCATTGTGTTCGAAACTTCCATACTTCATTTTTCATAAAGACAGAGTTACCTTATGGACCAACCCAACCTTTCTTCCAAAGGTGGTGTCAGAATCCAATATAAATAAATCTGTTAATTTGCCAGTATTCTTTCCCATATTTTCTACTAAAGGAGAATATGTATTACATTTTATTGGATGTTCATAGACAGTTACTTTACTTAAATAGGACAAAAAAACGTTAGAAACTCTGATCAGTTGTTTGTTTCATATGTGGAGCCAACATTGGGTAAACTAGTCACCAGTTACTCTGTTTAAATGGATAAGAAATTGCATTCCTTTTGTGTATAACAAATTGGGCATTGCTCTTACAAAACCTGTTTGAGCGCACTCCACCAGATCCATGGCAACTTCCTCAGTTTTTCAGTCCAGAGCATCCATGGATGAAATTTGTGCAGCATCTACTTGTGCTACTCCCCATACCTTTATTACTCAGTCCAAATTAGATTTGGTCTCCAGAGGAAGGCCATCTTTTGGTGCTATGGTGCTCAGGAATATCCTTCCTTGAGTCTGCCCTGGAAATTAGGTAGGTGGGGGACTCTGTCCCAACAGTTGAGGACAGAATGAAAATTGACATCAGATAAAGAAGTTATATACTCACAGAAATTTTCTATTTGTGTTGTCCATTTTCATTCTTCCTCAACTCCCCTCCCATCAACCCTCATCCTTAAAGCTTTTGGAAGACTGAGTGCTTAGTATATGTCCTTATTTTTATATAAGCTCCAGATATAGCTTCTTCATAGTAATTTCCATATTTTACTTTCTACAAAGGCAGCAAAGAAGATCTGAGGTAATTCAGGTTGGTGCATTATGGGAAAGGGAAAAGCTCAAGAGTTATTGGTTGCCACGAGCTTTAGCAATAGCTGAGGCAGATCCAAGCCCAACAGTTAAGGAAGAATGAAATTGGACAACACAGATGAAACGTTATGGTGAGTACATAACTTCTTTTTAGAACACCCCAGGCATTGTGGTTTTAAATTTATCAATGTGATAGTGTTCAATCTCGCCGTTTGTTCTTACACATGGGTTCGGAGCCGATCCTCGGCTCCGTGTCGGCCACTTGCAAGCTCTGCATCGAGAAGAAGCTCGAGACAACCTAATACCCACAATCCCCCTCTGCCTTTACCTCAGATCTAGTTTGCCGCTGCTGCGTTCGCATCGCTGGGATCTAGCTCGAGCATCTTGAGATAAGATATAACTTTAATTTTGTTATATTTTAGAAAAATTTGTTCTAAAAGTACCTTTTGGTAGACATAGTGTATGTGTGTGTGTAGGTAGAATTTCTCGGTACCGTTAAGTTTATTTAACTGGTTAGAGTTTTTCGGTGCCTACCACCCCTTACTTAAATTTGACAACCGGACTGACATATACATCGGATTTGACTTTTTTCTATTGGATTTGTCTCTTATACTGGACTTGACTTTTCTCTTTCCTGTAAGATGTCTGAGAAAATTAAATCAGGCTTTAAACGTTGCCAGTGTGGCCAAAAAATGTCAGTTACTGACAACCATAGTTCCTGTGTCTACTGCCTTGGCCCTCTCCACTTACAAGAGGACTGTTCAATTTGTCACTCTTTTAGTGGGAGGGTCATGACAGATAGGCGCAGGAAACTCATGGACAGGGGGTTATTAAAACCTTCCTTTCAGGAGGCTCTGGATGCTTCAGACCAGGCATCCAAATCCTCGAAGGAATCGAAGACGGCGGAGCCCAAGTCATCGGCTCCGAGCTCTTCGACTAAAGTTAGATCACCGTTTCCACAGACTGTAGGGCCGAGTGTTCAACTGGTGTCAGTTCCTGAGCCTCGAGTCTTGGAACCGGTGATGGAGCTCCCTCCCTCGACTCTATTGAGGTCGGCTCCGTCTTCGGTTCCTTCGACCCGTTCTTCTTCTAAGCTCTCCGATGTCGATGTGGATCGTGTGGTGCAGAAGTTATTGGAGCATTCGCCCTATCCAAACTTATTTCAGTTTCCACCCAGTTGGTGTCGAAACTTGAAGGCCTCCCATTGTCTCCATCCATTCCTCCTCCGAGACCTGTCCAGTCTTTGGAGCCGGAAGAGGTTGATCTTCTGATTGTGGAGCCCTCGGGTCCAGAACCGTCCTTTTCTCGGTCTGTTCCTCTCACCTCGACTCCGTCGGACCCGGTACGAGTCTCGAGCCGACGATCTGTCCTTGGTTCCGGGGCCAAGAGTCGAACCGGCGTTTCGGTTCCGACTCTTCCCCTCGGGCCTCGGCGCGGATCGATTCGGCTCCGTCCTCGGGTCGATGCCTTGTGCCTGTTTCGATTCTTCCCATTTCTTCGGAACCGGGAGATTCTTCGACTCGGGACCCGGGGGCTTTCGATCTAATGAGGAAGGTGTTGTCTACCCAGACAACCACATCAGTAGAAGCAACCTCTCCTCCCCATAAAGGACCGTTATCCTCCTCTGCACCCACGGCCACATCCAAGCGTCGAGCACCGGTGTCTCAGCCACCCCTGGAGGGTGCCCCCTCTTCCTCGGAGGCTTCTTCGGATGCTCCCCACGAAGAAGTCCCTAGGAAAAGATTGTGTAAGAGGAGACACTTAGATTCTCCACAAGAATCCTTGACATCCGATACTGACTTAGATGAGTCAGAAGGGTCCCCTAAGTCACCTTCAGAAGATGTCTCTTTTTCTGACATATTGGAGATCCTGAAACAGAGAGGTGACTGGCAGTCCCTCCCCCCTTCTGAGGATGAGTCAGTCTTGCAGAAGGCATTCTCGCCCTTCCTCCTCCTGGGTCACTCCGCCCTTGATGAATTAATGGAACTTATTGCTCGAAGGCGTGGAGGCTCCTGACACAGTGGAACCAGTCCCAAGGAAACCCAATAAGTATATCACTGCACCCCAGGACAAGACTTACTTAACAAAAGGAGTTCCAGTGGCGCTATGGTGGTGGCAGCGGCCACGAAAAAGGAGATGTCGGAATCTTCCTCATCTGTTCATCCCCCTAATAAAGATTCTAGGACTATGGACAGGTATGGGAAGCGCATTTTTAGTTCAGCGGCTTTTTCCATGAGATCCCTGAACTATTTGACCCACTTTACGACTACAGAGGGATCTAGTCAAAGAGTTGGGAGATACCCTCCAGGGTACTACAGATGCTGCTGTCTCAGAGAAAGTGACAGCGCAACTTAATACCCTTACATCCATTGTGAACTCGTCCATGAGGCTGATCTCTTACGCAGCCGAAGGTTCGAGTAGGGCAGCAGCTTCAGCGATTGCTCTTCGCAGACAATCCTGGATGCGCTTATGTTCATTTGCGGAAGCCTTCAAGTCTTCCTTTACTAACGCCCCATTTGACGGTGCCACTCTTTTTTTGGCCCCAAAGTAAAGGAGACCCTTACCTGGTGTGAGCAGGAGGGAAAGACTCTGTCTGCTATCGGAGTCCGTTTTTCCACCCCAACCAGACCGTACCCCAAAGGGCAACGTGGTGGAAAAATGTGGTTTCAAAACCCCAAGGATCTTTCCCAGGCACACAGGGTGATGCCCTTTCTAGAGGCAGAGGAGGGGGCAGAGGTGGAAGACGCCGCCCTGGCGGCAGAGGGGGTCCGCAGAATCAAGGTGACAGGGATACACTCCCTGGTAAACCTTTCCAGCACTCCTGAGAGGAGGCCCGACTGTCCTGCTCTGGAGGCAGTCGGGGGTCGCTTAGCTTTATACCCTCAGGCCTGGCAAAACATAACTACAGACAAGTGGGTAAAAAGCGTGGTTACCAGAGGTTACAATATACCTTTTCTATCCCATCCCATTCCAAAGAAAAGACTCCCAGATGTACCGCCCCATCTGCGAGCCAGCAGCTATAGAAATTTCAAAGCTGCTAGAAAAAAGTCATCCAACCAGTCCCAGCGGACCAGAAAGGATTCGGGACTTACTCAAGGTTCTTTTTAGTTCCAAAGAAAACAGGGGACTGGAGGCCCATTCTGGACCTAAGCGACCTCAATACCTTCGTCAAGAAAGAAAAGTTCCGAATGGTCACGCTTCAATCGATCCTTCCATTCTTACAGAAGGACGACTGGATGTGCTCAATAGATCTGAAGGATGCATACTACCACATCAAAATGGCCAGGGCATCCAGAGATCATTTGTGCTTCCGGCTGGGTGCCAGTCACTTTCAGTTTCGAGCCCTGCCCTTTGGTCTGACCTCAGCCCCCAGGGTCTTCACCAAATGCATGGCAGTGGTAGCGTCTCACTTGAGACGCCAAGGATTCCAGGTGTTTCCGTATCTGGACGACTGGCTCCTTTCTGCCACCACCCAGCGTCAACTAGTACAGGCCAGAGACTATACTCTTCAACTGTGTATTCACCTAGGAATTTCCGTAAACTTCGGAAAATCCTTACTACAGCCATCACAAAGTATCTTATTCATAGGAGCGGAATTAAATACACATCAGTTAATTCTAAGATTTCCTCCAGAAAGGATACTTTCACTTCAGACTCACATACGTCTTCTTCTTTTGTCCAGGAAATCCCCAGCAAAACTGGTACTGAAGGTTTTGGGACTCATGTCAGCTTCTCTTATTGCAATACCCTTGGGAAGACTGCACATGAGAGTCCTACAATGGCTACTGTTTGCACAATGGTCGTTCCAACAACTACCTCTAACACACGAGATTCTTATAACGAACACATGCAAAACACACCTAAACTGGTGGCTTCAGACGTGCAACCTTTCCAAGGGAGACCATTTTGCTACCCCTACAGTTACGGTGACCACGGACGCTTCCCTGATAGGGTGGGGGGGCATCTTTCAGGGACAGACAGTCCAAGGCGAATGGACCAATTTAGAGTACAATCTGCACATCAGTGTTCTAGAGTTGAGGGCAGTGTTTCTAGCGTTGCAACACTTTGCTCCCCTTCTTCCTCTGGGAACTATTGCAGTTCAGACGGACAACATGTCGGTAGTCTGGTACATAAACAAGCAAGGGGGAACCAAGTCCTATCAGCTATGCAGAGAGGCCATGAGAATCTGGCAATGGGCGAAGTCCACGGGTCGCTTTCTGATAGCAACGCACATCCCGGGGTCATCCAACGTCATAGCCGACAGAGCAATTCTGTTACCGCACGAGTGGTCCCTAAAACAGTCAGTTGCGAAAAAGATTTTTCGCATGTGGGGCCAGCCTTCCTGCGATCTGTTTGCGTCTCCAATGAACGCCAAATGCAGGAGCTATTTTGCCCTATTACCCCCTCCAGGGGAAGTCCCCAGAGATGCACTGATTCACGATTGGCCCCAGGGACTCCTGTACGCATTTCCTCCCTTCCCCCTGATATCAAAGTTTCTCCAGAAAGCCAAAAACCTACACAGGACAATAATACTCATTGCCCCATTCTGGCCTCGTCAAATTTGGTTTCCCTTCCTCATGACACACTGCATTCGGGGACCCTGGATCCTGGACCCAGAGCCAGATCTATTGACTCACTCGTCAGGGGCTCCTCACCCCTCGCTCTTGTCCCTCCATCTAGCAGCTTGGCTGCTCCAATTCCCAACTTAGCCAGGTCTGATCTTCTTTCGCCTGCAGTTCAGAGTATATTAGTGGCTTCTCATAAAGCTTCCACTACTAAAACATATACTAGTAAATGGAAGCGCTTTGTATTCTGGGCGAATACACAGCAAGTGGACCCTGTTATAGCTCCTTTGAATAAAATATTAGAGTTTTTAACAGACTTGTTCCATCAGGGCGCTTCTCCTGCCACATTAAGAGTTCAATTGGCTGCCATTTCTAATTTCCATGTCGAAGAATGTGGGGCTCCTGTTATGGCCCACAGACTTTGTAAAGTCTTTTAAAGGGCTTTTCATATTAGACCACCAATTAGATCTCCTACGTCACCTTGGAGTCTAAACTTATTGTTATCTAAGTTAATGCTGCCCCTTTTTGAACCAGCCTCCTCTTGCCCGTTGAAATTTTTGTCATGGAAGACTCTCTTTTTGGTAGCCATTACATCCGCTAGGCGAGTATCTGAACTTCAAGCTCTCTCCATTAAGCACCCTTATTTGATCTTTCACTCTGACAGAGTTTCTCTTCGCACTAATTCATCCTTCCTTCCTAAAGTTTGTTCTATTAATAATATTAATCAGTCCATTGAATTACCCACTTTCTTCAAGAATCACTCCAATAAAATGGAGTATATGTTGCACAAATTAGATGTTCACAGACAGCTAAGGTTTTACTTGGATAGAACAAAAGATCACAGAAAAACTGATCAACTTTTTGTAGCCTTTGCTGATAACAGGAAAGGAGTAGCGGTTACCAAAAGAACTCTTTCTAAGTGGTTAACTGATTGTATCATCTATGTCTATGATTCTTCAAATCAAACTCTTTTGCACAAACCCAAAGGACATTCCACAAGGTCAGTGTCTACATCCCTGGCTCATGCAGCCCGCCTACCACTAGGCGCTATTTGTGCGGCTGCTACTTGGTCTAAGCCACATACATTCATTTCTCATTATAAGGTAGACAAGGTTTCTAGGGACAGGGCAACCTTTGGTTCCACTGTGCTCAAGAACGTCCTTCCGTGAGTTCCTCAGGAACAAGGAGCTAGGGACGCTACCCATGTGTAAGAACAAACGGCGAGATTGAACACTATCACATATAGAAGTTATGTCCTTACCGTAACGTTCCATGTGGAGTGTTCATCTCGCCTTTGTTCTTACATTCCCACCCTCCCGCCCTTAGGAAGAACGTTCAGTTTTGGTGCCTGGCCTGGGGCATTCTGCTTCTGCATTGCAGCTGTTGTGTATATAGTTGACATGTATATATATGTGTATATGTGTATATATATATATATATATATATATATATATATATATATAGACTCTTAGTTCTGTGCATATGTGATGTAAGCATGAGTGTGCTCTCTCTGACTACTGGTTTGCTTGCAAACTAGATCTGAGATAAAGGCAGAGGGGGATTGTGGGTATTAGGTTGTCTCGAGCTTCTTCTCGATGCAGAGCTTGCAAGCGGCCGACACGGAGCCGAGGATTGGCTCCGAACCCATGTGTAAGAACAAAGGCGAGATGAACACTCCACATGGAACGTTATGGTAAGGACATAACTTCTATTTCTGGACTGTGTGGAGATGGAGGAGCTTGAAGGGGATGTAGTGGTGTGTCAGAGAAAAAAGAATTATGCTGGCAGTTGAAATTAAATGCAGTGAGAAAAACAGGACTTAACTACTATTGCTCTAGTAATGTGTTGAATTTATGTAAGCTGTCACACAATCTGTAAATGTTTTTAGGGAGTTTTTTTGAGGAATATTTTTATGTACTAAAAATATACTAAATGAAAATGATGTGTAGGATGTATGCAAGTATATAAATGTGTGTGTGTGTGTGTATGTATATATATATATATATATATATATATATATAGTTACTTTAACCTCAATTCTGCTTTGATTAGATTTATTGCATCACACCTGAGATTTAAGTGGTAAATTCAAAACACACATTTTTTCGTGCTTCTGTTACCATGTAGTATTGGTATAATTCCCCAGTCACCATACTGGTGGATGTTCATGCACACTTATGCACACACCTGCACACTTTTATACATTACTAGTTTACTTCATCCACTGTTTTCTGTATTTTTGTGTGGGTTTTCTTCTAGTTTTCATTGTATAAGCATGTTTTTGGGTCTGTAAACATGAAAACTGTCATGACTTTTTTTTGCAAAGCACTGACATTTTTTTTGAGCTGTTAATATCTTAGTTTTTTATGTACACTAGTACACATGGATGGAGATTTACTAGATATTATTAGAGATATGTATTTTTATAGTTATAGTTTTAGTTTGATTATATTTATGGTTAGATAACTGTGTGCTTTTTCTTGATTTTAATTCTTATCACAGACCTGATGAAGGCTTTTTTGCCTTAGTTAGCCGAAAGCGATTTTAGTTAACAGTCCATTTATGTATATCCTTTTATGTATACGTTATGCTTTTCTTAATACCTGATCTTCTAATATGGGTTGCATATAGATAGGTAGGTCCTTAACTAGGATTTAGTTTGATCTAATCAGTAGTGTGTGTGTGTGCGTGTGTGTGTGTGTGTGTGTGTGTGTGTGTGTGTGTGTGTGTGTGTGGGGGGGGTTAGTACTTGCTGTTCAAAAATGCCCTTTTACGTCTCTTTTTATATTGTTTGTCATGAATAGGCTGGTTTAAAATTAAACAATATGTATGTTTTCCACACCTACTTCTAAGTATATAAAAGTTGATATGTTTGATATTGTTAAAATATTTCAGATTTTTTGTTACTGAGGATTGCTTGTACGTGACAAATAAAAGCTTTTTGCTTTGGAACACTGCCTGGGTTTCATGATTTTTGGAAATTATTGTGACTCAGCTCATCAGCAAAGTTTTAAGACCACTAGTTTCTCTGTTTTTTTTATGTTTCTCTCAACACTTGTTGAGAGGAGGTTGGAACTAGACAGATTCCTGTGCTTGTTCATTTTTTTATTTTTGATGTAAATTGAGACACCTCCACATTTTGTCCCTGTGCAGTAACTGGTCTAAATGTCCTGAAGACATTATAGCCCTGCACTTCCGGGATACTCTCTATGGCTTTGTCTTGTTTCAGATATAGCTGCCGGTAAAGACTGCTGACTATAGTAATCTGATTGTATATCTTTAAACGTCAAGTGAAAGTAAAAATAGCTGTGATTGCTTTCTTATTTCAGAGCAACAGAAGCTGCTACTTTCTGCTGTCACTTAAAAATAATATTACCTGATGATCAAATTACCATGCAGTTTTAAATTGTTAGATCACAGCAGTTGTATGTTAAGTTGAAGATTTCGGAAGGTTTACTTAAAAACCTGTTGACAAAGAAAGGCATGTGTAGCTGCTCAAGTATGTATTTGTTTTACAGATGTTAAGCTTTGGTATGTCTTCCCTATGTCTACAAAGGTTTTCATTGCTTTGGCAATTGAACTGGCAATTCTTAGCATTGCCCATAGTTATATGCCTGGTGTGAGTGAATACTTATGTGCATCCTGTGATTGGCTGGTGCCTTGTCAAGTATTAGTTTTTCTGCCTTACAACCGCCCAGTACCAGAACGGGCTCCAGCTTCCCTGCAGCCAAATGAAAGAATGAATTGATATTGTGTTTCTTTTTATTTATTTTATTTATGTATTTTATTTTTACATTTCGTGACTGGGGAAGTCTGCCTGGGTACAAAGTTCCCTTTTCAGCAGAGGCATTGAGAGAGAAGCTGTAGTACATGAAGTACAATCAAAATCTTTTAATATCAACACACTGTCAAGCAGAAAACAATTATAATAAAATTTTCCTTCTTCTTCTTTCTTCTTCTTTTGGCTTTTCCTGGTTAGGGGTCGCCACAGCGGATCACCTGTCCGCTCATGATTGGCAGTGGAGTTTTATGGTGTCGAGTTGCCATCCTGGCGCCCAACCTTCCACAGAAGGCACACACACGCACGCACTCACACCTAGGGCCAATTTAGAGTGTCCAATCCACCTACAGCATGTCTTTGGGATGTGGGAGGCAGGAGGACATGCAGACTCCACACAGAAGGCACCCCAGCCGAGAATCAAACCGGAGAACCTCTTGCTGTGAGGTGGCAACGCTAACGGCTGCACCACTGCGGCTGCCCAATTATAATAAAATTTTACAGTGTCAAAATAGATAAGATACTAACTGTACATACTGTAGAATGGCATTTTTATACTAATAATACTTTGTACAGATTCTTCTTTCGGCTTTTTCCCGGTTAGCAGTCACCACAGCGGATCACCTGTCTGCTCATGAATGGCAGTAGAGTTTTTTTTTACTGTGTCTAGTTGCACACGCACGCAGTCACACCTAGGGCCAATTTAGAGTGCCCAGTCCACCTACAGCATATCTTTGGGATGTGGGAGGAAACCAGAACACCCGGAAGAAACCCACACTACCACAGGGAGGACATGCAGACTCTGCACAGAAGGCACCCCAGCTGAGGATCGAACCAGAGAGCCTCTTGCTGTGAGGTTAATAATACTTTGTACAGATACAGTTAAATAATTAATTATGCAGTGGGATAAATGTTGCAGTACACAGTACGGAGTTATTTACAAAGGGTGAGTAGCAAAAGGATGATTTAATTTTGAGATATAAATGAAAAGAGTGGTAAAAGAGTTAAGAGAGGCATAGGTGGTGGGGTAGGTGAAGACAGAGTTAATGTTGGTAACAGTGTAGAGGAGAACAGAGGTATAGAGGAGGAAGAAAACAGAGATGTTATATTTATCATGGAGATGTCCTGTTTTTTATGCTCTGCTTATGCCTATACCCTCAAAAGTGGGTTGTTACTAAAGATAATTAGTTTGAATTGACCTTAATGGGGGTTATGACTGATAAAGACTTTCTCTGTGTGTATTTGAACTGGACAAGAGCTTTGCAGACCCCCCCCCCCCGACAAACCATGTCATTTCCTAACTAGTAAGGTCAGATCACAAAGCTGTCTCCTTTTTAAGCAAAAATCAACTTGGAAAATCCAACTAAACTAGCAACAGTTAGGAACTGTTCTAAGGTAAATTACATCCTATTAAGGGATAGTTTGTTCAAATGCAGGAATCACCCTAACCACGAGACCATAGCTACCTATGCGGAATTATTCACAGAGTCCCTGTACAAACACGTGAATGACTGCATAGAAGATGCTATACCTACCAGAAGTAAACCAAAAACAAAACCTACTGATAGCATCCTCACCTAAATAGGATATATAATAAAAGAAAAAAAAAACTCTTGGCAAAAACCAGGAAGAGCAACTCTGTATAAGACGAGTACTTTCTTGAACAATTAGCAAGAAACTAAGAGGTTTAGTTAAGTTCAAGGCCATCTAGAAAGTCAGGATAGTCTTGCAGGCTAAGGACAATCACAAGGCCTTCTTCAGCTATGTCCAGAACCTTAAACGTGACATAGAGCAGTGTGCTGAACTGGTGGTGAACGATACTACCTTCACCGATCAGGGGACATAGCAAATCTACTTAAACATCACCTTCCAATCCCTTTGCAGCTCCTCCAGGTGAAATCCCCTCCAGCATACTTCTCCCAACTATTATCAGGGACAGGGTGCTGGCAGCACTCACTAAATCCAAGAACATCACCTCTATGGATCCCAACAACATACCTGGTTGCCTGCCGAACAATATAAAGCATGACCCATCAGGACCACTTTAGGCACTGTTTAAGTACAGCCTTGAAACAGGTTACATTCCTAGTGAATGGAGGACAGCAACAGTCATTCCCCTCCACAAGGATGGCCCATCAACCATCCCAGGGAACTACAGACCCCTCAGTCTAACCATCCCAGGGAACTACAGACCCATCAGTCTAACAAACCTAAAATGCAAAGTCATTGAACAAATTATCATGAAGATGATAAACAATGTCATTGGCAAATTACAGACTCTGGACACATCCCAATTTGGCTTTGTTAAGAGAAGGTTATGCCTACTTAACCTGGTAAATTTCTTTGAAAGGGTCATTGAGGCAATGAACGAGGGTAAAACAGTGCATATTGCATGTCTTGACATGGCCAAGGTATTCAGTACAGTACCTCACTCGAGCATTGTTGACAAGCTGTTTGAACTAGGCATACATTTCTACATAACTCGCTGTATTTATGGATGTCTCACAGACAGGACCCAAGAAGGAAGTAAGTAAGGATCGATGAGACCACCTCTACTGAGAGTCTGGTCACCAGTGTAGTACCCCAGGGCTCTGTACTGGGCCTGCTCCTGTTTGGCATTTACCTCTGAGAAGTCAAAGCTAATGTTCAAAGCCTCTGCCTCGCCAAATTCGCAGATGACTGCAAGTTGGGAAGTAGTATAGATTCTCCCAGGACACTAACATCTTGCAAGAGGATTTAACAGACAGACAACTGGTGCCAAACCCATGGCCTAAAACTCAATGCCAAAAAAGTCATTATAATGCCCTTTGGGGAACTGTCAGTCCAAGTTAATTATTCCATCAATAAAATGTCCCTGAGAGTCTATCCAGTAGTAAGGGATCTGGAAACATGTGTAGATAGCAGTCTGGCATTTGACCAACATGTAACTAAGGTAATAAGAAAATTACTCCCTATCACCCAGCTTATAGGTAAGGGTATGACATCAAGGTCCAAGGAAGATGAATTCATAGTACTACTCTACTTGGTCATTATCAGGCTTATTGAGTATAATGCCCCGTGTGGCATGTACCTAACCAGAGACTTGCAACATTTGGAACATCCACATGACTTCTCACCAGGAGAATTCAGGACATGAATACCCTGTCCTACACTGGTTGTCTAAAGGCTCTGTCTCTTGTTCTGTATACAGTTTCATACAGGCCACTGAGAGAGGATCTTTGCCTGACTTACAGTGCTTCCTCAGACACAACCCTGTATCTGTTGCACATGTGCAGAACAAACAGCGCTAGAAACACTAAATTCAGGGATCTGAACTTTCCTTGTGACATAAACAGAATGTGCTGGAGAGACAAATATTTCCCCCAAAGGATCCCTGTACTATGGAATGGGCTGTCCATCCATGTAAAACAGAGTTCATCCCTGAAACAAAACTGTTACAGTCAGATGGAAGATTGTAAATTTACCCACCCACACCCTAGGTTTGGCCTCCATGTCCCTTATGGGTAGAGGCCATCAGTAAGAAATGTATTATCCTAACTGACACCCCACATACAAATCCCTTAGATGCCTCACTACTAAAATGCCCCCTTCTGTATAGACGCCCATGATATTCAGAATCCATATGGGTTTGGGATGCGTGGGTAGGCTTGTAAGGGCCCTAGTGGTCATTAGCTTAGTAACAACTTATGAACCTGTGAACCTAGATTTATAAGATTTTGTAAAATGTTTTTTTTTTTTAACAATGCCTTTTTCCAGTCGTCTCAGTGTAACAGTGCTCTCCTTTTTCAGTTTAGATGCACAGCATTAGACTGGGTCAGAAAGATGCAGCTGTTAATAACAGGTAAACAGACTTTAGTAGTCCATCTTTTGAAATTAGTCTGGTCCATTTTCCTGAGACTCCTAAATATTATTGTGGGTCTCAGTTTCTAGCTTGTCTGGCATCCGGGTCTGGATGATAAATCACAGTATTGTTTACTGGAGTTAACCCATATCCTTGGTAAAATGGTTAAAATGTTGGTCCTTTTATTGTCTTTTAATGCTACTTTAATGAGAACTAGGTCTTTATTTCTTGTATATCATCACCTTCTGATGCACTGATCAGTTTATTGCATGAGATATGAAATCACTAATGTTTGCTCAAGGACTGGCTTCAGTTTGCAGATTTAATAGGCTGTTCTCAAAAGACAGGGCAACATCCTTGTTCAAGCTAGACTAGTGGAGAAATGCTCAAAACATGCAGTATATCAAGATTTTTTTAGATCAGTGTGTGTGTGTGTGTGTGTGTGTGTGTGTGTGTGTGTGTGTGTGTGTGTGTGTGTGTGTGTGTGTGTGTGTGTGTGTGTGTGTGTGTGTGTGTGTACCTTTAAGAAGCTATCCAAGGGCTTGCACAACTGTATAAATACTGAGCACATGCAACTCTGACTGCAATTTTGTAGTAAGCCATTGAGATGTAAGCATGTATGTATGTAAAGTTTGTCTGTTAACTAGTTCCCTTGTATTTTTATGATGCTGTTATCCATCCTGATGTATTTCTTTGTCTTAAAGCATCTAAACGGAATACCATGCCTGCTTGTCATCTAAGTTAGAAAAGGACGAGCGACATGGTGTCAGAAGCGGGATGTATAAATTGTATGAAGTTAGAGGAGGCATGGCTAAAATGGCTTACGGCACTTGCTTAGGGCTGATGGAATATAGAGGAGTGAGTCATCCCTAAAATGATCATACTTTGCAAAACAAGTTAGAAACGAATTTCAGATATTAAAACTTGCTCAGCACTATTTCTTATTTGTAAAATATGAAACGAGGCATACAGAACATTCTAAACAATATTCACATAAACCAATATGTACGATATTGATAATTATATTCAAATTATTACAGAAAATATTTGAAATAAAGTTCGAATTGCATAAAACAAATAAAATAAGGGGAAACAACCTAATTTTTGCAAAGCATATATTTTTCATATTAAGCAAAGAAACTCAAGTTATCGGAAGTGTATAAAGTGTTAGTATGTTTGTGCAGTGTTACAGTAAAGCTACTTTGCAAAGTACAGCCATTACAAGGTGTATTTCACAGAATACAGCCATTACAGAGCATATTCTGCAAAGTAAAGTATTTTGAATAGTTTATTGTGCATTTGAATGTTATTGCAAGCTCGCAGAACTGTTTGTTCATACATAATTACAAGGGCCATATTTTGAGTGTGTTTGTCTATACTTTGTAGGCATGGTAGATGGATTTCTAAAACTTAATGCACTTGTGTTTGACAGTAATATTGCTGAGAACTGGAGAGTGTTGGAGCAAGAGTACATTTTCATACAGGCTGCATTTTCTGATAAAGATGCCCATACAAAGGCATTTATTCTGCTTAATTTAGCTGCGTCAGAAGCTATTGAAAGGGAACATTCATTGGTGTATGCACCTGCTATATCTATACAGGAGAAGGAGAAAACTGTCATATTGTACAGGCTGAGTCAAGGGAGGGCCCAGAGTGCTTAAAATGTAAATTTAGAGAAATGTGCAACCCCCAGACAAATGGTACAATGGAAAGGCACTTATTTTACCCAAGGGATCAAAAGCATAGTGAAACTTTTGCAGCATATATAACTGACCTGAGAAGTAATGCTAAAATGTGCAGATTTGGTGACTTAAGGGATGAGTTGATAGAGGACAGACTTGTGTGTGTTATAATAGATGATGCTGTGAGAAAGATTTTGCTTCTTGACAGTGATTTATATTTGAATAAAGCCATTCAGTTTTGCCAGATATATGAGCTCACAGAACAGTTCTAGAAGGCACAGTGATAAAGCTCATGTTAATAGCAGGCAGCACGTAGTTTAAAGCAGCAAGTGTAGCCCCTGTAGCCCTCCCTGGTAAACCCCAGAACTTTCTAGCAAATTCCAGAGTTTGCACAGTCTCAGTGAAGCATAAGAGTGAGTTAGCAAACTCAGAGCATGGTTCCCAACCTAGTTTCATTGCCAACTGTCGTAATTGTGGTGAAAGCTATGAATCTAATAGGGAAAATGTTTAGCTTTTGGTCAACAATGCCACAAATGCAGTAAATGGAATCATTTCTAAAGGGTTTGTGAATCCAAAGGCCCACACTCTTTTATTAAAAGGGAACATTTTAAGAAACGAATTGATCAGTTAGACAGTTGCAACCCTACTCTTTATGTTCATGGTATGTCTTTTCTTCATGAAACAGTCAATCCGACTCGGCAATCTACTAAAGTTCGAGAGCTATTTACTGGCTCGAGGCCCTCCCTATATCCCACAATGCTAGGCATCAGATCCCCAGATCTCGTTTGCCGCTTCAGCTACGAGGTTGCAAATTTACTTGGCTCCAGGTCGTATTAATCTTTTCTTCTAATATTAAGTATAAAAGTTAACTTTAGTTTTTTTTCTACAACCTTATCTTATATATATAGCTTTCCGGTTAGTTAATTCACTTTTACTCCCTAATATTCCCTCTCAGAAACTCGTTTTTAGTTAGAGAGTTTCTTCCCTTCTCCCCTTTTTTTCTTAGTGGCTAATCTCCCCTCCCTTTCCTTGTGTTAATAGGGTAGTGTTTAGCTCTTCTACTTTACTACAGTTTGTAGGCTTGTAGTTTTTGTATATATACATATATATATATTTGGCATTAGTATATAGCTGTGTAGTTATTAATATTGTTAGTTAACTAGTGTGAGTGTGTGTGTTTTTTTTTCTGTGTGTTTAAGCACTAGTGACTTTTCTTCTTTGGTATCCACTATGTTTAAGGATACCAAAGTCTCAGGTTTTAAGAAGTGTGACTCGTGCTGTCAGAAGATGTCTGTGACAGACGGTCACACTTCTTGCGTTTATTGCTTGGGTCCACTACTCCTGCTCGGTCTGTCATGCCTTCAGCCCGAGAGTCCTGCAGGAGCGTAGGAACAAGCTCATCCTGAGAGGTTTACTTAAGCCAGAAGGATCCCCGACCAAGCTTTCGTCAGGTAAATCCTCTAAGCCCTCCAAGCCGTCAGCTCCCTGTTCGGAGCCGTCGCCTGGTGGAGCGACTGCCTCCTCTTCGGCTCCGGCTGGTGCCGACACCTCTGGACCTCAGTCGGCTCCGACCTTAGTGTCGGAACCATCTTCGAGCTGAAAACTTTCTAGGTCCCCTTCCCTAGAATCGGTTCGTTCGGCTCCAAGGTCACCATTGCTCCAATCTGAAAAAAGCTATAGGTCCCACTCATCTCAGTCTTCCAGGCTATCCGATCATGACTTAGAGAGGGTGGTCAGTAGACTCCTTAAATCGCAGGCCCTGGCCAACATTTTAACCAGCCCATCTCAACAGACTGTGGCTGTCCCGATATCTTCTGCACTTCCTCCTCCGACTCCCTCCTTGTGTTCGGAGCCGGAGTTGGTTGGGGCTCGAATCTTGGTAACGTTGGAACCAATGCCAAACCTTTCAGCTCCTTCTTCAGCTCTGATCTCTTCTTTGGTTCCGTCCTTGGAGGGATCTGGGCGCCGAGACACCCTCATTGGCTCCGAGGGGGCGAGTGGCATCGGACCCTTGTCCGACCCCGTTCTCCCTCTCGGAGCCTCGGTGCAGGTGAGCTCGGCCCCGACATCGGCCTCGGAGCCGTCCCTCTCGGTGCCGTCAGGGGTTCTCCTCTCTTCGTAGCGCGGACCTTCTGCTCTGCCTGACAGGGGCGCCTTTGAGGTCATGAGGAGTGTGCTGACTCCTGAGTCGGCCCCTCGATCAGCCCCTTCGGCTCCTCCCCCCATGGTGCCTGAATCAGTCTCTGTCCATCCTCCTGACCCCAAGCATGGAGAGCAAACGCTCCAGGTCACCCCATTGGACATATCTTCCTCTTCCGAGGCCTCCCCCGATCCTTCGGAGGAGCCCCCACAGAAGAGAAAATGTAAGAGGAAACATGTCGACTCCCCCGAGTCAGTCACGTCTGATACTGACTTGGAGGATTCGGAAGGGTCCCCAGGATCCCCCCTCTGAGGATGTCTCCTTTTCAGACATCCTAGAGATCCTTAAGCAGAGGGGGAACTGGACTGCCCTTAACCCTTCGGATGATGAGTCTGTCTACCTGGACGTGTTTGGTTCTCGCCCTTCCACCTCCTGGGTGTCTCCACCTTTCGACCCGCTAATGGAAGTAGTGGCTCGAAAGGCATGGTTAGCCCTGGACACAGTGGAACCAACTCCCCGTAGGCCCACTAAATTTATTACAGCCCCACCCAACAAGCAATTCTTGACAAAGGGTGTCCCTGTAGATGCCATGGTGGTTGCAGCACCCACAAAGTAGGAGCTGGCTGACCCTTCGGCGCCTGTCCATCCACCTAATAAAGAATCTAGGACAATGGACAGGTACGGGAAGCAGATGTTTTCCTCAGCGACTTTTTCTATGCGGTCGCTGAATTATCTGTGCCATTTCATCCGTCTCCAAAGGAATCTTCTCAAGGAACTGGGTGATACCTTCAGGATCCATCAATAAGATTAACTCCCAGCTGGCTCCAAGTGGCTCATTTCTTATGCAGCCGATGGGGCTTAGTAGGGCAGCAGGTACAGGGCGGGCTTTGAGAAGAAGATACCCTTACCAGGTGTGAGCAGGAAGGCAAGACTCTCTCTGCCTTGGGAGTCCGTTTCACCACTCCCTCTAGACCATACCCCAAGAGTCAGAAGAGGGGAAAAATGTGGTTTCGGAAACCCCAGGGAGTCGTGCCTGACACAAGTGGCGAGTTTCCTTCCAGGGGCAGGGGAGGGAACAATAATAGATGCCGCCCGAGGGGCAGAGGGGGCCCGCAAAATCAGGGTAGCAGAGAATCTTTCTCTGACAAACCCTTTCAGCACCCCTGAGGGGCTGCCCAACTGTCCGCCTTCGGAAGCAGTCGGGGGAAGATTGTCGCTGTACCCAGAAACCTGGCAACTCCTCACACAGGACAAATGTGTTCGGTCTATCATATCCGAGGGTTACAAGATCCCCTTTGTCCACACCCCGGTACAAACAACCAAGTCCCTTCCAGATGTTCCACCCGGTCTAAGGGAACAAGCAGTGCTAGAAATTTCAAAACTGCTAGAAAAACGGGCCATCCAGCCAGTCCCAGCAGACCAGCAAGGATCCGGAATTTACTCCAAGTTCTTTTTGGTGCCAAAAAGGACAGGGGACTGGAGACCCATTTTGGATCTCAGCAGGCTAAACAAGTCTGTTCAAAGAACAAAGTTCCAGATGGTCACGCTTCAGTCCATTCTACCCTTTTTGGGTCAGGACAATTGGATGTGCTCCATAGACCTTCAGGATGCGTACTACCATATCAAAATGAACAGGTGCTCCAGAAGGTTTCTCCGCTTCCGGCTAGGAGCCAGTGACTATCAGTTCAGAGCCCTGCCCTTTGGTCTCACCACAGCCCCCTGGGTGTTCACCAAATGTATGGCAGTGATTATGGCTCACCTGAGATGGCGAGGATTCCAGGTGTTTCCATATCTCGATGACTGGCTCCTCACTGCTTCCACCAGGTATCAACTACTACGAGCCAGGGATTATACCATCCAAACTTGCTCCGAGCTAGGTATATCAATAAATTTCGAAAAGTCTGCATTGTCGCCTTGTCTGTCTATAGTCTTTATAGGCGCAAGCTTAAATACAAAAGACCTCTCTGCAAGACTTCCTCTCAACAGACTTTGGTCTCATGGCAGCAGCAATCACATTACTTTCCCTGGCTCGTTTTCACATGTGGATTCTTCAGTGGATGCTTTTTACCCAATGGTCTTTTCAACAACTTCCGATGTCTCACAACATAATAATCACTCAATCATGCAAAGACCACCCGGCTTGGTGGATAGTCTGCCCTCTAGTACTTCAGGGCAGACCGTTTGTTCTTCCTCCTCCTGTTGCCACAGTGACCACGGATGCCTCCCTCATCAGGTGGGGGGGGGGCATTTTCAGGGCAGGACTGTCCAGGGCACTTGGCAACCTCTAGAGTACCACTTGCACATAAACGTCTTGGAGATGAGAGCGGTGCTTTTAGCGTTGCAAGCTCTTCAGGACTCTCTACCCACCGGGACTATTGCAATTCAAACAGACAATATGTCTGTAGTGTGGTACATCAACAAGCAGGGCGGAACCAAGTCCTATCCCTTATGTGGAGAAGCACTCAGACACTGGCAGTGGGCGATCTCCTCTCAACGGTTTCTGATAGCAACGCACATCCCCGGGAAGTCCAACGTCATAGTGGACAGGCTAAGCAGAGCTATTCTCATGCCTCACGAGTGGTCTCTCAATCAGTCAGTAGCGGACAAAATCTTCCGCAGATGGGGTCAACCTTGCTGCAACCTTTTTGCAACTCCTCTCAACAGCAAGTGAAACGACTTCTTCACTCTCTTCCCCCTTCCCGGGCACTCCCCCAGAGATGCTCTAGTTCACGATTGGCCCCGGGGTCTTCTGTATGCATTCCCGCCTTTTCCCCTTATTCCCAAGCTAATTCAGAAAGCAACCGCATTGAGATCCAGGATGATCCTCATTGCCCCTTACTGGCCTCGACAAATTTGGTTCCCATTCCTACATTGTCACCTGCTGGAGCAGCCGTGGAATCTGGACCCAGTGCCAGACCTCTTGGTCCATCAGTCGGGTGGGCTGCACCAATCCCTTCAGTCTCTCAACCTCACAGCTTGGTTGCTCCACTTCCAACCTTAGCCAGGCTTCCGCTAATTTCTCAGCCGGTGCGTGAAATCATACTTTCTTCGCACAAATCTGCCACCAGGAAGACTTATGCTAGTAAGTGGAAACGTTTCTCTTTCTGGGCAGAGGCTAGGAATATTGACCCCTTTACAGCCCCTGTCCATCATGTTTTAGATTTTTTAGCAGAGCTCTTTCAAGCTGGTTCCTCCTCTGCCACCATTAGGGTCCAATTAGCTGCTATTGCAAATTTCCATGCTGGCCTGTCAGAAACCAGCATCATGTCCCACAAACTTTGCAAGGCCTTTCTCAAAGGAACTTTGTTGCTTAGGCCCCCAGTCAGAGATCCCCCGCCTCCATGGTACTTGAACTTGATATTGGTTTCCTTGATTCTCTCCCCCCCTTTTGAACCCGTGGCTTCCTGTTCCTTAAAATTGCTCTCCTGGAAGACTCTCTTTTTGGTAGCCATCACATCAGCTAGGAGAGTTTCGGAACTTCAAGCCCTCTGTATTCGTCCTCCTTATCTTGTGTTTCATAAGGACAGAGTTTCACTTAGGCCTAATCCTTCGTTTCTACCCAAGTTACCTTCTGAAACAAATCTGAATCAGACTATTGATCTGCCTGTCTTTATTCCTAACTATTCGAACAAAGCTGAACAAAATTTAGATGTTTAGATGTTCATAGGCAATTACGTTTCTACTTGGACAGGACTGAGCAAATAAGAATATCGGACCAACTCTTCTTATCCTATGCTGAGGGCAAGCAAGGACTGCCAGTTTCCAAAGTAACCTTATCCAGGTGGTTGTCCTCTATTATTACCTTGATTTATCAGCTCAGACATAAAGAACTCCCTGCTAAACCTAAAGGTCATTCCACCAGAGCTTTTGCTACGTCGGTAGCTTTTCAAGCAAGACTACCAATGGAATCTATTTGTGCTGCAGCCACTTGGGCCACTCCTCATACTTTCATTTCGCATTATAAGTTGGATGTGACCTCTAGGAATAGAGCTGAGTTTGGTTCCACTGTGCTCAAGAGTCTGTTCCGATGAGCCACCCAGGACTAAGGTGCTAGGGATGCTGTCCCATCCAGCAAGAATGAAGGCGAGATAGACAACTTAACATTAAGAAGTTATGTACCTACCATAACGTTCCATGTTAGTTGTCTTCTTCTTGCCTTCTTTCTTGCGTCCCACCCTCCTTCCCCCTAGCCTGGACAGACCGAGAAGAGTCCCCTTTTGAGGCCTTCTTCCACTGGACAACTCTGATGTACATTGTGCCCTCCTCTGTCCTTGTACTATAGTTTTTCCTTGTGGTTGGACAGGTGTCCTTGAATCTTTCCTTGGTGTTAGCTCTGCCAAACGAGATCTGGGGATCTGACGCCTAGCATTGTGGGATATAGGGAGGGCCTCGAGCCAGTAAATAGCTGTCGAGCTTTAGTAGATTGCCGAGTCGGAGCCAAGGATCGGCTCCGAACCCATCCAGCAAGAAAGAAGGCGAGAAGAAGACAACTAACATGGAACATTATGGTAAGTACATAACTTCTTATTTTGTACTATTCAGATAAATGGCAAACCCAGAGAGCTCGAGGTTGACACAGGTTCCACGTGCAATGTTATTTATGTTAGCAGAAACATTTGTTAGAGTGTGTAATGATGAAAGGCTTGATTTGGCAAGGTGTACGAAGCTTGTTGCTCATGGAAGTGAAGAAATTCAGACCGAAGGCTCATTAGTGCTTTCATGTTACTCTGCTGGAAGAAGCTACAACTTATTATTTTATGTGGTCAAAAGGTACATCCAGTCATTATTAAGATGCAGAGACAGTTTGAAAATGGGATTGCTTTCATTTATTAAGGTAGTCCACCAAGTTAGCTTAAAAGAACATTACTCTAATTTCACCCATTTTTTCTACCTTTGCTGATCTTTTTGAAGACAAACTAGACAAACTCCATGAAGTTAAACCCAGGGGTCAGTCCACTTATCAGGCCAGCATGAAAAGTTCCAGTAGCTATGCAGCACAGAGTCAAAGCTGAGTTATATAAAATGGTGTGACAAGGTGTGATTTGTCCAGCTGAAACTCCAATTGAATGGGTATCTTCCATGGTGGTAGCTCATAAGAAAAGTTCAGGTGACATCAGAATATGTATTGATCCACAAGATTTGAAAAAAGCGCTAAAAAGACCTTATCATCCTGTGCGTACATTCGAAGAAGTTACAGCCTTGATGCCAAATGCCACTGTTTTTTTCTGTCTTAGATGCAAAGAGTTCATTCTGGCAAATTCAGCTTGACAAAAAAAATCTTCATTGCTCACTACTTTCAGTACTTCGTTTGGGAGGTACAAATTTTTGAGAATGCCATTTGGGATAAATTCTGCAAGTGAGGTCTTTCAACGTGCAACAGAGCAACTTTTTTCTGGGTATCCTTGTGCTGTCATTGTAGATGACATACTAGTAGGAGGTAATGGTGAAGATGAACATGACAGAAAACTCAGAAAAGTTCTAGAAAGGGCACATCAAGTGAATCTAAAGCTCAACCCACACAAATGCAAGTTCAGACTACAAGAAGTTACTTATGTTGGTTTTTTATTTACCAGTACAGGCCTACTACCAGACCGTTCAAAGCAAACAGACATTCTCGTGATGCCAGCTCCAGACAATGTTTAAGCCCTGCAAAATTTTCTTGGCATGGTCAACCACCTAGGCAAGTTTATTCTAGACATGAGCCAACTTTCAGCCCGTCTTAGAGAGCTAACACATAAAGCTGTAGCATGGTCTTGGTTAGAGCAACACCAAAGAGCATTTGATGTCCTGAAACAGAATTGCTGGTCCACCAACTCTCAGATACTATGATGTTCACACTTTCCTGTGATGCTTTGAAATTTGGTGTATGGTGCAGTCATTCTACAAAAGGATTAATCTGTTGCCTACGCATCGAGAACTCGTACCCAAAACTGAGATGCAGTATGCCCAGATTGAGAAAGAGCTTTTGGCAATTGTGTTTGCATGTTTGAAGTTCCGTGATTATGTTTATGGTAGACCTATCCAGATTGAAACAGACCACCAACCTTTAGTCACTATCTTGAGAAAACCTATACATTCAGCTCCAGCCTGACTGCAGTGTATGATGCTGAGATTGCAAAAGTATAATTTCAGTCTTGTCTACAAGAAAGGCAAACTTCTGTATCTTGGTGATACATTATCCAGATCGCCGAGAAGCACCACAGAACAGCATGAGAATGAGAACCTTGATTTTGAAGTCATGGAAGTGAGACATTTTTCTTCACACATCTTGGCTGAGCTGAGAGATCACATAGCCACAGATACAGTTTTACAAAGGCTCAATCACTTTATCAATCAAGGATGGCCGTCAAAGCAATCTAGTTTAGCCCAAGACATGCAGCCTTATTTTCCATACAGAGATGACATTTTGTCTGACAAAGGTTAATGATAGGTCCAAAAGTAATTGTTTCAATGTCCTTGCAACAAGAGTACACTACTATCTCACATCGTGGTCACCCAGGAACCAACTCTACCAAAAGGAGGAGGAGAGGACTAGTATTTTGGCCTTTTATGTCACAAGACATTGAGAGAGCACTTTTATCTTGTTCCGTGTATAATAGTACTAAGCCACATCAACAGAATGAACCACTTCAGTTTAACCAGATTCCGGAACTACCTTGGTGAACGGTCAACAGTGTTCACCAACATCTATGAGTGGAATGGTCTACATTATTTGGTGTTAGTAGACTGTTAGGACTCTTTGGTTTGAGATTGACCTACTTCCTAACCTAGCATCCAGTACTGTCATTACTAAGATGAAGTGTCATTTTGCTGTACATGGTAGTCAGCACAAAGTTATTTCTGACAATGGCACGCAGGTTACAAGCCTACAGTTCAAAAGATTTGCTGAGGAATGGCACTTTACTCATGTCACAAGTAGTTCTGACTTTCCGCAGTCAACTGGTTGCAACACGTGCAGTTCAGAGTACAAAACAGTTACTTGAGAAGTCAAAATGAGATAATAGTGATGTTTTCCTGAATCTCTTCAATCTCAGAAATGTTCCTCATGATAAAATTCTTGGTTCACCTGTTCGGACACTTCTTTCGAGACAAACCATAACCACATTACCAGTCAGTAGTCAGTTGTTGGTTCCATGTGTCAAGAACAACAGGTCAGTGAAAGCCAATCTATTGAAGAAGCGTTTAACCCAGAAGTCCTACTATGATAAAACCAGCATACTGCTCAATCCATTATGCGAAGGAGAAATGGTAAGAATGCAAACGTCCGAAGGTTATGATCAAATTGACGTTATAAAGAATAGTGGTCCAGAGCCGAGATCATACATTGTGGAATCACATAGAGCAGTGTTTAGGCGGTATTGGAAAGATTTGACACCGGTGTCCGCACTTATACCACAGCATATAGCCTGTGAGAGAGACTCTTTATCTCAGAGTGAGTTGTCTAGTGTTCCAATTCTTGAGGAAGTTCCAGAGGACGTTCCTGTTCACTGTGATAAATCCAGAAGTTCCCGATACGAGTTGTGCACAGCAGACTGTCCCTGTTGCTAAATTTGGTCCATACTGTTTACGAGATACGGCCACATCTCTAAACCCTGTAACAGATACAAAGCAACTTGGACACGAACACTGTATTTTGTTTATAATGTCTCTAGTAATGCATGTCTAACTCTAGTATTGTTTTTACAAAGGGCAATCTTTTTAAAAGGGAGGATGTAGATCAATGTGTGTGTATGTACCTTTAAGAAGCTATGCAATGGCTTGCACAAGTGTATAAATACTGAGCATGTGCAAGTCTGACTGCCATTTTGTAGTAAGCCGTTGAGATGCAAGCATGTATGTATGTAAGGTCTGTTTGTTAGCCAGTTCACGTGCATTTTATGATGCTGCTGTCCATCCTGATGTGTCTCTGTGTATTAAAGCATCTAAACAAAATACCCCACCTGCTTGTCATCTGTGATAGAAAAGGACGAGTGGCAGTTTTCACAAGGTTACCAAGGTGTTGTCCAGCCTACTGTTATCTGGTTTAGGTAGTGCACCATTTCCAGTATATGCCTGGCTTGACACCTACTGGTTTGTTCTAAGACATGCAAGAGAAGATAATTCTACTAATTTGCTTGTCTTTACTATTCCATTTTTTATTGTTTTACTATAAAGTGAGACAGAGCTGTAATGTGTGTGTTTGTGTGTGTATACATATGGATGTGTGTGTGTGTGTGTGTGTGTGTGTGTGTGTGTGTGTGTGTGTGTGTGTGTGTGTGTGTGTGTGTATCTATATATATATAAATATATATGTGTATGGGTCTACTTCAGATGATCAAACTTTTAAAACTTTGAACACCTAAAAGAAAAGCAAAAACAAAACAAAAAAAATTTCCTGGACGTTTTTGCAGGGGGGCAAACCCCCATGCGCCCCCTCACACCCCCTGCTATTTAAATATACTAACCCGAGATCATACTACAGTGAGGAAAAGGGAAAATTTCCCATTCTGTGCTGTATGGAGATCTCCGTTCAGAACGTTTGAAGTTTTAAAACTTCGATCATATGGTCTTGGCCGTATGAAATTCAAAGTTTTAAAACTTCAATCATCTGAAAGGGACCCATATATATATATATATATATATATATATATATATATATATATATTTATATTTATATCTATATCTATATATATATGGTTCTCCTTCAAAACATCCAATTCTCATAAAATCGAATCTCAAAACACAGAGCCCATAACATCGAAAACCCAAAACACTAAAAACTCACATCGGAAACTCAGAATACTGAAATTTTGCATCATAACATCGACAACTACAAAGCACATGTAAATAACATCCCTTCCATCCATAGCAACACCAAACTAACAAACACATTAGTACATTTCTGCAGGGGGCTATGCCCCCCCCCCCCATAAATTAAATATACCAACTCCAAGATTGCACTACAGTGGAAAAAAAGTTAATTTCCTAACTCCACTGTATCCCAATCACTATACAGAATGTACACGTAATGTCTAAATCACTTATCTGTATGGACTAAAAACACGTACAGATTGGCAAAATAAATACTATATAAATAATAACTATATAAATAAAAACTACAACATCTTATAGTGATACCACCAGATTAACAGATTAAATTATAACGTTTACATGTTTGATGATACACTACTCGATGTTATACATTTTCAGTGTTATGAAATTCGATGTTATGAGTTTTTACTGTTTTGGGTTTTCGATGTTATGGTTTCAGTGCTTTGAGTTTTGATATTATGAGAATTAGATGTTTTGAAGGGGAATCATATATACACACACACACACATATATGTGTGTATATATATATATATATATATATATGTCTGGAGTTTAATATTGCAAGCAGAAATTATTGCCTTTTCCTGCAGTGCCTGGTGAGCACTGCACAGGAGGCTACATTTTGAGGTGTGAGTGTACCTCTCATACACATTAAGAATCCCTTTTTTGGGACCATATTTGGACCACCATCAAGCCCTCCCTCCCACCACTCAGCTGACCCATTTGTTCCTTCTTAGGGTGAGAGACAGCTCATTCATTCCCTAGCCATGGTGAGAGTCACAGGTCCCTTTCATTTTATGATCAGAATGAAAGTCCATAGACTCATTCCTTCACCTTTGGGGTGAGATTTAGGCATCGAGAGTAGCAAATTATTCTTGTGAGGTCAATCCCTATCTAACTTAACCCCTCCCCCAGTGGATATGGCTTTCACAATTGCTCCTTCCTGGAGAAATCAATGATAGTATCAAACATGCATGGCCAGTCATCTTAGCTAACGTGCAGCACAGACATCATCACCTGATGCACAGACATCATCACCTGAGCCACAGTGCTACATTCTTGACCCCCTTCTCACAGGATAGTCTTGGTGGCATTGGCTGTTGACTCCCACCCTCCCCCTCTTGGTTCCTGTGGCACCCAAGACACGGACTGAACTTGGGCTGTCTGGGTATTGTAAAGGTCCCTGTATGACACCTTTCCTCTTTTCATTAATGATTTTTAACTCCCAGTAGTGGCTTACTGTCAGTGGCTTTAACTTTTCATAATTGTACAGCCAACTTATTCAATACATCGGACTTCACCCCCTTACATGTCATAGCTGTGCCAAACAAGTCTTCCTGAACAACACTGTGGACTACTGGACAGGCAAGGACAGTGACATGTGGCCTGTATGGTGTAATTCTTTCGTCTTTGTTTCCTGTTTAATTTTCCATTCCCTCTATAATTAGAAAGTATGTGTACACAAAGGCATTGTGCTGGGATAGTACACATGGGATTCCATCTCATTTCATGTGTCTTTTTCTTCTTCTTCGTACATTACCATTCAGGACACCTGAGAGACCACTTACGTGGGAGCACTGCTGTTTTTAAAAAAATAAAATATTGCGTTTTTGCAATCACTTTACTCTGTTTTTAGTGTCTCTGAATGCCAGAGACTGTTTTTGGAAAGAAATGAGAACATACATAATTTTAAATATCTGTAGCATTCGTCAGTATATTGCACATGCTCAGGTACAGAAAACAGCTGTATAGTCTGTACAGTGCCAAATGCATGACCACAGAGAAAGAGGAACCACATAATTACGTAAAACCAACTATGTCATCATATTCTGTGGTTGCACAGTGTCCCTAAAAGTGTGGCAAGCAACAACCGCAGAATAACTGCCAAGTGAAAGAAGAGCAGTGAGGTCCTTAAATAAATGGAAAATTCAGGACGTGGGACTTTAAGAATAGTTCCTCAGTGATAGGCCCCAACATTTAAAAGACCTGCTCTCTCTCTGCCTCTTTCTCTCATATATACATACACACACACACACACACATATATATATATATATATATATATATATATATGTGTGTGTGTGTGTGTGTGTGTGTGTATATATATATATATATATATATATATATATATATATATATATATACCCACAAATGAGGGCTCCCCATTGGAGAAAAGACATGGCATGTACATTCATATGTGCTGAATAAGTGACCGTAGAAAGCTAGCTGAATTCATTATTCAGCATCTGCATACTGAAGAAGAAATCATGCATTAGCATTTGAAAATATTGACATTGGTGGCTCCATTACATAACTGCTATTGATAGTTTTGATAGGTGCGTCATACTTCAGTACTATTTAAATCTGCAGATCTATTGTTGATTTGCAGAGAACCACCTTTGTCATAAAAGTGATGGTCGAGGCTGCATGTTTACTAAGTGTGTACTCACAGTGCTTCTTGATAGAAAACACGTATCCCTGGTTCTGCTCATTTTAGATGTAAAGCATACCTCTCAGCTATTCAGATTTTTGCAGAATGTCCAGATTTTTGCCTCATATTTTTCATCTGTTTCTCATAAAACTGTGGTTATCTAGCAAATCACTGGCAAAGCATTGAAGACTTAAATCAGAAAATAATGGCGGACATTTGAGTTTCAGACTTCATAGCCTTCAGAAAATTCATACTAATACAAAACCTGTTATTCTAGCAACTTACTAAGTTTGTAACTGCAATATTTAGAAAGTGTCCCAATTTTTGGGCCTTTACCCCCCCCCCCCCCCATTATTTGTGGCTTTGTCCAGATTCTTTGCTCTAAGAGAAAAGAAAGCTGTTCAGCTGTTTTCAGTGTCATGTTTACATATCTGCAAGATGCAGACAAATGCCATGGATATGTAAAATGTTATATTCTGTCAAAATGAAGTGCTTAAATCCAAATGAAGGCAGAAGTGAATGTAAGACATCATAAGAGTTTCTTGAATTTCTAAAACAAAGTTAGAAGTTAGAGGCTAGAAGTTAGTCTTAGTCTTGGGAAGGAAAAAGAATGGTAGATGGTCCAGTGAGATGTAAACGAACAAAACAAACTAAAACAAACAAAGTAACACACATATTAGCATAGATCTATTTAATCTATAATTTATGTAAGTATGTAAATGTTAAATTAAAATTGACTTTCCTATGGGAAGAGATGCAGAATGAACCTGTATGACAGTAATGACAGGGAAGAAATGTTCAGCAAATAAATAAGAGGAAAGATTACTTTTTGTAAAAACATGAGTAACATATAAAGCACTCAACTAACTAAAGATGAGAACTATATGAATAAATTATAGCTAACTGTAAAGGAGCAAATGCCATTAATTTTGTAAGGGAAATAGAAATTAGAATGCCACTCAGAGATAAGAGTACAGAAGGCAGGAAGCTGCTTCAAGTGAATAAGTTGTGGCTGCGACACTGACCCTTTCAGTTTTGAAAAAGATAAAGAACTTAAGAGGGTGTGGGATTTTAACTGCAAGCAGCATAGCACGAGGACTCAAGATCTGATAATGTGTACATTCATGACATTAATGTAAGCTAGCTGTCTTTCCCTAGAAGGTATCCTGGCAATGAACTGATAGCCCGCATAGATAAATTGTCTCCTGGTTGGCACTTAACTGTTGCAGACTACAGTGAGCCATTTTCTTTGGTTATGATACATGGATAGTTTCCTTTAGTATTCCATCTGCCAGAGATTGGATGTCTGCCAGCATCCACAGGCAGTACGCTGACAAAGGACAACAAAAGTAAACATTAGGAACAAGTAAGCAATAAAGAGGGAAGGTTTCATTTCATCCAGCAGTGGGATACTGTCTGATGATAAATCCAGAAGTTTCCCATTATCACATAGAGCACTTGTGAGTATCACTCTCCTGCATCAACTGTATCATTGCACAAACTAATTTGTTTCCACTAACTTTAATGTTTCTAGTATCTGTACACATTTTGCTATGTACAATAATGAAATGTTTTTTTCTGGCTATTTTTGTATCTTATCTTAATGCCTGTAATTTGAAACATTGAGATGGGGAATTTATCAAAAACTTATGCCATCAGTATGCCTCTTAATGCAGGCTTGCACCAAATACAAATGGCATAAAGGAGAATATTCCTCCATGGACTTTGGGGACGGCCATCACCACTACATTTTGGATATGTAAGGTATACCGTGTGTGTGTGTGTGTGTGTGTGTGTGTGTGTGTGTGTGTGTGTGTGTGTGTGTGTGTGTGTGTGTGATTCATAAAAGCCTCTGCTTTCATTTGTGTTTATTATTTATTGTTTGCTAACAGAGTAGTTAAGCTAGTCTATGGGTTTTTTTTCAGGCATTAGCCAGCTACACAAGATATTTTGTTAAAAGTATAACAACATTTTCATGCATAAACATTGCTGTAACAGCAAGAAAGAAAGCAAACACTGCATCACACCACTGGCAATATACTCTTGAGCATACCTCTCAACCATACCAAATTACAAAGTATTTACTGGTTTTGAGGACAAAGTAATGGGGTGCCACGATTTTCGAGAGTGGCCCCCTATATTCCCAATTTTTTTTTTTTTATTTACTATTTTTAATTTATGGCTGACATCATCACACTCCCGCAACATCACCAATGTGCAGGCAGACGTGCATGGTTACATCAGCTTCATGAGGCAGTGCCTGACTGCCTGTCAGACTCAGAAGTTGGGGGCAGGAGAATACTGCCACCCTGATTGGTTGGCAGAGGTTTCAAGTTTCCTGAAGTGAGCTCTCATTCCATGTAACCATTTCAAAATAGGAGGAATATCCTGTTACTTCATTTTCAGCTGTTGGCGTTCGCTTGGCATCTATCTACTACACTTCAGGGGTGACTAGTAATTAAATAAAGAATGGTTTTGTATTTATACTGCTGGATGTTAAACTTAGTACGGTCTGGAAAACGAGACTCGAGTCATGGACATGGTACATGGATTGGGGAGAAGAAGAAGACTGAGGGGGCTACATTTCCTGGCAACTGTGTGGTGCTTTTCAAAAGTGTTAACGCTGAACTGTAAGTAACTGCTGCAGTGCATTATCCTTTGGTTGTACTAGTCTTCTGTGTATGGGAGCCAGGGACCTGGATAGACTTATTAAAGTTGTAACTTGTAACCTGATAATCAGCATTGCTGTTCCAGCAGATGTTCTTCGTGTTTCACTGTTGCAGTCATCACATTTGGGTTATCTGCTTGCAGTAGCCTTCAGTCGGCCTGATTATCAAAGTCTTGGGTCCTGCGTCGGTTGCTGTCTCATCTTCCATGACGTCAGGTAGTCAGGGGTATAAAGCATGCAGCCAACGCCATTACATCAGTCTTTCTTGCCGTGCGGTGCCCGAAGCAGAAGCAGTTCGCAAGTGCCGGTCAGCTAACTCCTGAAATTTTCATTTTCGAGTTTCAGAACCGAAGTCTTCAAACTAAAGCTAAGTACCCCATTGGGGAAACTTTTTCTTGCTCTAAACCGATGTCAGTAAAAGTCAATAATTGTTTTTCTTGTGGAAATCAAATACCTCATAAAGATTTTTAAATCTTATCTTCCTACATAAGGCGTCCCCTTGGTAGTCCGCGTGGTGTGCTGCTCCCTGGAAGCCCAGCGTTCCTAATCGGGTTGTCCCCCTCCCTGCTAATTTTTCACAAGGTTTCTCTGAAGCTACAAGGCAGGCCACTATAGCGTGGACACCCAGGACGCATCCCTACTACCTCACAGTGTTGGCTATAGTTGACAGCCTCACAGAATTTGCTGTATGTGCATGTTTTTGTCTTGTAACATTGCTACAGTAGCTTAAACGGGATTTGCACACTCGCGGAACTAACTGAGGTCGTTTTATTCCTTTTCCCTTCCTTGCAGTTGCTAGTTATTATTTATTCAAACACTTATAGTTAAATTCCTTTCTCCACTACGCCTCTAGAGGGCAGCAGTACACAGCGTCTGCTAGCATTTAATTCACTTGTCCTGGATCTCTGCACTGCCTAATGATACTCTCTGGCTTAGGTATAATTTCTAATCAAGAGATCTAACAGTAGACTCCACTTTTAAAGTAAGACGTTGCTGGATTTCTATTGATTTAATTACTATATTCCCTCAACAAGCTTTTTCTTTCTTTAACTTGTACATTAGCTGTAGTAGTAACTTTAATATCACGTTCCCTTAATAAGGAGTTTTCTTACCTTGCTAAGCGACTTCAGTGCTTAGCTTCACTGAAAGGACTGATTGGCTCCGCTCTCTCCACTAACTGGTTCTGCCCTGCTTCGCTCCCCTCCCTACCCCCTTATCCCACCCACCCCACGTGCTTCTACACTTATACTTCCCTCACCACACCCCCTTCTAAAAACAACCTACCCTGATAAACTACCAATTGATATAACCCCACCTCTTCTCTACTATTCTACTTTCCATAATACCCTCTCTTATACTATCTTACCTTCCTCACATACCTGTAGCTATTACTTCCTAATAAATACCATACCCTCCCATAATTTATATTGTAGTTATATCCTAACTCTATCTCTGTAAGGTTCCATAACTCTTCTTTGCAGTATGTCGTCCAAAACTAACAGTACCCTATCTAAGACTCCTGTAACTAAAAACAACCTAGCCAAGCTAATCCTCTTACTCATACCTTCTCTAGTTCTCACACTGTCTTATCTCCTTACATCTTATGAAAAGGCAAATAATTACTACATCAATTACTCTCTCAAACAAACAGCCTTTGCTTTTACTACCCAAAAATTAACTCATTTAAACATCACATCCACCTCTAACTACCTCCTAGCCAAATACCATCGACTTTCACATATTAAATTTAATAATCCTATGTTAAGGAGACTAAAATACCTAACCAGCTTTTCCTGTAAACCATCGTTACAATTTAAAACTTCATCCCTAAAAGATGGTGACATACATCCTAACCCAGGACCCACTAATACCTCTACTGAAACTATTCTTGGACCTCTTCTATTCTCATTATTCATAAACGACCTACAAGTAGCTATACCTCAAGCTACATGCATACAATACGCAGATGATTCTACACTCATATGTTCTGCTAAAACCATTTCAGAATTACAAACACTAACACAAAATGTATTTAACACAGTTGAGGCATGGTTCTTAAAACGCTGCCTCCTTTTGAATGCTAAAAAAAACAAACTCTTGCTCTTTAAGCCTACTATTAGGTCCTCCCCAATAGAATTCTCTATCTTATCCAAGAATGGTACCCTTATACCCCCTGACTCTACCACCAAGCTGCTAGGTGTCACTATAGACAATAACCTTACCTTTGATAACCACATTAACAATACTGTCAAAACTGTAAATAGAAAACTGGGCTCCTTCTACAGAATTAAAATGTTCTTAACTCCTATAGCCAAAGCTACACTTGCCCACTCTCATCTTATTTCCACTCTTCTCTATGCTTCACCTATATACACTAACCTAAAGAAAAATAATCTCTCTAAACTGGCTAATACTTACAATAGTATTGCTAGGTTTGTTACTGGGAACCAATTTAGAACTCACCACTGTCTGAACCTACAGCAACTGCACTGGCTTGAACTAAAAAACATGTTGATACTCTCCCAACTCACCTTTGTCCATAGAATATTTTACCAACGTAATAACACACCTATACTTTCTAATCTATTTACCCCTTACACTAACCTAAATTCATTACGCTCTTCAAACAAACTTCTAGTAACCTTAACTAAGTCTAATAACATTGCTGGTGACTCCCTATTCTCCAATACCATCGGTAAATATTGGAATCTTCTACCTACTGCTCTAACTTCCATTCCCTCCCCTGTTCTCTTTAAACAAAAGCTGAAAAAACACCTTAAAATACACTGGTTATGCCCATGCTTCAATCCTGACTAAAATTGTGACTTCCACAATTTTTCTTTTTTTCTCTCTCTCTCTTTAACACCTTCTTTCTTTTCGCTCTCTACTACCTACACTTTGAGAAGTTTCCCTAACAATCTAATTCTTTTACAAGTAGCATCTATTACAATCCATTAAAGAATTTTGTATGTAAAAGAAATTTGCTGAATGTGCTCTACTCTTGCCACAAATATTTTACTGTTATAGAACCTTTCTATTTTGTATTTCTATAACTACAACTTAATTGTTTTCTCTATAGGGTATGTATGTAGAATTCTGTAATGTAGTCTTGAATCATGTTTAACCTGCTACTTATTTTTTCTTTTTATGTATAACGTAACTGTGTTTTGTCTCTATGTGGAGCTTTTCTCCCCGGGCCTCTGCTGAAAATGGAAATATATCCAGTCAGACTAGCCCGGTAAACAAATGTAAAATAAAATAAAATAAAATTTTAATTTGTACTGTATTCCTTGCCTAGGCCCTGACCACGACGTACCTCTGTGTTGGTTTTGTGCCTTATTTAAACAACGGACTATTCGTTGTCTGTATATTTCCGCTTCTAAATATTTTGGTACTTGGTTCAATTATCCAGATATGTCTTTGGTAAGCCATCCGACTACCGACATTCCCCTGACTCTTTACCTCCAGCTCCCAGAAAACCTGATAGATATTACAGGGTTCCTGACTCTCACAAGTTCCTTTTTAAAAATCGTACTGCGGATCCTGAGACTATTTCACAGGGACCCAAGAGCATTAAGGCTACTTCTGCCAAAAATCCTACCCCTCTGATAGAGATTCCAGGGCGCTGGATAGATGGGGTAAGAAGGTATTCACTTCTGCAACCTTGGCAATTATTGCCTTAAACTGCCAGTTTCATATGCTTAAATATCAACAGCATGTTATGGGCTTATTGAAACAGAAAATGATGTTGATTTCTGATTGTGTGGAAAATAAAGAATTACATGAATTATTGCATGCAGCAGAACAGGTTGGAAAGCATACTTTGCAATGTGGTTTTGATTCCTTGGAGATCTCTTGCAGGTCTGCAGTTACTGGATCAAGGAGCAAAATCTGCCTGATCATGTTAAAGCTAAATTGTTGGATGCCCCTTTACAGCATGATACTCTGGTAATAATGCAGAAGAGGTTTTAAAGAAAATGGAAGGCAAAGCTAAATCTATGCAAACTGTAAAAGATTTCTTACAAGTACAGACACCCAGGTTCAGTAGGCACTGGCCTACTAAAAATTGGTCCTTTCCTGTGTCCAACAGAGCCTCTCAAGGCAAATCCAGGTGCTCAAAAGGTTCTAGATACCAGTCACAGGGTTCTTACAGGTCTAAGCAATGGGGTGCCTCCACCTCCAAATCTGGAGGAAACAAAGCACAACCCTACAGTAAGAAGTCTCAATGACTTCCCTCTACCTTCACCAAGGACTTATCTCTTGGCAGCCCCCTTGGTGGGAAATTAGCACTTCATGCTCAAAATTGGCATTTAATTACCCAGTACAAATGGGTATTAAACATAGTATCCCAGGGGTACAAATTTCATTTCCATACTTTGCCAATTCCAAACGGTTGGCCAGATCTGCCATAAAATCAATGGGCAGAGGCTCAGAAACAAATTACGTCCCTCATGGAGATGGGGGATATTCAGCCAGTACCAGAACAGGAAAAAGGACAAGGTTTTTATTCAAGGTTGTTCCTGGTACCCAGAAAAGACAATGCATGGCGTCCAATACTGGACTTACCAATTTTGAACACTTACCTGGACATTCCAAAGTTCAAAATGCTGACTTTACAACAGCTACTGCCTATGCTGGGCAGGAACGCTTGGTTAGTGACTCTAGACTTAAAAGAGGCATACCTGCATATCCCAATAAGGGAATTGTGCAGAAGATACCATCCGCTTCAAGGCAGGTTTTTTGCATTACCAATTCTCTGCACTGCCCTTTGGCTTATCTACTGCACCCAGGGTCTTTACAAAGTGCCTGGCACCAGTAATTGCATTTTGCAGGCAAAGACGCATACAAATTTATCCTTACCTGGACGACTGTCTCATTCAAGCAGAGAACAAGGACATTCTTCTTCAACATCTGGCATTTGTAAAAAGGCTTCTAACATGCCTAGGGTACACAATAAATGAAAAGAAATCACAACTGATACCTTCTCAAATAATTACATTCCTGGGTGCAAGCATGAATACAACTGCCCAGATGGCTTACCTTACGCCAGACAAAGGCAACTGACAACATACTTCAAACAGATGGCAACAAAAACCCAGTTATCTGCAAGACAAATTCTGCAGGCTTTGGGGTTCATGGCATCCTGCATTCTACTAACTCCATATGCAAGACTGCATATGAGGAAACTTCAGTGGTACCTAAAAAGTTTATGGAGTCAACATTGTCACAGTCTGTAAACAATGATTCCTCTCATTACCTTCCTACAACAGGAGTTTCTTTGGTGGGCAGAGACATGTCACCAAAACAAGGGACTGTCATTCACTCTACCTCCTGCCACCCAAACCCTAACTACAAACACATCAGACTATGCTTGAGGAGCCCACCTGGCGGGGAGATGCATTCAGGGCATATGGAGCCCAAAACAAATGCATCTGCATATCAACCATAAAGAGATGCTAGTGGTTCAGAATGCTCTGACAGCCTTCAAGGACTTACTTCATCCAGGACAACTACTGATAAAGACGGACAACACCATGGTTATGTGGTACATAAATAAGCAGGGGGTACACATTCCTACCCCCTTTGCAGACTAGCCATGGCATTGTGGAACAGAGCCTTGACTTACCAAGTACATCTTCAAGCTCAATTCCTGCCAGGACAACAAAATACTCTGGCAGACGACCTAAGCAGAAATCTTATGGACCCGCATGAGTGGAAACTGGATCCACAAATCTTCAGCATGGTAACACAGAAATGGGGGAGCCCAGACATAGATCTTTTTGCCTCTCCCCAAAATTATCAACTGGACAAATTCTGCACAAGGACTTATCACAGACAAGCATGGAAAGTGGATGCCCTATCCTTCAGTTGGAAAAACCTTTCAGTCTATGTTTTTCCCCCTCTGCCTCTTCTCTCCAAGGTCTTACTAAAGGTCAGACAGGAAAAACCCAAAATGATCCTAATTGCTCCGGACTGGCCTCGCCAGCACTGGTACCCAATCCTAAGGAATATGTCTCAACTCCCTTCTTGGTACTTGCCTCAAATACCTCATCTACTGTCTCAGCAGAACAGTCAAATTCTGCACACCCAGCTCCAAACTCTGAACCTTGCAGCATGGCTGATCATTTAATTATTCAAACAATACCTCTCAGTAAATCTGTGATGGATGTCATTTTGGAAGCTAGAGGGCCTAGTACTAGAAAATCTTATGCTGATAAATGGAAGAGATTCTGTGCTTGGAACCAAGCACAAGGAACAGACACAGCAAAACCAAATATTCCTCAGATGCTTGACAAGGGCCTATCTTTTTCTTCAATAAAAATCCATGCCTTTGCCATCTCGGCTCATTACAACACGGGCCACCCATCTTTTCTCATCCTTTGCTAAAACAGTATCTTAGAGGAGCCAAAAATTTAAGGCCTCCCAGAAGATCACCAACTCCTGCATGGGACCTGTGCTAGAAAAACTCACCCTGCCTCCTTTTGAACCAGCAGCTACTGCGGATATAAAGTTTTTATCTTGGAAAACACCTTTCCTTCTGGCAATCACTTCAGCAGGAAGGGTTTCAGAACTACAGGCTCTCATGGCTGTGGAGCCTTTTATTACATTTTACCCGGACAGGGTGTTCCTCAGGACCAATCCTTCCTTTATGCCTAAGGTGGTACCTAGTCTGGCTCTTAACCAAGCTATTCACCTGCCAACATTTTACCCAAATCTGCAGAATAAGGGGGAACAGATTCTGCATTCATTGGACGTACACAGACAACTAAGATTCTACTTAAACAGGACCAAGTCTTTAAGAAAGTCTGAGCAGCTACTGGTGGCATTTGCTTCAGGATCAGAGGGAAGGCTATATCAAAGCAGACTATTTCTAAGTGGATAAGCCACTGCATTCGTTTCTGCTACTTGTACCATGGTAAACCTGTGCCCAAGGGTACCAGGTCACATTCCACCAGGGCTGCCTCTACCTCAGCAGCCTTTCTCAGAGGAGTTCCAACCAAAGACATTCTAAAAGCTGCTAATTGGAGCTCTGTGCATACCTTCACAAAGCATTATCATTTGCTTCTCTTCTCCAAATCCAGGCAGGCTTTGCCATTGCAGTTCTGCAGAGCCTTTTAGCCGCCCCTAATGCTATTTAGTTCCATCCTCCCGTCCATAGCTTTGGGATTCTACCCAAATGTAATAACTGCAACAGTGAAACACAAAGAGCATAGTACAGTTGTGTACACTTACCATAAATGTAGATGTTCGAGTGTATTCACTGTTGCAGTCCAGGTTACCCACCCGCCATCCCCTTTTTCTTTAACTTCTCATGTTATGTAGTCCAATTTCCCCTACATTCTTACCCGTGGGTTCGGAGCCGAATGGCGGCTCCGACTCGGCCAAACTTTTTTAGTTCGAAGTCTTTCTGTTGGCTGGGCTAAGATGGTATCCCATGCTGCACTGCTCTCTATCCCCAGATCTCGTTTGCCGCTCGTATAGCTCGGACGTGGTCTCGCTCTTGGCTGTGGCTAAGTACCCTTTTTCTTCGTTACCAGAGAAATTTGTTGCAAAAAAGCTATTTTAATAGCTATTGTGTGTGTTCTTCTCTTGTCTTGTGGAAAAGTTGTGTTTTTGATCATTTTTTTCTGTGGTATCCCACTAGCTGTTTCCAATGGGCTAGGCCCGTTTCATTTAGAGGACCTAGTCTGTCCCCTTGCTTTCCTTGTGTCAGAAAAGTTTATCTGGACTAAAACCATTTAAATTAGAGGTATTAGTCCTTCCCCCCTTGTGTCTGTGTCTAAGGATCGTTTAACTTGGAGATTGTGTGGTATTCTGTTTGTTGTAGGCTTTTCCTGCCTTGTGACTGTTTGACCGTTGGTCCATTTATTCAGTGGTTAATTGTTGTTGGTTAACTATGTCCAAAGATACTAAGGAGCACAAGCCCTCGGGCTTCAAGAAATGCTCTAGGTGCAGTTATAAAATGTCCATTACCGATGGACACTCTGTGTGTATTGTCTGGGAGCGATTCATCTCCAGGAGTCGTGCAGTTTCTGTCATGCCTTTAGTCCGCGAGTTTATCAGGAAAGGAAGTATAAATTGATTTTGAAGGGACTTCTGAATCCCTCCTTCGAGGAGGGTCTGGAGAGTGCTTCCAGCTTTAAGGCAAAATCCTCTAAAACAAAAAAGAGATCTCCGGCTCCATCAGTCTCGTCGAAGCCACCGGAGAAAATAGCAAAGTCTGCTTTGACATCCTCGCCTCCATTGTCCTCGGGGCCCCAGGAAGTGTCAGTTGTTATGGAATCTGCTTCGGCTCCAATCTTCTTGGAACCTGTTTGGAGCCGATCGCCTAGCATTAGGCCAGTATCCCCTCCTCGCAGGTCCCCTTCAGAGAGGAGGTCTCGATCTCCTTCTCTATCCTCCAAATATTCCAGGACCTTATCAGATGTGGACGTCGATAAAATGGTGCAGAGACTCCTTCAGTCACCGGTTCTGGCAAAATTGTTCTCGGCTCCGACCCAGTCGGCCCCAGAGCCGGTCCCTCAACCTGCTTCGATACTTCCTCCTCCAAGCACATCTCAGCTTTCAGAGCCAGAGTGCTTGGCTCCGTGTGATGTTCCTAGGTCAGTTCCGACAGCCCCTTCTTGCTTATCGGTGCCAACGTCAGCTCCAACCCCGTCGGCGCCGTCCACAGGGTTAAGGACTCAGGATTCTTCGTTCGGACCCGAGGGAGAGGCTTCGGGACACCTCTCGGCTCCTAGTCTCCCTCTCGGTGCTTCGGCGTGGGAAAGTCTGACTCCTGTCTTGGCTTCGGAGGCTGGTCGTTCTTCGGACTCGGGAGGATCAGCCTTCGAGGCCATGTGGAGCGCGCTGGCCAGGTCGTCAGCAGAGTCATGCAGGTCGGTCATTCTGTCCCCTGGTGCAGGTCTCTGATCACCATCTATCTCTAGACAGCAGAGCCCCAAGGCCTCAGGGTACACCCATGAGTGGTCCCCACATTTCTGAGGGCCCTTCAGAGTTTTTGCCTGAGGAGCCACCCAGAAAGAAGACGTGCAAGAGGAAGTACATAGATTCCCAGGATGAGTCTCTGACATCAGACACCGACCTCGAGGAATCAGAGGGGTCCCCTAAGTCCCCCTCTGAGGATGTTTCTTTCTCTGACAGCCTAGAGATTTTGAAACAAAGAGGTGACTGGCCATCCAAAGCCCCCTCTGAGGAGGAGTCGGTCATTCTGAAGGTTTTTGGTGCTCAGCCCTCCGCCTCCTGGGTATCTCCACCCTTTGACGAACTTCTGGATTTGGTTTGTCAAAGGGTGTGGGAAACCCCTGACTCTGTGGAACCAGTCCCCAGGAGACCCAATAAATTTTTGTCTGCTCCTCCTGATAAGGAATTTCTGTCCAAGGGAGTCCCTGTGGATGCCATGGTGGTGGCAGCTGCCACCCAGAAGGAATTAGCTGAGAATTCTTCCACCATCCATCCCCCTAACAAGGAGTCTAGAACCATGGACCGGTACGGGAAGCGTACCTTTTCTTCAGCGACCTTTACCTTACGGTCACTGAATTACTTATCACACTTTACACGGCTCCAGAGAGATCTCCTCAAGGAACTTTGAGATACTGTCAGGGGTAACGTTTCTGAGGTGGTGGCCCAGACGGTCAACGCTCAGATGTCTATCCTCAATTCCATTGCAAACTCCTCCATGAGGCTAATCTCCTATGCAGCCGAAGGAGCGAGTAGGGCAGCAAGTTCAGGAGTTGCTCTTAGGAGGCAGGCCTGGATGTGCCTTTGTCATTTCGCGGAGGCCTTCAAGTCTTCATTCACTGACACCCCTTTTGATGGTTCGTCTTTGTTCAGAACCAAGGTGAAAGACACTCTCACTAGGTGCGAGCAGGAGGGAAAATCTCTGTCTGCCATAGGAGTCCATTTTTCCCTTCCCTCTAGGCCTTATCGCAAGGCCCAGAGGGGTAGCAAAATGCGGTACAAGAAATCACAGAGGTTTTTTCCCAGTGCACAAGGTGAGCCCCCCTCCAGAGGCAGGGGAGGGGGTGGTTATTCAGGGAGACGCCGCCCTAGGGGCAGAGGAGGCCCCCGCAACTCGGGAGACCGCGATTCCTTTTTTGGTTCTCCCTACCGCCGCTCCTGATGGGAGGCCCGACTGTGCATTTCCTGAGCCAGTCGGGAGTCGAATCTCATTATACCCGGAAGCCTGGCAAGACATCACCCAGGACCAATGGGTTCTACGAATAATTTCCAGAGGATATGTCATCCCCTTCTTGTCAAATCCCCCTCCAATCAAGAAAATCCCGGATGTTCCACCCAGTCAAAGGGATTACGCAGCTTCAGAAGTTTCAAAGCTGCTAAAAAAAGGAACCATCCAACATGTCCCCTCAGACCAGATCGGATTAGGAACTTAATCCAGATTCTTTTTGGTGTCGAAAAGGACAGGGGACCTGAGACCCATATTGGATCTCAGTCAGTTGAACACCCATGTGCAAAAGTCCAAGTTCCAAATGGTCACACTGCAGTCTATTCTCCCATTGTTGGGAAATGAAGTGTGGATGTGCTCCATCGATCTCAAGGATGCTTACTACCACATAAAGATGGACAGGGCATCCAGAAGTCACCTACACTTCCGGCTGGGAGCCAGTCATTTTCAGTTTCGAGCCCTGCCCTTTGGTCTCACCACAGCCCCCAGGGTGTTTACCAAATGCATGGCAATGATGACTGCTTACTTGAGACGTCAGGGATTCCAAGTGTTTCCGTATCTGGACGACTGGCTCCTTACTGCCACCACCAGGCATCTACTATTTCAGACCAGGAATGCTACTATCAACCTATGTCAACAGTTGGGCAACACATTGAACTGGGAAAAATCTGCCTTGTTGCCCTCACACCGTGTCACTTTTATAGGCGCCAAAGTAGACACCGTCCTCATGCGGGCGTTTCTACCACAGGAAAGAATCAGAGTACTACAACAACAGGTTTACACCTTGCTCCCTCTGAGAAGAGCGAAGGCAAGATGGGTCCTCCAACTGTTGGGGACAATGGCTGCTACGATTATGTTAGTCCCTCTGGCAAGGTTACATATGAGGCTCCTTCAGTGGCTACTCTTTGCCCAGTGGTCTCTTCAACGTCTTCCACTTTCTCACCCTATTCTACTCACTGACTGGTGCAAACAGGATCTCAGTTGGTGGCTTCGCACCGACAAACTGAATGTGGGAAAGCCCTTTGTTCCTGTGCCCCCGGTTGCCACGGATGCCTCCCAGATGGGGTTGGGGGGCATTATATAGGCAGGACAGTCCAAGGTACGTGGCAAGAGCACGAGATGCATCTGCATATCAGTGTCCTGGAGATGAGAGCTGTGCTACTAGCATTGCAAGCACTTCAGAGTTTTCTTCCTCTCGGGACTATTGCAATCCACTCAGACAATAAGTCAGTGGTGTGGTATCTGAACAAGCAGGGAGGAACCAAGTCTTATCCCCTTTGCAGAGAGGCCATGCGAGTGTGGCAGTGGGCAGTGTCTTCCCAATGTTTTCTGGTGGCAACGCACATTCCGGGGAAGTCCAGTGTGATCGCAGACAGGCTAAGCAGAGCTATTCTGATGCCTTACGAGTGGTTCCTGAACTGTCAAGTTGCGGAACAAATCTTCTGCAGGTGGGGTCAGCCTTGCTGCAACCTTTTTGCCAGCCCCCTCAATGCCAAATACAGCAGCTACTTCACGTTGATCCCCCCTCAGGGGGAGTCACCCAGGGATGCTCTAGTCCACGATTGGCCCTCCGGTCTACTATATGCCTTCCCTGTGGTCCCCTTGCTCTCAAAGGTTATTCAGAAAGTGCAATCCTTGGGAAGCAAAATTATTCTGATTGCCCCACACTGGCCTCGTCAAATTTGGTTCCCCTTTCTCCATCCCTATCTCATGGATGCTTCTTGGATTCTGGACCCACAACCAGACTTACTGACACACATGTCAGGGCAGCTCAGTCCCTCTCTTCGGACCCTCCGGTTGACAGCCTGGCTACTCCACTTCCATCATTAGTTAGGCTTCATCAATTTTCGCCGGAGGTGGCTCATAATTTATCTTCCTCTCATAAGCCCTCGACCAGGAAGATTTATTACAGCAAATGGAAGAGGTTTTCAATCTGGGCGCATGCCAAAAAGATTGACCCTTACACAGCTCCAGTTTCGTCTGTATTGGAGTTCTTGTCTGTGCTCTTTAACCAGGGTTCAGCGGCCGCAACCATTAAAGTCCAATTGGCGATTTCTACCTTTCTTTTTTTTGTAAATATTTTTATTCATTTCCAAAAACAAAAAAACATGAATGCAGGTTATTTATGACAGTGAAGTAGTTACAAATTATTTAAAAAGGTAGGCTAAAACCACTAAACAGATATCAAACATTAAAACCAAAATAAAGTATTTACAAGTGTGTCTATTGTTGACATACAATTGACTTTCTATACAATTGTTTCCTGATTATAATCTGCTACAGTCCTTACTCTCCAGTATTTCAGTTACTTTTTGCCATGTTATATATAATGATGTAGTTCTTTCAGTTCTTCCTTTAATAGTGTTCATTTCCAATTGCAATACTGCTGACACCATATTCATGAATTGCTTAAAAGTTGGAGAAGCTTTGGATTTCCAGTTTGATGTAATGTTCTTCCTTGCAATGGCTAGGAGAGTCCACAAGATTACATATTTTGTTCTTGGTACACAGTCAGGTACAGGTGCATTAAACAAAATAATAGATTTGGAAATCTGGAATTTGTCATTGAATACCATTTGCAGAAAATAATTTATTTTATCCCAATATGGTTTAATCAAATGGCATTCATAGAACATATGTTGCCAGTCTGCTTTTATTGATAAATCACATCACCAGCAGCCAATATTTTTCTTAAACATGTTCCATTTTATGAGAGGTTACGTAAGATCTGTGTATGAATTGCCATGTAAAGAGTCTCCAATGTAATGAAAGTGATGTCTGCTTTGGAGAGAGAAGAATTAATTTTTTGTCTCTGTCATTTGGCACATGTCCATTAATTGATCTATAATAATTCCATATTTTGTCATTATTATAAGTTTTTATTTTTTTGTTTGTTTTATAAATATATGATAAGTATCCCTTTCCAGTAATGGGTTGATTCATTAGTAATATTATATATTCTATAAGATTAGAAACATTCTGTCTTATTGATGGTTGCATTGTTTCTTGTTTGCTTAATATATACTGTCTTAATTCTTGTACATGTAGCCATGAACTATTTTCCATATTTAATTTCCGTTTAATTTGGTCTATTGTCAGAAGTTTTCCAGAGTTTACCAATTGATGCCAATATATTAATCCCTTTTCTTTTAGCATGTTGACTACTTCTGTATCAAATGTTATTATATTACCTTGTGTGTACGCTACTGGATATAATAAAAATGACCATGCTTTAATATCAGGATTGCTATTAATAAGATTTTGGAAAATTTTTAATGTGCAAGTAATGTATTTGGAACTTATATTTTTATACTTATGTATCATCATATATTCCTTCATCAGCCATAGAAAATTGTTTGGCATGAAATCGGTATACTTATTTGCTACTACAAATCCTGATTTTAACAAGATTCTCTCATGAACTAGCTTCCATTTTGATGTATATTTTGTATTTAGCCATAATGATATTGTTTTAATAACAGATGAATGCAAATATACTTCTATGTTGGTAAACTTATGCCACCCATATCCCAATCATCTAGATGATATTTTATAGCTATCCTTGTTTTTTTTTGGATACCATAGGAATCTTACCATTAAATCATTTAATTGTTTTAGGTGCGATTTAGCTGGTGGCAAAGAACACGCTTGTATAACATAAAGAATTTTTGGAAATATGATCATTTTAATTATATAGAGCCTTTCTTCCATTGAAAAGAAGAACTTATTCCATCTTTGTATTAGATTTGTAATATTATTTAAGGTCTCTTTATAATTTGTTTCAATTGTAGTATCTAGGTTGTTAGTTATTATAATTCCCAAGTATTTAATTGTATTATCGGTGGGGATATATTTATGGTATTTTTTATTTAGATCTTTTTTATTAGTATTTATAAGCAATACATTTGTTTTGTTCTCATTAAATTTAAGACTCAAAAAGTTTTGAAAGTTTTGAATTGAGTCCCATAATGCTTTTAAAGAGCTATTATTATTCTTTAAGGTAATTAAAATATCATCAACAAAAAGTTGAATCTTAAGCTCTAGGCTGTTGTCTAATTGTATTCCTTCAATATTTTTATCCATACGTATATTATTTGCTAAGGATTCAATGACTAGCGCAAACAATAACGAGGAAAGAGGGCAGCCTTGTTTTGTGCCCTTTGTTATTTTAATAGATTTAGACAGATAAGATCCCAGTTTTATATAAGCCAATGATTTTTCATATAATGATTTTATTAACAAGGTGAAGTTGTTTGAGAAGCCATATTCTTCTAAAACTAACCATAAATAATCCCAGTTCACTGAATCAAGTGCGCTATTTATGTCTAAACTAATAACATTCATTTTGTTTTTTGTGACATTTATATAATCAATTAAGGAAAGAATTCTTTTGATGTTGTCATAAGTGTTCCTATCTTTTATAAAACCTGTTTGATCCTCCTCTATCAAAAATGGTAGTAATTGTTTTATTCGAGCAGCATGTATTGCCATAAAAATTGTATAATCTATATTAAGAAGTGAAATGGGTCTGTATGATGAACATTCACTGGGATCTTTACTTTGTTTCAGAATTGGTGATATTGTGTACTTCCAAGAAGGAGGGATGTCTTTACCATTTTTAACTGATGTAAAGACATTCAATAACAACAGCAAAGCCTCATTAGATAGTAATTTAAACATTTTTGGGGTGATATTATCTATACCTGGAGCTTTGTTTAATTTTAGCTTATTTACTTCAGCTTTAAGGTCTGTCATTGTTATTTGCTTATCTATTAGTTGTACCTGCTCCTCTAATAACCTAACTTTAACATTGTTTTTAAGAAAAGCTTTCAGTACTGAATGTGTTTCTATTTTCTTATTTTGATTATTAAGTTTATGAAAGAATAGACTAAATGCTTCTAGTATTCCTTCTAAATCAGACACTTTCTTTTTGGTTTCTATATTATGTATTTCCTTGATTTGATTTGTTTTAATCATCTTTTTAGTCCTATTTGCTATTCTTTGTTGGTTTTTAGGGTTCATTGAATAGTAACATAGTTTAATTTTTTCTAAGTTGATCATTGTTTTGTAGTGTAGCGTCTGAGTATTTTTTATTAGTATCTTCCAGTTCTTTTATTAAGTTGGTATTTCCATTTTGAATATCAAGCTTTAAATTATCCACTTTTGACTGTAATTCCATTAATTCCTTATTCCACTGTTTTTGTTTATTTTTATACCATCCCACCGCTCTTCCATATAGGTATGCTTTCAGTGCATCCCATATATATATTTCAGATACATCTTTCATAAGATTCATATCTAAGAATGCTTGTGTCTCTTTAATATAAAATTCCTTAAAATCTTTGAGATTTGTTATGTAAGATGGTATTCTTGTTACTGATATCCTTCTCTTGAAACACAAGTCTATCTCAAACGTTATGGTGTTATGGTCCGAAAATGGACATGAAATTGTCTTGACTTTATTTAATTTAGTGATTAAATCTTTTGTTATGTACACTCTATCTATTCTAGAGTATGCATTATGTCTGTGGGAAAAATGTGTAAAGAATAGTGAATCTGGGATAGCATACTCATTTCTGTCAACTATATTAAAAGTTTCAACAAACTCAGATAACTTTGTTAAAGGTGATCTCTTATGTGTAGTTTTAGTTTTTGTGTCAGTTTCTTTTATAATGCAATTGAAATCTCCAGCTACGATTAAATTGCCTTTGGCATATTGTACAATGTCTTCTAAGTGTTGCTTGGCCACTCTAACTCCTAATCCTGGTATCCAATAAATATTCACTAATGTATATACCATTTCATTGATAGATATTGTCACTAGACAAAACATTCCTGAGTTGTCATGAAACATGTTTATGATTTTAGGCATCAAAGTTTTTTAACTTTAACACATTGCATTTAAGTTACCTGGCACTTGCTCACTAAAGCAATTATATAAGTCAGCACTAAAAAATTAAAAGCACTACACCCTCACAAACTCCCCTTGAGTACCTTGTTCCCCATTGGCCCTTTTTTTCAATTATAAAGGAATTCCCAATACTATTTTAGCATGTCCAAAGGTCAGTTGTCAATCTCCTCTCCAGTCCAGCTGGTGAATCTGGGAATCTTGAGGCAATGTTACAACTGCCTCATGTACACAGACAACCCTCTCCTCCTCCCAACAAATTCCAACACATGTGAGAGATGCAACCATATAGCCAAACTGGAGGCTAAGCTCTCTCAACTTAGTACTGACGTAACCAGTCAGGAGGAGAAGGACATCACACTCACTACAATTCCAGTCTTACATAGACCTACCACGACAGCAAACCAAACACATAAGCACACAAAAACATACTCGGAGGCTCTAAATAAAAATCTGCCTAAGCAGCAGAGACCTCCAAAGCAGACACCCAAGCAACCGCTACCCCAAAACAAAACACATGCAACACATAGCTCACAAAGCCAGTGTGCTGAACAGTCACAGCCCTTAAAGCTAAACAACACACCTGATACACTTGTAATAGGTGACTCTATCGTCAGGCACACTGACGTCCCGCTCACCAGGCTGAACAAGGAGAAGGTCACGGTGACCTGCCTGTCAGGCGCTAGGATCCGCCACATAACACAAGCACTCAGGTCACTCCAAGGCAAGTACAAATATGACTCGGTCATTGTCCATGCTGGTGTGAATGACCTGAGACTTACCTCCCTGGACTACATGAAAAGAGACATAGAGGAGCTCTCTGAGCATGTAGCCCAGGCCGGTATGACCCTGACCTTGAGTAGCATCTTACCCTCACCAAGAATGATGCCACAATATGAAGACAAGATGATCAATTTCAACAATTGGCTTAAGTATTGGTGTCATTCAAAGGGGATCCAATGCCTGTCAGCCTGGGATGACATGCTCAACAAGCCATGATGCTTCGCTAGGGACGGCTTGCACCTGTCACCCCTGGGCTTTCGGATATTGGCAAAGGCTCTTGCTTCCCCCATAGTGCCTTTTTTAGGCAAGGCTCAAAAGACAAACCCACCTCCATAGGTATCACAAGGGATAAGAAACCAAGAGTAATGCTACTCAACGCCAGAAGTCTAAACCTCAAGATGCACTCGAAACTCTCCTTAGCATGGAGAGCATCGATATCTGTGCAGTAACAGAAACCTGGTTCAAGGCTCCCGAGAGCACCCCAGCACTACCAGGTTATACCTAATACCATGCTTTTTGGCCCCAAAACTTGGACCGAACCACAAAAGGAGGGGGAGTATCAATATTCACAAAGATACCCACACCTCCAGGTTGGTGGCACAGCACGAAGCATCAGAGACTATCCATGTGCAACTAACAGTGGGTAAAACTGCCTTCCAGTTTGTAGCCTGCTACAGACCACCCTCCCAAACCCAGGAACCCCACTCGGCCTTCCTGAGAACACTGGAAAATGTGAAGGTCTCTCCAAACACCATTATATTGGGCGACTTCAACTACCCAAACATAGACTGGGAGCATTACTCTAGCTCCAACACCCTAGCCCAAAGGTTCCTAGAATTTATAAACTCAAATGCTATGGAACAACTTGTTACCACTCCCACAAGAGGGGAAAACATACTGGACCTGATCATCACCAACATGGGGACTCTATGCTCCAGACTAGAAGTGTATCCCTCATTGGTAAGATCAGACCATAAACTAATCTTACTGGATATTCACATCCCGACCCCACCCCCTGCCCAGAAAACCACAGTGAAAAACTTCTCTAAAACAAATTTCACACTCCTCAAAACCGAGGTGGAATCCTTCAAAGCCCCCGAGCCTGTGGAAAATACGGCCCAGACCGCAGAATCCTTTATAAACGCATTCTATGAACACCTTCAGGAATGCATGGATCATGCAATCCCAAATAAAACCAAGACCCAATCCTCCAAAGGCAGACATCCTGTCTGGTGGACCCCAGCCATAAACAAACTATACAATAGAAGGCGGAAGCTACTACATGATAGAGCAAAATCCCAAAAAGGGAAGGCATCTCTGATCAGTATTAGCAAAAAACTACGGGCACTCATAAAATCGTCTAAGGCCAGCATCGAGAGAAAAATTGCACAGGACACTAAGGATAATCACAAGGCTTTCTTTAGTTATGTTAGGAACCTGGGTGGGAATTCCCAGATATGCTCAGAATTAGTCCAGAATGACAAAAAGTACATCGAACCCACAGACATTGCCAACATCCTAGCTGACAGGTTCAGCAAACTTCTCCCCACCAAAAGGGCAAATATCTATCCCAGCAGAGTGCTGCCCCCCTGACATCTCAGATACTCAGGTAAGAGCCGCCCTCTCCAAAGCAAAAAACACAGCATCAATGGGACCAGACGGTGTCCCGGGCTGCGTCCTACATGAACTCCAAGAAGAGCTAAACCCAAACATAAAACTACTGTTCAGTCTCAGCCTTACTACAGGATATGTACCCAAAGAGTGGCGTACAGCAACAGTGGTCCCTCTCCACAAAGGTGGTGCCTCAACGGATCCTGGAAACTATCGCCCCATAAGCCTAACTAGCTTGGTCTGCAAAGCTATGGAAAGGATCATCATGGACCTCATAAATAAAGATATTGGGGACCTACAGACACTGGATCCTACCCAGTTCGGCTTTGTTAAGGGCAGATCCTGCCTCTTAAACCTGATAGATTTCTTTGAAACAGTCACCAAGGCCATTGACGAGGGGAAGGTGGTGCACACAGCCTACTTGGACCTCGCAAAAGCCTTCGATACAATACCCCACTTGGGCATTATAGATAAGCTCACCAGTTTAAATATAAACCCCTATGTCACTAGATGGGTTGCAAACTGGCTCAAGGACAGAACCCACATGGTTAGAATTGCTGGAGCCATGTCAGACTCCAAACCAGTTACAAGTGGCATCCCACAAGGCTCAGTCCTGGGACCTCTCTTGTTCGGTATATATTTCTCGGAGGTACAGGCCAACACGGAAGGACTGTGGCTGACCAAGTTCGCAGATTACTGCAAACTGGGTGCCATAATCGACTCTCCAGCCGACACAAGCATCCTCCAAAAGGGCCTCATAGAAACAGACAACTGGTGCCAGAGCCATGGCCTCAAGCTAAATGCCAAAAGTGTATAGTCATCCCTTTTGGCAAAAACAAAGTGCCCACAAATTACCACATAGGTGGTAATCCATTAAGTACAGAAGAAGTAATTAGGGACCTGGGGACCCAAGTCGATAGCAATCTCTCATTTGACAACCACGTGGCCAAAGTGGTTAGAAAAACATTTTATATAGCCCACCTAATCATGAAGGGATTCACATCTAGATCAGGGGAGGTCATCATGCCTCTTTACTCATCCCTCATCAGGTCCATAATTGATTACAATGCCCCTTTTGGGATGTACCTTACCAGACACCTGCAGCAACTGGAAAGACCCCAAAAGTACCTCACCAAGAGGATCAAAGGGCTCAAACAGATGCCATATGCTGCCCGGTTAAAGAAACTCCAGCTCTACTCAGTGGCATACCGCCTGCACAGAGGCGATCTGTGCCTGACGTATAAAGCCATGTCCAACCCGAATTAATGGACATGCTGCACCTCAGAAAATCCAAATCCTATCGAGCAACGCTCGAGAGACTTGAACCTCAGCACTGAAATAAATAGGACATGCTGGAGGGACAGATTCATAACCCAGAGGCTCCCTTCACTCTGGAATAAAATCCCAGTCCAGGTTAGGCAGAGTCCCTCATTGACTCTCTTCAAGAGGAATCTTGATGAGTGGATGGGAGATCGTAGGTTTACCTCGGGTATCACTTCTGTGTCACTGTTAGACAGAGGCACAGTATACTAACCTCGAAAAAGGGCATAGCAAAATTAATTTAAAATGGGTGGCGAAAGCCAAACACACTCTGGCTAGGCTTATAAATGCCCTAGGGCAGATTGCCTAGTATGAACCTATGAACCTACGAAAGTAGTGTTTTTCCACAAAATTGCTACTCCCCTTCGCTTTTGACTATAGGTGGAACATACTAGTACTGTATAATTTTTATTGTTTATTTTATTTATGTCGTCCTGTGTAAGGTGTGTTTCCTGTAAAAATACTAGTTGTGCTTCACATAGCTTTAAATATGTGTAAAGATTTCCCCTTTTGCAGCTATTATTTAAACCATTTACATTAATAGGTATACATTTTGCAATTGGATTTATATTAGCTTTGCTTTTATCCATATTCATATACTTGTAACAATGTGTAGACGTGTGTACATGAAGAGAATGACTTGCTCTTTCTTCTTCCAAAAGTATTACAATAGATTATAGACACCCAATAAAAGTACATTACAAGATCATAACTGAAAACATAAGATAAACCACCAAACCCCTCCATGAGAAAAAACATCTCATCCTTGATTGATCTAACCATTTAAGCAATCCCTCTAGATCTGCATTTCAGCATTCTCCCCCAGCCCCGCCACATGGTAGTTTTATAATGAAAAGTATCTTATATATATTTTAAGTATACATGTATTTGTATTTACAGATTACTTAAATACAGTCTTTATCTATTTTTAATATTTTATAAAAAAACACTAAGGCAAGACAACTATACCTAGAATTAATACTTAACTATTTAGCTGTGTTTAAATTGTAAAGGAAAATCTCTTATTTTAATATATCTTTTGTATAGCAATAACGGTTATGCGTCTTAAAAGTAATATGCTTGCTGTTTATCTCCCTTATAGTGTGAGTGGCATTCATAGGTATCAAACGTTTGTAATGGTCTATATATAAAAAAAAAATGTTAAGCATTATATGCATTAGTTATCTTTACTACAACTTAATTAAATCATGAAGTGTCCGTAACAATGAATATAATATTACACTTTTATTGTCATTTATCAGTAATCTTATAGTTTTCATTTAATTCAAAAAATCATATTTTAGTGGCATGAATGTTACTAATGTGTTTTTGGCATTGGTGTTATATAGTTTAAGACTATATTTCCAGGCAGTTACTATATATTATTAGTGCCACTGGCATATTTCACCGCTAGTGTACCACATATGTCATATGTCAAATAACAACTCATAATCCTTGTGATATTACAGGATTTATCTAGAGTGTTGTAACCGTAAGGTTGGAAAATATAACAAGCAAAGTAAACTTTAAACATGCTATAACACAGTTGTTTGGTACTTATTACTGTCAACCCTTCTACATACACGGGAAAGGATAACCTTATATGACCACCAATCATTTTCCTTCTTTTTTCTCTTCATCCTTCTTTTCTCCATTTTTTAATAAATATTTATTTATATTGTGGCTTCTTTGAATTTAGTGAGGGTACTCAATATCATATTATAGATAATATAAAACATTCAAACCGAGAACATGCCCGATATAGAGACATATTCTCAACTCAAGTGGTCCACGCCATATATTTATAACATTGCAGTCTGAAATATACTAATGAATAAGCAATAACCAGCAGCTTTGCAGCATGTGTGTGTTTCTAACAAGTACATACCTATAGGATATTAAAAAGAATAGATAGCAAGCTCTTCTTTCATAATTAACAAATGCATATAGCCTGGTATTTACTTTCATAGACAGAAATTTGACCTGTTATTTATATGCATATAATGTACCAACAGCAATATATTAGTAAATGCCTATGCTATTCAGTTCATATTTTAATACTTGTCATATTTTAAAAAACATGAGATATATAGATATTATAAAAGTGATTAATATGAGATATAGCTGACAATGGCTTTAGCGTTTGTGATGATATATAATATATATTCAGTATTATAAGTAAAAGTACATTGCATGTCTATTTGTAATCTAAGGTTCAAGGCTGATCAATTTAGACATACAAGACAATCTCTTTAGCCTTGGTCATATAATGGGAGTTACTGTTTCTCTACACAACCATTCATTTTCAGTGAGGATGTTCAATATTAGTATAACTTGCCTTTAATAAAAGCATACTTATAATTCAGCAATTCTTTTTTATGTATATTTAACAATATCATAAGCAAGTCTATGATATTGTTTTCTTGCTCATAACTGCTTAATGACTGTGCTACTCAACCAATTTAATATTTGCAGAGTATCTTAATAATTAAACAGCAACTCCTTTTTACCTTTAAAATGCCTAATAACAAATAGCTACATTCATGAACCATAATTGACTTACTGTCCTTAATGTTGAGTACACTAGCTGCAATGTGTTTACAAATATGTTATATAGTTCCAGTCAAAGACTTAAATATGTTACATTTTCATAAAATTAAGTTAAATTATAGTAATTTACTTGGGTGATGCTATCAGAAAAGATTGTAGTAAAGTCTGTATGTGTTAACTATTCATTCAGTTTCTTCCAAGTGATATACTTCTTTTTAAGCCTTGTGTGCTGTTTATGTGTACAATTCAAAATGAATAACAAATGTTACAATATAATAAAACATCATGCATGTGTTTGATACCTTCTAAATTTGTTAGGTACTTCAGTGCACTTTTAATATTTGTTAAACTGTAAAAGTACTTTGCCATCTCATAAATAGTGTGCTTGTCACTTTAAGTAGCTTAAGAGCTTAAACCACACCCATACTGCCTTGTTTCAGTGCTGACATCACTCAGACTGTTTACTTTCATTTTGTGCTGTTCGATGTGTTCGTACATTTGTAGAGGATTTAACACACACTAATGGATTCTAACTGTAGAGCCTCCACTCTAGGGATGGTAAAATAAGAGTTCCCAGCTCGTGACCATGGCAGGAAGCCAAAAACAAAGTAAGTGAAGCTTTTAGAGCTTTTTAAACTGAACACGAGCTCATTAAACTGCTATTAGTTTTCTTAACATTAAGGGCAAATATACAGGCCAAATAGTTGTTTGTCAAAAAGGCACTTTTAGCATTAAAGAATAGATAACTACTTTTCAAGGCACTTTTTGACAGTTATTACTATCGGTGTTTATATATTATTATGTGAATTAAATGCAACAGTTTAGATATTTCATGCAGCTTAGTGTAAATAATATAAAAAAATCATGTTCATGTAAGCACACCACATTAATATGTCAGCGTAAATGCATCATATTCTGTACTAGCAGTAAAAGGCAGGTAATTTATAAATGAATTATCTAAATATCATTTAGAGTTAGAGAAATCATGACTGTTAAGTATTTGCACTGTAATAAAAAGATATGTTACCTTGCTTTCTTTAGGGTTGTTTCCTTTAGTTATAAAATGTCCTGTTTTTCCTGTATTTATATTGCTTCAAAGACTGACACATATGTAAAGCATGAATGCTTTTAAAGAAGAACTTTTTTACCTTACAGAGTAATTTACAAACACAAGGTGCAGGGTTCAAGTCTTACAAAGGATAATTGGCTTAGTTTAAAAATCAAGGGCAAGGGCAGTTAGCTTAGTACTAATCTATGAACCTATGAAATAGAAAACAATAATGTTTGTGCTTTTCATGTGTCTCTTAGTTTCTTCTTCTTCTTGTCAGCAGTGCTCCAATCATTTTTTTCTGCATGTCTCTTTACCCCAAAGGAGCTCCAATCTATTTCTTCCACTTTATCCAAGGTTTTATTAGCTGAAAGATAAGAGACTGTTGCTTGTAGAGTGTCAAAAGTTTTAGGACCTTCAGTAAAAAATATTTTTATTCTTGCAGGGAATAGCAGGTGCACTTTAAGTTGCCTTTTTTTCAATTCCTTTATCAGAGGGAGACATTCTTTTCTTGCAGTTATAACTCCAGCAGAATAATCATTATCAAATCTGATTATGTTGTCTTTGTATTTAACTGGAGAAGTTGACCATGCTGTCTTTAAAATAAGTTCCTTGTCCTGTGATGAAAAAAACTTTACTATTATTGATCTCGGGTGATTTTTTGATTTGATGGTTGATGAAGCAGCCCTTAAGGATCTATGGGCTCTTTCAGTTCCATAAGAAAGCTTCAGGCAATTTTAAAACTTCTGGTAACCAGGTAGTATGGAAAGTCACCATGTTATCTCCCTCTTTTTTCTCTGGTAGCCCATAGATGCAAAGGTTATTTCGTCTGGACCTGTTCTCTAGATGCTTTATTTTATTTTGTAATGAAGCATTTTGTTTTGATAAAAAATGTAGCTGAAGATCTTGTTCTGAGAGTCTGCCCTCAGTATCATTTAGGGATCTCTCTATGTCAGCTATTTGAGACTTCTGTTGCATCATTATTTCTTGTAGTTGCTGTATTTGTTTTGTAGATCTCTCTTCAAAAGTGTCTAGTTTGGTATTTATTTTGTCAAATTTCACTGATAAGTCTTGTATAGCATTTAATAAAGACTGTATCTCCTTTCTCATCGTCTGGTCCTGTGTGGTATTCTTAGAAAAGCTAATTTTCAGTAGATTCAGATACCTTCCTTCTTGTTTTTTGACAGGAAAAATAATGATTAAAGCCAATTTTTTTGCAATGTAGACTTCTAGTGATAGTAGAAGTAATTCAGCAAAATAGGTATGTCTGCAATATCTAGTTTTTAAAATTTCCTGTCAGAAATATCTTTTGAGTGCAGAGCTGAGAAAAGATGCTGCCCAACCAGTCTACATCCTAGCCACGCCCCCCAATTTCTACCTTTCATGTCGCAGACGAGCCTAGCCTGATGGCACATAGACTGTAAGGCTTTCCTGAAGGGCACTTTGTTACTTCGTCCTTCGGTATCGGAACCTGTTATGCCTTGGGACTTAAACTTTGTTCTACAGGGTCTTACTTCATCCCCCTTTGAGCCTGCAGCCACTTGTGATTTAAAATTCTTAACTTGGAAGACTGTCTTTTTAGTAGCCATCACGTCAGCCAGACGCGTTTCGGAGCTTCAAGCTTTATCAATCAAACCTCCTTATTTGATTTTTCATAAGGACAGGGTTTCTCTCAGACCGAACCCCTCCTTTCTTCCCAAAATGGCATCAGTCAGTAACCTTAACCAATCTATTGAATTGCCAGTGTTTTTCCCCAGTTCTCAAACAAGGCAGAATTCAAATTTCATCAATTGGATGTGCACAGACAATTATGTTTTTATTTGCACAGAACGAAAGACCTCAGAAAATCTGATCAATTGTTTGTTTTATTTTCAGAAAACAGAATTGGGTCTCCTGTTTCCAAAGTCATGTTGTCCAGGTGGATTTCCAGTTGTATTTCTTTCATTTATTCCTCAGGGGGTAAAGATTTACCGTTCTGGGTGAAGGCTCACTCTACTCGGTCTGTATCTACATCTACAGCTTTTCAGGCCAGATTGTCTATGGATGATATTTGTGCTGCGGCTACTTGGGCATCTCCTCACACCTTTGTTACTCATTACAAGTTGGATGTGATATCTAGAGGCAGGTCTTCCTTTGGTTCCACAGTGCTCAGGAGTATTTTCCACTGAGCCTCCCAGGATTTAGGTGCTGGGGACGCTGTCCCACGGATAAGAATGTAGGCGAGATTGGACTACATAACATCAAGACGTTATGTGCTCACCATAACGTTTGATGTATGTAGTCCATCTCGCCTCACATTCTTACTTACCCCCCCCTCCTTCCCCCGTCCTGGAGGATCTGGAGGTTAGGTCTGGTTTCAGAGCTCCCTTCATTCTTGGTTTGTTCTTCCTTTCCTTAGGTGTTGTTATGCATGGAGAAATGAGTGCTGGTGCTCGCAGCAAACTAGATCTGGGGATAGAGAGCAGTGCAGCATGGGATACCATCTTAGCCCAGCCAATAGAAAGACTTCGAGCTAAAAAAGTTTGGCCGAGTCGGAGCCGACATTCGGCTCCTTACCCACGGGTAAGAATATGAAGCGAGATGGACTACATACATCGAACGCTATGGTGAGTACATAACTTCTTGTTTCCTTCACTATCTTCTACAGCCTTTGTGGTGTATTTGCTTTTAGATGAAGGTAAAGTTTATGTTGCTAAAAGTGCATTTATATATATATTGCTGTTTAGCTTTATTTATATATATATTTTTGCTCCCCATTTGGGGGGCACCTGACATCTGGGGCAAGAAAAACTGAATAAAATGGCGTCGGCTGCATGTTTTATACCCCTAACGACCTGACGTCATGGAAGAGGAGACAGCAACTGATGGAGGACCCAAGACTTTGTTATTCAGGCCGACTGAGGGCAACCTGCCAGCAGATTACCCCAAATGTAATGACTGCAACATTGAATACACTCGAACATCTACATTTATGGTAAGTGTACACAATTGTACTCTTTCAACATGTTGATAAACAAATGGTGGAGCCCAGATATAGACCCGTTTGCCTCCCCCCAGAACTACCAATTGGACAAATTCTGCACAAGGACTCCCCACAAACAAGCTTGGAAAGTGGATACCTTGTCCTTCAACTGGAAAATATCAGTTTATGCCTTTCCTCCTCTGCCTCTCCTCTCCAAAATACTACTAAAGATCAAATAGGACAAGCCATGGACGATACTGATTGCACCAGACTGGCCACGTCAACACTGGTACCCCCTCTTGCGCAGTGTGTCACTGCTGGCTCCATGGCACCTGCCGCAGACCCTTACCCTGCTGTCCCAGCAAGAGGGCCAGATTCTGCATCCTCAACTTCAAACCCTGAACCTGGCAGCCTGGCTAATTACCTAATCTCTTCGTTACCATCCCTCAGTAAACAAGTGTTGGATGTCATTTTGGAGGCAAGGAGGCCTAGCACTAGAAAATCTTATGCTGAAAAATGGAAAAGATTCTGTTCCTGGAACCAAACTTAAGGGATGTGCACAGCAGTGCCCAATTTACCTCAGATTCTTCAATACTTAGCTGAGATGCTTCACAAGGGCCTTTCCTTTTCCTTCATAAAAATTCATGCCTCAGCCATTTCAGCTCACTACAACACAGAACCACCCCTCTTCTGTCATCCACTGCTCAGGCAGTTCCTCAGAGGAACCAAAAACTTAAGACCACCCAGGAGAGCCCCAACTCCAGCCTGGGACCCTAACTCTGTATTGGAAAAACTCACTCTACCTTCTTTTAAGCCAGCTGCAAGTGCAGAGTTAAAATTCCTTTCTTGGAAAACAGCCTTCCTCTTAGCAATCACTTCAGCAAGAAGGGTATCTGAATTACAGACCCTTATGGCAGTGGAGCCTTTCATCATCTTTCATGCGGACAGGGTGTCCCTCAGGACCAATCCCTCCTTCATGCGAAAAGGTAGTATCCACTGTGGGTCTTAATTAGTCCATTCATTTGCCAGCCGTCTTTTCTAATCCACAGAACAAAGGGGCATGGATACTGCACTCCTTAGATGTGCACAGACAACTTAGATTTTACTTGGACAGGACTAAACCTCAAAAGAAATCTGAACAACTGCTTGTGGCATTTGCTGCAGGGGCAGAGGGGAAGGCCATTTCAAAGCAAACCATTTCTAAATGGATAGGCCGTTGCATTCATTTCTGTTATAAGCACCATGGAAAACCTACCCCACAGGTGATAAGACCACACTCAACCAGGGCTGCATCTACCTCTACAGCCTTTCTTAGAGGTGTCCCTACCAGGGACATCCTAGAAACTGCTACGTGGAGTTCTGTACATACTTTCACCAAGCATTACCATTTGCCAATTTTCTCTAAATCCAGAGCTGGCTTTGCCACTGCAGTCTTGCAGGGCCTTATAGCTGGTCCAAATGCTATCTAAATTCCTCCTCCCATCCTTAGCTTTGGGAATCTACCCAAATGTTTGTTTATCAACATGTTGAAAGAGTGCATTTGTGTACACTTACCATAAATGTAGATTGAGTGTATTCACTATTGCAGTCCTGCTTACCCGCCCTCCAGCCCCATGACTTCTTTTGGCTGTAGCTCTATTCTCCTTTACTATGCTTAAAAGCTTTTTGGTGTATTTGCTTTTTTGTTGGAGGTATAACCTTGCATATATATATATATATATATATATATATATATATGTCTATATCTATATTTGATTGCATCCCATTAGGGGGGCACCTGACATCTGGGGCAAGAAAAACTGATGGAATAGTGGCAAACTTCACAACACCCACGCAGACAGGATCTGGAAGTTCGACTGCAGAATCCTACACACTAAGGTACTGTACGAGCACATCCACTCGTGCATGAATCGTGCCATCCCAAATAGAACCAAGATGCTCTTCTCCAAAAAAAGGAAGCCAATCTGGTGGTCCCCTGCTATAAACAAACTATACAACAGAAGGAAGAAACTGTTGCAGAAAAGAGAAAAGAGAAAAATCTCAGGATGCAAAAAACTCCCTCACCAGCCGTAGTCAGAAGCTGAGATCCCTCATAAAATCCTCAAAAGCTAGTTACGAAAATAAAATTGCCAAAGATTCCAAAGACAACCACAAGGCATTCTATAGTTATGTCAAGAATCTAAATTGCAATGCTCAGATCTGCTCTGAGCTACAACAGAATGGCATTAAATATACTGATCCCAAGGATATTGCCAATATCCTGGCAGATCGATTTAGTGCCAACTTCACCCCCCTCTCACCCCCTAAAGGGCCCATGTCAATACCAAAAGATTGCCAAATTCCGATAATCACGGCTACACAGGTAGAAACCGCACTCTCCAAAGCTAAGAATACAGCATCCATGGGACCAGATGACATCCCAGGCTGTGTGCTACATGAACTACAAAATGAACTGGCACCTCACCTAAGTGTCATGTTTAATCATAGCCTCACATCAGGCTTCGTGCCCACTGAGTGGTGCACAGCTACAGTTATCCCACTCCACAAGGGATGATCTGCCTTGGATCCCGGGAACTACCGTCCCATCAGTCTGACAAGCATGATCTGCAAAGGCATGGAACACATTATCATGGAACTTATAAACAAAGACATTGGCAACCTTCAAAGACTGGACCCCACCCAGTTTGGGTTTGTGAAGGGACGATCTTGTCTCCTGAATCTGATTGACTTCTTCGAATCCATCTCCAGAGCTGTGGACGAGGGTAAGATGGTCCACACAGCCTATCTGGACCTCGCCAAGGCCTTCGACACCATCCCCCACTCTGGAATCATAGATAAACTTACTAAGCTGGCCATAAATCCCTACCTCACTTAATGGGTTGCCAACTGGCTTACTGACAGAACCCAGACTGTAAAAGTAGCCGACTCCAAATCCATCTCCAGACAAGTGACAAGTGGAGTACCTCAGGGTTCAGTCCTGGGACCACTCTTGTTTGGCATCTACTTCTCTGAAGGTACACTAAGGTACTCTGGCTAACAAAGTTTGCAGATGACTGCAAACTGGGAGCCATTATTGAATCCCCAAATGATGTGGATATTCTACAAAAGGGCCTTAGAGAAACAGATGCCTGGTGCCAGAGCCATGGGCTCAAGCTTAATGCCAAGAAATGTATAGTTATCCCCTTTGGAAAAAAACATGTACCCATGAATTACCACATAGGTGGCAGGACACTAAACATCGAAAGTGTGATGAAAGACTTAGGGACACAGGTGGACAGTGGTCTCACTTTCGATAACCACATTGCCACAACAGTCAGGAAATCCCTCTATGTGGCACACCTCATTACTAAGGGCTTTTCATCCAGAAAAAAGGAGGTCATTGTCCCACTGTACTCATCCCTCATTAGACCCATTATAGAGTATAATGCCCCGTTTGGTATGTACCTCACAAGACATCTGCAACAGCTGGAAAGGCCACAGAAATACCTCACTGAAAGAATCACAGGCCTAAAGCAGATGCCATATGCTGACAGTCTAAAAAAACTCCAGCTATACTCCGTGGCATATCGTCTACTCAGAGGCGATCTCTGCTTAACATACAAGGCCATATCAAACCCTGAGCTGTTGGACATGCTCCACTTAAAGAAATCCCAATCCCTCAGAGCCACACGCTCCAGGGATCTAAACCTTGTCATCACAATGAGCAAAATATGCTGGAGGGATAGGTTCCTGACCCAGAGACTCCCCATACTCTGGGATAGACTGCCCATGCATGTCAAGCAGAGGGCCTCATTGGCCCTCTTCAAAAGGAACCTTGATGATTGGATGGGAGGTAGGAAATTCACCCCGGGGATCATGTCAGTCGCCCTGCTAGACAGGGGTCCAGAGAAGTAAATATTGTGGGAAGAAATATCCAGGGAATTGTTAGGCTTGCATAGGCCCTAGGGCCGATAGCCTAGTACCAACCTATGAACCTATAATGGCGTCGGCTGCATGCTTTATACCCCTGACTGTCTGACATCATGGAAGTTGAGACAGCAACTGACGCAGGACCCAAGACTTTGATAATCAGGCTGACTGAGGGCTACTGCACGCAGATAACCCAAATGTAATGACTGCAACAGTGAATACACTTGAACATCTGTATTTATGGTAAGTGTACACAACTGTACTTTTGTGTGTGTGTGTGTGTGTGTGTGTGTGTGTGTGTTTTAAGTTGCACTGCCTTTTGAGCTTTCTAAAGTGTGTGCAGCGTATTGAGTGAGGGAAATAGGGAACAGTAGGTGCCTGTGTTTCGTCGTTATTCACGCAAGTTATTAATGTGCATTACTGTCTCTTCCTGTACCAATTAGTTGAGTGGTTAGTAGTTGGGAATGGAAATGTGGAGTTGGCTAAGATGTTAAGGAAGAACCTGAATGTTGTTTTTTTTTTTTTTTTTTCTTTCCTTTAACACATCTATTTGGGGTATAGTGAGGGTCGTGGCATGCTGGGGGTAGGGGGTGCTGAATAACATGCTGTTTGGGTTCTTAAATTTTCATATGTAACTGTAACTTTTTATGGTATGTTCTGTTCATTTATTATTTTTGTCCAGGGACCATCTAACTTGCTGATAAACAGTTTTGGTGCTGTGAATAATGCTGTCATGTTGTCACAGTGTCATGCAACTGCTTTATTTACTTTGTGTAGTCGAGCCAGAATTTGAAAACAGCACATTTGCAGCTAATTAACTCCCATCAGCATGGATGAATAGCTGGTTTACAGAGCTGTGGCAAAACACATTAAAGGGGTGGGAGGGATTGAGGAAACATTTGTCAGAGTCGGTATACTGAACTGAACTGTCCACGATTAATTATTGATAATGTACAGGATCATATTTTAGTTTGTATTGAAAAGCACTAGCCCTTGAAGTCGGCATACACAATGACTAATGATTCTTGCTTTTCTGAAAACTTTGCAACTTAAATGGCACTTACAAGTAAGCAGTTTGAAGTTTTGGAAAAGCACACACTTACAGTAGTTTTCTTTGACCCCTTAGCTTTACAATTTGTTGTTGTTGTCTCTCAATCTCTGGAAGCAAGAAATCTTGACAAAAATAATAGTGGGATAAAGGTCCAAAAATAGGGAGAGATTTTAAATATTGCTTCTGTAAACTCAGATAGTTGCTAGAATAACAGGTTGTGCACTAATATATATTTTTTGAAGTATATGAAGTCTGAAATTCAAATGGCTGCAGTTATTTATTGTTATTATTTAATGACTTATTTTATTTATTTATTTAAGTTTGATGACTGGGGAAATCCAGTGGGCCAAGAAGAGTCCGTTTTCAGTGGAGGCCCGGGGAGAAAAGCTCCACAATAATTGCAAGTCACATTTCACATGTTACAAAAAGACACAGTTCATACAGCTAATTAAACATTTACAGATAAGCTCCATGATATTTGCAATTGGCTTGTCACAATGTTACAAAAATGAAAAGACATAATTCAGTATAGAAATTTCAACATTTACATTAGTGAATATTCTTGTTTTAAACTCAATTGTAGGTTTAACATTTCAAAATATATAGCTACTAGCCATTAGTAGGTTAGGAAAATATTATGCATGGAGAGGGTAATAGTATATTTGAGACTGGAGAGTATATTACAATAGATATTAGAGAGAAAATTTGTTTTTAGTAGGGGACGGATTGTTTTGGGTGGGATAAAGTAATAGTAGAGGTAGTAGGATGAGTCAGTGCAAGGTGGAATGGGGGGGACTTCAGTCTTTGTATTGGAGTATCCCACAATTCCATTGGAGTGGTTGGGGTTGCATTGTTATATATGCAAACTTTGTTAATTAGCATCCTGATTTTTGGCCAGTTGTACCTACTTTTCGTAGGCCTTTGTCAAAATTTTTAATGTTTCCAGGTTGACGTATGCTCTTGAGTCAAGCCAGCAAGACAGTGGTAAGACTGCAAGCAAACATGGTATTCCACTACTGGCAGTATACTCTTAAGCCAAGCCAACAAGATGGTTAGAAACTTAATCTAGTACATGTGACCCCCCCATCCCTATCTTATGAGTTATAATAGCCTCCCTTGCATAGCCGGCCTTAGGCATAGGCCAACTAGGTGGCCGCCTAGGACGCTGGTCTAGCAGGGGTGCTTTTCCAGTATTTATTTGTTGTAGGTAGACCAGAATGGGGGCACCATGTGGTGTGGTGGGGGCGTTCTGGAGCCTTTTTGCATAGGGCACCAGTTGACCTAAGGCTGCTCCTGCTCCCTTCCACCACCTTTCATCCTGGCAGATATCAGAGACCCTTCTGTGTCCCGTCCTTGTTTGTTAGTAATTAGAGTAACCAGATTCCTTATGTATTCTGGCAGAGTCTGGAAGCTTTGCCCACACTTTCCATATCCAGTCAATGAAGAAAGCTCCAGATTGATTCCTGTATCCAGGAACAACTGCAAAAATGCTCTGATCATTTCCTCATGTTAGCATCAGAAGGAGCCTATCTAACTTTCTACACCTATTCTGGTGATGACTGGAGTGCCCCATCCATTCCCTTACATAACTTGGTGATAAGCAGACAGTATACATTTCTCCTTTTGGTTTCTTCACTAATGACATAGTCTACATGATGCATCACATTTCAGAGCTCTCTAGTGTCTGTTATCTTCCCTTCCTAACCATTCTAGAAGTGATTGGTGTTCACCTGTCTGCATCTCATCCTGTTAGCAATCACCAAAACAAAAATGGCATGTTCTACTCTAAATAGAAAAGAGATTGATTCCAAAGCAGCCTTTCCATAGTGCCAATATTGATTCAGTCCCTGACTCATATAGCTTCTATGTGGAATGGGCTTGACTCCCCCCCCCCCCTCACACACACACGCACACACACTGTGCTGCTAAAGACACAAGCCACTGACAAGCATAGTGATTCTTTCTAATTCACACTCATGGCAGCATTGCATTTGGTGGCTGTGTTTCGGTTCTCTGCTGAGCATAGTTTACTTTGCTACATATTTTTGACCCATTCTTATCAGCTTAGATAGGCTTCCCCTCCATTCCATTCTGAGTCTTCCCCACCATGCTAACCTCTACTATGCTGACTGCCTAAATTATGAGACCACTTTAGGCATAAAAAAGTTAATTCTTAAAAGGAACCTGTCCTTGTGAAAAATGAGTTAGGGTTGACTCATCATCGGTGATTGTAACTCAGATGCTCACCTAGCAGCTGTCAGAGCAATGAATGACACGGTCTTCAATGTTAAGAGCCTCAGTCTAACCAGACGAGGTGGTTTTCAAGCACAAAATTTAGATGCCATATGAGTTATAATAGCCTCCCTTGCATAGCCTGCCTTAGGCATAGGTTTAGATGCCATAAATCTGTCTTGGTGGACAGATACTCAACATCCTTTTCACAAAACATTTAACTTGAGTATAGCTACAAACGGGGGATCAAAGCACAGACAAGCAGAAATGACTGACAAATGCATTTTGAGAGAGGAATAAGGCCAGATGACAGTAACTAACACAAGTAATCAGGAAGAGGCTGCTGGTTCTTGTACTGGCACTAAGTAGAAAATCTTTTCAGTCTGCACATAATCTAGTACCATTTTATTTTTGCTTCCTTTAGTACTAGCATCACATCCTTAGAAAAAAAGGTATCTAAGGCAAATAGTTGAAGTGCTTTCAGTTTGGGGTGTATCAAACAACCCATGTCTTGTGTGAGTACATCATCCATTTTGTGGGGAAGACTCTGTTAATTGCCTTTGACTAGACGCTAAAGAAGGGAGAAACACTGTTACTTGGACCTAAAGGGAGTCACCAGTACAAGTTTTGGAATGACCTCCTGGATCTTCAGAAGATCCCTGGATATTAGTGAACTAGTATTAGTACCATAGGATACCTCATAATGTAGCCTGTCTCCACCAAGATGTACCATTACATGTGGTGCTTGGGGTAATAAAAGGCTCCACAGTGCCCATGGCTACCCTTTGAAATAGATCCTCAGTAATGAGCAGTGGCACCAGAGAAGTCTCAACTTTATCTTATTCCTTACCAACCCTATAGCACTACTCACCTATCTTGCATTACATTCTCATGCATTTTCCAATTCCTGGCCTATAGAGAATGTCAGGTATTTAGTACAGAAGATTGGTCTGGCCACTGCTACAGAAGATTAAGGCTATGAGCTGTTAATGAGTTACTTCCTGTAATCCAGGGTTTAATTCTCTGAGCCTACATTGGCCTGCTGTTTGATTTTATGCCAGTCACTGAACCAGGAGGTCATTCTAGGTTAAGTCTTATGCAGATCTATGTGGATCTGTGCTGTACCCTAGTTAGACAAGAAAACAGACAAATCATTCCTTTTTGTGTGTTTTATGCCCATGTGGCATGGCAAGAGATATTGTGGGCTGCAGTCATAAACACCTGATGGCAGACTGTAGGGACTACCAACTGCAGAACTATTTTGTGTTCTTCATTAGATCTTTATTGCAGTAGCTATTACATATGGAACATATCCTGACAAATATATAGGACATCCATCCACTCAAAAAAGCTTCAGGCTTTTTCTTCACATGCCATATGTCTGTTTTTAGCACAAGAGTATGTGCTAGTTCAGGAGGGATGTACAGTAAGATAGACCAAAGCTCAGAACTTTCTTCCAATAGGCCACGTATGCAGACTTTCATCAATATCTCATCCAGTGTTATTGTGTGGTTGGCTTCCTTCAGGCAAATAAGTACCTCATGAGGCCCTTACTGTCTTCTTATGAATTTTTCATATACAATTCTTCTGTGTCTGTCAGAAAAGGGAAGTGTAATTGTGGACATCAAATTCCATATAGTAACTCATACTCTGTGTATTTTGATTAGGGCTGAACATGATATTAGGTCTTATTCAGTTTACCAGTTGTTCACCATGGAGACCATTATGAGTACATTAAACTCTCTTTGTATTTTCCTTGAGAACAGATGTCTCTAGGACTTATGCAAGTGTCTGGGAATCATCTTCCCCTGCAGTGGACCCTTCTTAGGTAAAGAAGAAGAAAAAGTTGATGAGAGAAGTGAATGTTAATGTTACGTCCATGTCTCTCATACAACTGTAGCTGACTACTCTACCAAGGTACATTTGCAGCCCATGGACTATCAGTCTACTTCTCCAGGTCTTACTGGAGCAACCTCTTCAGAGGCCACTATGGCTCAGGACCCTGACGTATCCAGCTGAGTCAGCTAGGAAGGGAGAATCAAAAATTATTTTATTTGAGGGCAAGGGAGGTATCCACAAGGTTCTTGTGAGGGAAGACAGAGCTTGCTCACTGAGGTCAGACCTATGGTGTCTAAACTGAAGACCATATGCCTGGCCACTCCGAAGAAGCATACACAGAAAGCTAGCATATATCCCTTCCTTTAACCCTTCCTCTCAGAAGGGGAGCAAAGAAGAGTGGTATAATTTTGCTCAACAGCTGTTTAAAGGTATTCAGTCCTATCAGTCCCCTCTGCATACTTCTTTCACTTCTACTCCTACTAAAAGTTAGAGAGTCCCTTCCACTTCTAAAAAAAGAGGATTTCTCTTACTCTGAGGATGAAGGACAAGATTATGCTTCACAAATTCCTTCTCGCACTTGATGTGAAGCTGAAGTAGAGGATACTTTACCATCTGCCCTAATGAGGAAATCTCCTTTGGTGAAACAATAAGCAAAAACGGCAGATGTTCTTCGTGTTTCACTGTTGCAGTCATCACATTTGGGTTATCCATGCCAGGGTAGCCCTCGGCCGGCCCAAATACCAGAGGCGTAGTATTTCTCCTTCAGTTGCTGTCACTTCAGGACTGACGTCAGGTCGTCAGTAGTATAAAGTAAGGCAGCTGATGCCATTACATCAAAGTTTCTTGCCGTGGAGCCCGAAGCAGAAGCAGTTCATACGAGTGCCGGTTGCTACCTGAGTTTCGTCTTCCATACTGAAGCTGAAGTCTTCTAAAGCTAAGTACCCCATTGGGGATCCTTTTTTTCTTACACTAACTGATGTCAGAAAAAGTTAACAATTATCTCACCTGTAGAAAGCAAATACCACACCGAGACTTTCATTCTTACTGCATTACTTGCTTAGGCCCAGACCACGACATCCCTCGCTGCCGCTTTTGTGCTTTGTTCAATGCCAGAACTATACATCATTGGGCCCTTATTGTAGCTAGATATTTTTGCTTACAGTCCTTGAATTACGATATGGCTTTGGTAAGCCATCCGACAGCAGATCTTCTGAAAAAACGTAAGGATAAAGACAAAGACAGACCACACAGGTCCAAACCTACCGATGACGCTTTCCTTAAGCTAGTCGTCAGTTCTCTGGTCCTCAGTGAGGTGCTTTTGCAGCCTCTGATGCCCGCTTCTGTGGATTCACAGGCCGCTACTAAGACCGTTTTGGAGTCCAGTATGCAGCAAATCTCCTCGACTAAGGATCCTTCGGTTGTCTTTCCCTTAGATGGGTCTAGAGCCGCTGAGCAGGCACCGGCTTCCAAGGAAGTACTTCGCACTACCGATTCTCGACATAAACTGATGACTTCTTTCATGTCTACCATTCTTTCAAAAACTATCGAGTTTCTAAGGCCCAGAGTATGAACCACACCCAAGAAACCGACGACCCAATCTCAGGCACCTGCTTCCTTGCCTCAGTCTCAAATGCTTAAAATGGCGGAAGACCTTATCATGCTGATCAGGGGAAGCCAAGCTACCCCTTCCAAAAGAAAAAGAGATCTGACCCAGTAGTTTTGTCTGAACAGGAGTCTGATGACTCTGATGCATCTGAATGTGAAGACATACAACCTGTCCCTGTTTATGAGGATTCTGATGCAGAGGATTCCATTCCTTCAGCCTGTCCACCCGAGGACTTTTCCTTTGGAGAAACCCTTCATACCTTAAGGGAGCATTTCCAGTGGGAATGTCAGGACTGCCCTCAGTCTAAAAAGAGACTCAGGGAATTCTTAGATCTTCCACAGCACAGATCCCTGGCCATTCCCCCCAGTCCTGGATGTTGTGGATGATGCTTTCCTGGAATCCAGTTTGACTCCTGACACCCTCCCTCTTGCACCCAGAAAACCTGGCAGGTATTACAGAGCCCCTGACTCACACAAATTTATTTTCAAAAATCCTACTGCTGACCCTGAGGTAATTTCTCAAGGGCCTAAAAGAATTAAAGCAGTCTCTGCTAAGAATCCCACCCCCTCAGATAGAGATTCACAAGCACTAGACAGATGGGGTAGAAAAGTATACACATCTGCTACTCTTGGTATCAGAGCACTAAATTGCCAGTTTCATATGCTAACATTTCAGCAACATACCATGGAACTCCTCAAACAAAAAGTGTCTTCCTTTCCTGCTTGTGCAGAATCTAAAGAGTTACAAGAGTTAATGTATTCTGCAAGTCAAGTGACTAAGCTCACCTTACACTGTGGATGTTCATCGTGTTTCACTGTTGCATTCATTACACCTGGGTTATCCTGCTGGCAGGCTACCCGCAGTCGGCCCGAATTCCAAAGTCTAGGTCCGGCGTCGGTTGCTGTCGCCTCTTCCCTGCCGTCAGTGCGTCAGGGGTATAAAAGATGCAACCAATGCCATTTTCTCCAGTCTTTCTTGCCACGCGGTGCCCAAAGCAAAAGCAGTTTGCAAGTGCCGGTCGGCCAACTCCTGAGATTTTCGAAATAGAGTTTCAGAACCGAAGTCTTCAGTAAAGCTAAGTACCCCGTTGGGGAAACTTTTTCTTGCTCCAGACTGATGTCAGTAAAAGTTAACAATTGTATTTCTTGTGGGAAGCAAATACCTCATAAGGACTTTCACTCTTACTGTATTCCTTGCCTAAGCCCTGACCATGACGTTACTAGTTGTCGGTTTTGTGCTAGATTCAACAAACGCACTAGTAAGCGTCGGTTCGATTTTGCTTTACATTATTTTGGCTGAAGGTTTAACTACATAATGCCGTCGGAACAACCGACAACCGGAATTCATAAAAAACGCAAATACAAGGAAAAGGACAGGCATCCGAGGTCCACAACCGATGACGAAGCCTCTTCTAGGCCAGTCGCCGGTTCACCGGTTCTCAGTGAGGCGCTTTCGCAGCTCCTGACACCTGCTACCTCTGAGCCACAGGCCGTATCCGACTCCCATGTGGAGACAACTAGGCCTCTGGATACTCAAGGTACTGGGCCTACGAAAACTATTCCCTCAGATGGGTCCGGAGCCGCTGAGTAGGCATCAGCTTCTGAGGGTGTTTTCAGACCTTCACAGCTTACTATTAAGTCCACTGCAGCAGCCAAGGCACAGTCAAAAACACCATTAAAGACAAGGAAACAAGTACAGCATTCTCCTGGACAGTCATCCATGCCAAAGAAACAGATGCTTAAAATGGCCGAAGACTTGATTACTTTGATCAGGGGTTCCCATCCCCCTCCTGATAAAAGGCCTAGGCAAGACACTGACTACGATTCCTCTGACCAGGTTTCTATTTCCTCTGATTCCTCTTCAAATCAGGACTATTCTCTCCCTCCTTATGAGGACTCTGATGCTGAAGAATCTATACCTTCAGCCTCTCCACCTGAGGATTATTCTTTTGGGGAAACTCTGCACACCATGAGGGAGCATTTCCACTGGGAGAGCCAGGATTATTCAGAATCCAAGAAAAGGCTCAGAGACTTTCTTTTACTGCTTCAGCACAGGCCCCTGGCTATCCCCCCTGTGCTTGATATTGTTGATGATGTTTTTTCTGAATCCAGTCTTTCTCCTGATTCTTTACCCCCTGCACCAGTCAAGCCAGACAGGTATTACAGGGTCCCTGACTCTCATAAATTTCTTTATAAAAACCCTGCTGCTGACCCAGAAACAATTTCTCAGGGTCCCAAAGGGGTTAATGCTTCCACTGCAAAAAACCCTGTACCCTCTGATAGGGATTCTAGAGCTCTGGATAGATGGGGGGAAAAAAGTTTACACTTCTGCTACTTTAGCTGTAAGGGCTTTAAACTGCCAGTTTCACATGCTTAAATATCAACAGTACCTCATGTCTTTGTTAAAACAGAAAATGCTTACAAACTCAGAAAGTCCTGACAATAAGGAAATGCAGGATTTATTGCATGCAGCTGAACAAGTGGGAAAGCATACTCTGCAATGTGGTTTTGATTCATTAGAGGCTTCTTGCAGAGCCACAGTTACAGGCTCTGTCATTCAAAGGCATGCTTGGTTGAAAGAACAAAGTTTACCTGAACATGGTAAAGTAAAATTATTGGATGCTCCACTACAGCATGATACTTTGTTTGGTGTTAAGGCAGAAGAGGTGTTAAAGAAAATGGAGGATAAAGCAAAATCAATGCAGACAGTAAAGGATTTCTTACAGGTTCAACCACCTAGGTTTAGCAGAAACTGGCCTTCAAAAAATTGGTCCTTTCCGGTGTCAGACAAGCCACAAAGAGGCAGATATAGATGCCCAAGAGGCAGATCTCAGCCCCAAGGCTCCTACAGACCTAAACAATGGGGTGCCTCTGCCCCCAAAGGAGGAGAAGACAAATCATAACCTTATAGGAAACAGTCCCAATGACTTCCCTCTACAAAGGCCAAGCACTTACCTTTTGGCAGCACCCCTAGGGGGAAAGCTAGCACTTTTCTCACAAAATTGGCACATAATCACCCAGGACAAATGGGTACTGAATATAGTTTCTCAGGGTTACAGGTTTCACTTTCATACCCTTCCAAAATCAAAAGGTATGCTGGACCTGCCACAAAACCAATGGGCAGAGGCACAGAAGGAAATTGCTGCTCTCATGGACATGGGAGCTATTCAAAGAGTACCACAGCAAGAACAGGGGCAAGGATTTTACTCAAGACTTTTCCTGGTACCCAGAAAGGAAAAAGCCTGGAGACCAATACTGGACTTGTCAATCCTAAATACTTTCCCGAATGTTCCAAAATTCAAAATGTTAACACTGCAGCAACTTCTACCCATGCTGGGCAAGACGGCTTGGCTAGTTACATTGGACCTCAAGGAGGCATACCTGCATGTCCCAATCAGACAATCTTGCAGAAGATACCTCAGATTCATAGCTGGCTCAATACATTACCAATTCTCTGCACTGCCCTTTGGCTTATCTACTGTGCCCAGTGTCTTCACAAAATGCCTGGCACCAGTAATTGCATTTTGCAGACAAAGAGGAATTCAAATATATCCCTACTTGGACGGTTGCCTTATTCAAGCAGAGAGCAAGGACATTCTACTAAAACATCTGGCGTTTGTAAATAGATTATTAATTTGCCTAGGGTACACAGTAAACAGAAAGAAATCAAAACTAGTGCCCTCTCAAGAGATAATATTCCTGGGTGCAAGCTTAAATACATATGCCCAGATGGCTTAGCTCACGCCAGACAAACAAAGGCAACTGACTCATTACTTTCAAATGATGGCAACAAAGACCCAGCTCCCTGCAAGAAAAATTCTGCAGGCCCTGGGCTTCATGGCATCCTGCATTCTACTAATTCCATATGCAAGACTGCATATGAGGAAACTACAGTGGTATCTAAAAAGTGTTTGGACTCAACATTGCCACAGCCTGGAAACAATAACTATAATTCCCTGTCTACAACAGGAGTTTCGATGGTGGTCCCGGGCCTGTCACCACAATAAGGGACAGTCTTTCACCTTACCCACAGCCAGGCAGACAATAACAACGGACGCATCGGATTATGTCTGGGGGGCACACATGGCAGGAAAATGTATTCAGGGCACGTGGCCCAAGGAACAAATGCATCTTCACATCAATCAAAAAGAGATGCTAGCTGTACAGAATTCCCTGACAGCTTTCAGGGATCTACTACATCCAGGACAACTATTACTAAAGACGGACAACACCACAGTTATGTGGTACATAAGCAAGGGGGCACACATTCCTACCCCCTCTGCAGGCAAGCCATGACTTTGTGGAACACAGCACTGACCTATCAAGTACATCTGCAGGCACAATTCCTGCCAGGAATGAAAAATACACTGGCAGACGAACTATGCAGAAATCTCATGGATCTACATGAATGGAAACTAAATCCAAATGTCTTCAGCATGATAACAAGGAAGTGGGGACACCCAGACATAGATGTTTTTGCCTCCCCTCACAACTGCCAACTACAGAAATTCTGCACAAGGACTTATCACTCACAAGCATGGAAAGTGGATGCTCTTTCATTCAGCTGGAAAGCCCTGACAGTTTATGCCTTCCCTCCACTGCGTCTTCTTCCCAAGGTGCTCCTAAAAGTCAGACAAGAGAAGCCAAAAATTATCCTGATTGCCCCAGACTGGTACCCAATCCTAAAGAGCTTGTCTCAAGGCCCAGCCTGGCCTTTACCTCAAATTCCTCATCTTCTGACTCAACAAAACAACCAGATTCTACACAGTCAACTCAGAGCCTTAAGTCTGGCTGCATGGCAGATAATATAGTCACTCAGACCACACCTCTCTCTAAAGCTGTTATGGATGTCATTTTAGAAGCCAGGAGGCCCAGCACTAGGAAATCTTATGCAGAAAAATGGAAGAGATTATGTGCTTGGAACCAGGCACAAGGTCTCGAACCACTTGTACCAAATATACCTCAGATTTTACAATACCTAACTGAGATGCTGGACAAAGGACTATCCTTCTAATCTATTAAGATCCATGCCTCTGCCATTTCAGCTCTTTACAATACGGAACCTCCTATTTTTTCACATCCACTACTAAGGCAGTACCTCAGAGGGGCAAAAAGCATAAGACCCACAAGGAGAGCACCAATACCTACTTGGGACCTCAATTTTGTTTTAGAAAAGCTCACACTGCCTCCTTTTGAGCCAGCCAACACAGCTGATATAAAGTTCTTATCATGGAAAACTGCTCTGCCCCTAGCAATAACTTCAGCAAGAAGAGTCTCAGAGTTACAGGCATTAATGGCAGTGGAACCTTTCATCATTTTTCATCAGGACAGGGTCTTTCTAAGGACAAACCCAACATTTATGCCAAAGGTGGTTTCCAGTGTGGCTCTTAACCAAACCATTCATTTGCCAACTTTCTATCCAAATCCCCAGAATAAAGGGGAGAGACTTCTGCACGCTTTGGACATACACAGACAGCTACGATTCTACTTGGACAAAACAAAAGCTTTCAGAAAAACTGAGCAACTGTTTGTAGCTTATGCTGCAGGATCACAAGGAAAGCCTATCTCAAAGCAGATAATTTCAAAATGGATAGGACACTGCATTCGCTTCTGCTATGCACAACATGGCAAATCAGTGCCTAAGGGCATTAGGCCACATTCTACCAGAGCAGCAGCCATTTCAGCAGCCTTTCTCAGAGGAGTACCAACCAAAGACATTTTAGAGGCTGCAACCTGGAGTTCAGTGCACACTTTCACTAAGCACTACCACTTACCTCTCTACTCTAAATCCAGAGCAGGCTTTTCCACTGCAGTTCTACAGGGCCTGTTAGCCTCTCCTAATCCTATTTAGGCCCAGCTACCAAACCTCAGCTTTGAGATTCAACCCAAGTGTAATGACTGCAACAGTGAAACACGATGAACATAGTACAGTTGTGTACCTACCATAAATGTAGATGTTCGAGTGTATTTACTGTTGCAGTCCAGGTTACCCACGCACCATCCCCCTTTACATTGCTGGGACTTTTCTGTACTTCTCAACTCTATACAACCTATGTGGTGTATTTGCTTGTAGATGAAGGAAATGTTTATTTTAGTACATGCATGTTTTTTGGCATAATTTTTTCCAGCCTTCCTATTTGGGGGCACCTGACATCTGGGGCAAGAAAAACTGAAGAAAATGGCGTCGGTTGCATCTTTTATACCCCTGGTGCACTGACGTCAGGTGAAAAGGTGACGGCAACCGACGCCGGACCTAGACTTTGGAACTCTAGCCGACTGCAGGTAGCCAGCCAGCAGGATAACCCAAGTGTAATGACTGCAACAGTGAATACACTCGAACATCTACATTTATGGTAGGTACACAACTGTACTTTTTGACACCCTAGAAGCTTCTTCCAGGGCAGCAGTCACCGGTTCTATCCTTAGAAGGCATGCATGGCTTAAGGAACAGCCGTTGCCGGAAAATGTTAAATCTAAATTATTGGATGCACCCTTGAAAAAAGACAACTTATTTGGCACTAAGACAGAGGAGCTCTTAAAGAAAATGGAAGAAAAAAGCTAAATCAATGCAGACAGTTAAGGATTTCCTACAGGTCCAGCCACCCAGGATCAGCAGGCATTGCCCCCCCCAAGCAGTGGTCCTTTCCTGCTCCCACCATGTCTGTTCAGCCCAGACCATGGGGAAGCAGACCCCCCCCCCCCCAGACAGCAGCCACAAGGAATGCAGAGATCAAAACAGTGGAATTCCTCCACTTCAAAACCAGGGAGTTCTAAGTCACCCCCTCATGGTAAAAACTTCATGGTAAGAACTCACAATGACTCTCCTCCCCCACCCTCTTCCTCTGCCCACCTTCATTTACCCCTAAGAGGAAAACTCTCCTTTACACAACCACCTGGGCCACCATTACCAACGACCGCTGGGTCCTCAAAATAGTGTCCCAGGAATACAAATTTTCTTTCACACTCTTCCAACCTCAAAAGGGTTCCCAGTTTTACCTCCAAACCAGTGGGCAGAGGCACCAAAGCAAGTCCTTTCCCTTTTCTCTATGAGGGCAGTAGAGCACATTCCTGCAGAACAGAAAGGCCAAAGTTTCTACTCCAGACTTTTTCTGGTACCCAGAAAAGAGGGCACCTGGTGCTTCATCCTCGATCTGTCCATTCTAAACACCTTCTTGGTGATAACAAAATTCAAAATGCTCACCCTCCAGCAACTGCTACCCATGCTCCCCAAGGATGCTTGGCACCCTAGACCTAAAAGAGGTCTACCTCCACATTCCTGTCAGGGAAGCATGCAGGAAATATCTACGTTTCAGGGCAGGATCTCTGCACTTTCAGTTCTCTGCACTTCCCTTTGGCTTATCTACTGCTCCCAGACTTTTCACAAAATGTCTGGCTCCTCCATTGCCTTTGCAGACAAAGGAATATCCACATTTATCCATACTTACATGACTGCCTAATTCAGGCAGACAGGAAAAGCTGCTCAAGCACCTGGCCTTTGTAAATTCCCTCCTGACCTCCCTAGGGTACACTATCAACGGAAAGAAATCCAAACTAGTACCCACACAAAGGATTATATTCCTGGGAGCAAGCCTGGACATAGCATCCGAGATGACATTCCTTACACCAGAAAAGCAAACTTACCTGGCAGCCTACTTCTCTCAACTAGCCACTAGACCCCAGTTATCTGCAAGAAAAATCCTGCAAGCTTTGGGGTTCATGGCATCTTGCATTCTACTCATTCCATATGCCAGGCTGCATATGAGGAAACTTCAGTGGTACCTAAAAAGCCTTTGGTGTCAACACTCTCAAAACCTGGAAACTCTTATACCAATAATACCTTGCCTAAGGAAAGATTTTCTTTGGTGGGCAACAGCATGCTCCCACAACAAGGGACTACCCTTCTCACCACCCCCTGCCACCCAGACCCTCACCACAGATGCATCAGACTATGCCTGGGGTGCACACCTGGATGGAAGGTGCATACAGGGCCAATGGAGCCCACAGCAAATCCATCTACACATCAACCAAAAAGAGATGGTAGCTGTCCGGCACGCATTGACAGCTTTCAGACCCCTTCTTTCCCCAGGGCCTCTCCTGATCAAAACAGGCAGCACCACTTTGATGTGGTACATCAACAAGCAGGGAGGGACTCACTCTTGCCTTCTATGCAGGCTGGCCATGACCCTTTGGCACACAGCCTCTGCAATGCAACTCCAAGTATTTGCACAATTCCTGCCAGGTTCTCTAAACTCTCTGGCAGACCACTTAAGCAGAAATCTTCCGGACCCACACGAGTGGCAGCTAGACAAAAGAACCTTCACCCTAATAACTCAGAAATGGGGCACCCCAAAGGTCAACCCCTTTGCCTCCCACACCAACCATTAGCTCAGCAAGTTCTGCACCAGGGAGCATCACTGCATGGCTTGGAAAGTGGATGCCCTATGCTTCCCCAGGGTCAATCTATCTGTCTGTGCGTTTCCTCCACTACCTCTCATCACCAGGGTACTGCTCAAAATAAGGGAGGAAAAACCAAGGACAATTCTTATTGCTCCAGACTGGCCTCGTCAGCACTGGTACCCACTGCTCCACAGCCTTTCCCCACTGCCACCATGGCATCTCAATCAGACCCCAACCCTCCTGACCCAGAGGGAAGTAGAATTCATGCATCCCCAATTGCAGACCCTCAATATTGCAGCCTGACTTATTCCCTGACCACTGAGCAATCTGTCAACCTCAGTAAACAGGTTCTAGATGTTATACGTGAGGTCAGATGCCCTAGCACTAGAAAGTCTTATGCTGACAAATGGAAAAGGTTCTGCACCTGGATTCAGGCTAAGGGAGCCGATACGGCACAGCCCTCCCTATCTCTCATCCTGGATTATCTAGCTGACCTGGTAAACAGTGGTCTCTCTTTTTCCTCTATTAAAATTCATGCCTCTGCTATCTCTGCTCACTTCCACACTGAGCACCCTCTTTTCTCACACCCTTCGATCAAACAATTTCTAAGAGGTGCTAGCAACTTAAGGTCACCCAGAAGAGCACCTACCCCAGCTTGGGGCCTTAACTTTGTGTTGGAAAAGCTCACCCTGCCCCCTTCAAACCAGCATCGTCAGCAGAGTTAAAATTTCTCTCCTGGAAGACATCTTTTCTTCTGGCCATCACTTCAGCCAGAAGAGTCTCTGAGCCACAAGCACTCATGGCTGTGGAGCCCTTCATCATCTTCCATGCTGACAGGGTTTCCCTCAGGACTAACCCATCCTTCATGGCCAAAGTGGTGTCCACTGTGGCTCTCAACCAATCCATCATTTGTCCACCCTTTTCCCTAACCCGCAAAACAAGGGTGAAAGGATCCTGCGCTCTCTAGATGTGCACAGACAGCTCAGATTCTATCTAAACAGGACTAAATCATTCAGAAAGTCTGATCAATTACTGGTTAGCTTTGCTACAGGGGCAGAGGGCAAAGCCATCGCCAAACAAACAGTTTCCAGATGTATAGCACACTGCATCCATTTCTGTTACAAACAACACAGAAAAACCTCCACTTAAGGGGGTCAGGACTCACTCCACCAGAGCAGCCTCCACCTCTGCAGCTTTCCTTAGAGGAGTCCCCACCAGAGACATCCTGGAGGCTGCCATCTGGACATCTATTAACACTTTCATGAAGCATTATCACCTGCCTGTCTTCTCCAAATCCAGGGCAGGCTTTGCCACTGTAGACTTGCAGATCATCCTAGCCAGCCCCTATTCTCCTTCACTGCCTCCACCCTTTTGCTCTGCTTTGGGAATCAACCCAAATGTGATGACTGCAACAGTGAGACACGAAGACCATTTTATTTATTTTACATTTGTTAACCGGGAGAGTCCAGCTGGATATAAGTCCATTTTCAGTGGAGGCCCGGGGAGAAAAGGTCCATAGCAATTTTAACATATAAGACGGCAAGTGTAACAAAAACAAGACAGTGTAAGAAACTTCTCTGTGTGGAAGATTTTCAGTCCATATGTTTCTAGTTAATCACTGTATATTAATCAGATCAGACAATAGTAGTAGAAGTAGCGAACTTAAACTCACCTTAAGTCAAAACAAAACAAAAAATAATAATAGAAAATATATAATTGTACAGCGTTACTAAGTATTCGAAAGTAATCCAAGCAAGGCAGGCAGTCTGTTTCCAGTCGAAAATCCTTTATTAAGTACACAGACAAGCGATCCAAGTAAAACTAAAATAGAGTAATAATTTCCTCACAAGCTTTCTAAATATATATATACTTTTTATCAGGCATGGGAGTGGTTTATTGTGCTGTAAAACAAAGTGTTATTGGTACACATGTTAAATTCACATCCCTTCCCCCATCAGTGTGACATTCGAGCTGGTCCTGCCCCACTTAGTAGCTGTCATAATAATATATAACCCTTATGTACGTTAAATCAAATTTATAATGATGTGGTACCTCTTATTAAATCAGATTATTAAGTAGATTATTAAGTCTGTGATTTTATCCAAGACAATATATTACATGGCTGGAAATATATCAACCTTATTTCATTTGGCAATCAAAAAATATATATAAATAAATACATATACATTTTGCATGTAAAAATCAATTTCTGTTTTCATAACCTATTGTTAACAAAGATCGCTTTTGTCCTTCTAGACTTCTTCAGGTTTGCGTACAAGTACCCTAAAAACAATCTATAAAAAATCTATAAAAATATATATAATTGTATAATTAGTTAGTATTGTTATTACACATCATTTTGAATAAAGTGGAAAAAAGAAGAACCAGAAAAAAATAAAAATAAGAAAAAAAATGTATGTATGATGATGGAAACAAAATATACACTTAAATTTCAACTGATTTAAAATGGTATTTAAAACCAATTTGTAGAATAAAATAAAATAAAATACAATTATTCATGTAAACAATGTGGTAATTTTCTAAGTTCCAGTGCACTTTTAATTGAACAGTAGTAGTTTAGTCCAGGCTTCCTAAAATATTTTAGCTTTAATTGCCACATGAGTTCATGTTTCTCCAGAATGTAGTGAAGTCCCAAGGCTATAGATTAGCTAGAATTGCCACAGAGATGGAACCATTTTTGAGAAACCTGAACAACTTAGAGAATTATTTTCTAGTGAGAGGCTATGAAAGTCAGATGTTAAAAAAACATCCTGGAACTCATTATAGAACTGAAAAGGACTGAAGCACCTTCACTCAACCTCCCCAGTAGAAAAATGTTAAGTGATTCCACAAAGAATAACAAATGCAAAAATAGCTGCATCCTGACATACACTTTGGATTATCACAGTATCAAAAATATTATTGAAGAAAACTGGGACATTGTCACAGGAAACCATTTTCTGATTAACATCTTGGGTGAAGCCCCATCATTTGTTTGTAGGAAGGCCAGGAACATTAGAAGTTTTGTTGAATTTAAACCTAGACCATATGAGAAAATCATTAAAAGATGTGAAACTAATTGTACATTTTGTATATTTATACAGCAAGGTGATAGTTTTTATTGCTCTTATTTAAAGAAGATCATTAAACCAGTGCAGGAGGTGACTGTAACACTACAAAAGTAATTTACAGGGCACTGCATCACATTCGTTCCACTTTCTATGTGGGCAAAAACTATAAATAAACTCAAGCGTAGGATTTCATGTCATCTGTCAGAAATCCGCTCTGGATGTAAAAATAATGCACTAGCCAAACACCTTTCTCTTCATAAAAGACGCACAGGTTTTAAGTTCCAGATCCTGGATTGCATAGACATGGGTGATCTTGAAGGAGACATCCCGAATATTCTGGAGAAACATGAACTCATGTGGCAATTAAAGCTGAACTCTTTTAGGAAGCCTGGACTAAACTACTACTCTTCAATTAAAAGTGCACTGGAACTTAGAAAATTGCCACATTGTTTACATGAATAATTGTATTTTATTTTATTTTATTCTACAAATTGGTTTTAAATACCATTTTAAATCAGTTGAAATTGAAGTGTATATTTTGTTTCCATCATCATACATACATTTTTTCTTATTTTTATTTTTTTCTGGTTCTTCTTTTCCCCGCTTTATTCAAAATGATGTGTAATAAATACTAACTAATTGTACAGTTATATATATATTTACAGATTTTTTATAGATTGTTTTCTGGGTTCTTGTACACAGACCTGAAGAAGTCTAGAAGGACAAAAGCGATCTTTGTTACCAATAGGTTATGAAAATAGAAATTGATTTTACATGCAAAATGTATATGTATTTATTTATATATATATTTTTGATTGCCAAATGAACTAAGGTTGATTTAATTCCAGCCATGTAATATATTGTCTTGGATAAAATCACTGACTTAATAATCTACTTAATAATCTGGTTAAATAAGAGATACCACATCATTATAAATTTGATTTAAAGTACATAAGGGTTATATATTATTATGACAGCTACTAAGTAGGGCAGTACTAGCTCGAATGTCACATTGCTGGGGGAAGGGATGTGAATTTAACATGTGTACCAATAACACATTGTTTTACAGCACAATAAACCACTCCCATGCCTGATAAAAAGTATATGTATATTTAGAAAGCTTGTGAGGAAATTATTACTCTATTTTTGTTTTACTTGGATCACTTGTCTGTGTACTTAATAAAGGATTTTCGACTGAAAACAGACTGCCTGCCTTGCTTGGATTACTTTTGAAAACTTAGTAATGCTGTACAATTATATATTTTCTATTATTATTGTTTGCTTTGTTTTGTTTTGACTTAAGATGAGTTTAGATTTGCTACTTCTACTACTATTGTCTGATCTGATTAATATACAGTGATTAACTAGAAATATATGGACAGAAAATCTTCCACACAGAAGTTTCTTTCACTGTCTTGTTTTTGGACCCACTATACTTTAGTGGGTTGTTTTGAGACTTCGGGGATACCACGGAGATTACTTGTTTCAAGTGTAACAAAAAGGCACATTTGACAACATACATAATACACATTTCTTACACCTTAGAGAATATGGATGTACAATAGTCTTCTTGTCAATGATGAGACTTTACATCTAAACATATGGACAATAAAAGCCTGTAGTTACAATATTATTCTAGTTGATAATAGCAAAAAATAATTAATTACTAGCCAGGGGTGATACAGGAGCATAGTCTATTATTCAGGAAGTGTATTTTGAGTAGTTTCTTGATTTGGGTTGAGGAGTTGTTACTTATTATATGGGCAGGAAGGGAGTTCCAGATTTTACAGATGTAGTGGCTGTAGACGGATTTACCTGCCTCATTGTTAAATTTGGTTACCTTAAGGAGGTGTTGGGTGCTTGATCTTAAGGATCTGGTAGTGGTGTAGGGTTGAAGTAGTTGTTGTAGGGCTGGGGTGTTGTCTGAGTGATGTAATACTTTGTGTGTGAGTGATAGTTGATTGACTTGAAGTATTAGCAGGAGTTCTAACCAGTTGAGTTTTTGAGGCTTTCGCAATACTGGGTTCTAGAAGGTGAACCTTTGGCAAATCTAGCTATCTTATTGTAACAGATGTCAAGTTTGTTTAGGTCAGTTTTTCGGAGATTGGTAAGCACAGGGGAGGCATAGAGTAAGGTGGATAGCAGGTGTGTCCTGGCTGTAGTAATTTTGGAGTGGTTGGAGAGAAATTGTTTGTTGCGATAGAGTAGACCCAATTTTTTATGAACTTTTTTTATGGTCTAGAAAATGTGAATGTCGAACTTAAGGTGACTGTCAGTTTCCAAGCCTAGCAGTTTGGCGTGATTGGTAGGGGTGATGATTGTGTTGTTGTGTTAGGAGATTGTAAAGTTATATGAGGGGGGTAAAGATCTGTGAGGGCTGAAGAGGAGTAGTTTTCTTTTAGCTGGGTTTAGAATGAGGTTCTGGTTGGTGATCCATATTTTGGCTAGGGAAAGCATTCTTGTGTTTGGGAGAGGAGGAGGTCTAGGGTGTTGGCTGCGCAGATTATGGTGGTATCATCTGGGTACTGGACTATTGAGGCTTTGGGAATGATGGATGGAAGTTGATTAGTAAATAGGGTGAAGAGCAGTGGACCCAAGATAGTGCCTTGGGGTACCCCTAGGAAGACAGGCAATAAGGGAGAGAGTTGGTTTTTGCCATTTTACAGCTTGCTGCCTACCATCTAGATAGCTCTTAAACCAAGAAGTAGCAGAGATGCTAAGGTTTAGGGTGGATTGTGAGTGAAGCAGTTTTTCATGGTTGACCATGTCAAAAGCTTTGGATAAATCTAAGAGTGTAGCAGATACGAGCAGTCCGTTATCTCTGTGGTTATTGACGGTGTTAGTAAATGATGTAAGCACAGTGGTGGTGCTGTGGAAGGGTCTGAAACTATGTTGCTGTGTGGATAGCAATTTGTTTTCTAGGAGGTACTTCATCAATTGCTTGTGGACAGCTCTCTAGAAGTTTTGATGGGGGGGATAGTATGGTTATAGGGTGATAGTTACTGAGTTCCACAGAGCTACCCCCTTTGTGCAATGGAGTTATATGAGATATTTTCCAAAGCTGGGGTACTTTGCACTCAGAGATAGATCTGTTTATTAATATGGAGACAGGATAGGCAATGGATTCAGCGGCTAGTTGAAGATATTCTGTTGGTAATTTATTGGTGGCTGTGGAGGTTGGTTTAAGTTTTAGGAGTAGTTTTTGTATGATCTTGGTTGGCACTGGGTTGAAGGTGAAGATGGGGTGACTGATATCTGTTTCGGGTGGAAAGGGTGTTTTTGTTGGGGTGAGGTTGTTGGGACTCAGTTGGTTGTTAGCTAGGGTTTGGATAGTTTCTGTGAAGAATTTGTTAAACTGTGTGGGGATATTGTCTTGGTTATTCACTATTTTGGGGGTGGGGGTGGTTGTCTTACCTGGTTGTAATACAGATTTGACTGCAGCCCGGAACTTTTTTCAGTTGTTTATATATTTATTCTGAATATTTTGGTAGTAGGAGATTTTGTCTGTTTTGATAAGTTGTTTAGCTTTGTTGCGTAGTTCAAAATTTTGAGGAGTGTTGTAGTATATAAAGTTATCCAGGGGGCATGTTTAGTTCTGATTCTTGTGGTTCTGGGGGGGGGGACATGATGGTTAAGCGTGTTTGTGAAGGTAAACCAAGAAATAAAAGCTCTGGAAGAGTCAAGAGCACAAAACCAACTGACTGTAATCAAAGGATTTAATAAGTTGAAGCGCTTTTCGTTTGCTGTCTTTAGCAAACTTCTTCAGAACAAACAATCTAAAAGTTAAAATCTCAACACAGGTTTAAATAGTCACTGTGATTAAACTAATTATAACCAAGCCAATCATCATTAAACAACATTTCTACCTTCTTTTCCAAGCATTGCTCTTAAAAACAAGCAATTACAAGTGAATACAAATGTAAAAATATATATGTAAAATTTTTTAAAATATAAATATATCATTTAGTACTGAAAAATGTACATATTATAGGTTCATAGGTTCATACTAGGCTATCTGCCCTAGGGCATTTGTAGGCCTAGCCAGAGTGTGTTTAGCTTTCACCACCCATTTAAATGAATTTTACTATGCCCTTTTTTGAGGTTTAGTTTACTGTGCCTCTGCCTAACAGTGACACAGAAGTGTCTGATAATTGCATGATTTCTTAACTTGTGCTCGGTGTTTCGACCGGTTAATAATAGTGTATTAACAAGTATCCATAAATACAAAAATGTTGACGTATTGGTGCCCCATTAAAGTACTTTATACACTTAGCACTGTATAAATAATACCAACACTTATGTAACAAAAAGGCAAGATACTAAAATATTCACATTATATAAATTGCCCTACCTGCTAATACTTGGCAAATGCAAACAAATTCTGAAGGGATGTTCCTAAACTTGCTTACATTATAACTATACAATTCAAATCAATTTGTCATTTTTATGTTCCCTAACAGATATTCTAAAAATAGACAGCTCATCACCATTTAAGACTCTTAAGTTAAGAATGCTGGATTTCAAAGATGGCTACCATTCTGTGAACACTGCAAATCTACAGCTCTGCAAATATCCTGAGGAAAATCTAACCCTGAAGTTATACTATGAGTCATTTAACAGCAATCTTTTGAAAAACTGAATCTGCTCCATTCAGGTATCTGAGGAGAGGTGATTGTATCTGGGAAAATCAAAGAATTCAACAGGATTAGACCTGATTAACTGACTCTGAAGAGAGTGCCAAACAAAGGATCTGTCTGAATAACAAACTTTACTATCAAGCTATAGTGAAAGACAATACTGATCTACAATGTCAAAACAAGATAAAAATATGGAGACAACAACAACAAAAACTAAACTGTCTGAACTGCAATCACCAGAAAAGGACTTAACTTCAAAAAGGCAGAAAATCATTAAACAACAGGAGCTTTCCAAAGCAGGGAATAAAAATAAACCAGACCAGCTAGCGGACATGGAGGATATCAAATCTGCTTTGTTACCTATTCAGGGAGCCTTGGAAGAATTATCTAAGCAGGTACAATCTTTTGGCATTACATGTAGTCAAATGCTAGAAAGAATGGACAGAACTGAAGCCAGAATGTCTGAAAATGAAGATAAAATAACACTGCTGACTAAAAAATCTGATACTCATGACCTGGACATACAATCTATGCAAGCAAAAATCCTGGACCTCGAGGCGAGATCCAGGAGAAATAATATAATTATCAGAGAGATACCTGAAAATATCCAATACAATGATTTAATTCCTTCCATTATACAAATTTTTACAATATTGTTTAGTGATTCTGACATAGCTAAACAAATAATAAGAGAAAGAGCTCATAGAGCTTTGAGAGAAATGCAAGCATCCAATATATCAAGGCCAGTCTATGTCAGAATTCTTAATTACCAAGATGTTAATAAAATAATAATGGCTGTTAAAAAGAACGGAGGTTATATTATGTGGAATAGCAATAAAGTTTCTGTGGCTCATGATTTACCCCTTCAAATAAGACAAGCTAGGCAAGCTTTATCTGCTTACTGTAAATTTCTTATTGAAAAACAGATTAAATTTCAAATGAAGTATCCCAATACATTAATGTTTACAGTCGAGGGATATAAATATGCAGTTTCCACAAAAAAAGAAGCAAAATCTACCTTTTTGAAGTTATTTAAAGTCTTGCCTGCTTCAGAGAGCTAATATGGCCTTCCGTTGGGACTGTTACAACAATAGAGGTTGGATTCATGTTTTGCTTTAATCCGAGGCTTCTGAATCCTTTGTGTAAAGTTTTGGTTCTGCAGGCCTCTTTCTAATCTGATAAGGACTTGTTTTTCATTGCTGGATCGTTTACGAGCCATTCACGAGTTTTTATGGCTCTCACGAACTCTTCCTCATCACGAAGTTACAGGAAATGCTTCTTTTGTTGTCCTAGGGCCGGTTTTGAAGTGGCGCATCCGGAAGTCCGCTCGTTTAAAGGGTCCCTCGTCGCGAACTCGATGGCAGTTTCTCAGGTTTGGGAAACTGAAAAAACTCTGTGAAAGAATGTAAAATGACTATTACAGCACAAGTGCTTATATTTTAAACACATAGGAAACACTGAACTGTCTTATATAATACATCTAATTAGCTAGGTATCCAGGTATTTTTGAAATTGCAGTGCTTATTTAATAGTGTGGTGAGAGCATATATAGCTTTAATTCTAGTCCTAATATAAAGTTTATATGCAGTTAGTGAGTGGTCAAGTTTGATGTCATACCACAAAGGACTGTGATTTTGTTTTAATTGCTGTGGTTATTGCTGTTTTGACAATTGCTGACTACTCTGGGATCCCTTGTGTTTGTTTAAGCTCTCAGATTCTAGTTAATTTAATGACATTTGATTCACTGTGTGTTTTCTCCACAGGGAACAAACAAAAGAGAATGCATTTTTAAACAGGACAGTATTAACATTAAGGAATTTCTTAGGAAATGTGTGTCCAGTCATTCACTGAAAATTAAAACAAACTGTGCATGTAAGATCTCTGCATAACAGCACATATGAAACCATCATACAGAGTAAATGCTGAAGTGTATTTGTTTACAATAGTTCATACAGTATAGATTGTCTACAAATAATTACTGTAATTTATATTATGGTTTAGTGTCTCATGTTTTGACTTTACGGGGTTTTGGAAATTGTTTTTTAGTTATTCTTAAGATGTATGATGTTTATATTACAGGAAAGTATCAGTTTTTCTATTCACGGAATGTTCTTAATGGGACACAACTTATTATTATCATTAGATATTTGAAGTGTTTGTAGAGGAATGATAAGAATAATTTATGTTGTTAATATTTTTTCCCTTGGCATTATTTCCGAAATTGATAAAACAAGAGATGTAGATGTTTAGCAGTGTTTAATAGGGAATGTTTAGGTTAGGCTTTGTAGATTTAGTGGTAGTAGTCATAGGTTTTTTGCATGATATAGTGGTAATATATTTTAATCTAAAGAACATTTATTTAGTAATGTTATTAATCCTTATAATGTTTAACAATGTGGAAAATCTGTGTATGTCCTGGTCCAGGGGTTTAGTGGGTAGGCACTGGTGTGGGACGGGATTTCAACAATGCTTCCAGAAAGTATATCATTTGAAAAAATATTTGAATCTATTTGTTTTTTTCCAATGTAAATCATATTTGAATCAATTAAAGGTCGTACTATGTGGGAAATAGATTCATGGAATACGAAAGGGCTCCAGAACTTGAAAAAGAGGAAACTGTTTCTTCATTTATTTTTGCAGGCCAGGGCATGTTTTATTTTACTCCAAGAAACTCATTTGACTAATGATCAATGGGCAGTTATTAGGGAAAGGAAAAATTGGATCAGAGAGGTCATAGCTTCGGAAGGTAAAACTAATAGTGCGGGGGTCGCAATAGTTATAAAGAGCCAATACCAAGAAAAAATTCTAGACTTTAAAGTAGATAAGGAGGGAAGATGGTGTTACGTGATTCTGTCATCCAATCACTATGATAAACCTATTTTACTTCTTAATATATATGCACCATGTAACAATCAACACCTTTTTATACTATCACTTTATTCCATTTTGAATCAATATAATAATCACTACATAATTATAGGAGGCGACTGGAATTCATATCAAGATCCTAAATTGGATAAATCAAGTGTCTATAGGTCATTTAATACTCAAGCAGTAATAGCTTTGAGTGAACTTAAAGCTGATTTTAGATTGTATGATCCTTTTAAATACGTAAGCAATCAGTTTAATACAAATAATTTTACATTCTATTCAACATGCCACAAAATGTGGTCTAGAATAGATTTTTTCTTTATTTCAGAAAGTTTAATTATTCTAGACCCCAGTGTTACTGTACAAGTTTGGTACGTATCAGATCATTCTAAAATTACTTTAAATTTTAATAAAGACCCCAAAAATAGCTTATCACATAGAGGGTACAATTGGACCCTAAATCCAAATGTATTAAATAAAGAGGATATAATTCAGGAAACTCAGGCTATTCTTGATCTTCTATTAGTTAGTCTATCTAAACAACAACATTTACCCTATATTGAATGGGCAACAACCAAAGCACAAGTAAGAGGGATTTTTTTGCAAAAAGCTACCTATTATAAAATAATTCAAAATAGTGATATGCAAAGACTGGAAACCAAAATCAAGTCATTAGAACAGGATTTATTTAGGAAATTTAACCAGCAAACAGAAAAAGAACTATTAAAATGGCAAAAGGAGCTCTTTTTGATCCAGAATAGTAGGTTGTCCTTTTATGAGCATAGATTGTTGGCAAAATATGCTAATCATATTCAAACGCCTTCAAGGGCATTAGCTAGAATTATTAATCAATCGAAAGTCCCTTTGCAGATCACTGAAATACAGTTTAAAAACAATAGATATACAAAATCTGAAGATATTATGAGCATTTTTGAAATGATTTACTCTCAGCTTTACAGTGATAGACAGGAATCTTCTAAGAATAGGATTAATAATGACTTTTTGCAAAAAATGAATTTTCCAAAAATTAACGATAACTCTCAAAAAGATTTAATTAAGCCAATTTCCTCTGGGGAAATAATATAAACAATTAAAAAGTTGAAATCTCATAAAGCACCAGGTCCGGATGGATTGATTGCAGAATTTTATAAAACTTTTTGTGACTCCTTTGGCAAGATACTTCCATATATATTTAATTATATAATTAATAATGGAATTAGTGATCCTCACTTTAATGCATCCAGAACAATTCTTATTCCCAAAGAAAACATGACTTACATAACCCGGACAATTATAGACCTATCTCTCTTTTAAATATTGACATGAAAATTTTGACAGCTATCTTAGCTAATAGATTGAAGAAAGTAATAGACTTAATAATATCCAATGAGCAGGCCGGATTTATGAATGCCAGACAAACTACTGACAATACCTTATCATTACATACATTAATTTCATATGCTTGTCAAAAAAATATTAATGTTTATGCTCTCATTATTGATGCACAAAAAGCATTTGATAGAGTTAATTTGAAATTTCTGTTCGATCTTTTATCATACTTTAATATACCTCAAGAATTTATTTTAACATTACAAATATTATATAATAACCTATATACAACTTTATACATTAATAAAAATTTTTCTAAAAGAATACAAATTAAGAATGGAACTCGTCAGGGCTGTCCTTTATCCCCTATATTATTTAATCTATATTTAGAACCACTGTTTTTACATATTAAGCAAAATATATACCATAACGCCCCAATAGTTTATGGCACTAAGATATCTATGGCTGCCTTTGCTGATGGCCTCAATATTTATTGTATGAATCCAATTTCAGATACCAAAAAAATACTAAAAGCAGTGGAAGATTTTGCTGATGTATCCAACTACAAGACAAATCTTAAAAAAACAACTTATTTCCTTTGAAAACACCGAAACCTTTTTCTCTTTTACCATTGGTAGGACAAATTAAATCGGAGAATAAGATAAAGTACTTGGGTGTTATCTTTTCTACGGATAACAGAGATTTCTATGTGAATAATGTCAAGTTGCTTTGGGATCAGATATTGTCCGATTTAAGAAGATGGAATAATTTGAAATTACCAACAATGGCAAAAGTTTCAATAATTAAAATGAATGTGTTACCCAGAATTTTGTACATTTTTAGAGCTACTCAAGTTTTGATCCCCAGGAAATTTTTCAAACAAATTCACATGGAATCGGCTAAATTTATATGGGAACCTAAGAAGACTAGAATATCATATGATAAATTGATGACTCCGAAAAATAAAGGAGGCCTAGATCTACCTAATTTTGAATTGTATTACTTAATAATAAATTCTAATAGAATTTTAAGAATAGCTTACTATGAGATATCTAGTAATAAATGGTCACCCAAATGGGTAGTTATGAATCATAAACACGTTGTAAGTTTGAATATTAACCCGAAAGCTTTACCTTTTTTAAGTAAAGATTCATTTAAATTATTTTCTTTAATGGAGCATATTACAGTATATATAAGTCTAATACAAAATCTTTTCCAATCATTAAATCTCTTACAGCATATGATGACTTTTCAACCCTTTCATAAGAACCCGAATTTGAAAATTAATAACCAAGTAATAGATCTTAAAAAATATCCACTTATAATTAATCTAACTTTACTTGAAATACATCCATATCTTAACCATTCAGTTCATGATATGCTGCAGGGGATGAATCTTCCTAAATCTTATTTAATAATATTGAGACAATTGAAGGATCTCTCTGTAACTTACTTCAAAGACTTTAAAATTGATGAGGAAATGTTAACTACTTGTTCAAACTTATGGTTAACTCTTAGACAAGATATCAAATTTATTACCTCTACAAGTGAACTGATAAAAGAGCTGAAATATCAAAACCAAATACTTTTGTCAAAATATTGGAAGGATAAAATACCATTGATAGAAGATAACAAAATACTAAAGGCAATTAACTTAGCAATAAAATCAGTTTCTCTTCAAAAATTAATATTTACACAATTGATATTTAATAATGCCTACTATACACGCCTTAGCTTGCATAAATTCAATTCGAAAAACTCACCCAAATGTCCATACTGTAAAGATCAAACGGCGGACCTCTTGCACATGTTCTGGAGCTGTAAATGTATTTACAAACTTTGGAATTCCTTAAAAATTCAACTACAAAAGATGGGATATCAACATTCTACACTTTCTTGGGAATTTATGATACTACATATTCCTCCTAATAATTTGAATAGAACTCAAATGATTACACTTATGAATATTTTTTTATTAATGAAACTTTATATAGCTACAAATTGGTTGACTCCATTTCAAACTTCGTGGGAAAACTTTAAAGGTTTAGCCATGAAACATATTCTAGCACATAAACTTTTAATTAAGGATAATAAAAGGAATATTAATAACCTGAAGGTGTGGGAACAAATTTTCAACATTATATTAGCTTAATGTACCTAACTCAGCTCAATCCCAGGACAGGCATACTTGATGTGAAAGTTGGTAAGAACAATTCATTCTAATGATAGTAGATTCTTTTTTGTTTAACGGATGGAAGCATTCATGTAAATAATGTGCATAGTTTGTAGTATAGGTATTACTAGTTTAATTAGGGTATTATTTGTATTTTCTTTTCTTTGTTGTTTTCTTTGTTGTATGGAAAATTGGTAAAATAATAAAGATTTATTATGGAAAAAAAAAAAGAATGCTACTACTAATGGAACACGTTTCATTTAATCCAGGGAAATTATAAGTGTATAAAGTACTTTAATAGGGCACCAATACGTCAACATTTTTGTATTTATGGATACTTAATACACTATTATTAACCGGTCGAAACACCGAGCACAAGTTAAGAAATCATGTAATTATCAGACAATATGTACATTTTTCAGTACTAAATGATATATTTATATTCTAAAAATTTTTACATATACATATATATTTTTATATTTGTATTCACTTGTAATTGCTTGTTTTTAAGAGCAATGCTTGGAAAAGAAGGTAGAAATGTTGTTTAATGATGATTGGCTTGGTTATCACTAGTTTAATCACAGTGACTATTTAAACCTGTGTTAAGAGATTTTAACTTTTAGATTGTTTGTTCTGAAGAAGTTTGTTAAAGACAGCAAACGAAAAGCGCTTCAACTTGTTAAATCCTTTGATTACAGTCAGTTGGTTTTGTGCTCTTGACTCTTCTAGTGCTTTTATTTCTTGGTTTACTGTCTACAGTCTTCGTTGGTTTTTGTGTTTGTGAAGGTAGTATTGAAGTATAGTACTGCTTCATCAAGGTCTAAATTTTTTAGGGGGGATCCAGTTACACTTTTTTAGGTCATCGTTAAAACTGAGTAGGTTGAAGTGTTATTTTGTTCCTAATTTCAAGCACAGTTACTTGGGTCAGTTAGGGAGTTTTGCTTCTTAGTAGAAATGTAGCTTGGTGGTCGCTGAGGGTGTCTGGCAGGCACCCGGCGTGAGATATTTGGCAAGGATGAGATACAAGTATCCAGTCTATTATAGACTGATGTTTGGTTCTCTTGTCTGTTCTAGTGAGGGAAGTTATAAGTTGGGTTAGTCCATGTAAGTTGATGTGGGAGAGAGGGTTTTGACTGGAGCAGTTGTGGCAGTCAATATTAAGGTCGCCTAATAGGATATTTTCTTGGGGGAGGGATTTAGATATCCAATCTAGGAGTTTTTTTGTAATGGGAATATTGTTGCCTGGAGGGATATAGCATCCTATGATATTGTGCTTATCTGGGTTAAGTTTTAGTTTAGTGAGGGTGACTTCAATGTTTTCAAGGTCTGGGGTTGTGATGTCTAGTTTTTCTAGGATAAGGTGAGTTTTGTATAGTATGGCTATTCCCCCACCCCTTTTTCCTACTCTGTCGTTTCGGATTATATTGTAACCTGGTGCTGTGATTTAATTATCGTGGATTTCTGGCTTTAGCCAGGTCTCAGTCAGTATCACAATATCTGGATGGTAAAAGGAGATTAAGGCATGGAGGTCATGGACTTTGAGATACTTCTAACATTTAGATTTATGATGAGGAGTGAGTTTGTGGGTCTGTGGAGTAGGGTATTATTTAGGTCGGGGGTTAGTGTGTCTGGATTGAATGGGCCTGGGTTGGGATGTATGTTCCACAGTGTATCAGTGCAGTTTGCAGGTGTAAATAAAGTTTGAATAGCTTATTGATGATTTTTGTGTGCTTTAGAGTAGTGTGGGATTGTCTGTGAGATGGGTGTATTTTGTGTTTGAGGTGGTGGATAAGAGTGATGTGATGGTGGTATGGGGTTAGTGGAGTATAAGGCTTGGGGTTTGGAGTGTTGAGGGATGTACCTTTGTTAGGGATGAGTAGTCTGTAATTAACTTGAGTTTGATAATTGGTAATGGAGGTTAGCAGTATGAGGGAAGATATACAAATGGTATATAGTAGGAGTTGTGGATGTGAGGGTTTTGATAGCGGAATCATGAGTCAACCCAATTACAATTAACACTATGATAATACAGATTGATTGAAGTGTACAATAATTCCTGGCAAAATATGACCCAGAATGCCTAATTGTGAAAAATATTAAACACAAGCACTTGAATATGTGCATAAAGAATAATAAATACATACTGCAACATTCTTCACCGTGAAAATCAGCTATATAATTGCCAGGTCAAAAAGAACCCAAAAGTTGTTGTTGTCTTTCGGCTTTTCCCGGTTAGGGGTCGCCACAGCGGAACATGGGCTAAAAACGTTGCCAATATCCAAAAAAGAATTCTCATTATATTTCAAAAATATTTAGAATGTCATTCACATAAGTTTTGCAATAAACACACCAAACAACTGCTGAAAGCAAAGAAAACGTTATATGAGGACTATTATGCCCCAACTAAGCAAATCCGCATAAATTTTCCAGTCCATACCAACTTGATTTCCCTCCCTCCATCCCCCTCTTCTCTTTATCTCTCTCCTTACAAGGAACATTTTGGTATTTACTTTATACTGATGGGGTTCTTCCACCATAACCTGGCTCCCACTTAGAGGCTCCTAACAGGGCAAGAAAAACTGATGTAATGGCGTCAGCTGCCTTACTTTATACTACTGAGGACCTGACGTCAGTCCTGAAGTGACAGCAACAGACACAGAAATACTATGCCTCTGGTATTCGGGCCGGCCGAGGGCTACCCTGGCAGGGATAACCCAAATGTGATGACTGCAACAGTGAATACAGTCGAACATCTACATTTATGGTAAGTGTACACAACTGTACCTTTTTTATTTTTTTTCAGATGGGAGGATAAAGAAGTTTCTGACTACCAGAAAACGTTCTGTGAGTTTCTGAGTATGGACACCTTGAGCTTGTAGTTATACCTCATGTCTTGGGTGCTTTAGAGGATGACTTTTCATTGATGTCCCCAGATTCTAAGCCTCCAGCCCCTAAAATGCCAGACAGTTTTTATAGGATCTCAGATTCACGTAAGTACATTTACAAAAATCCCTCTGCTGACCCTTCTGTCATATCTTTGAATTCTGATAAAGTTGCTAGAACTTTTCCATCTTTTAATCCAATTTGTAATGATATAAAGACAACAGAGATCTTGATAGGTAGCGGAAAAAGGTCTGTAAGTCTTCAATCTTAGCTACTACAACCATTAATTACTTAACTTACTTATTCAACTTTCTTTTATCTATGGGACAACCCTTAGCCAATCTGCCTAACTCTGGTTTAAAGTCTAATATTATGAACATGGTTAACTCTGAATTTCAGGTGGCTGAGTACGCAATTAAATGTAGCTTGGATGTAGTGGAATACTGACTCCAGAGCAACTGCAGCTGAGACATATATGAGACATTGTGCTGGGTAAGACTTTAGATGTTTCCAGAGTCTGTTAAAACTCAATTGTTAGATGTCTTTCTAGATAAACATTTCATGTGAAGTTGTTAAATCTCGCCGTTTATTCTCACTGATGGGTTTGGAGCCGATTCTCGGCTCCAACACAGCCGATAGCAAAGCTCAAGGTTTGCCAGGAGCTCGAGACTAAGCCCCGTATCCCATGATGCACTGCTGGAATTACCTCAGATCTAGTTTGCTGCGGCACAGACCTCGATGTTCCAGATAGCTCGGACCAATTTTATTCGATAGATTCATCTATTTGCAAGTTTTAAAAACATTTTTCTTGACTTTCTTGTTAGGATAGTTTATATATATAATCTATATAGTTTTAGACTTAGATTTAGTTTTAGATAAGTGCCCTGGTTTGGCTTGCTTTTTTCCATAGAGTTGGCCTAGGATTTGGCCTTGTAGTTAACCACATTCTTAGGAGTACTTTGTTAGATAATTTTTTGAGTGTGTTGTTTCAATTGTTTAAATTTGTCTAAATTTATAATAGAGATGTCTGATGAGAAAGAGAAGCCACATCCTAAATCTGGCTTCAAAAAATGTCCGGATTGTAGACAAAAAATGTCAGTCACTGACGGGCATGTTCAGTGTGTTTATTGTCTGGGGGCATTACACCTCCAAGACTCTTGTAGCATCTGTCACTCCTTCTCTTCCAGGGTACTTTTAGAGAGAAGGAGGAAATTAGTGGATAGGGGTTTACTTCAGCACCCTTTCTCGAAAGCACTGGGTGACCAGGATGGTGCTAGTAAATCCTCAAAGTCATCCAAGTCTTCAGGTGACTCCAAAGCATTGAAAAAGGCTAAAAAAAAGGAGGGTATAGGGTCATCGGTTCCACTGCCCTCGGAACCGAGTGTCCTTTCTGTTCGGAGCCAGCTCACAGCTTTGGAGCTGGTTTGTGAGATTCCCTCATCTCCTCTGCTCCAATCAGCACCCTCGGTGCACTCCTCGAAGACTTTTGTCAGCCTCTCAGATCTGGATATGGACCAGTTGGTGCAGAAGCTTTTACTGGCACCAGGCCTTGCCAAATTGTTGTCGGCTCCGATGCCTTCGTCGGAGCCGAAGACCATTAACCTGGACTTGACTGCTCCTCCTCCGAGCCGTACTGGACTTTCAGAGCCTGTGGAGCCCGACCTGATGGTTGTGGAGCCGAGACCTGCTCCGGTATTATCGGTTCCATCTACTCGGACATCCTCGGCGCCGACCGGGGACTCTCGGAGCCGACACTCTCCTGTCGGGTCCGGAGAAGCTAGCCGTACCGATTTGTCAGTGCCAACTCTTCCTCTCTGGGCTTTGGCTCGGATGAGCTTGACTCCTACCTCGGGCTTAGAGCCCATAGCCTCGGTGCGGGAGGATCAGACGGTCCCTTCGGATCCGTCTACCCCTTCTCGTCGGAGCCATGGTGCGTTCGATGCCATGAGGAGAGTCCTGGCTCCAAAGATATCATCAGCATCAGGTCTGGCTTCCTCCTCCCCCCAAGCGCCTGTGTCCGCTCCTGCTTCTACCGGTCAACCCAAGCGTAGAGACCCTGAGCCTCAAGTAGCCCCACAGGGCACCCCCTGCTCTTCTGAGACCTCCCCAGATGTCCCCAATGAGGAGGTACCCAGGAAGAGACTGTGCAAGAGGAGGCACTTGGACTCCCCACAGGAGTCTTTGACATCTGACACTGACTTGGATGAGTCAGAAGGGTCCCCTCGATCCCCCACTGAGGATATCTCCTTTGCAGAGATATTAGAGATCCTTAATCAGAGGGGCGGGGTTGGCAGTCCAAAAGCCCTACTGAAGACAAGTCAGTGCTCTTGAAGGCTTTCGGGTCTCAACCTTCCACCTCTTGGGTGTCTCCGCCTTATGATGAGCTCATGGAGCTGATCTCTCGTAAGGCATGGGAGTCTCCGGAGGCCATGGAACCTGTCCCTCGGAAGCCAAATAAGTTCATCTCTGCCCCAGTGGACAAAGCCTTTTTGACTAAGGGAGTGCCTGTTGATGCCATGGTGGTGGCAGCAGCCACCAAAAAGGAAACATCTGAGACGTCCTCATCTATCCATCCTCCTAACAGAGATTCTAGGATCATGGATAGATATGGGAAACATGTTTAGTTCAGTGACCTTTTCCCTTCAATCACTGAACTATTTAACCCATTTTACAAGACTACAAAGAGATCTCCTGAAAGAGCTTGGAGATACTCTCTAGGGTACGGTAGCTGCAGGGGTTGCTGACAAAGTTAACACCCAGCTCGCTACTCTAAACTCGATTGTGAACTTGTCCATGCATCTCATATCTTACGCAGCTGATGGTTCGAGTAGAGCCGCTAGTTCAGGCATTGCCCTGCATAGACAAGCCTGGATGCGTGTCTGTTCCTTTGCGGAGCCTTTCAAGTCTTCCTTTATCAACACCCCATTTGATGGCTCATCCATGTTTGGGCCCAAGGTAAAGGAAACTCTAACCAGGTGTGAGCAGGAAGGCAAGACTCTGTCAGCCGTTGGAGTACGTTTTTCTACCCCTACTCGGCCCTATCCCAAGGGCCCTAAGGGCAGAAAATGTGGTTCCAAAAAGCACAGGAATCCTTTCAGGACACATGTGGAGAGACCCCCTCTAGAGGCAGAGGAGGGGGATATAATGGAAGACGCCGCCCGCACGGCAGAGGGGGGTCCACAACAGCATGGTGACAGAGGCCAGTTCTCTGGTCATCTGGTCAGCCCTACCAGTGCTCCTGAAAGGAGACCCGGCTGTCCGGCTCTGGAATCAGTCGGGGGTCACTTATCTTTGTACCCAGAAGCCTGGCTAAGCATAACATCCGATACCTGGGTACAAAACATCATTTCCAGAGGGTACTTCATACCATTCTCTTTCCTTCCCACTCCTGTAAACAGAATCCCGGATGTTCCACCCAGTCTCAGGGAACAAGCAACTATAGATGTCCGCAAGTTGCTAGAAAAAAGAGAATCATCCAGTCAGTCCCAGCAGACCAAATTGGATTTGGAACTTACTCAAGATTCTTTTTGGTTCCAAAGAAAACAGGGGACTGGAGACCTGTCTTGGACCTCAGCAGACTCAACCAATTTGTAAAAAAAGAGAAGTTCCGAATGGTCACACTTCAGGCCATTCTTCCCTTTCTAGGGAAAGGCGATTGGATGTGCTCCATCGATCTCAAGGATGCGTACTACCACATAAAGATGGACAGACACTCCAGAGATCGCCTACATTTCCGGCTCGGAGCTAATCACTACCAGTTTTGAGCCCTGCCCTTTGGTTTCACTACAGCCCCCAGAGTGTTCACCAAATGCATGGCAGTGGTCACGGCTCACCTGAGGCGTCTAGGATTCCAGGTGTTTCCATATCTAGACAATTGGCTCCTCACCACTACCACCAGGCATCAATTGATTCAGGCAACACAATCTACTCTGACACTCTGCCACCACTTAGGCATTAAGTCAACTTCGAAAAATCTGCCTTGTCGCCATCGCAGCATACCGTCTTTATAGGAGCAGAGTTAGATACCTTCATCCACCACTCTACGTCTTCCAGTCGAAAGGGTCTCACTTCTTCGCCAACACGTCAACTCATTGGTGTCGAAGAACAGAACTACAGCCGCAGAGGTCTTGAAGGTACTAGGTTTGATGGCGGCAGCAATTCTAGCCATTCCACTCGCAAGGATGCATATGCGAATTCTTCAATGGCTCCTGTTCACTCAATGGTCTTATCAGAAATTGCCAATGAACCATATGATTCTCATCACAAACTCTTGCAAGTGAGACCTTCGGTGGTGGTTGACGTCTCTTCATGTCACAATAGGAAGACCCTTTGTGCCCCCCCCCCCCAGTAGCCACTGTGACCACGGACGCTTCGCTGATAGGGTGGAGGGGGGCATTTTCAGGGAAAGACTGCCCAAGGCACATGAACGGATCAAGAGTCACGTCTGCATATCAATGTTCTGGAGTTGAGAGCAGTACTTCTATCATTGCAGTACTATCAGAACTCTCTTCCTCTAGGGACAGTTGCAATTCAGACAGACAAAATGTCAGTGGTCTGGTACTTGAACAAACAGGGCGGAACCAAGTCTTATCCCCTTTGTCGAGAAGCCCTCAGGTTATGGCAATGGGCTGTGTCATCCCAGCATTTTCTGTTAGCAACCCACATCCCTGGAAAATCAAACTTGATAGCGGACAAACTGAGCAGGGCAATCCTGTTGCCTCACGAGTAGTCTCTAAACCAACACATTGCGGACTTGATTTTCCGCAAATGGGGCCAGCCTTGCTGAGACCTCTTTGCCAGTCACATCAATAACAAATGCAGAAGCTACTTTGCCCTAATACCAACTCCGGGACATCCCCCGAGAGACGCACTCATACACGATTGGCCTCCGGGTCTCCTATATGTATTCCCTCTAATTCCATTGATACCTAGGTTTTTACAGACAGCAAAGTCACTGGGAAGGACTGTTATCCTTATAGCCCCCCATTGGCCTTGACAGATTTGGTTCCCTTTTCTTCATCATCATCTGCTGGAGGATCCATGGATCCTGGACCCAGTTCCAGACCTCCTGACACACCCGTCAGGGGACCTCCATCCTTCATTGCAGTCTCTAAAGCTGACTGTTTGGCTGATCCACTTCCCCAAATAGCCAGGCTTCATTCACTCTCAGATGACAAAAGACAAATTCTGTTGTCTTCTCATAAGCCATCCACCAGAAAACTATATCGCAGTAAGTGGAAAAGGTTCTCCATTTGGGCCAGTATACAAAAAATTGACCCTTTCCGAGCTCCTTTGTCATCCATTTTAGACTTTTTGACAATGATTTTTAAGGAAGGAGCAGCAGATGCCACAGTTTGGGTTCAGTTATCTGCCATATCTAATTTCCACCTTGGATTGGATGGGTTAAATATTATGGCCCAAAAGTTATCAAAGGTTTTTCTCAAAGGTGTTTTTCACATGAGGCCTCCTATCAAAACTCCTTATTCTCCTTGCAATTTGAATTTTATGCTATCTCAAATAATTCTTCCCCCCTTCGAACCAGCATCATCTTGTGATCTCAAAGTTTTGTCCTGGAAAACTATTTTTCTAGTGGCCATTACTTCTGCCTGCAGAGTGTCAGAGCTTCAAGCATTATCCATCAGACCTCCTTATATGATTTTCCGTGCTGATAGAATATCTGTCAGAACAAACCCCTCCTTTTTGCCTAAAGTCTGTTCTGAGTCTAATATCAATCAGGTCATTGAGTTGCCAGTCTTTTTTCCCAACCATTCCAACAAATTAGAATACATGCTGCACAAACTTGACATACACAGACAGCTCAGGTTTCATCTTGATAGAGCTAAGGATATTAGAATATCAGATCAACTCTTTGTATCCTTTTCGGAGGCCAGAAAAGGTAGACCAGTGGCTAAAACAACCCTTTCAAAATGGTTATCGGATTGCATCTCATTTGTTCATACAACTGCTAACATACCTTTGCCACACAAAATAAAGGCTCATTCAACCAGAGCCTTTTCTGCGTCTTCTGCTTTTCAAGCCCCTTGATAACATTTGTGCTGCAGCCACTTGGTCTAACCCTCATACCTTTATCACTCATTACAAAGTAGATAAAGCTTCCAGGGACAGGTCTTCTTTTGGTTCTACGGTCCTGAAGAATGTACTCCCATGAGCCACCCAGGATTGCGGGTGCTAGGGACTCTACCCATCATTGAGAATAAACGGCTAGATTTAACAACTTCACATAAAGAAGTTATGTACTCACCATAACATTGTGGGTTGTTTATCTCACCTTTATTCTCACGTCCCTCCCTCCATCCTCCTCCTAGCTGACAGTTGACGTAGAGGCTAGTATCATCCTGGTTATTCAATACTTCTTCTTCCTTCTTGGGGAGGGCACCCCTTACAGGGGTATATATACACACAGCAAACAAGATCTGAGGTAATTCCAGCAGTGCATCATGGGATAAGGGGCTTGCTCTCGAGCTACTGGCAAACCTTGAGCTTTGCTATCGGCCGTGTCGGAGCCAAGGATCGGCACCGAACCCATCAGTGAGAATAAAGGCGAGATAAGCACCTCACATGGAACGTTATGGTGAGTAAATAACTTCTTTATATTCAGGATCTCTTCGGTTAAATTACTTAAAAGGACTTATCAAGAAAGAGTAACCTCAGTGATGACCACATTCTAAGAACCAGTGAGACTGGTGTTCAAGGTTGCCTGGTAGTTTCTCTTTCCTCAGTTGTCTCATAGTTTCTCTTTCCTCAGTTGCTAACAGTTCCTTTCAGTTACTTAAAAGGACTTCTTATTTGAAATCTCTTCTGCTAAAGGACATAAAAATTAGAGGTGAGAGGTAAACTTATGCAGGGAGTTAAAACAGTTAATCTGAAGTTGTTAATCCTCTTCCTATTCATCACTGATGGGTTCGGTTCCGAGCCCTCGGAACCGAGTTGGCCTTATACCAAGCTTACGTGCACCAAAAAACTCTCAAGCTAAGCTGCTACCCACAATGCCCATTGCTCAGTTACCTCAGATCTCATTTGCCGCACAGCCATATAGCAGCGTTTCACCGAGCTCTCCAGCTAAGTGCTTTTTCTGATATATTTACTAGTTTGAAAAAGTTTTTTGTCCTTTTATAACTTGTTCTTGTTATTCTATACTGCATCAGCTCTACCCACAGGTATCTCTCTCTTACCATTGTTGGTAATTTCTTGGTATTCTAACTTTCTACCTTTACGGTATCTTGTTACTGTTGTATTTGCTTTCTCTCTCCTTCATTTCCTCTCTCTTTCCCTTGTGTGCGAGAGTGTGTTCTGAGATGTTTGATAAGAAGGGAACTACGGGGTTTAAACACTGCTCTTCTTGCAGTGGTAAACTGCCGAATAGTGACCTGCATGAAGAATGTGTATACTGTTTGGGGGTTCCGCATTTGTCGGCGAAACCCCCGTGTGATATTTGTGCTAGTTTCAGTCAGCGGACACTGAATGAATGTCATAACAAACTTATTTTAAAGGGCCTGCTTGCTTCGCCTTTTTTTGGAGGCCATTTCTGCGATGGAGGTCTCATCCCCTCCTTCTTTAGACAAGAAACGTCCTCGTTCGGACCCCTCTTCACCTGCCGGTGACAGAGGTAAAGGTCATAAGCACAAGGCCCCTAAGTCTTCATCGGAACACCATTCTGCCTCCTCTGTGCCGACTACCACATCAGCTCCAAGCTCAGCTCCAATGAAGTTTACCAAGGTAGCCTTGTCGATGCCCACTCCGGCACCGACAATTATGGCACCATCTATGGCTTCGGTACCGACCAGTGTATCGATTTCTTTATTGGCACCAACTTCGCCCATTTTGACTCCGAAATCGGGATCCGACAACTACCTCAGAACCGTCCTTGTCATCCACTCCTATAGTGACTTCTGCTCCGTGCCCGTTTACAGCTCCGACCATACCTTTATTACCTGTTGCAAAATTGGAATCGGTGCCGTTTTGCGACACACCATGGACCCGATACTCTTCCAATGTGGACCCCTTTGCCAGACAAGCCTGCAGCCCCTTTTTGGACCGGCCTGTCTCCCCCTCAGGGGCATCGGTGAGATCCACCAGGAGCCTTTTCGAATTGGATGTGGTGCACCTTTTTGATCAGCTGGTGACTGCTAGGGGAATACCAAATCCTCCTAGACCTTATCCCACTCCTAGCTTTGGGTCTGTTTCTCCAGCAACCCCTACTTACTGTCTTCCCTTGGACCCCCTAGGTTCCAAGGCTCATCTAGCCAACTTTTACTAGATGAATTCCTTCCTCAGCGCTGACAGCCACTCTGTCTGAAGCTCAGAGATCCCTTTGGGTGCCAGTTCCGCCAGAACCCACCCTTCCTCAATCTCATGCTTGGGGGGTGGAGCCCCCGGTTCCGGTGTCAGTTCTAACGGTTGTGTCAGCCCCGACTTTGGATCAGAGAGTGACTACCGCTCCGAGCTTGATTGAGGCTCCGTCCGCTGGGACATACCGTCTGGAGCGGGGTGTGACCCTCGGTTCTGATTTTGTCTTCTTCGGTTCCAGGCTCCCATTCCTCTTCAGGCGGGCCCGCTTTCCGGGTGATGGAGAGGGTGTTTGCTGCTAGCAATCCCCCACAGTTGGTTATTTTCCCGGTTCCCTCTGAGCTGCAGCTATCAAAGGCCACCCCCCCGGACTCAGAGAGCGCAAGGCCCAGGAGACCCTTGTCCAGGGCATTTCACTTTCCGAGTCTTATTCGGATGTTCCCACCGAAGAACCCCCTCGGAAACGGGTGTGTAAGAGGAAACACATGGACTCCTCGGAGGGGTCCCTCACAGAGGATATGGACTACGATGATGGAGAAGGGTCCCCACGGTCACCGCCTGTCAATGTCTCCTTCAGGGACATCATGGAAATCTTGAAACAGAGGGGTGACTGGAAGTCCTCGACCCCTTTCTCAGAGGAATTCATATTCCTGCAGGCCTTTCGTTCTCGGCCCTCTACTTCTTGGGTGACCCCCCCGCCTGCTGATGAGTTGGTTAAACTCATCGTGCAATGGGCTTGGAAGAACCCCGACTCCGGTGACGCCATCCCCAGGAGATCAGACAAAGTACTGTCCCCTCCAGAGGATCAACCCCATTGGTCCAAATGTTTGTCAGTGGATGCTATGGTGGTGGCGGCTGCCATGAAAAAGGACCTTGCAGAAGAGAGTCCTGCTGTTCACCTGCCCGACAGAGAGTCCCGGGCAGTGGACAGGTTAGGGAAGCGAGTCTTTGCATCAGCGACCTTAGCAGTTAGGTCTCTGAACTTTCTGACACATTTTACGAGGCTCCAGAGAGATCTTATCTCTGAACTCTCCTGTACCCTCGTGGGTCAAGTATCGGATGGAGCACGAGATAAAGTTGCTTCCCAACTTGCCACCCTAGAATCCATATCTAATTCGTCCATGAGGTTACTGTCATACGCAACCGAAGGAGCAGCTAGTGCTGTGGGTGCAGGCATAGTCATGAGACGTCATGCCTGGATGCGCATCTGTGACCTCGCGGACTCCTTCAAGTCTTCCTTTCTAAATGCCCCTATCGAGCCTTCGGCTCTGTTTGGTGCTAAGGTCAAGGATACACTAGCCAGGTACGAGCAAGTCGGGAAAACCCTGTCTGCCGTTGGCCTACACTTTTCCAAACCTCAGCATTCCTTCTCCAGGAATCAGTGGAGCGGAAAGATGTGGCACAAGAAGTCTCAAGGTCCTTTCTGAGACGCACGTGGTGAGGACTCCCCCAGAGGCAGAGGGGGATCCAATAATGGAAGACGTCCCTTTCGGGGCAGAGGGGGTCCCATGAACCAGGGCTCCAGAGATTCCTTCTCAGGTAGACCATATCAATGCTACTGAGGCGCTGCCCGATTGCTTTATTCTGGAAGCAGTCAGGGCGTTTCTCTCTGCACCAAGCTGCCTGGCTATCCATTACTTACGATCAGTGGGTGCAGAGAATCATTACCAGAGGCTACCATATTCCACTAATATCCTATCCAAGACCTCCAAAATCCCTTTCCGATGTTTCACCCACTCAAAGGAAGGAGGCAGCTTCTGAAGTATGAAAGCTACTTCTAAAATGACCCATCCAACAAGTCCCCTCAGATCAGTGCGGATCAGGATTCTACTCAAGATTCTTTTTAGTGCCAAAGAAAACGGGACTGGAGGCCCATTCTGGATCTCAGTTAACTAAACAAATCAGTAGTTCAGACTAAGTTCCGCATGGTCACGATTCAGTCCATCCTCCCCTTTCTGCGGGAGGGTGTATGGATGTGCTCATTAGATCTCCAGGATGCATACTACCATATCAAGATGGACAAGTGCTCCAGGAGCCTCCTTCGCTTCCAGTTGGGAGCCAATCACTATAAATTCAGAGCCCTGCCTTTCAGTCTCTCGATGGCCCCCAGAGTGTTCATGAAATGTCTTGCAGTGGTAACAGCTCATCTGAGACTTCAGGGATTCTAGGTGTTTCCATATCTAGACAATTTGCTCCTCTCCGCCCTCACCAAGCGTCTTCTGGTCAGAGCCCTCCGCTACACATTGGCTCTGGCGAAGTCATTAGGCATCACCATACACTGGGAGAAATCAAACCTTCTACCCTCACAACAACTGGAATTCATAGGGGCAGTATTCAACACACAGTTAAGCCTAATCTCACTTCCTCTCCACAGGCTTCAGAGACTCAGGGCACAAGTTCAGGTGATACTCTTATCAAAGCAAGGTGTCTGCAAGGGAGATTCTTCAAGCTTTGGGATCTATGGCTGCAGCCATCCCCATAGTCGCCTTACCCAGACTACACATGAGAGTACTACAGTGGCTTCTTCAGGCCCAGTGGATACCCAACCTCCACCCCTTGAGCTCAAAGTTTCTCATCACCAACATTTGCAAACAAGAGCTCCTCTGGTGGATGAGTACAGACAAAAATCTCTGGTGTCATCCCTTCCAGGTTCCACAACCCAGCGCCACGATGACCACAGATGCTGCCCTGATGGGGTGGAGGGGGCAACTTCCATTTAAAGTCAGTCCAAGGCACGTGGTCAGATGTAGAGGTCAATTTGCATACTGGAGTTAAAGAGCAGTGCTGTTGGCGTTGCAAGCTTTTCATCCACTTCTTCCATCCGGAACTATTGCTGTCCAGTCGGACAACATGTCTGTGGTCTGGTACATAAACAGACAGGGAGGGACCAAGTCTTATCCCCTTTGTCGCGAAGCCATGAGAATTTGGCAGTGGGCGATAGCTTCCAACTGCTTCCTGATCGCAATGCATATCCCGGGGAGCTCCAGCGTGATTGCGGACAGACTGAGCAGATGCATCCTTCATCCTCATGAGTGGTCTCTCAACCCGAGTGTGGCGGCGAAAATTTTCAACCGCTGGGGCCAGCCATGCTGTGACCTTTTCGCCTCCCCCTCAAATACAAAATGCAGCAGCTACTTTGCCCTCTTTCCCCCTCTCGGGGAGTCACCGACAGATGCTCTAGTCCACCATTGGCCCACGGGTCTTCTTTATGCTTACCCTCCGATTCCTCTGATTCCCCTTGTTCTACGGAAGGCTGTTCGGTTGAGAAGCAAAGTGATCCTCATCGCTCCGTTCTGACCTCGTCAAATGTGGTTTCCCTTCCTTCGACCTCATCTGTTACAACCTCCTTGGATCCTAGACACTCATCAGGACCTAATTTCTCACCCACAAGGGCCGACTCCCCCGAATCTGTCTACCCTCAAGCTGACAGCATGGTTTGTCCACTTCCATTAGTTGCCAGGCAGGAAACTCTCTCTTCACCGGTCCAGGATATTATTTTGGCTTCTTATAAACCATCCACCAGAAAACTTTACAGGGATAAATGGAAAAGATTCTCTATTTGGTCACGTAATTAGGAGCTAGACCCATTCTCAGCCCCCGCAGCCACTATTCTTCAATATTTGGCTGAGCTGTTCGACAAAGGGGCCTCGACTTCTACCATTCGAGTCCATCTAGCAGCTATTTCCAACTTCCATAACGGGTCTGAAGGAGTGCCACTTATCTCCTCTCGTCTTTGCAAGACCTTCCTCAAAGGTATTTTTTACAACAGGCCTCCCATCAGACAGCCGGTGGAGGCAGGGAATTTGTCCTGGGTTCTGCAGGCTCTCTCCCTGCCACCGTTTGAGCCGGCTGCCACCTGTGATCTAAAATTCTTATCATGGAAATCCTTATTCCTGGTAGCTATAACTTCAGCAAGACGAATTTCTGAATTACAAGCATTATGTATCAAGAACCCTTATCTGGTCTTTCATAAGGACAGAGTATCACTTCGAAATAACCCATCCTTTCTCCGCAAAGTGGTTTCTGACTTTTTGATTAACCAGTCCATCGAACTCCCTGTGTGTTTCCCAAATTACTCTTAACAAGGGAGAATACTGCCTACATTCCCTGGATGTTCATAGACAATTGCACTTTTATCTGGACAGAACTAAATAATTTCTCAAGTCAGACCAGCTTTTCGTTTCCTTTGCGGTCCCTAGAATGGGAGATGCAGTATCAAAGGTTACTTTGTCTAAATGGCTCAGGGATTACATTGCCTTCACATGTTCACTTACGGAGGGATCTAAACCTGGCCAATCAAAGCTCACTCAACTAGGGCTATTGCAGCATCTGTTGCCTTCCACTCTAGGGCCTCCATGGATGACATTTGTGCAGCTGCCATTTGGGCTAAGCCCCACACTTTTCTCAAGCATTACAAATTGAACCTGATCTCCAGGGTAAGAGCAGTTTTAGGTTCTATGGTTCTCAGGAATTTTCTTCCATAAGGGCCACCCAGGTTCTCCAAGTAGCTGGGGACTCAGTCCCATCAGTGATGAATAGGAAGAAGATTAACAACTTAAGATAAAGAAGTTATGTCTTACCATAGCATTCCATCTGAGTTGTTCATCTTCTTTCAGTCATCACACCCTCCCACCGACCCCCTCCTAAGTTTCCTGGCGGATCTTCTGGGTCTTTCTGGTGTATTAGGGGTTCTGCGCAGAGATGGCCTCTGACTTATTCTTTCTGTATATGTTGCATGCAAACTCGATCTGAGGTAACTGAGGAAAGGGCATTGTAGGCAACCGCTTAGCTTGAGAGTTTTTTGGTGCACACAAGCTTGGTATAAGGCCGACTCGCTTCTGAGGGCTCGGAACCAAACCCATCAGTGATGACTGGAAGAAGATCAACAACTCAGATGGAACGTTATGGTAAGATATAACTTCTTTTTTTATCTCCATTTCCCAAATTTTAATGGAACTGTCCTTCCTGTCCAGGCTCATTTTTAATAAATCCTTCAGTTCTGGTCAGCAGAAATCTGGAGAACAGATCAAAAAGAAATGGCAAGATGATGAAGAACTACTTCCAAAAGGTAAAAAAAAAACTCAGGTTATCCTTGCCTCCTTTCCCTCCCTCCTCATACCACCTTGGCCTTCTTTTGAAAATTACAGGGACGTTTTTCCTGTGCCTTCCCACATAACAATCAATAACCCCAGACTTTTGGGTGCTAAATGTCGTAGAGTGTGGATACAGACTTCACTAGACATTCCCACCTATTCTGTCAGGGATTCTTCAGCCTCAAAATAGCTGTCTTGATCAGATGATCAAATTAATGCATTTGCAAAAGCACAAAAACAGGCACCAAAACCAGGAGGTTTGAGTAAAACAACGTCCGCAGCTGTAACAAGATCATAGCCTGTAAATTTCTTTTTATACCTCCATGCCCTATTTAATTAGATAATATAATGGAATATTCACATAACAAATCACATAATGAATCTGACAATCCAAGTCAACCCCCCCCCCCAAATACATACAAACTTGAATATTTAAAAACTGTCCGAAGGACTGAATAAAATGTGTAAATACCCAACTAAACAGAGATAAATGTAGGTAGTTAAATGACATAAAAAATAATAAATAAATAAATTAATAAATCTATAGCCAAACTGATTCTTACAATTTACTAATACACATAAAATCCATAGATGGTCCAACACTACCACCCAGTGGTGGAAGACCTCAACTACAAGCTATAATTTTGCAGCTCTCATTCTAAGAATATGTGTAATGGATAAATGTTCATTTAACCCCGGGGCTTATTGGTCTCCAAAATTACTTGCCAATAAAGTTCCCTAACCTCAATTTTAGTCTCCCAAGGCCCTCCCCTCGGGTTCTGTTCAACCTTCTCCAACACAAAGAAACCCCACCTTGCATAGGTGCACACTAAAAAATGTTTATAGACAGCATTGTTGTGGTCCTTGAGTTCTTATGGCATTTAGATATTCATAAATCCTTCTTTTTAGTCTACAGGTGGTCTTTCCAACATAAAATGCACCACAATGCTTACATGTAGCCAGGTATATCACCCCTTCGCTACAACAATTAGAGAAACTGTTAGCCCTAACCTCTCTGTCCCTATCCAAAATGTACATGCTCTCCTGATTTTGTATATACGGACATTGTGCACATGCACCACACTTGTATGTAACTAGTCTTTTCTTATTAACTGATTTCCTATCCCTTTCCAAGAGTTCCTTCAAATATCTACCTTTTTTTGTAGGTAAACCATAATGGGGTCTTAAACAACACCTCCAGTTCAGAATAACAACTAAATTTGTCTTAGCGTTTAGTAATAATGTCCCTGATGTAATACATAACAAAATTACCTCTTGGGGACCGTTCCCCCTATGACTCATACTCTGACTCTGGGGGAGGTGAAAGTCATCCTCACCTCGACCCAAAATAGGACCAAATCTACCAGTTCTTCCTTGCTTTACCTCCGCCATAACCTCTTCCACTAAATCTATGGGATATTTTCTAGCAATGAACATATCTGTCAATTTTGTGCTTTCCAGTTCATAATCCAAGTCCTTAGAGGTCGTTCTAGAGCTACGAATAAATTGGCCCTTAAGAATTCTTCTTTTCTGTTTAAATGGATGTGAGCTGGTAAAGTACAAATAAGAATTGGAAAATGTGTCTTTCCTATATACCACAGATTCAAAATCTTGTAGTTCTACTGCTTTTTTCAGGGTGACATCCAAGAAATTCATCTCCTTATAGGAAATATGATGGATAAATCTTAAAAATTCCGTGGTCTGATTCAGGTACTGGATAATTTCTCTGAGTTTGGTCTCGGTACCCACCCAAAATATGCAGATGTCATCAAGGTAACATTTATAGTAATTCCAATATTTAGCGTACTCAGAAAAGAAAACAAACTTCTCCTCCCAGACCATTAGGACGATATTGGCATAGGTGGGGGCACAACATGCCCCCATCGCCACACCCTTGATCTGCTTAAAAAACTCTCTCTCAAAAAACAGAAAATTATGCCCTAAGATCAGATCCATTAATTCTGTATACACTAGAAAGTTATTTTGATCCAATTTCCCATGCTGGTGAATGACCTGTTGAAACCATTCCATGCCTACTTTGTGTGGCATTACATTAAATAAATCTTGAATATCCAAGGTAACAAAAATGAGAGAATCAGAATACAACTCTTTCTTGACACTTCTTAAAAAGTCCCAAGAGTCATTCAACCCCCCCCCCCCCCCACTGTGGTCCAAATGCTTTTTAACTTAAGATCCAGGTATTTGGCCAAGGGGTAAGTCTTGGACCCGTTGGCCGCCACAATAGGTCTCAAGGAGGGATCCTCAAAGTTTTTATGTACCGTGGGTATCCCGAAAATCTAGAAAATTTTAGGCTTTTCCATGTTAAGATATCTAAAAGTGTCCTGGTTAATAAGTTCATCCTCCAACATATCTTTTAAAATAAAGTCAGTTTTATGGTAGGCCAAATTAATTTCATTCCTAGATACCCTGATGTACCTAGAGGAATCATTCAACATTTCCAACATCTTACTGGTGTACAGGATGCTGTCCATAAAAAAACACCCCCCCCTTTATCAGGTTGCATAATTCTAACATTTTGATTTTCTCTTAAAGTCTTAATCAAATTATATTCCTCCTTACTGCGGTTAAATTGGAGTCTTTGTTGGGAGTCAATGCTTTCCCTAACCTCTCTTTCCACCTGTACCTCGAAGTTCCTCAGTTGGGGGTGCATAGGTGGGTTAATAGTACTAGCCTTTTTAACTTCCTGTGGGTGGTTCCCATCATTTTGTCCTTGGAACAAAATTTCCAAATTCTTTTTTCTCAAAAACATTTTTAAATCAATAAGTACATCAACTGTTCTACCTTTACTAGTGGGAATGAACTTAAAACCCTTGGAAAATAACTCAAAGTGTTCAACAGAAACATCCACACCACTATAATTATAAAAACTAAGGTCCCTCAATGTGTGTCGTGGTCCTTCCACTATGATAATTTCCCCAGATGGGAATTCTCCATTGCCATCAGCCTCCTCTAATATCTCCTCCCATTTGGGGGTCCCCTTTGATAGTATTGGACTAGGGAGTTTTGCTTCAGCCTTTCTGACCTCTTTAGTTCCAGAAAATCTAAAGGGTCAAAGGCTTCCTCATGTAGTGCTGTGTGTTCCCTATTCTCAAACTGGTCATTCTCAGTCCCCCAAAAATGTTGGGTAGTGTGTCCCTGTGGTTCATAACCCCTGACTCAATCCCAGTCCCCTAAAAAGGCACGCCACTGATAAAAATCCTTTTTAATTGTTTTTGTTGGTATTCCCCCAGGTTCCTATCTATTTTACCACATTTTCTTTTGAATATCATACCACATTTGTCCTCCACTTGTGTCTTAATTAAATAATATTTCCTTTGGTAAACATTAAATCACTGGTAACAATGTAGTTAAGATTCTCAGTATGCTGATACAATTTTTGCATCTCCCTTTCATTTTCCCTAATAATGGCCCTCATAATATTTCATGCCCACTTCTGTCAAAAATCTGATCATCATGAAAAGTGGAGCCCTGCAATATATTATTACAGAATTTATACACCCTAAGCCCCTTAGGTACAATGCCCCTGGAAATGCATTCCTTCAAATAACTATTGTCAGTACCCAAAGTTTTGTACTTTAAAACAGAATCAGTTAACTTTTTTACATTCATACTATAAGTAATGTCCATTTCAGTCCCTTCTGGTACATTATTAGTTAGACATGGAATCACCATTAGTCATCAAATGTTAAATAAAAATAAATAAAAATAAAGACACCAGCTCTTCCTTATGAGGCTAGGTGCCTGAAGAAACCAGGAACCAGTTGCTTTAGGTTTAGGGTAGGTCCGTTTGTGTTGATATTCCCAGTTAACAAATGATCTGAAGTAGTTACTTCCATTTGTTTGCAACCTGTGGTATCGGGATCCGACCTCAGATAAAGATCTGAGCTCCAGCTCCTCCACACTACCCATAATGAGATTTTTTCTCTCTGAGAAAATATCTTTAAATTTAATTTTTAGTTAGCGTGTGTGTTTGGGTGTGTGTATTGTAAAGATGGCTGAAGGGCCCGCCAAATTTGTGCAGCCTTTAATCCCCGGGCAATTAGGGACAGGAAGAACAAGCTGATCCTGGCGGGCTTCCTTCCCCAGGACTCGGCTTCTTTTTCCTCCCCTTCAAAGGCTCAGGCTGCTTCCATAGCCCCGGTGCCTTTAGCTCCCCCCGCTCTGTCTGGGACTCAAACTCCCTCTGCTGTGCAGGGTTCAGGGGACTCTAGTGCTTCTGTCTCTAAAGAAAAGAGACATAAGGAGAAAGACAAGCACAGGTCTCATAAAAGGCGGGCTGAGGCTCACCCCTCAGCCCCCCCATCGAAAGTTGTTAGCTCTCCCTCGAGGGTCTCCGGATCCTCCCCGGTTCTTGCCGGAGCCAGTGGAGGAGTAACGGTCTCCTTCGAGGTCATCGTGGCGGCCCTCCCGGCCCGCCTCGACGACTTCCTCTAGATTGACCAGGAGCCATAGCAACGCGGACATGGATCGGATGATGCGTCGATTTCTGCAGACCCAAATGCAGATGGGGGTGCTCTTGCCTCCCCCCCTCAGGGGGGGAGCGCAGTCCCTCTCTTTGCTCCGATCACTCCTTCTCCGACCCGCTTTAGGGTTTTGGAGTCATCAGATCTGGGCCCTTTCGGAGCCGGGGTTTCGTCGGTGCCGATAGCTCTGGTATCTTCGACACCGACCGTACCCTCGAGGGTGTCAGATCCTAGCTCTCGGGGCCGAGGGCCGAGCATCGGATCCGTGGGGATTGGTGTGTCTTCGGCGCAGAATCGGTCGGAGCACACTTCTCTCTCGGATCCGACCACTTCGGCTCCGACGCCGATCCCTGCTTCGGAGCCGAGGAGACTACTTTCGGAGCCTGGGGAAAGTAGTTCTCCTTCGGCTTTTGAGGTAGTGGAGAGGGTGCTGTCGAGGTCTTCCAGATCCCCGGTCCGGGCCTCGGATCCTCCCACTCCCCCTATGCATGTGGGTCTATCCTCCATCATCCATCCTATGGGACAGCCTGCTCAAACCCTTCAGTTAGTTCCCTTAGAGGAACAGGACCCCGTGGGCGAGCCCTCCTCCGACAGTCCCACCGAGGAGGTGCCTCGCAAACGGCAGTGTAAAAGGAGGCACCTGGACTCCCCTGAGTCCCTCACCACGGACACGAATTTGGATGAAGGGGAAGGTTACCCAAGGTCACCCCCCCGAGGATGTCTCCTTTGGAGACATCATGGAAATGTTGCGTATTAGAGGAGGGTGGTCTGCCCAAAACCCTTCCTCAGACAAATTGGTGTTCCTGGAGGCGTTTGAGGCAGGCCCGTCTACCTCCTGGGTGTCCCCCCCAGCTGACCCCCTGGTGGACTTGATCACTACCAGGGTGTGGAAAGAGCCCGACACCGTGGAGCCAATCCCTAGACGTCCCAACAAAGTTCTTAGCCCCCCCGCAGATAGGCAGTCCTGGGCTAAGGGGTCCCCTGTTGATGCCATGTTGGTGGCGGCCGCCATGAAGAAGGAACTCGCACAGGAGAGTTCCTCGGTCCATCCTCCGGATAAGGAATCTCGGGCGATGGACCGCATTGGGAAGCGGATGTTTGCTTCAGCAACCTTCTCCATAAGGGCACTGAACTATATGGCACACATTATCAGGCTACAGCGAGACTTAATTAAGAAATACACTGCAGCCCCCCCAGAGTCCATGACAGTCGTGGATAAAAGCACATTTGCGACTCGTATGGCCACTCTAAAGTCCATCTCTAACATATCCATGCGGCTACTCTCTCATGCTACGGAGGGAGCCGCTAGGGCTAGCGGAGCCGGGGTAGTCTTGCGGTGTTCACGCCTGGCTCCGCCTTTGCGATTTCACGGAACCCTTCAAGGCGTCCTTCGCGAATGCGCCCTTTGACGGATCTTTGCTTTTTGTCAAGACCGTACGCGAGACGCTGGTCCAAAGCGGGAAGAATGGGAAGACACTGTCTGCCTTCGGGGTCCGCTTCTTGAATCACCAACGATCCTTTTCAAGGAATCAGAGGGGACAAAAGAAGTTGTGGTTCCGCAGGTCTCAGCAGTCCCATCCAGCTTCGGACCCCTCATCCTCTGGAGGCAGAGGAGGACAAGGTGGACGCCGGCCCAGAGGCAGAGGGGGGCCGCTTAACTTTGGGTCTAGGGATCCTTTCTCGGACAGGCCCGTGCAACAGCCCTGAGGGCTTACCCGGCTGTCCCTCTCTGGAGGCAGTCGGGGGGTGTTTATCGGAGCATCTGTCAAATTGGGAGTCCATCACGACAGATCGATGGGTGCTCCAAATCATATCCAGAGGTTACACCATTTCCTTCATGAACCTACCCCCCAAAGTCAAGCGCCTCCCCGATGTCCCACCCGATCAAAGGGAGGCAGCAGCTTCAGAGGTGTCAAAGCTGATAGAAAAAAGAGCCATCCAGCCCGTCCCCCCAGACCAGTCCAGATTGGGCTACTACTCCAGGTTCTTTTTGGTGCCAAAGAAGACCGGGGACTTAAGACCGATTCTAGGTCTCTCCGCCCTGAACCTGATCGTCCCCAAGGAGAAGTTACGGATGGTCACTCTTCAGTCTATTCTCCCCTTTCTTCGGGAGAACGACTGGATGTGCTCCATAGACCTCAAGGATGCGTACTACCACATTCTGATGGACAGGCGATCCAAGAGGTTTCTCCGCTTCCGGCTGGGAGACAGTCATTATCAAATCAGGGTTCTCCCGTTTGGCCTCACCTTAGCCCCCAGGGTGTTCACCAAGGTCATGGCAGTGGTTGCAGCCCACCTGAGACTCCAGGGCATTCAGGTGTTCCCGTATCTGGACGACTGGCTCCTTGCCGCCCCCAACAGGCATCAACTCTGCGTTGCAAGGGATTATCTCTGACTCTCGCCTAAAGTTTGGGCATATCAGTGAACCTTCAAAAGTCCTTCCTTCAACCAGTGCAGGTTTTGGAGTTTATAGGGGCCAAATTGGACACGAGCATCTCTCGGGCCTTCCTAACCCCGGACAGGCTGAACAGCTTATCGCATCAGATCTTAGCCCTTCTTCGAAGCCCAGCTCCTGCAGCGGAGTTAGTCCTGAGGGCACTGGGGTCTATGGCAGTGGCCATTGGTCTCTCTCTTCATGCTCGCTTACGAATGAGGATCTTACAGTGGACTCTTCAAGTTCAATGGTCACTAGTGTTTCACCCGCTGAACACCCTTATTCCACTGAGCAGAATTTGCAGGGACTCCCTCCTTTGGTGGCTTCACTCGCGGGAGCTGCGAGAAGGGAAACCCTTTGTATTTCCCCCACCCCAAGCCACATTGACCACGGATGCTTCTCGCCTCGGGTGGGGGGGGGCATTGTTCGGGCAGAACCATCCAAGGCACGTGGACCCCCATAGAGGCCGCTTTGCATATCAATGTCCTAGAGATGAGGGCGGTGCTTTTGGCGTTGCAAGCTCTCCACGACCTTCCTCCCTCTAGGGACTATTGCGATCCAGACAGACAACATAGCGGTAATCTGGTACATAAACAAACGGGGGAACCAGGTCTTATCCCCTCTGCCGAGAGGCTATGAGAGTGTGGGAATGGGCAATATCCACCAACCTCTTTCTGGTAGCAACACACATTCCGGGTCGGTCCAACATATTGGCAGACAAACTGAGTCGGGTGATTCTCACCCTGTACGAGTGGTCTCTCAATCCTTCAGTTGCGAAGCAGATCTTCCGCACATGGGGTTGGCCTCGCTGCGATCTTTTCGCCTCTCCGTCAAACGCAAAGTGCAGCGAGTACTTCGCAATACTTCCCTCTTCAGGGGAGCCCCCGAGAGATGCTCTGGTGTATGCTTGGCCACCCGGTCTCCTTTATGCTTATCCCCCCCTCCCGCTTATGACGAAGTTCATTCAGAAAGCACGTCGGTTGGGGAGCAAAGTTATCCTCATAGCCCCATTCTGGCCTCGTCAGATCTGGTTCCCTTATCTGCAGTCTCACAGTATAGTTCCTCCATGGATTCTGGATCCCATTTCAGATTTGATTTCACATCCTGCGGGATGCCAAACCCCGAACCTGCTAAACCTCAAGCTGACTGCTTGGTTGATCCAGTTCCTCTGATGGCTAGGACTCCCGGTATCTCATCACCAGTGAAGGCCATTCTGGTGGCGGCCCATAAGCTTGCTACCAGAAAAATTTACGATTTTCGGTTCCGTTAAAATTCTTGTCTTGGAAAACAGCCTTTTTAGTGGCTATTACGTCAGCCAGGAGGGTTTCAGAACTCCAAGCCCTGTGCATGAAACCCCCCTACCTCATTTTTCACAAGGATAGAGTGTCTCTCAGGACTAACCCGTCTTTCCTACCAAAGGTGGCTTCAGAGTCAAATATTAACCAATCAATCAATTTACCGGTATTCTTCCCAAATTTTCAGAACAAAGGGGAGTACACATTGCACAAACTGGATGTACACAGGCAACCACGTTTCTATCTGCACAGGACTAAAGATTTTCGCAAGTCTGATCAGTTGTTTGTGTCTTTCGCCAAATCAGCTATGGGAAAGGCAATTTCTAAAGTAACCCTAGCTAATTGGATTTCTCAGTGCATAATCCACGGGTATACATCCTCAGGTAAACCAGTTCCTATGGGAATTCACGCTCATTCAACCCGATCCATTGCTACATCAGCAGCCTTCTAGTCCAGGGTTCCTCTGGACGACATATGTTCAGCAGCTACTTGGTCCTCTTCTCATACGTTCATTTCCCATTATAAATTGGATATGATTTCGAGGAGTAGGGCTTCCTTTGGCTCCGCAGTGCTTCGGAATATCCTTCCGTAAGGCCACCCAGGGTTATTTTTATAGGTAGCTGGGGACTCTGTCCCACAGGTTGCAGAACAAATGAAGTAACTACTTCAGATAAAGAAGTTATGTACTCACCATAACGTTCCATCTGAGTAGGTACTTCATTTGTCTACAGCCGACCCCCCCCCCCCTCCATACCCCCTAACCATATCATGATACCTGGTCACCTGAAAAGTGTTATTTTTCATGAGGTTAGGCAATACTTGATCCTCTGTCGAAGGTGTGAATTTTTGGACTGAACAAACTTGATCTGAGGTAATACAGTAGGCAGCAGGGGATTATGGGTAGGGGGAGGAGCTAGGAGGTCGGATCTTTTAGCTAGTGAAGCTGTCGGCTCTGATCCGAGGTCGGATCCGATACCCACAGGTTGCAGACAAATGAAGTACCTACTCAGATGGAACGTTATGGTGAGTACATAACTTCTTTTTAAATAAATAAATAAAAATAAGATCATAGGCTGTAAATTTCTTTTTTATACCCCCCATGCCCAGTTTAATTAGATAATATAATTGAATAATCACATAATAAATCACATAATGATCTGACAATCCAAGTCAAACCCCCCAACACATACAAACTTGAATTGTTTGACTATAGATTTATTTATTTAATATTTAACATTTTGTATGTTATTTAACTACCTATATTTATATCTATCTGTGTATTTACACATTTTATTCAGTCTTTTGGACAGTTTTTAAATATTCAAGTTTTTGTTCAAGTTTGTATGTAAAAAGGCTAAAAAGAAGGATTTATGAACATTTAAATGCCATAAGAACTCAGGACTACAACAATGCTCTCTAGAAACATTCTTTAGTGTGCACCTATGCAAGGTGGGGTTTCTTTGTGTTGAACAGGACCCCAGGGGAGGGCCTTGGGAGACCAAAATTGAGGTTAGGGAACTTTATTGGCAACTGATTTTGAAGGCCAATAAGCCCCCGGGGTTAACCCAAAATTTATCCATTACACCCATTCTTAGAATGAGAGTTACAAAATCATAGCTTGTAGTTGATGTCTTCCACCATTGGGTGGTAGTGTTGGGCCAGCTATGAATTTTATGTGTTTTAGTAAATTGTAAGAATCAGTTGGATTATAGATTTATTAATTTATTTAATATTTAACATTTTTTATGTTATTTAACTACCTGTATTTATCTCTATTTATCTGTGTATTTACACATTTTATTCAGTCCTTTGGACAGTTATTAAATATTCAAGTTTGTATGTATTGGGGGGTTTGACTTGGATTGTCAGATCATTATGTGATTTATTATGTGATTATTCAATTATATTATCTAATTAAACAGGGCATGGGGGTATAAAAAAGAAATTTACAGCCTATGATCTTGTTATATCTGATGAAGTCCACTCGGGATGAAAATGCTAATGTGAGGGGTGCGTTTATGTGATTAAAGAGCTGTTTATTTCGAGCTTGCTGTGGACAATGTTTTACTCAAACCTCCTGGTTTTGGTGCCTGTTTTTGTGCTTTTGCAACTGGTTCCTGGTTTCTTCAGGCACCTAGCCTCATTCTGTTTTGTGGTCAAATTAATGCAGTGTTACTTTATCAGGAATGGTCACAGAACCAGTCCCTTCAGAGCATTGGAGATAAGGCTTTTATTTAAGACTTTTCCTGGTTCCCAGGAGATACGGATCTTGGAGGCCCTTTCTAGATCTGTCCAAGCTAAACACTTTTCTGCTCATTCCCGAATTCATAATGGTAATGTTTTAACCCTTTCTTTTCTCTTCTTTTCCTGAAGGCATTTCTGGTTACCTTAGACCTAAAGGATGCTTATTTTTATGTCTGTTCACAAAAAGTAAAGAGCTTTTTAAAGGTATTTTGCCTTGAGATTGCATTATCAGTTTACTACTTTACCCTTTGGACTTTCCACCAGCCTAAGAGTCTCCACAAATTGTCTTTTTCCAGTGGTAACAATCCCAGGAGGCTTCACAAAATGTCTTCTTCCCGTAATAACTAATTGCAGGCTTCAAAGTTTACTTCCTTTATAGGGATGATAGCATTACAATATACTGTGAACTTTTCCAGCAACCTAGGTTTCACTCTGAATCTAAAAAAGCCATCCCTAGTTTCATCTCACAGACTAGTATTTCTCGGTTATCTTTTAGACACCTCCCCAAAGACAGCATTTCTTCCTCCTAAGAAAATGCAACCTTATTCTGAGCATTTTCTCAATTTTTCTATTCAGTCAAGGTCCACCAAGAAAATTTATGAGCATTTTGAGTTTCATTGCCTTCACTAGCCTTGCGATTCCACATGCTAGACTTCACATTAGAAAGATCCAGTGGTTTTTCAAGTCAGTTTGTGTCTAACACTTAGGGTTGCCACCTTTCACCATGGCTAAAACCGGAATAAAGCCACACCCTTGCACCATCAGTAACCCCGCCCACCCACATCCCACCCGTTTTGTGATGTCACGATGGCATCACTCGGCGAGGAATGCCCTCTTTTTCCATTCCTGCTGCCTCCTTTCGGCTGATTTACTATGCTTTTCTGTAAAAAAAGCATAGTAAATCAGCTGATTTACAAACTCCAATAGTCTGTTTCTGGACTACCGGAGAATCAGTTTAATTTCCGGATAGTCTGGAAAAAAAAACGGAGGGGTGGCAACCCTACTAACACACTCAGCCGTTATGGTTTTCAGTTCCAGTACTCACCTCTCTGGAGAAAGAACCCCTTTAGTGGGCTAATCAGGTTCTTTGCAACCTAGTAGTCCCTTTTCTCCTCCCACACCCTTTAACATTATTACTACTAATGCCTTGGACTTTGCCTGGGGTTCTGTTTCTCATTTTGTCATGGTGCAGGGGATATGGGGACTGCAGCACCAGTGCAAACACATCAACCTGAAGGAAATTATGTCTCTGATAAATGTCTTGAAATTCTGTGAATCAACTCTGGCCTCCGGGAACTCTTAGTTATGACAGACAACACCACTGTGTGGTACATAAACAAAGAGGAGGAACAAGATCATACCCTGTTTGCAGATTGGCCATGATTGTCTCGGACATAGCACTCTAGCACAACTTATTTTTTCATACTGTTGACATCCCATTGTTGTATAACACAGTAACAGACTCTTCGAGCAGATCTAAGATTGACCCTCAGAAGTAGATGCTACACCAGTAGGTCTTCCTATAGAGAGTCTGCCTGTGGGGAACTCCCCATATAGATCTGTTTACCTCCAGTCTAAACAAACAATTGAAACTCTCCTGTTACAGGTCACCTTGCAAAGAAGTATGCAAGACAAATGCATTCTCAATTCTGTCGTTGGGGATGTTTCTTTATGCTTTCCTCTCCTTTCCTCTCATTTCTAAAGTCTTTCAAAACATCTGAAAGGACTTATCATAGATGTTACTTGTGACCAAGGGTGCCCGCAGGCAGGTGCAAGGGGGTGCACTTGCACTCCCTGGAACCGTCTGGTTGGGAGATGAATTTTCTTCTAATTAAAAAAAAAAAAAAAAAATGTATATGTAGGTATATATATATATATATATATATATATATATATATATATATATATATATATATATATATATATATATATGTGTGTGTATATATATATATATATATATATATATAATATATAAATTAACACACACACACACACACACACACACACATACATACATATATATATATATATGCGTGTGTGTGTGGTTTTTTTTTCTAAGGGACTTCTTTAAGAATGCCCTTGGCATCCAGTTGCACAGACGCAACAGGTGGTTGTGACCTGTTTTCGTCTTCTGCGTCTGTGCGACTGATGGTTTACGTCTTCATCTTCCGTGCCCATGTGGAATTTGAATTCCAGAAGATGTTTGGACTGCAGTTGAATGTACAAGTGAAAGGTAGGTGTGTGCGTGTGTGTTAAAGTGTTTAAGAGTTGTGTGTGTTTGTAAGAAATAGGTAGGTAGGGGGTTTGTGGATGTAAGAAGTAGGTAGGTAAAGGTAGGGGTGTGTGTGTGTGTGTGTGTGTGTGTGTGTGTGTGTGTGTGTGTGTGTGTGTGTGTGTGTGTGTGTGTGTAAGAGGGAGGTAAGAGTGTGTGTAACGTGGGGGGAGTTGTATCTGGCGATTATCCAGATTTTTGCCTCATATTTTCGGTTTGTTTCTCATAAAGTTGTACTTTTTCTGGCAAATCATTGAGGACTGAAGGATTGCACACTCTTCCGCCTAACGGACAGTCCCTATGCCAGGATCCTCGAAAGGAGACCTATCCAATAATAAGGCAACTGATTCATGAGTAGCAAGGAAAATTCTCTCCTGGTGATGGAGAAATGAATTCATTTTTGTCATTTTGCAGTTGTAAAAGGGATATTGAGAGTTGAGCAGTGTAGTCTACATTTATTTTGTTGATATGGTGAAGTATATGACCAGGTACTCTGGAATGTCTAGTGGGAGGTGCCGCAGCTGTACACAATCATAGGGATTTTTCTCCTTGCCATTTAATTCCTATATTTGTGGTGTGATAGCTGCCTAAATTCTCAGCGGTAACGCTGAAATTTTACATCACAGTGAAATATGATGTCTTTTTTTTTTTTTTTTTAAGATGTTAATAGATTATTAAAGTAGCAGGTGAAGGTCTTCCATTTGAAACTATGTAATCGGATACTGTGTCAGTCACAAACACCTTAGTCAGCATTATTTTTAGAAATTTTTTTTCTCTTTAAGAAGTAAGAAAACAAGGTTTTAGCCGTGTGCATTTTTGAGCAATTGACAGTCAAAGTTCTGATCTTTTAGGAGCTTGTTAAGAGTCTTGTGATGCTTAGAAATAAATGTGCATTTATTTGCTGATGCAGAATTTTTTTGGAACTTCAGAGCACATTTCTGAAGAAAGTGTGAGATATAACTAATTATGGTTGTAGGATAGACATTGTAAAGAGACTATCATTTTTTTAATTGTATCTTCCTGAAGTTTATAGGGTAGCTTATTGTTTACTGTAATACTTTCCTGAATTTTCTTTGGATCTAACATTTTCTCTGTGTTGTATTATTAGTGATTTTCTTGCTGTTGTGGTCTGAAACTTAGAGAGTGATTTAAACCTAAGATGATTTGCTATAGCTGATGTGTTGGCACATGGAAGAGGTTAACCTCACCTCCTTTTAGCCTATATGATTGTGTTGTTCCATGTCTGTTGCTCATGGTCAAGGTTCGTATCTTTCATGTAACAGTAAAACAAGATGTATTATGGCTTTCATCTGCTTAGAGGTAGCAACACATTATGTGGCACTGTCACATCAGTCTAGTGTCTGGTAAGTGCCCTCTAACTTATATTGAGGGTTGCATTTCTTTGTAAAGGCCAGTTCTGTTCAAATTTCTTTTCCTTTCTTTTTTTTTTTTTTTTTTTACACATTTAGCAGTCTCGCCTCACAGCAGGATGTCCACCAGTTGGATTCTCGGCAGGGGTGCCTTCTGTGCGGAGTCTGCATGTCCTCCCTGCGGTCACGTGGGTTTCCTCCCATGTTCCAAAGACATGAAGTAGGTGGATTGGACACTCTAAATTGGCCGTAGGTGTGTGTGTGTGTGTGTGTGTGTGTGTGTGTGTGTGTGTGTGTGTGTGTGTGTGTGTGTGTGTGTGTGTGTGTGTGTATGTGTATGTGTATGTGTGTGTGTGCACGAGTGAGTGGTGCGAATGAACTTCCACGGTAGGGCTAGCCACCCGGTGGTGTAAACCTTGGCTCGAGATGATTGTCACTGTGGAAGTGACACCCCGACCCCATGTGGAAAATGGGAAAAGGGGTTGAAGATGGATGGATGGATGAAATCAGAAAATAATGGCAGACATTTGAGCTTTAGACTTCATATCCTTCAGAAAATGCATACTAATGCAAAACTTGTTGTTCTGTCCACTTTCTTAGGAAGCAGGGGAATGTATATGTGCGTGAAGTCATACCTCTCAACTGTACAGATTTTCACAGAATGTCCAGATTTTTGCCTTATATTTTTGGTCTGTTCCTCATAAAAATTTAAAAATTCCATTTTTTTTTTGATAAATCACAGGGATGAGCTAAGGATTAAAGTTACTAAATTATGACATGCATTTGAGTTTCAGACTTTATATCCCTCAGAAAATGCATTCCAACACAAATCCTGTTATTCTAGCAACTTTCTGAATGTGTCGCTAGTTTGGGGCCTTTGTCCCCAACATTACAACAGACTTTGTCCAGATTTCTTGTGCTAAGAGATTGAGAGGTATTGTGTGTATGTGTGTGTGTGTGTGTGTGTGTGTGTGTGTGTGTGTGTGTGTGTGTGTGTGTCCTCAGCTGTCCAGGTTTTTGCCGAATGTTCAGATGTTTGCCCCATATTCCTACAAAACGGGATTGAAGTTGCTACATAATGACAGACATTTGAGTTTTAAATGTCATATCCTCTAGAAAAATGCATACTGACTCAAATCCTATTATTCTAGCAATTTTCTAAGTTCATGTGAGCAATATTTATAACCTGTCCCTATTTATTTTAGGCTTTGTCCAGATTTCTTGCACTAAGAGGTTGAGGTTTGTGTGTGTGTGAGAGAGAGAGAGAGAGTGAAATGCCCTAGTTAGAGTTAGCAGGTGGAATTTATTTTCAAGAGCATTTTCAAGGATTTGTGAGCTTCAAAGTTTACTGCTGCTCATGCTAAATCTGCTTAAAATGTGCAACTGTTTTGTTTAGCAAATTGTATCACTATTGTGGTATAGAATTTTAAAACAGTGTTAGTAGCACAGCAGGTAACATGCTTGCATCTTGATGCAGAGGGCGGTAGGTTCTACTCCCGCAGCATGTAGATTTGTATTTTAAGGGGGTGGGGTGCTGCAGTCCTGAGTATGTCCACCTTTGGATGAGATGCCTAGTAACTGTGAACCTGTTTCTTCAGATTGCCACCCATTCCTATTGCACTATAACAGCTTACCATTTTTTTTAATGTCACATAGGCAATTTATTCTTCAAGGGCAGCAGGCCCTGAATTTGTAGATGAAACACTGAAATATAAAGTTGTTTTCTAGCAACATCTTTATTAGTTTCAGATCTCTTTAATGTGGAATTATTCAGATGACTTTTACTTCTACAGGATCGTCATATTGACTGATATTGGTGGTTTGTAATGACAGAAATTTGAGTGGCCTTTTATGGTTGAAATGTTCTGAATTGGGCAGTTTGTCATTATTGGTTCATGAGTTTTGTTTCATTGCTTACTGGAAAAATGTTCAAAAATATTAAATTAAAACAAGTGGTGCTGTATCATACAAGGTATATACTTTAGTTATTGTATATTATAATTAATACAATCAGGAAGGTGAATCAAAGAACTTTTGCATGGTCCTAAACATGTGTGCAAGGGGCCTATGATTTGAAAACAGCCCAAAGGTAAACTTAACCCGCCACTGGCCAAATCCTTTTTCTTTGAATGTGGGTTTCAGTACTGTTTCAGTGAACATGAGTTTTGAAGGTAGAGAAGTTTTAATGTTAAGTCTGTTTTCATTGTAAGACTATTGCTTTGTTTAGAAAATGTCTATCAGTGTTTGTGCTATAAAATTTGAAATAAAAGTTGTAAATTAAATCCAAATATCTGTAATCATTGTAGAAATAAAGCATAAAACAGTATGCACGCTTTGAGTTTTGTACAGCATTTATGGCAACTGGGAAGAAATAGCCTAGTAATTGGACACTGGAATGGCTGTGTGTGTGTGTGTGTGTGGGGGGGGGGGGTGCTGAGTGGGGAGGCTCTGGGTTTGCACCCCCTGCAAAAAATCCTGCGGGCTCCCCAGCTTGTTATTCCATTTTGGCTCACAGAACACTGGATTTAAGATGGTCCTGTCTATACACTGGAGTGGAAGAAATGGTCACCAAAGGTGCCTCATCTTCAGGCCAGCAAAAAACTGTTTGAATAAGTCAGGCTTCTCCCCTGGTCTATAATGTAGCATTCTCAGATAGCTTGTGTCATCATCAAGCATTTCAGTGGTTCTCTATGTTATTTTGAGTCCTACAATTTTTTCCTACAAATTCATGTGGGCCATATAACTGCCTTTTCTTTTTGAGATTATTTGTTTTCTATAATATGCCTACTCTATGCCTCTTCCATCTTTACAATCCTTGAGGGGGGTTGGTATAATGATTAATATGTTTACCTTATAGACACACAATGCAAGTTTTGATCCTTACCTTTGGAAGGGGAAATTGGTTAGACTTAAAATGGCCCACAACTGCATCCAGTCTAGTACTTACTTATGATAAAGAAACTAGACGTGGTCTATAACAAACTGGCAACATTTGCAACTAATAACCCCCACAAAACCCACCACTGCACAACTCTAAAAATACTTAATTGACTCAAACTTATAAACTGTCTCTACTACTCTTAACTTACCATAGCCCATAATCTAATAAACTCCCCAGAAAAATGGCCAGCTCTAAAAGGAATACTGTAATCCCATGCTACTAATCGAGTCCTATGGTCCAACAACAAAGCTCTACTATTCATCACAAGATCTGTTATACTCATTAGACTCTAATCAGGTTGCAAAACATAGAATCAGATCTCCCTTGAAATAAAACAGACAAGAGAAAGAGTTCTAAGATGTCATTGAAAAAACACATACTACATTTTTAACTAGTGGTGCTCTCACACTATTCCAGACTATATGCCCAGATCTTTGCCACACGTATCCTTCTAATAACACCTGTTAACACTATCTTTCTTTACGCCAATATAATTATAATATACTAACACCCAAAATGGGCCTCTACTACTTTTTGTCATTCTTTTACATGATGTTCACTCCAGCATGCAACCCACTTTTTTTCTCCTATAAGAATTTTCTTCCAGGTAACTACTGATGCATCTATTTCTTTCATACATGTTTTTACTTGCTGTCTATCCTACTAGAATTCTTCTTTGTTTAAATATATTCTCCAGTGTAATACTTTCACTTCCTCTGTTACCTGCTTTTACATATTCTAACTAAAAATCTCACTAGATAAATTAGCTAGTCTTAAAGGAACACTATGGGAAAAAATAAAAAAAAAACACTTGTTTTTTTATCTTTTCTTGAATTTCTACACATTACTAACCTGTATTCATCAGAAAGTAGTAGTCACTGCTAGTTTACTTATATTTGTAACCCTCAGTGCCCTTCTGGGGCAGACATCATGATCAGTGTGTCCTCTCTTCCAAAGCTAATTCTTCCCCATAGTGCACTGTGATGGCACAGTTGTTGAGATTATACCACCCGTGGCTGGACTGTCACACCTCAGTTCCATTCAGTTAAAATGAAACAAGAAACAAGCAGTGCTAATTCTGAGAAGACTCGGTATTAGTATCACTCACTGCTCTGCAGTGACTCTTAGAAATGTTTTCCTACTGATGTGTTACACATTCTATGAAAAAAGCATTCAGAAATAACTAATTGCTGAGATAACAGACTTTTTTGGGAGATACTGCTTTTGTGTGCTTCACTTCCTTCTCAAGTTACTCGTACCATTTTCCTTCCCCCCAGTAAGCCACAGTATCACATTCCCTGTTCTGTAAGGTTTGGTTAATTACTCTTGCTTCCATTACAGTAGTAATCAGACAGACCTGTCTTCATGATGTGTGTGATGATATGGGCTAGTGCCAGCAAAGCCAGATGGAGTTTTGTAAATAATTATATCCTTTGAATGTCAAACTGATGTGTACAAGATGCTTGTGTTGCAAAGGTATTGGAACTGTATGACGTTTGAATATCAAATCAGACTGAGTTGTACAGATGTTTATGTTACAAATGTATTAGAACTGTGTGGCATTTGAATATCAAAATATATTTGTAAAGTTGCTAGTGTTGAAAACTATATCAACAGTGGGTCCTGTATGCATAAATCTTATCAAAGGACCCTGGAAGAGCAGAGGTTAACCATCTAGCTTGTTTTTAGAAAAATAAGGGAAATGTAAATGAGCTGTTAAACCATTAAAATGGCATCCCACAGTGACGAATAGGATCGGAGACAGTAGGTCTGGAAGAAGCCATTGTTTAATAGCCTCTGTAAAGAAGAGGGGAAGTGCTGTAATTGTTTTATGACTCCAGGGTACTGCCATAAACATTTAGATTTATATTGTAGCCGTCTATACTAAATTCCTGTCTCAACTTCAAAGGGGGATACTGGGAGAACCCAGAGTCAGATGTCCAGATGAGGTCATTCTGCCAGCCATCTTGAAAACTGTTTTAGATATTACAGAGTCTTGGGCTTGATAGTAACAAGAACCATTAACCACATCATCTGCCTTACTGTGTTACGTAAGTAAATAGTAATTCTCCTAGATTCAGTCAGGAAACTATAGTGAAGCTTAGTTTAGATATTGTTTTTCTTTATTTGTCTGAGTCTGTTCATCAATGTTATTTTCAGTATTTCCTGTTATTTAAATTCTGCGGTTAACTGTAAATATATATTCAATATTTTCATGTTCTGTAATTATTTATTAATAAATCTATTTAAAACTTTTGATGTTCATCGTGTTGCACTGCTGCAGTCATTACACTTGGGTTATCCTGCCATCAGGTGGTCCCTCAGTCGGCCAGAGTTCCAAAGTCTTGGTCCGGCGTCGGTTGCTGTCGCTTCTTCCCTGATGTCAGAGCGCCAGGGGTATATAAGATGCAGCCGATGCCATTTTCTTCAGTCTTTCTTGCCAAGCGGTGCCCGAAGCAAAAGCAGTTCGCAAGTGCTGGTCAGCCGACTCCTGAGATTTTCATTCCGAATCCAGAACCGAAGTCTTCTACAAAGCTAAGTATCCCGTTGGGGAAACTTTTTCTTGCCTCAGACCGATGTCAGTAAAAGTTAATAATTGTATTTCTTGTGGAAAGCAAATACCGCATAAGGATTTCCATTCTTATTGTATCCCATGCCTAGGCCCAGACCATGACGTCACAGGTTGTCGGTTTTGTGCTAGGTTTAACAAGCGCACTATTAAACATCGGTTTGATTTTGCCCGACATAATTTTGGCAGAAAATTTAATTACACCATGCCGTTGTCACTAAAGGTGTACTCTCACGCAGCCACAAAGTAGACTTTCAGAGTTTCATATCACAGTAGTTCCATTTACTTTTTGTTAGATTAGTTTAGTCAGGGAAAGCAGGCAAGGATGTCAGCAGAGGGTTATGGTAAGCTGACAAGGAACCATTTGGCTGAGATGTGCCAAGCCAAAGGACTGGTGCATGCCGGGCTGACTAAAGGAGAAATGATTGCAGCCGTAATCACAGCTGCAGCACAGCAACCAGGAAGACAACTAGTTTGGTGATGGGAATTTGCAACCCTCAGAAACAGGACAGTTCACCTTTTCCTCAAAGGACTTAAAAATCTGTCTGAAGTTAAAGAAACTTGAACTGGAGGCCAAACATTTGGAATTAAAATCAGCAGAGAGACTGCAACGTTTGGAGGTTGAAGTAGAATCAGCAGAGAGACTGAGGTGTTTGGAAACTGAAGAAAATGTGAGGCAGAGATGACATGAAAAGGAAATGGTGACTCTTCACCAGGATCATGGAGGTAATGGGGAAGGAAATAACCATACCTCAGAAGGAATAAAGGTCAGTAAACTTCTTCCTTAGTACAAAGAAGGTGATCATTTTGATAGTTTTATTCATATATTTGAAAGAGTATGCAAACAGTTTAATGTTGACTGAGGGTGCTGGGTATGGTTCCTCTCCCCCTTACTCCATGATAAAGCTGTAACTGTTGTTTCTAAATTGTCTGATATTGATTGTTTAAATTATGAAAAAGTAAAGAAATGTTTACTTGAATGTTTACGTTAATACCTGAAGCTTTGCAGAAAAGTTTTGTGAGTATAGATACCAGGCAGATGAAAATGTATGTGATTATATTGCTGAAGTAAGCACTTATTTTCATAGATGGGTGAGTGGGTGTCAGGTGACAACTTTTCAAGGGCTGGGAGACCTTTTTGTGAGGGAACAAGCCCATAGCACGTTGCCTAAGGACACGAGAATCTGTTTGGCAGACAGGGAATGCAACTCTGCAGATGAGCTGGGGAAAAAGAAGGATCTGTACTTAGCAAGCAGGGCATCACAGCACAGGAAAGGGATACCCAGTGCTACACATGGATATAAGGGAACCCATGGTGGGAAGCCTAAACCGCCCCAACAGAGTCCACCAATAACAGGGGAAGCCACTAGTTCAGGTACATGGCCAGGATCAAGGGTTAAATGTTTTAAGTGTAACCAGTGGGCCATGAGCATATAGATGTCCACGGAGGCAAGGTGGGGAGCAAACTGTGGGGAAGCCAGCAAGTGGAGATAACAAAATGCCAGTGGTATGGTCTCTGGAGACAACAAGGGTACCAAACTACCACCAGAGTTTGTGTCCTATTTTGGTGGATGGAAAACAGGCCACTGTCAGGGGAGACATGGGCTCTGATATAACCATTGTGAAGCCTTCCATGGTTAAAGAGCAGCAGTACTTGCTTGGGCAGTCCACTCCAGTCACAGCTTTAGGAAGTATCCCATTCCAAGTGCCCTTGATCAGGGTTCACCTTGACTGGGAAGGTGGAAAAGTAAGCAAGCAAGTAGGTGTGTTTGAAGAGATCCCTACAGATGTCTTAATATAAGGAATGATTCTGATAATACAGTACCTTGTGTTCATACAATGACATGCAGTCAGGCTTGGAGACAGGCATGTGGTTGGTAGCCTGGGCGAGACCCAGACAGACCACACCCCTGAAGCCTGGACTTGAGATGTGGCCAATTCAGGGACGGAGCTGCCATGTAGCAGTGAGTCTGAAGATGAGCCTCAGCTGCTGTTAAGTACTGATGTTACCTTGGACAGGGTGACTGCAAGGGCAGAGGTTGAGGGGTAGTACCCAGGCTGACACTGAGGCACCGCTGTCAGAGGATACCAGACTTCATGTGGAAGAGGAGCTGGAAAAGTCACAAAGATAGAGTTGAGACAGGCTCAGCTCTCAGACCTACATTACAAGGCTTGAGGGAGGTAGCTAGGGAGGCACCTGAAAGAAAAGGGGAGTCTGTATACTGGAACAAAGGGTTAGTATTTAGAGAGTAGACTTCTGAGGGAGGGCTAGAAGGTGAGGAAGTACAGCAATTGGAAGTGTCCATAGCCTCCTGTTTGGTAATACATCAATTGGAAGTGTCCATAGCCTCCTGTTTGGCACTTCTAGCCGTAGCCCATGGCATTTCTTTTCAGGTTATATGGGTATAAAGTGTACCAAGACATGTATTATGCAGAACTCTTATTGACCTGGGCTTCCCAGGGATGTAACAGGGTACTGCAGGACCTGTGAGCAGTGCTAAAAAGTAGGCAAGGTAAGAGACAAGGTCAAATCTCCTTTGATGCCTTTGCCTGTAATTGAGGAGCCATTTCAGAGGGTAGCTATGGATATTGTAAGGCCTCTAAGTATCCCAAGCTCCACAGGAAGACATATGTAGTGGTAGTAATAGATTATGCTAGTAGATACCCCGAGGCAGTGGGTCTGTCCTCCACTGAGGCAGAAAAGGTGGCAAATGCTTTGTTGGAAGTTTTCAGCAGGGTAGGTTTCCCAAAAGAAATACTGACTAACAGAGGTGCCAGTTTCATGTCAGACTTGCTGGCTTGTCTGTGTAAGCACTGTGGGGTGAAGCACCTAAAGACTACCCCCTACCATGCCCAGACTAATGGTCTTATGAAGAGGTTAAACTCTACACTAAAGACCATGCTATGGGCATTTGCAGACCTCTTTGAGAGAGAGTGGGAGAAATATTTGCTCCATCTATTGTTTGCATACAGGGAAGTTCCCCAGGAGTCCACAGGTTTTTCACCCTTTGAGTTGCTGTATAGGCATAGGGTGAGTGGATCCTTAGATTTGATTTGTGATGAGTGGGAGGGTGAGTGTGAATCCCACAAGGAGTCTGTTGTGGCATACATCCTGTACCTCAGGACAAGGCTTAGGGAGCACTTGGGCTTGGCCCAGGAGAAACTGACAGGAGTCCAACAGCAGATACAAATCTTGTATGAAAGAAATGCTGTAGCCAGAGAATATGCTATAGGACAGCAGATTATGGTGCTCATTCCTGTCAGACACCGTAATCTTCAGGCAGCTTCGGCGGGACCCTTCAAAGTGGTAAGGAAGGTCACTGATGTTGACTACATGGTAGAACTGCTAGGCAGGAGGCAGGGGCGCAAATTGTACCAAGTTAACATGATGAAGCCTTACCATGATAGGGACGCCTTTGTGATGAGTATTTGCCATGAGCGGCAGGAGGAGTTTGAGGAGGATCTGGTGCCTGATCTGCTCAATGAGGCCCAGACTGACACTTCAGTGGAAGGGGTAGCAATCTCCCAGCGGCTATCCCCTACCCAGATTTGAGAAATCCAAGCAGTGTTACAGGAGTTTGGGGACATGTTTACTGGGAAACCAGGATGCACCAACCTGCTGCAGCACCATGTAGATACAGGGCCCAAAAGGCCCATCAAGCAGGCCCCTTACAGTGTGCCCAAGCGACTCAGACTGACTCTGAGGGAGGGGATACAAGAGATGTTGGAAGTTGGAAGTGGGAGTAATCCAGGAGTCCAGCAGTCCCTGGGCCTCCGCAGTGGTGGCTGGAACCACAGAAGGATATTGGCAACAGATTCTGTGTGGACTACAGAAGACTAAATTGTCACACAGAGTCAGATGCTTACCCATTGCCTAGAACAGATGAAACTTTAGAGAAGCTGAATGGGACTAAGTATCTGACCCCTACTGATCTGACCAAAGGCTACTGACAGGTGCCCTTCACTCCCCACCCTAGGGAGAGGTCAGCCTTTCTGACTCATTTCTGCTTCTATGAGTTCACGAAGATGCCCTTTGGGTTGAAAAATGCCCCAGCAACTTTCCAGAGGCTGGTTGATTGTATCCTAGCAGGTGCAGGAGATTATGACATTGCTTACCTGGATGATATTGCCATCAACAGCCATTCCTAGCAAGAGCACCTTCAGCATGTCAGGGAGATGCTGGGCATACTGCGGAGGTAGGGTTGACCATTAAGCCCAGTAAGTGTCAGGTTGGTATGGCAGAGGTCTCCTACCTGGGACATAGAGTGGGGAGTGGTAAGATCAGGCCAGAACCTGCCAAAGTGGAAGGCATTCAGGCATGGCCAGCCTCATTTACCAAAAAGGAGGTGAGGACATTCTTAGGGACACCGGGAAACTATAGAAAGTTTGCCTCCAATTATAGTATAGTAGCTGCTCCCCTCACAGACCTGAGAAGGAAAAGCAGGCCAGATAAGGTAGTGTGGACCACATCACATCAGGTATTGCAGAAGCTTAAAGCAGCATTGGGAGGACCCCATATGTTAGCCAGTCCAGATTACAGCAAACAATTTGTTGTGTAGGTGGATGCTTAAAACCATGGGGTGGGGCCTGTACTTAGCCAGGTTTCCTCAGAGGTTGAAGAGCACCCAGTGGCATATCTCAGCCATAGACTCCAACCCAGGGAGTAATGTTAAGCAGCTGTAGAAAATGAATGTCTAGCCATAGTATGGGCACTACAGAAACTTTAGCCTTATCTGTAAGGAAGGAAATTCACTGTAGTTACAACCAACAGTCCATTAACATGGCTACATAAAGCCAGCCAGCAAAATGGTGGAGCTTAGGATAGAAGGTATATGACATGACAGTGCAACACCATAGTGGGGTCAGCAATGCCATCATAGATGGGATCCCAAGACAGGGAATGGGGTAATATATTCCCAGAAAGGCTTATTTTTCTCAAGCCACATTTCTCAAGTGTCACTTAATAAACTTGCTAAGTCTTCAAAGGGGAGAGAGATGTGATGATATGGGCTAGTGTCAGCATAGCCAGCTGGTTTTGTAATGAATGATATCCTTTGAATATCATAGTGATGTGTACAAGATGCGTCTGTTACAAATGTATCGGAACTGTATGGCATTTGAATATCAAACTGATTTGTACAGATGCTTATGTTACAAATGTATTAGAACTGTATGGCATGTGAATACCAAACTGACTTATACAGATGATTATGTTACAGATGTGTTAGAACTGTATGGCATTTGAATATCAAAATGTATTTGTAAAGTTGCTAGTGTTGGAAATGTATCAGCAGTGGGTCCTGTATGTATATATGTTAGCAAAGGATCCTGGAGAGCTGAGGTTAACCATCTAGCTTACTTTAAGAAAAAATAGGGGAAATGTAAATGAGCTGTTTAAACCATTAAAATGGCATCCATCAGTGATGAATAGTTCTGGAGATGGTAGGTCTAGAAGAAGACATTGTTTAATAGCCTCTGTAAAGAAGAGAGGATGTACTGTAATTGTTTTATGGCTCCAGGGCACTGCCATAAACATTTAGATGTGTATTATAACTGTCTATGCTAAATTCCTGTCTCATCTTCAAAGGGGGATGCTGAGAGAACTTATATTTTCTCACTATTGAATATTATGTCTTGGGCTTGACAATAAGGACCTTCCATCACATCATCTGCCTTGCTTTATTAAGTAAGTAGGGAATAGTAATTCTTCTAGATTCGGTCAGGAAAATATAGTGAAGCTTAGCTTAGATATTGTTTTTCTTTATTTGTCTGAGTCTGTCCATCAGTGTTATTTTCAATATTTCCTGTGATTTGAACTCTGTGGTTTACAGTAAATTTATATTCAGAATTTTCATGTTCTTTTATTATTTATTATTAAATATATTTGAAACATTTATTGTGGCTGGTCTTTTAGAAAGTATTTAATCTTTGAGAGTGCTTATATTTATTTGGTGACACTGTGTGGACCACTTCATGAGGCCAAGCTGTCTTGGTCAACTACTACCATTTGTGTTAGTATTAATATTACACAGTGTAATTGGACACCCTTTGTTAAAGGCCTTAGAGTAGCTGATTGTGGAGTGTCTGGTGGCAGTGATAACTACTTTATACTCTGGGCAGAAGGGAGCACAGCAGTTAAATCTGTGACAGCCTTTCCCAGGTGTGTGTGTGTGTGTGTGTGTGTGTGTGTGTGTGTGTGTGTGTGTGTGTGTGTGTGTCTGAAAAATTACATCTCACTGTGTGTGTGTGTGTGTGTGTGTGTGTGTGTGCTTGTGTGTGTGTGTGTGTGTGTGTGTGTGTGTGTGTGTGTGTGTGTGTGTGTGCGTGCGTGTGTGTGTGAGCTACTTGGAGCAGGGACACAAAGCAGCGGTTTCAGAGAGGGTGCTGAAGAAGTTGGCTTGGACACTCGGCTGAGGACCTAACCCTACAGCTGTGCTAGTGTGGAGTCTTAATTGGGACCTGGAGGGAGACCGATATAAAGAAACCCAGACCCCAGGCTGACTATGTTCCCTGTGCGCTCTTATAGGAAATTGTACTTGGTGGTGCAGAGAGATGCATTCCAAGTGAACGTTCCTCTCCAGTGTCAGTGGTGAGTGGTGAGGATTCAGGCTCCTTGATCGCTGGCCCAGTAAGGGGTCATCTCATATTGGTGAGCAGTGGTGGGAACATTATTTGAACTTCTCTAGCTTGTAAGCATTTGTCATTAACGGTGTGCTCTCAAGCAGCCACAAAGTAGACATTCAGAGTTTCATATCACAATAGTTTTATTTATTTACATTTTGTTAGCTAATATTAGTCAGAAAAAGTAGAAAAGGATGTCAGCAGAAGATTATAGCAAGCTGACAAGGAACCAGTTGGCTGAGATGTGCCAAGCCAAAGAACTGGTGCATGCCAACCTGACTAAAAGGGAAATGATTGCAGCCTTAATCACAGCTGTAGCACAGACCAGAAACCAGGAAGGCAACCAATCTGGTGATGGGAATTTTTAGCCCTCAGAAACAGGACAGTTCACATTTTCCTCAGAGGGCTTAAAAATCTGTCTGGAGTTGGAGACTTGAACTGGAGGCCAAATGTTTGGAATTAGAATCAGCAGAAGGACTGCGGCATTTGGAGGTCAAAATAGAATCAGCAGAGAGACGGAGGCATTTGGAAGCTGAAGAAAATGAGAGGCAGACACAACATGAAAAGGAAATGCTGACTCTTCACTAGGGTCATAGAGGTAATGGGGAAGGGAGTAACCGTAACCCAGAAGCAATGAAGGTTAGTAAACTTCTTCCTCAGTATCAAGAAGGTGATAATTTTGATAGTTCTATTCTTATATTTGAAAGAGTAAACAAACAGTATAGTGTTGATCAAGGGCTCTGGGTACAGTTCCTTACTCCTTACTCCGTGATAAAGCTGTAACTGCTGTTTCTAAATTGTCTGGTACTGATTGCTTAAATTATGATCCAGTTAAAAGTGTTTATTGGAATGTCTTAATTTAACACCTGAAGCTTGCAGAAAGAAAAGTTTTGTGAGCATAGAAGCAAGGCAGATGAAATTGTGTGTGATTATATTGCTGAAGTAAGCACTTATTTTCATTGGTGGGTGAGAGGGCGACAGGTCACCACTTTTCAAGGGCTGGCAGACCTTTTGGTGAGGGAACAAGCCCTTAGTACTTTGCCTGAGGACATGATAATCTGGTTGGCAGACAGGGAATGCAACTCTGCCTATGAGCTGATGAAAAAAGGGGATCTATGCTTAGCAAGGAGGGCATCACTGCACAGGTAAGGGATACCCAGTGCTGCACATGGATATAAGGGAGCCCATGGTGGGCAGCCTAAACCGCCCCATCAGAGTCCGCCAGTAACGGGGAAGCCACTAGTTCAAGTATACAGCCAGGATCAAGGGTTAAATGTTTTAAATGTAACCAGTTGGGCCATGTAGCATATAGATGTCCATTGTGGCAAGGTGGTGAAGATAAGGTGGGTGTCGCTCATTTTGTTTCTCATTGAAGACGAACACGGGTAGGGTAGTTCATTTATATGCTTTGTTACATAGAAACACATCAGGATGGATAGCAGCAGTACAAAATATAAACAAATTAATTAAGTGACAGACTACAGAGACATGCATGCTTACATCTCAACAGCTTACTACTAAATGGCAGTTAGGCTCACACGTGCTCAGTATTTATACACTTGTGCAAGCCCCAAGAAGGCTTCTTAAAGGTATACATACATATTGATCTACATCTGCCCTCTTTAATGAATTGCCCACAATATAATGACATTTGAAAAGAAACATGTAACTGTACAGTCAATAAGAAATAAGCACAATGCGGTGGTGGTGCTGCTGTAGCGTTGTCGCCTCACAGTAAGACGCTTTCCGATTCGATTCTCAGCTAGAGCATCTTCTGCGTGGTGACATGCATGAATGGGCGTACCTTCGTTGAAGGTTGTGCATCAGGGCTGGTAACTCGGCATGTAAAAATCAACTACCAATCATTAGCGGACCGGAGTTTCCGCTGTGGCGACCCCTAACCAGGAAAAGCCGAAACACCACGTTCATGTCCTAGTTGCCATGTTTCTGGAACATGGTCTGGAAATATGACCTGATCTAGTGATATAGCAATTAGAACTGGGTTTAGCAACAGGGACAGTCATCGCTGAACAACTTGCTTCAGGAGTTTCGGGATTCTTCTCAGGAACAGGGATATTTACTGGAACGTCCTTTGGAACTGGAATGCTGGATAACTCACTCTGAGATATAGAGTCTTTCTCACAGGTATTATACTGCAATACAGGCTCAGACACCAGTACTAAATGTTTCCGATTCCACCTAAATTCTGCTCCTTGCGATTCCTCATTGTACGATCTCAGCTTTGGACATATACGTTTCACGACACCAATGCGGTCAAAACCTTTGGATGTCTGCATCCTCACTATCTCCCCTTCTCATAATGGATTGAGCAGTTTGCTGGACTTATCATAATAGGACTTCAGGGATAAGCGCTTCTTTAACAGATGGGGTTTCACTGATCTGTTGTTCTTGACATGTGGAACCAATAATGAACTACTATTTGGTAGTGTGATTCTGGTCTGTCTCGACAGAAGTCTCTGTGCAGGTGAACGAAGATGTTTATCACAAGGAACATTTCTGAGATTCAAGAGATTCAAGAAACCATTGCTATTGTCTCATTTCGACTTAATTGTTTCGCACTTTGAACTGCACATTCTGCCAAACCATTTGACTGTGGGTACTAAGGGCTACTCATAACATGAGTAAAGTCCCACTCATCAGCAAATCTTTTGAACTGCTGGCTTGTAAACTGTATAAAACTGAAAAACTAAAAACTGCAAGCAGAAAACATAAAACAAAAGTTGTAACCAATACCACATCCCAGGAAAGCACGGACACTGTAGCTTAGCTTTCATTCACTTTGATAAACGTGAACTTCCTCAGAAAACATCCATCTACCCTCATGAACACACTTAAATAGTTAATTGAAACATTACATGATTAATTAAATATTGAACATTATTAAAGCCAAATACACACTCCAAATGTGTTCCATACACGAAATTTAAAAAACATGTTTGAATGTTAAAAAACATTTACTTAAAATGATTTACATATATTGTAAAAAAACATTTTAAATTTGTAATATCATTGAGTCCTGGCGCACTATCGGCGCCTAAACATATTTGCGATAAACTTTCTTTGCATTCCAATCTAGTTTTGTAGTCCCCTGAAAATATCTCTGAACTCACACTATCTAAAACTGAAAAAACAAATTTCTTAAAATTTTTACAGACACCAGCATGTCTAGCTAAGGCATTTTTATCTTCACCTTTCCTAATAGCTAGCAGATGGTCGTAAATCCGTCTTTTCAGACATCTAGTGGGTTTTCCAATGTAGTAACACGAACATGAAAGGCACAGTGCCACATAACGTACCATTTCACTGTTACACGTGTAGTAGCCCCTAGTTACAAATATGAAAAGTTTGTTGGAACAAGGATCTAACAATAGGAGTAACACCAACATGAATTCAGTATAAAAGAAAGGTAGCTATGCATGCAACAACTGCAGACAGTGTAGGTATATGAGTAACACATCTTCTGTTTTTTCCAGTCATAATAAAAAAACTCTTTGGACTAGGGGCTACTACACGTGTAACAGTGAAATGGTAGTTTATGTGGCACAGTGCCTTTCATGTTCATGTTACTACATTGGAAAAACCACTAGATGTCTGAAAAGACAGATTTACGAACATCTGCTAGCTATTAGGAAAGGTGAAGATAAAAATGCCTTAGCTAGACATGCTGGTGTCTGTAAAAATTTTAAGAAATTTGTTTTTTCAGTTTTAGATAGTCTAAGTTCAGAGATATTTTCAGGGGACTATAAAACTAGATTGGAATGCAAAGAAAGTTTATGGCAAATACGTTTAGGCACCGATAGTGCGCCAGGACTCAATGATATTATAAATTTAAAATGTTTTTTACAATATATGTAAATCATTTTAAGTAAATGTTTTTTAACATTCAAACATGTTTTTTAAATTTCTTTTATGGAACACATTTGGAGTGTGTATTTGGCTTTAATAATGTTCAATATTTAATTAATCATGTGATGTTTCAATTAACTATTTAAGTGTGTTTGTGAGGGTAGATGGATGTTTTCTGAGGAAGTTCATGTTTATTAAAGTGAATGAAAGCTAAGCTACAGTGTCTGTGCTTTCCTGGGATGTGGTATTGGTTACAACTTTTGTTTTATGTTTTCAGCTTATAAACTGTGTGCCATTGCCAAAAATAACTTTGCATGGACTGCCATGGACTTTAAAATGACGTTTCATCTTAGTAATGGCAGTACTGGATGCTAGATTAGGAAATAGGTCAATTTTGAACCAACTTGCATAAGAGTCTGCTAACACCAAGTAATGTTACCCATTTCATTAAAAAATGTCGGTAGCTGCTGTCAACCAAGGTAGTTCTGGAATCTGGTTTAGCTGAAGTGGTTATTTCTGTTGATGTGGCTTAGTACTATTACATAAAAAACTAGATGAAAGTACTCTGTCAATATCTTATGAAATAGAAGGCCAGAACACTAGATCTCTTGGCCTTCATTTGGTAGAATCAGTTTGTGCGTGGCCATGATGCAAAATAGTTATGTACTCTTGTAAGAACTTTGGAACAATTACTTTTGGACATTTCATGATGATACATACCATTGTCAAACAAAATCTCATCTCTGTAAGGAAAATATGGTTGTACTTCTACTGGTAAACAAGGTTGCTTTGACTGCCATCCTCAGTTGATAAAGTGGTTGAGCTTCTGAAGGACTGGATCTGAGGCTGTATTACTTCTGAGCTCATCAAGACATGTGGAAGAACAATTTCTCACTTCCATGACTTCAAAATCAAGTTTCTCGTTTTCATGCTGTTCAGTGGTATTTCTGAGTGATCTGGATAAAGTATCAGCAAGATAAAAAAAATGTGCCTTTTGTGTAGAGAAGACTGAAGTTATACTTTTGCAGTTTGAGCATCATGCATTGCAATCTGGCAAGAGCTGTATGCATAGACTTTCTCAAAATAGTAACTAGAGGTTTCTGATCTATTTCAGTCTGGATTGATCTGCCATAAATATAACCATGGAACTTCCAACATGCAAACACAATTGCCAAGAGCTCTTTCTCAATCTGTGCATACTGCATCTCAGTTTCGGTTAGAGTTCTGGATGCATAGGATACTTGCATACTCTCTTGAAGAATAACTGCACCAAGACCAAATTTTGAAGCATCACAAGTAAGAGTAGCTGGTTTGTGAACATCATAGCATTTGAGAGTTGGGGGACTGGCAGTTCTCTGTTTCAGAACATTAAATGTTCTCTGGTGTTGTTCTAACCATGACCAGGATACATCTTTACTTGTCAGCTCTCTAAACAATGCTGAAAGTTGGCTCAAGTCGTGAATGAACTTGCCTAGGTAGTTAACCTTGCCAAGAAAACGTTGTAAGGCTTGAACATTGTGTGGAGATGGCATCTCAAGAATTGCTGTTTGCTTTGAAAGATCTGGTCATAAGCCTGAACTGGTAAATAAATGACCAACATAAGTAACGTCTTGTAGCCTGAACTTGCACTTCTGAGGATTCAGCTTAAGATTAACTTCACGTGCTCTTTCCAGAACTTTATTGAGGATTCTGTCATGTTCAGCTTCACCATTACCTCCTACTATAATATTATCTACAATAATAGCACACCGATACTCAGAAAAAAATTGCTCCATTACATGCTGGAAGACTTCACTGGCAGAATTTATCCCAAATGGCATTCTCAAAAATCTGTACCTGCCAAAAGGGAGTACTGAAAGTAGTTAGCAATGAAGATTTTCAATCAAGTAAATTTGCCAAAATGAATTCTTTGCATCTAAGACAGAAAAAGCAGTGGCATTTGGCATAAAAGCAGTGACTTCTTTGACTGTACGCATTGGATGATGAGGTCTTTTCAGTGCTTTGTTCAAATTTCTTGGATAAATACACATTCTGATATCATCTGAGCTTTTCGTATGAGCAATGACCATGGAGGATACCCATTCAGTAGGTTCTGCTACTGGACAAGTTACATCTTGCTGCACCATTTTATCTAGCTCAATTTTGGCTCTGTTCTGCATAGATACTGGAACTTTCTATGCTGGCCTGACAAATGGACTGACCTCTGGGTCTAACTTCATGGAGTACACAACTGGGAGTTTGCCTGGTTTGTCTTCGAAAAGATCAGCATAGGTAGAAAAAATAGACTGGGCGTAATGAGAACGGTGGTCTTTCAAGCTTACATGGTGGACTTCTTTATTAAATGAAAGCAGTCCCATATTCAAACTGTCACTAAGGCCTAATCATGACTGTATGTGCCTTTTAACTGCATAAAATTGCAAGCCATAACTGTTCCCAGCAAAGTAACATGCAAGCACTACTGAACTTTCAGTTTGAATTTCTTCACCACCATAAGCAACAAGCTTCGCACACTTTGCCAAATCAAGCTTCACACCAGCACATACTGTAGCAAATGTTTCTGATGACATAACATTGTACTTTGAGCTTGTGTCATCTTTGAGCTTTGTGGGTTTCCCATTTATCCAAACAGTATAAAATACGTCATTCTATGCCCATAAATATACTGCATTGATTGTTTCATACCACCAACATAAAAAGTAGGGTTACAGCTTTCTAATTGATCAACTTGTCTTTTTTGAATGTTCTGTTTTAATAAAAGAATGTCCCTTGTTTGATTTACAAAATCTTTTGAAATGATTCCACTTATTGCATTTATGGCATTGCTGACCAAAAGCTAAGCACTTTTCTCTTTTGGGTTCATGATTTGCACCAGAATTACAACAGTTGACTATGAAACTGGGTAGAGGCACATGCTTTGAGTTTGCTGACTCACTCCTGTGCTTCACTGAGACTGTGTGCACTCTGAAATTTGCTATAAAGGTACAGGGTTTCCCAGTGACTGTTGCAGGGTTTACAGTTGCTGCCATGTGCTTGGGCCTGTTTCTTTTAACCACATGCTGCATACTATCAGCATGAGCACTAGAAGATACTGGAAGCATGCATTTCTCATTTGTAAGCATATTTGTGTGCTTTTCTGTAAGCTCATATATCTGACAAATCTCAATGGCCTTATTCAAAGTTAAATCACTGTCACTTAACAAATCTTTCTCACACCATTATCTTTAATACCACACACTAGTCTGTCTTTTATCAACTAATCCCTTAAATCACCAAATCTGCACATTTTAGCTTTGAGAAACAAGGATGGTATATATGCTGCAACTGTTTCTGTAGGCTTTTGATCTGTTGTGTAAAATAAGTGCCTTTCCATTGTAATATTTGTGTGGGGTTGCACATTTCTGTAAATTTATGTTTTAAGCACATAGTGTTTTCCCTTGACTCAGCCGGTACCACTGTTTGACAGTTTTCCCCCTCTCCTGCAAATACAGCAGGTGCCTACACACATGAATGCTTTGTTTCTATAGCTTCTGACATACCTCTCAACTGTATAGATTTTCGCAGAATGTCCAGATTTTTGCCTCAAATATTTGGTCTGTTCCTCATAAAGTCTGTGGTTTTCTGGCAAATCACAGAGGATTCAAGTATTTTAATAATGACATATATTTAAGTTTCAGACGTCATATCCTTCAGAAAATGCATGCTAGCACAAATCCTATTATTTTAGCAGCTTTCTTAATTTTTAAGAGCAATATTTAAAATCTGTCCCAATTTTTGGGACTTTGTCCACACATTATTTTAGGCTTTGCCCAGATTTCTTGCATTAAAGAGTTGAAAAGTATGCATTTGAACCAGCTAAATGAATCAGAATAAATGCCTTTGTATGGTCATCTTTATCAGAAAATACAGCCTGTATGAAAATATCGTACTCTTGCTCAAATGCCCCCATTTCTCTGCAATATTATTATCAAATACAAGTGGAGCTGGTCTACGAAATCCTTCGTCCAAACACACAGCGAAAATGGCTCTTGTAATTATATACGAACACGCACACCACACACGGCCAGTACTTGTAATGACATTCATATGCACATTAAACTCTTTGAAATACTTTAATTTGTGAAATATGCTTTGAAATGGCTGTATTTTGTGAAATATTATTGACACAACTTTACTTTGCGAAATAACTGCAGTGTAATACTGTACACACTTAGAAACACTTTGCACACTTTGGATATTTTGAATAGCTTTAGTTAATGTGAAAGAGTAGCAGAGAGAGAAAAAATGCAGTCATTTTCCTTTATTTTATTAATTTTATGCGATTTGGACTTTATTTCAAATATTTTCCATAGTTATTTCATATCTATATTTCTGTCTGTGTAAAAAATTTTAGATATATTAACAATTTTTTATCCCTTTGGTTCTTATAGTTGCCCATTGGCTGGTTTGTTTGGTTGTTTCTTTTTTGTCAATATGGCAGAGCCTAAACCTGCAGGATTCAAGAAAAGTGCCTCACATGGGCACAAAATCTCACTTTCCAATGCAAGCGCTGAATGTGTGGCATGTCTTTGAACTTCTCAGTTGGACGACTCCTGCTCCATCTGTGCTGGTTTCAACCACTGTGCATTAATAGAAAGGAGGAATAGGCTTATTTTAAAAGGCCTCCTTCCTTCCACTGCTTCTTCCTCTGCATCACCTTCCACTTCAGGGGCTCAGACCCTCTCTAAGAAGCACAAGGAGTGCAAGAGGTCCCTGAGTTGATCCCACCAGGCTGGGGATCCACCTCAGAAGTCATCCAAAACTTCAGATCCAACTATCTCTGCTCCAGTCATTGTACAGTCTTCCCCTCAATGCCAGACTAGCAGTTTCTCCCCTGAGCTGGTTGTCTCGAGGCCTAAGTCACCTATTCTTCAGACTTCCAGACCAGTCTCCAGACTACCATCTGTGGCTTCATCCTCTAAGTCTTCCCGCAACCTCTCCAAAGCCGAGGTAGACAGTATGATGGTAAAGTTTCTCAAGGCATAAATCCAGCTGGGGATTTTGCCTGCTTCGCCCCCCCTGGATTCGTGAGCCACTTCCCTGCCTTTACTCTGATATGTCCTTCTCAGATCCAACACCCAGGTTTGGAGTTATAGGGCTCGAAGATACCTGGAGTCAAGATGTCGGAGCCGACAGGTACAATTACCTTGACTTTGATGATTTCCCTGACTTGCCCAGCTCTGACCATTTCAGAGCACAGTGGTTCGCAGAGCCGTAGCTTCAGCGTCGGGTTCGAGGGGTTGATGTCAGCTGCAAAGCTTTCAGAACTGTCTCTTCCATTTGGGGCTTCAGGGCTTGATAGCTCAGCTCTGACTCCTCACTCGGATCCAGGGGTGGTGGGGATTCTTGGAGCTTCCCCTTCGACAGCTTCAGCTCTGGTGGGGTTTCCCTCGATATCTCGATCTGTCTCAGCATTCAAGGTGGTGGAGAGGGTGCTGTCTGTGCCCAGATGAGCCTTGACTCTCTCTGCTTTGGAACGTGGCCCCTCTCAGCAGATTTTGTGCCTGAGCCATCTGTTCTGTTATGTCCAGGACAGCCTACCCAGAAAGACTTACAGACTGCTTCCTCTTTGGAACACCCAGAGTCTTCTGACACCTTCCTGGAGTACCCCACCAAGTAAGTCACTCGGAAGCATCATTTGAAAAGGAGGCGCTTGGATTCCACTTTGGAATCCCTCACTGAGGACACCAATGTCGATGAAGGGGAAGGGACCCCTAGATCACCACTTGAAGATGTCTCCTTTGGGGGATATCATGGAGATCATTTGCCAATAAGGTGATTGGTCTACCCAAAACCCTAACCAGGAGGAATCAGTGTTTCTGGAAGTTTCTGGGTCAGGCTCATGTACAGTGGATATAAAAAGTGTACACACCCCTGTTAAAATGCCAGGTTTTTGTGATATAAGAAATGAGACCACAATAAATCATTTGAAAACTTTTCCCACATTTAATGTGACCTATAACCTGTACAATTCAATTGAAAAGCAAACAAATCTGTTAGGGGGGAAATAAAAAAAAATAAAAAATGTACAATAAGCTGGTTGCATAAGTGTGCACACCCTTAAACTAATACTTTGTTGAAGCACCTTTTGATTTAATTACAGCATTCAGTCTTCTTGGGTACACACCTGCCATCAATTAAAGAGAATCTGATTAACCCCAAATAAAGTTCAGCTGTCCTAGTAGGATTTTCCTGACATTTATTCAGTTGCCTGCTACAACAAAAGCCATGGTTTGCAGAGAGCTTACAAACCATCAAAGGGATCTCATTGTTGAAAGGTATCAGTCAGGAGAAGTGTACAAAATAATTTCCACAGCATTGGATATACCATGGAACACAGTGAAGACAGTCATCAAAAAGTGGAGAAAATATGGGACAACAGTGATGTTGTAAAGAACTGGATATCCCTCCAAAATTGATATAAAGACAAGACAAAAACTGGTCAGGGAGGCTGCCAAGAGACCTACTGAAGGAGCTGCAGGAATTTCTGGCAAGTACTAGTTGTGTACTACATGTGACAACCATCTCCTGCATTCTGCATATGTCTGATCTATGGGGTAGGGTTGCAAGACGGAATCCTTTTCTTACACAGGAAAACATCCAGGCCTGTCTAAAATTTGCAAAACAGTAAATCAAGTCTCCCAAAAGCATGTGGGAAAATGTGTTATGGTCTGATGAGACCAAGGTTGAACTTTTTGGCCACAATTCCAAAAACACTTTGCATCACCAAAACACCACCATCCCCACAGTAAAGCATGGTGGTGGCAGTATCATGCTTTGGGGTTGTTTTTCTTCAGCTGGAACTGGGGCTTTAGTCAAGGTAGAGGGAATTATGAACAGTTCCAAATAGCAGTCATGTTTGGCCCAAAACCTTCTGGTATCTGCTAGAAAGCAGGAGGTGAAGAGGAATTTCACCTTTCAACATGACAATGACCCTAAGCATACATCCATATCAACAAAAGAATGGCTTCACCAGAAAAAAATTAAAGTTTTGGAAAGGCCCAGCCAGAGCCCAGACTTAAATCCAATAGAAAATCTGTGGGGTGACCTGAAGAGGGCTGTGCACAAGAGATGCCCTCGCAGTATGACAGATTTGGAGCACTTTTGCAAGGAAGAGTGGGCAAATATTGCCAAGTCAAGACATGCCATGCCGATAGACTCCTAGTCAAGAAGACTGAATGCTGTAATTAAAACAAAAGGTGCTTCAACAAGGTATTAGTTTAAGGGTGCACACACTTATGCAATTAGCTTATTGTATGGTTTTTATTTTTTATATTTTTCCCCCTAACAGATTTGTTTGTTTTTCAATTGAATTGTACAGGTTGTAGGTCACATTAAAGGTGGGAAAAGTTTAGAAATGATTTATTGTGGTCTCATTTTTTTATATCACAAAAACCTGGCATTTTAACAGGGGGTGTACACATTTTACATCCACTGTAGTTCTTGGTTGTCCCCCCCACCACAGATCCCCTTATCGACCTTGATTCCCGCAGGGTGTGGAATGAGCAGGACACAGTGGAACCCATTCCTAAACACACCAACTAGATCCTTAGCGCCCCTTCAGGCAGACCCCACTGGATTAAAGGTGTTCCTGTCGATACCATGGTGGTTACAGTAGCCACCTAAATGGATCTGGCCCAACAAAGCACCACCGTCCATCCCCCTAACAGGGAGTCTAGGGCTTTGGAAAGGTTTGGTAAATGGGTATATGCCCCAGCGACCTTCGCTTGCAAGTGCTGAATTATTTGGCGGGACTTAGTCAAGGAACTCTCTAGTTCTGCCTCAGGGTCTATGTCTGCTGAGGAACAGAAGACCTTTTCCTCCAGAATGGCCACCCTACAGTCCATTTCAAACATGTCCATGAGGTTAATTTCTCATGCTGCAGAAGGTACCTCAAGGGCGTCCGGTTCAGGCATTGCAATCAGATGCCACACTTGGATGCGGCTGTGTCATTTCTCGGAACCCTACAAGGCATCTTTCACCAACGCCTTTTTCAACGGATCGGTTGTATTTGGTCCAGCTGTCAAAGACACTCTCATAAAGTGAAAAAGATGGAAAGACCTTGTCTGCAATGGTAATCCACTTTGGTACCCCACAGCGGGCCTTTTCCAGGAACCAGCATAGGAATTAAAAGTTGTGGTTCTGAAGAACTCAAGGTCCTTTTCAGTATTAACTGGGAGACCTTCCCTCCAGAGGCAGAGGGGAAAATGGTTCTGATGGCAGACACTACCCTCCGGCTAGGGGGGGGGGGGTCTGATGAATCAAGAGTCTCGGGATACCTTCTCGGACAGGCGGACAGGCCCAATCAGCGATCCTGAAGGATTGCCTGACGATTCATCTCTTGAGGCAGTCGGGGATGTTTGTCTTTACACCCAACAGCCTAGAAAGCCATCACAAACAATCGTTGAGTGTTAAAAATTATATCCAGAGGTTATTCCATACCCTTTTTCCAAAATCCTTCTCCAAGCAAGAACCTCCCCAATGTACTTCGCAATCACAGGGAGGCTGCAGCCTTAGAAATTTCAAAGCTGCTCACAAAAAGAGTCATCCTACGTGTCCCCGTAGACTAATTCAGATCGGGCATCTACTCCAGATTCTTTTTAGTGCACTAAAAAAAAACAGGGAACCTCAGGCCCATTTTGGACCTCATAACCCTCAACAAGTCTGTAGCCAGTTCAGAGTTCCACATGGTCATGATTCAGTCCATTCTGCCCTTTGTGCAGAAGGATGACTGGATGTGTTCTATAGACCTTCAGAATGCGTACTATCACATCAAGTTAAACAGTCGCTTCAAAAGGTTCCTCCACTTCTGGCTTGAAGCCAATCAGTACCAGTTCAGAGTACTCCCTTTTGATCTCACCACGGCCCCCAGGGTGTTCACTAAATGCATGGCAGTAGTGGCAGTTCAATTGAGACTGCAAGGATTCCATGTGTTTCCCTATCTGGATGATGGAAGTCAAACATCCTGGTGGACAGGCTCAGCAGAACCATTCTGATGCCTCAATATTTCAGTGGCAAGTATGATCTTTCAGAAATGGGGTCAGCCTTGCTTCACGTCTCCTTCCAACACCAAGTGCAGCAAGTTATTTGCCCTGATCCCTCCTCAGGGGCAGTCACCGAGAGATGCTCTTGTCCATGCTTGGCCCCCAGTCTGCTTTATGCCTATCCTACTCTTCTTCTCATTCCCAAATTTCTGCAAAATGCTCAGAGGTTGAAGTGCAAAGTAATCCTCATTGCTCCCTTTTGACTTTGACAAGTATGGTTTCCTTTGTCTCACGTGGTTTGTCCACCATGGACTCAGGATCCCTCTCTAGATCTTCTGTCCCACCCATTGGGACACCTTCACCTAGATCTTCTGAACCTGAAATTAACTGCTTGATTACTCCAGTTTCCATGATGGCTAGAACTTTTGGGCTTTCATCCCCAGTTAGGAAGATTCTGATTGCAGCACACAAACCTTCCAATAGGAAAATATACAATAGCCAATAGAAGAGGTTCTCAATTTGAGCTCATCAAAACCAGCTGGAACCCTTTTACAGCCCCTGTTCCTGCTGTCTTAGATTTTCTGGCATTCATTTCTCGTAAAGGAGCTGGCTTCTCTACTGTTAAGGTGCAATTGGTGGCCATTTCCAACTTTCACGCTGGGGAAAGTTCATTCTCTCTGGCCTCATCTAAGTTGTGCAAGACCTTTCTAAAAGGTACCATTCTTCTTTGCCCTCCATTAACGATCCCACTCTACCATGGGACCTTACCATAGTTTTGCAAGCTCTAGTCTTGTCTCCTTTAGGCCATCTGCCAAAGTTAATTTAAAGTAGTTGCTCTGGAAGACCGTCATTTTTGTGGCCATCATCTCAGGTAAGAGAGAGTGTCTGAATTACAGGCTTTATCTTATAAGCCTCCATATTTAATTTTTCAAAAGGACAGAGTTACATTGTGTACCAATCCTTCCTTCCTTCCTGCCCAACATTGTTTCTGAGGCTAATATAAATCAGGTTATTAATCTCCCTGTATTTTTTCCTAATTTCCAAAACAAAGAGAGTATCAAATTCATATGCTGGATGTTCATAGACAGCTACGTTTTTACTTGGACAGAACTAAACATTTCAGAAAGTCTTATCAACTTTTCGCCTCCTTTTCGAAGACCAGTTGGGAAAACCCGTTTCCAAGGTGACTCTGGGCAACTGGATCACTAGCTGCATTGCACTTGCGTATTGTACTAAGAGCATTTCTTTACTTGTCAGATTAAGGCCCACTGCATTTTGTCTGTGTCCACTTCTTCGGCCTTTTGGCCTAAACTTCCCATTGATGAGATTTGTGCAGCTGCTACATGGTCAAACTCTTCTACCTTTTATATCTCATTACAGGTTAGACATTATTTCCAGGAACGGGGCATCCTTTGATTCAACTTTGCTCCAGAATATCCTTCCATGAGGGCTCCCCAAGTTTTCTGTAGCTTGGGACTCTGTCCCACAGCTTGAAAACCAAATGAAAGCAACAACTTCAGATAAAGAAGTTATGTACCTACCATAATGTTTCATCTGAGTGGTTGCCTTTCATTTGTTCTTCAGACGTCCCTCCCTCCATCCCCCTGGCTTTCTTTGTAGGACCTAGTGGATATATGTGGATATATATATATATATATATATATATATATATATATATATATATATATATATATATATGTGTGTGTGTGTGTGTGTGTGTATATGTGCATATATATGTGTGTGTGTGCGTGTGTGTGTCTGTGTGTGTGTGTGTGTGTGTGTGTGTGTATGTATATATGTTTATATATATATATATATATATATATATATATATATGTTAAGATACTGCATATTTTTATGTAGCAAACTCAATCTGAGGGGAGAGCATAGCATTATGGGTAGGGGATGAGCTCTGATTTCGGATCCTAGAGCTTTAGTATATGGCCAAGTTGGATCCAGTCCTCAGATCCATAGCCACAGGTTGAAGAACAAATGAAAGGCAACAACTCAGATGGACTGTTATGATGAGTACAACACTTTTTTCTTTGTCTGAGTCTGTCCATCAATGTTATTTTCAATATTTCCTGTGAATTTAACTCTATGGTTTACTGTAAATATATATTCAGTATTTCATGTTCTTTTATTATTTGTTGTTAAATATATTTACATTTTTTTATTGTGACTGGTCCTTTTAAAAAGTATTTAACCTTTGATAGTGCTTATATTTATTTGGTAACACTGTGTGGGTCACTCCAGGAGGCCTAGCTGTCTTGTTCAACTACTATAATTTGTATTAGTATTAATATTACACAGTATAATTGGACACCCTTTCTTAACGGCCTTAGAGTAGCTGATTGTGGAATGTCTGGTGGCAGTGATAACTACATTATGCTCTAGGCAGAAGTGGGCACAGCAGGTAAATCTGTGCCAGACTTTCCCAGGTGTGTGTGTGTGTGTGTGTGTGTGTGTGTGTGTGTGTGTGTGTGTGTGTGTGTGTGTGTATAATCAAATCTCACAGTATGTGTATAATCAAATCTCACAGTGTGTGTGTAATCAAATCTCACTCTGTGTGTGTGTGTGTGTGTGTGTGTGTGTGTGTGTGTGTGTGTGTGTGTGTGTGTGTGTGTGTGAGAGAGAGCTACTTGGAGCAGGGACACAAAGCACTAGTTTCACAGAGAGGGTGCTTGAGGACTCAGCTGAGGTCCTAACCCTACAGCTGTGCTAGTGGGGAGTCTTACTTGGGGACCTAGTGGGAGACAGATATAAAGAAACCCAGACCCCGGGCTGACTGCAATACCTTTGTGCTCTTAAGGGAAATTATACTTGGTGCAGAGAGCTGCATCTGGAAATACTAAGTGTATCCATTTGTATTCCAAGTGAACTTCCCTCTCCAGTGTCACTGGTGGACAGGATTCAGGCTCCTTGATTGCTGACCCACTGAGGGGGTCATCACAGTGTGCCAGTAAGTGTTCCCTCATGTCTGTTCTTATTCCTGTCATCTGAATAGCACTTTCACAGTAAATAATGTTGCAAAATACTTGTATCAGTCTTTAACATGCAGGGGTCTAAGTATTCCAGAAACTGCAAGCAAATGCTCTTATCGTCCACTAAATAATAGTCTTATTTCAGACAACTCATTATATAATAGTGCAGTTGTCAATCATGTTACCTCTCAGGCAGGCCACTGATGTTACCTTCTAGTTTTCTTTACTGTTGCTTTAGTATGTACAGTGAAATTTCCATTGCATATTTTCTGATGTTACTCAAATGTATTTCTCTGTAAGCGCAATATAATGTATACTGTCACTGCCCTTAGCAATGTGCACACTTTTCTGTCTTAATGTTAGTACTACTTTTCAGTCTACACTGCTACATTTTTTATTTATTTTTATTTATTTATTTGACATTTGGTTCCGGGGAAAGTCCAGCTGGGTCAGAAACCCACTTTCAGTGGAGGCTCCAAACTGTTGTGTTGATACTGCAGAAGAGGTCTAGATCCCTAGACCAAGTTCCTCAGTCTTTCAAGTTTTTATACACTGATCCCAGACCTGATCCAGCAACTATAGCTTTAGTTAATCCAGCAACTGCCAAACATTGTGTTAATTCTAATCATTTTCTGTCTGACAAGGATGGTAAAGCTATTGATAAATTTGCGGAAAAGTGTATACCTCTACAACTTTGATTTTTAGAATTTTGAATTGTCAGACTTGTATGTTAATATTTATACTGACAAACTGTGAAAATTTGAGGAATGTTTCGGATACAGTTTCCTCTTGTAAGGAAAGATCTGCTTTGTTTGGTGTAGTTTCTTCTATGTATCAGCTCACTACTCATTGTTTGAAGATTATTTATGACACTGTAGAAACTGCTTCCAGTGGGATTGCCACTGGTATTGTGTTTAGGAGGTTTGCCTGGCTGTGTTTTCAGAAGCTTCCAGAAAATATCTAAAATTAGATTTTGAATTCTCCTTTGGCTAGAGATTTAGTTTTTGGACCCTCTTCTGCAGAGGTTATCAAAAAGTGAGATGAGTGAAGTAAGCTGATTCAAGGAATCTTAGCCCCCTTATTTAAAATTTCTAAGCAATTTTCTGCTCCCTTATCCAGTTTTGACAAGAAACAAAATAAACAGTCTCAGCAGAATGGTGGCAAACAGATGTTTAAAAAGGAATGGCAGTGAGGTTCAAAAAACAAAGCTGGAACTCGCCAGAAAAAAGGGCAGTCAAGTAAGCTAGAATGACCGACAGTTTCTTAACCCTTCCAGAATGTCTGAATCTCGATTTCTCTCTTTGGCAGCAGATTATTTCAGACAAATGGGTTCTGAAGCTGATCCAAGTAGGATACAGATGGCAGTGGGGGGAAATTCTTCCTTTTCAGTGCGTCGTCCTTCATCCACCTGACCAAACCATTCTCTTCCTACTTGTCCTTCAGCACATACTGTCTCAGGGGAATTAGAAGCAGTTTTTTCTTCCCAGTTGGGAAAAAGGAATTTATTCAAGAATGGTTTTGATACCAAAGAAAGAAAATTCCTGGAGATCAGTGCTGGATCTTTTGTTTCTGAATCAGTTTCTGATAGTGCCCAAGTTCAAAATGTTGTCACTTCAAAGTTTTTAGTAACCCTAAATTTAAAAGATGCGTATCATCACATTCATACTCATCCAAATTTCACTTATTTATTAAGGTTTTGTGGGACTGGATCACATTATCAACTCTCTGTCTTACCCTCTGGGCTATGTACTGCTCTAAGAGTGTTCACAAAGTATCTAGCTACTGTCATAGCCCATTGTAGGCTACGAGGTGTCCACATTCTTCCATATTTAGATGACTAGCTTCTCTTTGCAGAGTCTTTTACAAAGTATCAGGAATCTTTCACTTGAGCAAAACATCTTCTACACAGGATGGGATTCCAAGAGAACATTCAAAAATATTTTTTGATTCCATCACAGAGGATTGTGTTTCTGGAAGGCTTGCTGGACGTCTCAGTATGAAGATCGATGTTCTTCGTGTTTCACTGTTGCAGTCATCACATTTGGGTTATCCCTGCCAGGGTAGCCCTTGGCCGGCCCGAATACCAGAGACTTAGTATTTCTGCGTCGGTTACTAACGCTTGAGGACTGATGTCAGGTCGTCAGTAGTATAAAGTAAGGCAGCCAACACCATTACATCAGTCTTTCTTGCCACGGAGTCCGAATAAGAAGCAGTTCGGACGAGTGCCATTCAGCCTCTACCTGAGTTTTCGTCTACCAAACTGCAGTTGAAGTCTTCTACAGCTAAGTACCCTGTTGGGATCCTTTTTTCTTGCACTAACCAATGTCAGAAAAAGTTAATAATTGTCTCACCTTTGGAAAATTAATACCACACCGGGACTTCCACTCTTACTGCGTCACTTGTTTAAGCCCAGACCACGACATCCCTCATTGTCGCTTCTGTGCTTTGTTCAATGCCAGAACTATCCATCACTGGGCCCTTATTGTAGCCAGATGTTTTCGCTTACAGTCCTCGAATTCCGTTATGGGTTCGCTAATCCATCTGACAGCAGATCTTATGAAAACACGTAACAATAAAGACAGAGACAGACCACACAGGTCCAAACCTACCGACGTCGCTTCCATTAAGCTAGTCGTCAGTTCTCCGGCACACAGTGAGGTGCTTTTGCAGCCTCTGATGCCTGTTTTTGTTGATTTGCAAGCCGCTACCGAGACCCTTTCAGAGTCCAGTATGCCACAAAACTCTTCTTCGACTAAGGATCCTGCGGTCATCTCAACCTTGGATGGGTCGGCTTCCGATGAAGTCCTTTGCACTACTGAATCTCGACACAAACCAACATCTTCTTTCGTAACTACCGTTCTTTTTAAAACTACTGAGTTTCTTAGGCCCAGGGTACGAACCACACCCAAGAAGCCAACATCTCAGTCTCAAATGCTTAAAATGGTGGAAGACCTCATCATGCTGATCAGGGGAAGCCAAGATACCCCCTCCAAAAGGAAATGAGATCTGTCTCTTGTAGATTTGTCTGAACAAAAGTTAGATGAATCTGATGCATCTGAATATGAAGACTTGCAACCCCTCTCCACTTATTAGGATTCTGATGCAGAGGATTCCATTCCTTTAGCCTCTCCCCCAGAGGATTTTTCCTTTGGGGAAACCCTGCATGCCTTAATGGAGCATTTCCAGTGGGAGAGTCAGGACTACCTTCACTCTAAAAAGAGACTCAGGGAATTCCAATGTCTTACACAACACAGACCCTTGGCCATCCTCCCAGTCCTGGATGTTGTGGAGGATGTTTTCCTCGAATCCAGCTTGACTCTTGATGCCCTTCCTCCTGCTCCCAAAAAATCAGACAGGTACTATACAGTCCTTGACTCACAAAAAATATATTTTTTAAAAATCGTGCAGCTGACCCTGAGGTCATTTCTCAAGGGCCAAATGGGATTAAAGCAACTTCTACTAAGAATCCCACCCCCTCAGACAGGGATTCACGAGCACTGGACAAATGGGGTAAAAATGTATATACCTCAGCTACTCTTGCTATCAGGGCACTAAATTGTCAGTTCCATATGCTGAAATTTCAGCAACATATCGTGGAACTCCTTAAACATAAAACGTCTTCCTTTCCTGCTTGGGCAGAATCTGAAGATTTACAAGAGTTAATGCATTCTGCAAGTCACTAAACATATCTTGCACTGTGGTTTTGACACCCTAGAAGCTTCTTGCAGGGCAGCAGTCATTGGATCTGTTATTAGAAGGCATGCATGGCTTAAGAAACAGCCCCTGCCAGACCATGTCAAATCTAAATTGTTGAATGCCCCTTGCACAAAGATAACTTATTTGGCACTAAGGCAGAAGAGGTCTTAAAAAAGTTTTAAAGAAAAAGCAAAATCTATGCAAACAGTTAAGGATTTCTTGCAGGTCCAGCCCCCTAGGTTCAGCAGGCATTGTCCCTCCAAACACTGGTCCTTTCCTGCTCCCAGTAAACCGGCCCAGCCTAGGCCCTGTGGAAGCAGACCCCCCAGACAGCAGCCCCAGGGAATGCAGCGATCTAAGCAGTGGACTACCTCTACTTCAAAACCAGGGAGATCTAAGCCACCCCATTATGGTAAGAACTCACAGTGACACACTTCCTCCACCCCCTCCCTCTGTCCACCTTCACTTACCCCTAGGAGGAAAACTCTCCTTTCACTCAAGCATCTGGCCCACCATTACCAAGGACCACTGATTTCTGAATATTGTGTTGAAGGGATACAAATTTTCTTTCCACACCTTCCAACCCCAAAAAGGGTTCCCAGATCTACCACCAAATCAGTGGGCCGAGGCTCAAAAGCAAATCCTTTCCCTGCTCTCTGTGAGGACAGTAGAGCACATTCCTGCAGAACAGATAGGCCAATATTTCTACTCCAGACTTTTTCTGGTGCCCAGAAAAGAGGCACCTGGCACCCCATCCTTGATCTATCCATTCTAAACACCTTCCCAGTGATACCAAAATTCTAAATCCTCATCCTCCAGCAGCTGCTACCCATGCTCTCCAAGGATGCTTGGCTAGCCACCCTAGATCTAAAAGAGGCCTACCTCCACACTCCTATCAGGGGGTTATGCAGGAAGTATCTCCAGTTCAGGGCAGGATCTCAACACTTTCAGTTCTCTGCAATTCCCTTTGGCTTATCTACTGTTTCCAGAGTTTTCACAAAATGTTTTGCCAGTTTACCAGTCCCTTTTGCAGACACAGAAACATTCAGATTTACCCATACTTAGATGACAGCCTTATTCAGGCAAACAGCTAGGAAAAGCTGGTCAAGCACCTGGCCTTTGTAAAAACTCTACTAACCTCCCTAGGGTACACAATCAATGAAAGAAATCCGAAACAGGTGCCCACCCAAAGGATAGTCTTCCTGGGAGCAAGTCTGAACACAGCATCCCAGATGGCATACCTTACTCCAGAGAAACAAATTTTCCTAACAACCTACTTCTCTCAACTAGCCACCAGGCCCCACCTAACTGCAAGGAAGATCCTGCAAGTTCTGGGGTTCATGGCATCTTGCATACTACTCATTCCATATGCCAGACTGCATATGAGGAAACTTCAGTGGTACCTAAAGAGCCTTTGGTGCCAAACACTGTCAAGACCTGGAAACTCTTCTACCTATAATTCCTTGCCTCAGAAAAGATTTTCTTTGGTGGGCAACAGCATGCTCCCACAACAAGGGAATGCCTCTCTCCCCACCCCACCCGTCGCCCAGACCCTCACCACAGATGCATCAGACTACGCTTGGGGTGCACACCTGGACGGCAGGTGCATACAGGGCCAATGGAGCCCACAGCAAATCCCTCTGCACATCAGTCAAAAAGAAGAGATGATTGCTGTGCAGCACGCCTTGATAGCTTTCAAGCCCCTTCTCTCTCCAGGGGCTCTCCTGATCAAAACAGACAATACCGCTGTGATGTGGTACATCAACAAGCAGGGAGGGACTCACTCCTACCCTCTATGCAGGCTGGCTATGACCCTTTGGCACACAACCTCTGCCATGCAACTACACCTGTTAGCACAATTCCTACCAGGCTCTCTCAACTCCCTGGCAGACCAATTAAACAGAAATCTTCTGGACCCACATGAGTGGCAACGCAACAGAAGTACCTTCACCCTAATAACTCAGAAATGAAGAACCCCAAAGGTCAACCTGTTTGCCTCCCACACCAACCATCAACTCAACAAATTCTGCACCAGGGAGCATCACTGCATGGCTTGGAAAGTGGATGCCCTGTCCTTCCCCTTGGTTAGGCTGTCGATCTATGCTTTTCCTCCCTTGCCTCTCATCCCCAGGGTACTGCTCAATATAAGGGAGGAAAAACAAAGGACCATTCTTATAGCTCCAGACTGACCTCAGCAGCACAGGTACACCTTGCTGCGCAGCCTGTCCCCGCTACCTCCATGGCATCTTCCTCAGGATCCAAACCTCCTGACCCAGAGGGAAGGGGAATTTATGCATCCCTATTGCAGACACTCAGTTTGGCAGCTTGGCTTATTCCTTAACCCCAAACCAGTCTGCCAACCTCAGTAAACAGGTTCTGGATGTTATCCATGAGGCCAGATGTCCTAACACCAGAACGTCTTATGCTGATAAATGGAAAAGGTTCTGCACCTGGATCCAGGCTAAGGGAGCCAATACGGCACAGCCCTCACTCCCTCTCATCCTGGATTACTTAGTTGACCTACTACACAGTGACCTCTCTTTCTCCTCTTTAAAAATTCATGTCAATGCTATTTCTGCTCATTTTCCCACTGAGCAGACCCTTTTATCACACCCTGTGATCAAACAGTTCCTAAGAGGGCTAGCTACTTGAGGCCACCCAGTAGGGCACCAACACCAGCTTCAGACCTTAACTTTGTATTGGAAAATCTCACCCTGCCCCCTTTCGAACCAGGTTCTATGCAGAGCTAAAATTTCTCTCCTGGAAGACAGCATTCCTTCTGGCCATCACTTCAGCCAGAAGAATCTCTGAGCTGCAAGCATTCATGGCTGTGGAACCCTTCATCATCTTCCATGCAGACAGGGTATCCCTCAGAACTAACCCATCCTTCATGCCCAAGGTGATGTCCAGTGTGGCTCTCAACCAATCCATTCATTTGCCCACCTTTTTTTCCTAATCCACAGAACTAGGGGGGAAAGGATTCTTCACTCTCTAGATGTGCACAGACAGCTCAGATTCTATCTAGACAGGACTAAATCCTTAAGGAAAGTCTGATCAATTGCTGGTTAGCTTTGCTACAGGGGCAGAAGGCAAAGCCATTTTCAAACAAACCATTTCCAAATGGACAGCACACTGCATCAATTTCTGTTACAAACAGCATGGAAAGCCTTTCCCCAAGGGGGTGAGGACACACTCCACAAGAGCAGCCTTCACATCTGCAGCTTTCCTCAGAGGAGTCCCCACCAGGGACATCCTGTAGGCTGCCACCTGGACATCTGTTCACACTTTTACCAAGCATTACCACCTGCCTCTCTTCTCCCAATCCAGGGTAGGGTTTGCCTCTGCAGTCTTGCAGGGCATCCTAGCCAACCCCTAGTTTTATTGACTGTCTCCACCCTTTTCCTCAGCTTTGGGAATCAACCCAAATGTGATGACTGCAACAGTGAAACACAAAGAACATAGTACAGTTGTGTACACTTACCATAAATGTAGATGTTCAAGTGTATTCACTGTTGCAGTCCTGGTTTCCCTCCCTCCAGCCCCCTTTCTCCTTTTATTACCATTCTGACTTGTTGTTCTCCTTTCCTTACAATGTACATATTGGTATTTATTTTCCACTGGTGGGGTTTCTTCCACCAGAACCTGGCCTCCTACTTGGGGGCTCCTGACAGGTTAGGGGAAAAAAAACTGATGTAATGGCATCGGCTGTATTACTTTATAGTACTGACGACCTGACGTCAGTCCTCAAGCGACAGCAGCCGACGCAGAAATACTAAGTCTCTGGTATTCGGGCTGGCCGAGGGCTACCCTGGCAGGGATAACCCAAATGTGATGACTGCAACAGTGAATACACTCGAACATCTACATTTATGTTAAGTGTACACAACTGTATTTTTCTTCCACAGAAAAAAAATAGAGCTGTAGTTATATCTATTCCAGGTGTTTTCCACTCAGACTTCTGTCAATGCAAGGGAATACCTCAGGATACCAGGTATCATGGCATCCCTGATTCTTATGATACCTCTTTGGTATCTGAAAGTGTGTTTGGTTCCGGCACCAACTCCCAGAATTTTTTTCAAATTCCAGTTCTGGGATTTGTGATATGAGAAGTCTCTTGGTGGAGACATCAGATATCCAGGTCCAGGTCTCCCCTTCTCCCCCCTGCTCCAAAGTAGTCATTTACAACCGGTGCCTCAAACTTTGCTTGGGGAGCAGTGTCAAGGATAGTAAAAGTGCAAGGTCCCTGTGACAGGAAAGACTGACCAAAGCACATAAACTAAAAAAGATACTAGCCCTTTTAAAGAGTCCTAACTCTCTGAGTCATCTTTGATCACTGTGACCTCTTCAAGTAGTTACAGACAATACCGCTGTGTGGTATGTAAGCAAGCAAAGGGAAACCATTTCTTTTCCTCTCTGCAGACTAGCAATGTCAGCATGGGATCTATCTTTATAGTACAATCATACTGTACAGGGATCTTGCATTGTGTCAGAGCAAAATTGTGTTGCAGACAAGCTGAGTATAACAAAGGCAGATCCTCATGAATGGAAACTAGATCAGAGGGTCTTCCGAGATTTGGTCCATCAGTGGGGAATTCCTCAGGTACACCTTTTTGCCTCCTCTCTAAACGATCAACTAGCAAACTTTTGTTTTAGCACTTTGTGGAAGGTGGCTTTCATTAATGCTGCTTCTTTTCCTTGGACTGAAATGCTTCTGTATGCTTTACCACCCATTTCACTGTTATCCAGGGTACTTCTGAAGATTCAGAAGAAATCCCCCAAGGTCATTGTAGGACTTTCTTATGGCCTAGACAACAGTGATTCTCCCTTCTTTTTGGAAATGACCAGAAGCAATTACCACAAGCTTACTCACAGACTGGATTTACTCACAGAAGAACAGGAGCTATTGACACATCCCAACCCCAAGCGACAACAATTGACTGCATGGATGATAGGGTCTTAATACCCTTTAGGCACCTATTTATTGAGAATGTCCAGCAGGTACTGATGGAGGCAAGAAGGCCTGACACTAGAGAATCAAATATGAACAAATGAAAAAGTTTTCTGATTGGTGCCAAGAAAGTAAACAGCATCCATTCAGGGCTAATGTTGATCCAGTTTACAATATTTGCATGAGTTACTGCCTATGGAATGTCTTGTTCCTGTGTCAGGGTTCATTTGTCGGCCATTTCAATGCATCTGCCCGTGGATTTCCCTGTTTCAATGCATTCTCATTTGAAAATGTTATTGAAAGAGATGCCTCATAAGAAGCCTCCAAGAAAACAGTGGCTTCTCTTGGGATCTTAATTTTTGTTAAGAGAAACTAACACTTGCTCCATTTGAACCAGCTCTTCTAGCTGACTTGAAGTTCTTAACATGGAAAGCAGATGTTCTTCGTGTTTCACTGTTGTAGTCATTACATTTGGGTAATCTGCTGGCAGGTTGCCCTCAGTCGGCCTGATTAACAAAGTCTTGGGTCCTGCGTCGGTTGCTGTCCCTTCTTCCATGACGTCAGGTCGTCAGGGGTATAAAACATGCAGCCGATGCCATTACATCAGTCTTTCTTGCCGTGTGGTGCCCGAAGCAGAAGCAGTTCGCAAGTGCCGGTCGGCCGACTCCTGAAATTTTCGTTTTCGAGTTTCAGAACCTAAGTCTTCAACTTAAAGCTAAGTACCCCATTGGGGAAACTTTCTTGCTCCTTACTGATGTCAGTAAAAGTTAATGATTGCATTACTTATGGAAAGCAAATACTTCATAAAGATTTTCATTTGTACTGTATTCCTTGCCTAAGCCCTGACCACAATGTACCTTGCTGTCAGTTTTGTGCTTTATTTAATCAGCGCACTATCTGTCAACAGTATATTTTTCCTTCTAAATATTTCGGTTCTCGGTTTAATTATCCAGAAATGTCGTCGGTTAGCCATCCGACTACTGGGATTCCGAAAAAACGCAAAGATAAAGACAGAGACAGGCCGCCGAGGTCCAAAACTGCAAATGACGCTTCTCCTAAGCCAGACGCCAGTTCGCCGGTACTCAGTGAGGCGCTTTTGCAGCCCCTGATACCCGCTACTTCTGATTCACAGGCCTCTACTGAGACCCATTTTGAGTCTGGTATGCCGCAAGATACTTCAACTATGGAACCTGCGGATGTCTCTACCTTGGATGGGTCTGGAGCCGCTTTGCAGGCACCAGCTTCTGAGGGTGTATTCAGGCCTACAGACTTGCATATTAAATCGACACCACCTTCATTACTAAGGCCTAAATCTCAATCTATGTCTAAAAAACCGATGCCCAGGCCACATGCTCAGGCCCCTATGACTAAAAAACAAATGATAAAAATGGCTGAAGATCTAATTACTGTAATCAGGGGTAGTCAACCCCCCGCCTCCCCTCTAAGAGGCCTAGGGCTGAGCTTGATTATGAATCTTCTGATCAGGATTCTGTTTCTTCTGACTCTTCTGATGACCTGGATTTGTCCATACCTACTTATGAGGATTCTGATGCAGAGGATTCCATTCCCTCTGCTTCCCCTCCTGAGGGTTTTTCTTTTGGGGAAACTTTGCATACTTTAAGGGAGCATTTCCACTGGGAAAGCCAGGAATTTTCTGATTCAAAAAGGAGGCTTAGGGATTTCCTTATTCTACCTCAGCATAGGCCTTTGGCTATACCTCCTGTACTAGACATTGTTGATGATGTGTTCTCGGAATCCAGTTTGGCTCCTGATTCCCTGCCTCCAGCTCCTAGTAAACCTGACAAATACTACAGGGTTCCTGAGTCCCACAAGTTACTTTTCAAAAATCCTGTTGCGGATCCCAAGACTATTTCTCAGGGGCCCCAAGGGCATTAAGGCTTCTACTGCAAAAAATCCTACCTCTTCTGATAGAGTCTCCACGGCGCTGGATAGATGGGGTGAAAAGGTTTATACTTCTGCAACCTTGGCAGTCAGAGCTTTAAACTGCCAATTTCATATGTTAAAATTTCAACAGCATATTATTGGGCTGCTTAAACAGAAAATGAAGTTGATTCCTGACTGTGTGGAAAATAAAGATTTACAGGATTTAATGCATTCTGCTGAACAAGTTGGAAAACATACTTTGCAATGTGGTTTTGATTCTTTAGAGGCCTCTTGCAGGGCTGCTGTTACTGTGTCTATGCTTAGAAGGCATGCTTAGCTTAAGGAGCAATCTTTGCCTGATCATGTTAAAGCTAAATTGTTGGATGCTCCTTTAAATCAGGACCACCTGTTTGGCAACAAGGCTGAAGAAGTTCTTAAAAAGATGGAAGATAAAGCTAAATCTATGCAAACTGTTAAAGATTTTTTACAAGGGCAACCTCCAAGATTCAGTAGGCACTGGCCTACTAAGAATTGGTCCTTTCCAGCCCCTTCCAGGTCCTCTCAAGCCAAACCCAGACACAGCAAAAACCCCAGGTTTCAGTCCCAGGGGACTCTCAGAACTAAGCAGTGGGGGGCCTCCACTTCCAAATCTGGAAATAACAAGACACCCCCCCATGGTAAACATTCTCAATGACTTCCTTTTAAAATTCCCAGGCACTTCTCTTTTGACCGCCCCTTTGGAGGGAAAGATTGCTCTTCATGCAAAGAACTGGGAACTCATAACCCAGGACAAATGGGTTTTAAATATAGTGTCCCAGGGATACAGATTTCATTTCTACACGTTGCCAACACCAAACGGGTGGCCAGACCTGCCCCCAAATCAGTGGGCAGAGGCTCAAAAACAAGTACTTTCCCTCTTAAGCATGGTGGCTATTCAACTGGTATCAGAAGAGGAAAAGGGACAAGGTTTCTACGCCAGGCTTTTTCTGGTGCCTAGAAAAGACAAATCATGGCGTCCAATCCTGGACCTGTCTACTCTAAACACCTTTCTGGAGATTCCAAAATTCAAGATGCTGACTCTTCACCAATTACTTCCTATGCTAGGCAAAGACTCCTGGTTGGCAACTCTAGATTTAAAGAAGCATACCTGCATATCCGAATCAGGGAATCTTGCAGAAGATACCTAAGCTTCAAAGCAGGCTACTCGCATTATCAATTCTCTGCACTGCCCTTTGGCTTGTCTACTGCGCCCAGGGTATTCACAAAGTGCCTGGCTCCAGTTATTGCATTTTGCAGGCAAAGAAATATTCAAATATATCCATACCTGGAAGATTGTCTAATTCAGGCAGAAAACCAGGGCATGCTTTTAAATAATCGGCGTTTGTAAAAAGGATTCTAACTTGTCTGGGGTACACCATAAGGGAAAAGAAATTAGAACTGGTACCCTGTCAACAAATTACATTCCTGGGTGCAAGCTTGAATGCAACTGCCCAGATGACTTTCCTCATGCCTGAAAAGCAAATTCATTTGGTAACTTACTTCAAACAAGTGGCCACAAAAACACTGCTATCTGCAAAATAAATACTGCAAGTCTTGGGGTTCATGGCCTCCTGCATTTTTCTAATTCCATATGCAAGACTGCATATGAGGAAACTACAGTGGTATCTAAAAAGTCTATGGACTCAACATTATCACAGCCTGGAAACAATGATTCCTATCATACCTTGCCTACGCCTGGAGTTCCTATGGTGGGCAGAGGCCTGCCACCAAAACAAGGGACTACCATTCACACTACCCCCTGCCGCCCAAACCCTAACTACAGATGCATCTGACTATGCATGAGGGGCTCACCTGGCAAGGAAGTGCATTCAGGGCAAATGAAACCCAAATCAAATGCACCTACATATCAATCTAAAAGAAATGTTAGCTGTACAGAATGCTCTGACAGCCTTCAAGGACTACATTCTTCCAGGACAACTAATGGTAAAGACGGACAACACCACAGTTATGTGGTACATAAACAAGCAGGGGGGTACACATTCCTACGCCCTCTGCCGACTAGCCATGGCATTGTGGAACACAGCCTTGAGCTGCCAAGTGCACCTACAAGCTCAATTCCTGCCAGGAAAATTGAATACACTGGCAGACAGACTAAGCAGAAATCTCATGGACCCACACCAGTGGAAACTGGGACCAAGGATTTTCAACATGCTGACAAGCGAATGGGGGCGCCCAGACATAATCTATTTGCCTCCCCCCAGAACTACCAGTTGGACAAGTTTTGCACAAGGACTCCCCACAAACAAGCCTGGAAAGTGTATGCTCTGTCCTTCAGCTGGAAAAACCTATCAGTATACGCCTTCCCCCCCACTGCCTCTGCTCTCCAAAGTTCTACTAAAAGTCAGGCAAGACAAACCAAGGATGATCTTGATTGCTCCAGACTGGCCGCGCCAACACTGGTACCCCCTCCTGCGCAGTGTGTCGCAGTTATCTCCATGGTACCTGCCTCAGACCCCTTCCCTGCTGTCTCAGCAGGGGAACCAAATTCTGCACCCTCAGCTTCCAACATTGAACCTTGCAGCCTGGCTAATCACTTAAATTCACCCTTATCATCCCTCAGCAAACCTGTGATGGATGTCATTTTGGAGGCAAGGAGACCTAGTACTAGAAAATCTTATGCTGACAAATAGAAAAGATTCTGTGCTTGGAACCAATCTCTAGGGATGAGCACAGCAGCACCCAATTTACCTTAGATTTTGAAATACTTAACTGAGATGCTTCACAAGGGCCTGTCTTTTTCCTCCATTAAAATCCACACCTCAGCTATTTCAGCTCATTGTAACACAGAACCTCCCCTCTTCTCTCATCCTCTGCTCAAGCAGTATCTCAGAGGGGCAAAACACTTGAGACCACCCAGGAGAGCTCCAACCCCTGCCTGGGACCTTAACTTTGTTTTGGAGAAACTCACTCTACCTCTTTTCGAGCCAGCTGCTACTGCAGACTTAAAATTTCTTTCTTGGAAAACAGCCTTCCTTTTAGCAATCACTTCAGCTAGAAGGCTATCTGAATTACAGGCCCTTATGGCAGTGGAGCCTTTCATCATCTTTCATGCGGACAGGGTATCTCTCAGGACCAATCCATCCTTCATGCCCAAGGTGGTTTCCAGTGTGGCTCTTAATCAGTCCATTCATTTGCCAACCTTCTTTCCCAATCCACAGAACAAAGGGGAACGGATTCTGCATTCCTTGGATGTGCACAGACAACTTAGATTCTACTTGGACAGGACTAAACCTCGAAGAAAATCTGAACAACTGCTGGTAGCATTTGCTGCAGGGGAGAGGGGAAGGCTATTTCAAAACAAACCATTTCTAAATGGATAAGCCATTGCATTCATTTCTGCTGTAAGCACCATGGAAAACCTATCCCCCAGGGGATCAGATATCACTCACCAGGGCTGCATCTACTTCTGCTGCCTTTCTCAGAGGTGTTCCTACCAGGGACATCCTAGAAGCTGCTACCTGGTGCTCTGTACATACTTTCACCAAGCATTATCATTTACCAATTTTCTCTAAATCCAGAGCTGGCTTTGCCACTGCTGTCTTGCAGGGCCTTATAGCTGGCCCTAATGCTGTATAAACGCCTCCTCCCAACCATAGCTTTGGGAATCTACCCAAATGTTATGACTGCAACAGTGAAACCCGAATAACATAATACAGTTGTGTATGCTTACCATAAATGTAGATGTTCGATTGTATTCACTGTTGCAGTCCTGGTTACCCTCCCTCCAGCCCCCTAACTTTTTTTGGCTATACCTCTGCTTTCTTTTACTATGCTTAAAAGCCTTTTTGGTGTATTTGCTTTTTACTGGAGGTGTACCTTTGTGTTTTTATGTTGTTTTGCTCCGCATTAGGGGGGCACCTGACATCTGGGGCAAGAAAAACTGATGTAATGGCATTGTCTGCATGTTTTATACCCCTGACGACCTGACGACATGGAAGAAGGGACAGCAACCGACGCAGGACCCAAGACTTTTTTAATCAGGCCGACTGAGGGCAACCTGCCAGCAGATTACCCAAATGTAATGACTGCAACAGTGAATACACTTGAACATCTACATTTATGGTAAGTGTAAACAATTGTACTTTTTACTGATTACCCTTCTTGCAGAGGTCAGAGTATCTGAGTAGCAAGCTCTTATGGTGGATCAACTTTTTCTCATTTTCCACAGAGACAATGTTTCTTTAAGAACTAATCCTTATTTTATGCCTGGACTGGTAGCTAACGTTAGTTTAATCCAAACTACCCATATCCTTCTGTTCTTTCTCCCAAGAATGAGGGAAAAAAGATATTTCATACTTTGGATGTCTGCAGACAACTTGGGTACCATTCTGACAGAATAAAATCTTTCAGAACTTCCTATCAGTTGTTCATTTCTTGTGAAGGTAAGAAGAAGGGACAAACTGTGTCACATTAGACTGTTTCCAAACTTTTGGCTCAGGCTATTACCTTTTATTATTCCCACCACAGAAAAACTATTCCAGGCAGGGTCAAGGCACACTCTTCCAGGTCCTTGGCGTCATCTATGGCTTTTTGGAAAGTGGTAGACTCTAGAAGTATTCTAGAAGCAGCAATGTGGTCTTCTAATGTGGTCCTCTATGTATACTTTTAAATAGAACTGTAAACCAGATTCCTTTTCCAGGTGTAAGATGAGCTTTGCTGTGACCATTCTCCAGGAATGTCTGCACCCTTCCTCTACCACTTCCCATTTCTGAGCTGTGTTAACCTACCATTATAGCTTCGGCTGCTGCAGCAGTGATCAGTATGAAGAACATTGTTCAGATGTGTAAATAAACTTGCATAACAGTAGATGTTCAAACAATCACTGCTACTTTATCTGCTCTCTTCCTCCAACCCCCTTGTTTTTCGGTGTGTTCTTTATGTCAGGGTGTGGGCATGTGTTTTTACTTTTCTTAGCAATGTCCTGTTTGGGCTTATCCTTTCTCTTTCAGTTGGCATGAAAGCTGTGAGGGGCTTGGAGCCCAACCTCCCTTTTAGTCAGCTGAGCTTGAGCTGACTAACAGTTTAGAAGGTGCCCTGAAGCTTTGGAAGCTGGCTGGCTGTTTTATCTTGTACAAGATGTAACCCATATAGCTTAGACTATTGCAGTAATGATCAGTCAGACATCTACTGTTATAGTAAGTTTACTTACGCAACTGTACTTTCTCTCAGCCCCCACAGTGTCTAGACCAGTGCAAGAAGAAACTCAATCCCATTTTTTCGCAGTTTCTACCCCAACCCAATTTTGGCACCAGGTGTATAGGAACCAGCCAGAGGTCCCATGACAAGGTCCTGTGCACCTCTGTATTTGACTTCCCCAGTGTTGATGCCCTCAGCATTGGTGCAGGTATTGGGCCAGACAGAGTTAGTCCCCACCCCTCTAGACCCTAAAAGATTGGTGCTTAGTGCCAACTCTGCTACCAATGTTTTAAGGCCTGTTGTTGGTTTTGATACACTCAGCATTTGATTTTTTTGGTGCCACAGTCTGCCTTAGGGCCCTATGCACCATAATGTCAAAGCTGATGGTTTTCCACTTTTGGCATCTTTACTGATGCAGTCAGTACTGATGGCTTTGTCATTAGGTACTTCAGTGGGACTGTTGGTGCTGAAGAGATTGTCCGAGATCTTGCAGCATGAACAGGCACCTGCTTAACCAGTTCCACCCTCATGCACCATTAAAGCAGAGCAGGGACTTTAGGCTATACAAGCATCTTGCCCTTCTAGGACAGAGACCACAGAGGTGCAGTAGACATCCCAGGTCTGGGTTGCCTTCTGCACAACTCCAAATTCAGATGAATTCACACAAACCCACATAGAAAATACTGCACAAGAGGAAGCTCATAGATTCCCCATCAGAGTCCCTCTCCCCAGACATCGGTCTTGATGAAGAAGAGACTTCACATCTGTCCCATCCAGAGTACACCAAGTTTGGTGAAATTCTTGAAATAATGAGACAGAGGGGATTGTGACCCACTGTTTCACTATTGCAGTCATCACCTGTGGGTTATTCCTGCTGTGGTAGCCCACGGCCAGCCCAAATACCAGAGTCACTATTTTTCTGTGTCAGCTGCTGTCACTTGTTGACTGACGTCAGGTCGTCAGTGCTATAAAGCAAGGTAGTTGACACCATTACATCAGTTTTTCTTGCCCTAACCAGTCTTTTTTGCTGTGGAGCCCGTAGCAGAAGCAGTTCGCAAGTGTGCCAGTCAGTCGCTACCAGAGCTCTGATTACAGCTGAAAATATCTAAAGCTAAGTACCCTGTTGGGGATCCTTTTTCCTTGCACTAACCGATGTCCGAAAAAGTTAACAATTGTCTCGCCTGTGGAAAGCAGATCCCACACTGAGACTTCCATTCATACTGCGTCACTTGATTAGGCCCAGACCACGACACCCCCTCATTGCCCTCTTTAACATGAGACAGGGGCAAGGTAAGCCCCGCAGGGACAGACCACCCAGGCCCCTATCCCAGGGACAGCAGACAACCAAACAGTGCACCACTTCCGCCCCAAAGGCAGGGAGATATTCTTCGTGTTTCACTGTTGCAGTCATTATATTTGGGTTATCTGCTTGCAGTAGCCCTCAGTCGGCCTGATTATCAAAGTCTTGGGTCCTGTGTCGGTTGCTGTCTCATCTTCCATGACGTCAGGTGGTCAGCGGTATAAAGCATGCAGCCGACGACATTACATCAGTCTTTCTTGCCGTGCAGTGCCCAAAGCAGAAGCAGTTCGCTAGTGCCGGTCGGCCAACTCCTGAAATTTTTGTTTTCGAGTTTCAGATCCGAAGTCTTCAACTAAGCTAAGTACCCCATTGGGGATCCCTTTTCTTGCTCTAAACCAATGTCAGTAAAAGTTAATAATTGTATTTCTTGTGGAAAGCAAATACCTCATAAAGATTTTAATTCGTACTGCATTCCTTGCTTAGCCCCAGACCACGACATACCTCGCTGTCGGTTTTCTGCCTTATTCAAACCTCGAACTGTTCGTCGTCGGTTCATTTTTGCATCTAAATATTTTGGTACTTGGTTCAATTATCCAGAAATGGCTTCGGTAAGCCACCCGACTACCGACATTCCGAAAAAATGCAAAGATAAAGACAGAGACAGACCGCATAGGTCGAAAGCTGCCGACGATGCTTCTCCTAAGCTAGTCGCCAGTTTGCTGGTACTCAGTGAGGCGCTTTCGCAGCCCCTGATACCCGCTACTTCAGATTCGCAGGCCTCTACTGAGACCTATTCGGAGTCTGTTATGCTGCAAGATTCTTCTTCGACTATGGAACCTGTGGATGTCTCTACCTTGGATGGGTCTAGAGCCGCTGTGCAGGCTCCGGCTTCTGAGGATGTATTCAGGCCTACTGACTTCCATATTAAACCAACGGCATCTTCTTCTTCAAGGCCTAAAAATCAATCCATGCCTAGAAAACCAACACCCAGACCGCATGGTCAGGCCCCTATGCCTAAAAAACAAATGATAAGAATGGCTGAAGACCATATTACTCTAATCAGGGGAAGCCACCCTTCTCCCTCTAAAAGACCTAGAACTGATTTTCCTTCTGATTCTTCTGATCAGGATTCTGTAATTTCTGTTTTCTCTGATGACCAGGAGTTGCCCTTATTAACTTATGAGAATTCTGATGCAGAGGACTCCATTCCCTCTGCTTCCCCTCCAGAGGATCTCTCTTTTGGTAAACCTTGCATACTCTTAGGGAGCATTTCCGCTGGGAAAGCCAGGATTACTCTCACTCCAAAAAGAGGCTTACGGAATTCTTACTCCTACCTCAACACAGGCCTTTAGCTATCCCTCCTGTACTGTAGATGATGCCTTCTCGGAATGTAGTCTGGCCCCGACTCTTTACCTCCAGCTCCCAGAAAACCTGACTGGTATTACAGGGTACCTGACTCTCACAAGTTCCTCTTTAAGAATCCTACTGCGGATCCTGAGACCATTTCACAGGGACCCAAAGGCATTAAGGCTACTACTGCCAAAACCCTACCCCCTCTGATAGAGATTCCAGGGCCCTGGACAGATGGGGTAAAAAGGTATAATGTTCTGCAACTTTGGCCATTAGGGCCTTAAACTGCCAGTTTCATATGTTAAAGTATCAGCAGCATATTATTGGAGTGCTTAAACAGAAAATGATGGTGATTCCTGACTGTGCTGAAAATAAAGAATTACGTGATTTAATGCATTCTGCTGAACAAGTTGGAAAACATACTTTGCAGTGTGGTTTTGATTCAATAGAGGCATCTTGCAGGGCTGCTGTCACTGTGTCTGTACTTAGAAGGCATGCTTGGCTTAAGGAGCAATCTTTGCCAGTTCATGTTAAAGCTAAATTGCTGGATGCTCCCTTAAACCAAGAACACCTGTTTGGCAACAGAGCAGAATAAGTACTTAAAAAGATGGAGGAAAAAGCTAAATCAATGCAAACTGTTAAAGATTTCCTTCAAGTACAGCCTCCCAGATTTAGTAGGCACTGGCCCTCGAAATACTGGTCCTTTCCTGCCTCTTCCAGGTCTTCTCAGTCCAAACCCTGAACCGTCAGAACACCCAGGCTTCAGTCCCAAGGTACTCACAGGCCTAAACAGTGGGGGGGCTCCCACTTCCAAAGCTGGGGAGTAGTAAGACACCCCCGTATGGTAAATTGTCACAATGACTTAACTTTAGACCTTCCAAGCCCTGCTCAACTGACTGTTCCTTTAGGGGGAAAGATCGCCCTGCATGCAAAAAAACTGGGAACTCATTACCCAAGACAAATGGGTTTTAAATATAGTTTCCCAAGGATACAGATTTCACTTCCACTCCTTACCAACCCCAAACGGTTGGGCAGACCTACCCCCAAATCAGTGGGTAAAGGCTCAAAAGCAAGTTCTCTCTCTCCTGAACATCAGGGCTATTCAACCTGTCCCAGAACAAGAATGGGGGCAAGGTTTCTACTCAAGACTTTTCCTGGTACCCAGAAAAGAAAATTCCTGGCGTCCTATCCTGGACCTGTCAATCCTAAACACTTTTTTGATAATTCCAAAATTCAAAATGCCAACTCTTCATCAGCTGCTTCCCATGCTGGGAAAACATGCATGGCTGGCAACACTTGATTTAAAAGAAGCCTACCTGCACATCCCAATAAGGGAATCTTGCAGAAGATACCTGTGCTTCAGAGCAGGCTACATGCACTATCAGTTCTCTGCACTGCCCTTTGGATTATCTACTGCGCCCAGGGTATTCACAACGTGCCTAGCTCCAGTCATTGCATATTGCAGGCAAAGAAATATTCAAGTATACCCATACCTGGACAATTGTCTAATTCAGGCAGAAAACCAGGACATTCTATTAAATTATCTGGCATTTGTAAAGAAATTACTGACTTCTCTGGGGTACACCATAAACGAACAGAAATCACATCTAGTACCCTGCCTACAAATTGTATTCCTGGGAGCAAGCTTGAATACAACTTCCCAGATAGCCTACTTCACACCAGAGAAGCAAGTTCATTTGACAGCCTACTTCAACATACTGGCCACAAAGACCCAGCTATCTGCAAGGAAAATACTGCAAGCCCTGGGGTTCATGGCCTCTTGCAATTCTACTAATTCCATATGCAAGACTGTATATGAGGAAACTACAATGGTATCTAAAAAGCCTATGGTGTCAACATTCTCAGGACCTAGAATCAATGATTCCTATCATACCTTGTCTAAAGGTAGAGTTCCTTTAGTGCACAGAGGCCTGCCACCTAAACAAGGGACTGCCATTCTCTCTACCCCCTTCCGCCCAAACCCTAACAACAGACACATCAGATTATGCATGGGGGGCTCACTTGGCAGGGCAGTGCATTCAGGGCAAATGGAACCCAAGTCAAATACACCTGCATATCAAATCAAAAAGCAATGTTAGCTGTACAGAATGCTCTGGCAGTCTTGAAGGACAACATTCTTCCAGGACAATTATTGGTAAAGACGGACAATACCACTTTTATGTGGTACATAAACAAGCAGGGGGGAACCCACTCTTACCCTCTCTACAGACTAGCCATGTCTCTGTGGAACACAGCCTTGAGCTACCAAGTGCACCTACAAGCTTAATTCCTGCCAGGCAAGCTAAATACACTGGCAGATGACCTAAGCAGAAATCTCATGGACCCACATGAGTGGAAACTGGATCCAAAGATATTCAACATGTTGAGAAACAAATGGGGGAGCCCAGAGATTGACCTGTTTGCCTCCCCTCAGAACTACCAATTGGACAAATTCTGCACAAGGACTCCCCAAAGACAAGCTTGGAAAGTGGATGCCCTGTCCTTCACATGGAAAAACCTATCAGTTTATGCCTTCCCCCTCTGCCTCTCCTCTCCAAACTGATACTAAAGATCAAACAGGACAAACCAAGGACAATACTTATTGCATCAGATTGGCCACGCCAACACTGATACCCCCTTTTGCACAGTGTATCACTTCTGGAACCATGACACCTGCCTCAGACCCCTGCCCTGCTGTCCCAGCAGGAGGGCCAGATTCTGCACCCACAGCTTCAAACCTGACCCTTGCAGCCTGGCTAATTTCATGATCTCCGTTACCATCCCTCAGTAAACAAATGATGGATGTCATTCTGGAGGCAAGGAGGCCTAGTACTAGAAAGTCCTATGCTGAAAATGGAAAAGATTCTGTTCTGGAACCAAACGCAGGTGGTGGACACAGTTGTGCCCAATTTACCACACATTCTTCAATACTTAACTGAGATGCTTCACAAAGGCCTTTCCTTCTCTTCCATCACAATTCATGCCTCGGCCATTTCAGCTCATTATAATACAGAGTCACCCCTCTTCTCTCATTCTCTGCTGAAGCAATTCCTCAGAGGGGCCAAAAACTTAAGACCACCCAGGAGAGCCCTTACTCCAGCCTGGGACCTTAATTTTGTATTGGGAAAGCTCACGCTACCTCCCTTTGAGCCAGCTGCAAATGCAGAGTTGAAATTCCTTTCTTGGAAAACAGCCTTCCTTCTAGCTATCACTTCAGCAAGAAGGGTGTCTGAATTACAGGCCCTCATGGCAGTGGAGCCTTTCATCATCTTTCATACGGACAGGGTGTCCCTCAGGACCAATCCCTCCTTTATGCACAAGGTGGTATCCAGTGTAGCCCTTAATGAGTCCATTCATTTGCCAACCTTCTTTTCTAATCCACAGAACAAAAGGGAACGAATTCTGCACTCCTTGGATGTGCACAGACAACTTCGATTTTACTTGGACAGGACTAAGCCTGGAAATATGAACAGCTGCTGATTGCATTTGCTGCAGGGGCAGAGGGGAAGGCCATTGCATTCATTTCTGCTATAAGCACCATGGAAAACCTACCTCACTGGGGATAAGACCACATTCAACCAGGGCTGCATCTACCACTACAGCCTTTCTCTGAGGTGTCCCTACCAGGGACATCCTAAAAGCTGCTACTTGGAGTTCTGTACATACCTTCACCAAGCATTACCACTTGCCAGTTCTTTCCAAATCCAGAGCTGGTTTTGCCACTGCAGTCTTGCAGAGTCTTATAGCTGGCCCTAATGCTATCTAATTGTCTCCTCCTTTCCATAGCTTTGAGAATCTACCCAAATGTAATGACTGCAACAGTGAAACATGAGAAACATAGTACAGTTGTGTACACTTACCATAAATGTAGATGTTCGAGTGTATTCAGTGTTGCAGTCCTGGATGTTCATCGTGTTACACTGCTGCAGTCATTACACTTGGGTTATCCTGCCATCAGGCGGTTCCCCAGTCGGCCTGAGTTCCAAAGTCTTGGTCCGGCGTCGGTTGCTGTCATCTCCTCCCTAACGTCAGTGTGACAGGGGTATATAAGATGCAGCCGACACCATTTTCTTCAGTCTTTCTTGCTGCCCGGTGCCCGAAGCAAAAGCAGTTCGCAAGTGCCAGTCGGCCGACTCCGGAGATGTTCATTCTGAATCCAGAACCGAAGTCTTCTACAAAGCTAAGTACCCCATTGGGGAAACTTTTTCTTGCCTCAGACCGATGTCAGTAAAAGTTAATAGCTGTATTTCTTGTGGGAAGCAAATACCTCATAAGGATTTCCATTCTTATTGTATCCCATGCCTAGGCCCAGACCACGACGTCACTGGTTGTCGGTTTTGTGCTAGGTTTAACAAGCGCACCATTAAACGTTGTTTTTGCCCGACATTATTTTGGCAGAAAATTCAATGACACTATGCCGTTGGAACTTCTGATGACCGGTATACATAAAAAGCGCAAAGACAAGGATAGGCATCCGAGGCCCAAAACTGACGACGAAGCTTCTTCTAGGCCAGTCGCCGGTTCTCCGGTTTTCAGCGTGGCGCCTTCACAACCCCTGACGACCACTTCTGTAGAACCACAGGCCGCCTCTGACTCTCACGTGGAGATGGCTGGGCCTTCGGACGCCCAAGATTTTCAGCGTACTGAAACTAACCCTTCAGAGGGATCCGGAGTAGCTGAACAACCCGCAGCTTCAGAGGGTGTTTTCAGACCTACTCAGTTAAGCATTAAACCTTCTGCTAAGGCTAAACCTCCTTTAAAAACAAAGAAACAAATACAGCGTTCTCCAGGACAGGCCTCCATGCCTAAGAAACAAATGCTCAAAATGGCCGAAGACTTAATCACTCTGATCAGGGGGTCCCATCCCCCTCCTGATAAAAGGCCTAGACAGGATGCAGACTATGACTCATCCGACCAGGTGCCCATCTCTTCAGATTCATCCTCAGACCTAGGATATTCTTTACCCCCTTATGAGGACTCTGATGCTGAGGAATCAATTCCATCAGCCTCTCCGCCTGAGGACTTCTCCTTTGGGGAAACCTTACATACCATGAGGGAGCATTTCCATTGGGAAGGCCAGGATTACTCAGAATCCAAGAAAAGACTCAGAGACTTCCTTTTATTACCTCAACACAGACTCCTTGCTATTCCGCCAGTGTTAGATATTGTGGATGATATGTATACCGAATCCAGCTTAAATCCTGATTCTTTGCCTCCAGCCCCAGTTAAGCCTGACAGATACTACAGAGTCCCTGACTCACACAAATTTCTTTATAAAAGCCCTGTTGCTGACCCTGAAACTATTTCTCATGGACCCAAAGTGGTTAAGGCCTCATCAGCAAAGAATCTAGTCCCCTCTGACCGAGATTCCAGAGCATTAGACAGATGGGGGAAGAAAGTATATACGTCTGCAACTTTAGCAATGAGGGCCTTAAATTGCCAGTTTCACATGCTAAAATATCAGCAATTTTTGATGTCTCAGTTGAAACAAAAAATGCTTCCAGATTCAGATCCTCCTAATTTTAAGGAAATGCAGGATTTATTGCATGCAGCTGAACAAGTGGGAAAACATACTTTGCAATGTGGTTTTGATTCTTTAGAGGCCTTCTGTAGAGCAGCAGTTACAGGTTCTGTCATTAGAAGACATGCTTGGTTAAAAGAACATACGTTACCAGATCATGTTAAAGCAAAACTATTGGATGCACCTTTGCAGCAGGATGCGTTATTTGGAGTTAAGGCAGAAGAGGTATTAAAGAAAATGGAGGATAAGGCAAAATCTATGCAAACGGTGAAGGATTTCTTACAGGTTCAGCCTCCTCGATTTAGCAGAAATTGGCCAACAAAGAATTGGTCCTTTCCAGCTACAGACAGACCTCAAAGGGGCAGATACAAACATCCAAGAGGTAGAGGTCAACCACAAGGTCCTGACAGGCCTCGACAATGGGGTGCATCAGGCCAGAAAGAAGGGGAAGACAGGCCCCAACCATATAAAAAACAGCCCCAATGACTTCCCACCACAGCTGCCAAACAGCTCTCTCTTGGCAACCCTCTTGGGAGGAAAACTGGCACTTTTCTATCACAATTGGCATATGATCACCAAAGACAAATGGGTTCTCAACATTGTATCTCAAGGTTACAGGTTCCACTTTCACACTCTGCCAAGGTTAAAAGGAATGCCAAATCTGCCACCAAATCAATGGGCAGAGGCTCTAAAACAAATTACAGCACTCATGGACATGAGATCTATTCAAAAGGTACCACCACAGGAGCAAGGAGAAGGATTTTACTCAAGACTCTTTCTGGTTCCCAGAAAGGACAAAGCCTGGAGGCCCATTCTGGATCTTTCTTCTCTAAACACTTACCTGGATATTCCGAAATTCAAAATGTTGACACTACAGCAGCTTCTTCCCATGCTGGGCAAGAAAGCTTGGCTCGTAACCTTGGACCTCAAGGAGGCAAACCTGCATGTCCCTATCAGACAAAACTGCAGAAGATACCTCAGGTTTATAGCTGGTTCAATGCACTATCAATTCTCTGCACTGCCCTTTGGCTTATCTACTGCGCTCAGGGTCTTCACAAAGTGCCTGGCACCAGTAATTGCATTTTGCAGACAGAAAGGAATTCAGATTTAGCCGTACTTGGACGACTGCCTGATTCAAGCAGAGAGCAAGGACATTCTTCTAAAGCATCTGGTGTTTGTAAAAAAGTTATTAAGTTGCCTAGGATGCACAGTAAACGAAAAGAAATCAAAACTAGTGCCCTCATAAGAGATAATATTCCTGGGTGCCAGCTTGAATACAACGGCCCAGATGGCTTATCTCACACCAGACAAGCAAGGACAACTAACTCAGTATTTTCAATTGATGGCAACAAAAACCCAACTCCCTGCAAGAAAAATTCTGCAGGCCTTGGGTTACATGGCATCTTGCATACTACTAATTCCATATGCCAGACTGCATATGAGGAAACTACAATGGTACCTAAAGAGTGTCTGGTCTCAACACTGTCAAAGTTTGGAAACTGTTATACCACTAATTCCTTGCCTTCAACAGGAGTTTCGATGGTGGGCTCAAGCTTGTCACCTCAACAAGGGACAGCCTTTTACTCAACCCACAGCCAGGAAAACACTGACAACAGATGCATCGGATTACGCCTGGGGAGCACACATGGCAGGAAAATGTATTCAGGGCAAGTGGCCTGCAGAACAAAGGCATCTACACATCATTCAAAAAGAGATGCTAGCTGTACAAAATGCCCTTATAGCCTTCAAGGACCTGCTGCATCCAGGACAACTACTACTAAAGACAGACAACACCACAGTTATGTGGTACATAAACAAGCAAGGGGGCACTCACTCTTATCCCCTCTGCAGACAAGCCATGACCTTGTGGAACACAGCTCTAAACTATCAAGTTCATCTGCAAGCACAATTCCTGCCAGGAGAGAAAAACACACTGGCAGACGACTTAAGCAGAAACATCATGGATCCCCACAAATGGGAATTGAATCCACAAATATTCAGAATGATAACACAGAAATGGTGGAGCCTGGACATAGATCTGTTTGCATCCGCAATGAACTGCCAGCTACAGAAATTCTGCACAAGGACTTACCATCCACAAGCATGGAAAGTGGATGCCCTCTCATTCAGTTGGAAAAACCTACAAGTATACGCTTTCCCACCACTACCTCTCCTTCCAAAGGTACTCATAAAAGCCAGGCAAGAAGAGCCGAAGATGATCCTGATTGCACCAGACTGGCCATGCCAGCACTGGAACCCAATCTTAAAGAACTTAGCACAAGGACCACCCTGGATTTTGTCTCAAGTCCCACATCTGCTGACTCAGCACAACAATCGGATACTTCACAGCCAGCTAAAGACTTTAAACCTAGCTGCATGGAAGATTCCTTAGTCAAGCAAGCAATGCCTCTCTCCAAAGCTGTTATGGATGTCATTCTGGAGGCCAGAAGGCCTAGTACCAGGAAAGCCTATTCGGATAAATGGAAGAAATTCTGTGCCTGGATTCAGGCTCACAGCCTTGACCCTCTTGTCCCAAATATTCCTCAGTTACTACAATATTTAACTGAGATGCTGGACAAAGGCCTCTCCTTTTCATCCATCAAGATCCTTGCCTCTGCCATCTCTGCTCATTACAACACGGATCCACCAATTTTCTCTAATCCTTTGTTAAAGCAGTACCTCAGAGGGGCTAAAAACATAAGACCGCCCCGTAGAGCACCTACTCCAACTTGGGACCTCAACTTCATGTTGGAAAAATTAACTTTACCTCCTTTTGAGGCAGCTAACACAGCAGATTTAAAATATATCTCTTGGAAAACTGCTCTGCTCCTGGCAATAACATCAGCTCAAAGAGTTTCAGAATTACAGGCACTAATGGCAGTGGAACCTTTCATCATTTTCCACCAAGACAGGGTGTCTTTAAGAACAAACCCTACTTTTATGCCAAAGGTGGTATCAAGTGTGGCTCTAAACCAAACTATTCACTTGCCAACTTTTTATCCAAATCCACAGAATAAAGGGGAGAGACTACTGCATTCTTTGGACATACACAGGCAGTTACGCTTCTACTTGGACAACACTAAAGCTTTCAGAAAATCTGAGCAATTATTGGTAGCATATGCTGCAGGAGCACAGGGAAAAGCCATTTCAAAACAGACTATTTCAAAATGGATAGGACACTGTATACGTTTCTGCTATACACACCATGGGAAACCTGTCCCTAACAGCATTAGATCTCATTCCACCAGGGCAACAGCCACTTCAACTGCCTACCTCAGAGGAGTACCTACCAAGGATATTTTGGAAGCAGCAACTTGGAGTTCTGTACATACCTTCACCAAGCATTACCATCTGCCTCTATACTCTACATCCATTGCTGGCTTCGCCACTGCAGTGCTGCAGGGCCTTATAGCCACCCCTAATGCCTTATAGAACCAGCCATCCTACCTCAGCTTTGGGATTCTACCCAAGTGTAATGACTGCAGCAGTGTAACACGATGAACATAGTACAGTTTTGTACCTACCATAAATGTAGATTTTCAAGTGTATACACTGCTGCAGTCCTGGTTACCCTCCCTCCTTCCCCTCTTACTTGCTGGTACGTACCTATGTCTTCTACCCTTTTTTACCTATGGGGAGTATTTGCTGGTAACTGAAAGTTGTTGATTGCTTTTCTTATGTATGTTTTATTAGCAATTTGAATTGCCTACCTTTTTGGGGGCACCTGACATCTGGGGCAGGAAAAACTGAAGAAAATGGTGTCGGCTGCATCTTATATACCCCTGTCGCACTGACGTCAGGGAGGAGGCGACAGCAACCGATGCCAGACCAAGACTTTGGAACTCAGGCCGACTGGGGAACTGCCTGATGGCAGGATAACTCAAGTGTAATGACTGCAGCAGTGTATACACTCGAACATCTACATTTATGGTAGGTACAAAACTGTACTTTACCCTCCCTCCAGCCCCCTGACTTCTATTGGCTATACCTCTATTCTTGCTTACTGTGCTGAAAGCTTTCTGATGTATTTGCTTTTTTGTTGGCGGTGTAACCTTATAAATATATATTATATATTATAAATATTATATATCTATAATATTGCTTCCCATTATGGGGGCACCTGACAAGCAAACTGATGTAGTGGTGTCGGCTGCATGTTTTATAACCCTGACGTCATGGAAGATGAGATAGCAACCGATGCAGAACCCAAGACTTTGATAATCAGGTCGACTGAGGGTTACTGCAAGCAGATAACTCAAATGTAATGACTGCAACAGTGAATACACTCGAACATCTACATTTATGGTAAGTGTACACAACTGTACTTTCTACAACTGTACTTTCTAAGCCATCCTTCTATGGCAAAAACTATCAGTGACTCCCACTCCTTCCCTCTGCCTTCCTTTCACCCACCAAAAGCTAGGAGGAAGGCTATCCCTCTGCAAAGAAAATTGTCTGTCTGTAAGAAAGGACCAATGGGTCTTAAAGGTCATTTTTCAGGGATACAAATTCATTTTCAACAAACTCCCAATTTCAGGAGGGTAACCAGACTTACCTCCAAATCAGTGGGCAGAGGCATTAAAACAAGTCCATACTCTCATATCCCAGGGGGCAGTAGAACCTGTTACCGCAGATCAAACGGGCAAAGGCTTTTATTCCAGGCTATTCATTGTTCCCAGAAAAGAGAGTACTTGGCATCCCATCCTGGATCTTTCCATTCTGAACACTTCCCCTGGTGGTCCCAAAATTCAGAATGCTAACTTTGCAGCAGCTGCTGCCTATGCTGACAAAAAAATGCCTGGTTAATGACCCTAGACCTAAAAGATGCCTACCTCCACATCCCCATAAGGAAATCCTGCAGAAAATTCCTGCGCTTCAGAGCAGGCACACAACACTTTCAATTATCTGCACTTCCCTTTGGCTTATCTACTGCTCCCAGGGTATTCACCAAATGCTTAGCCCTGGCCATAGCATTTTGCAGACAGAGAAATGTACAGATTTACCCTTATCTGGACGACTGCCTCATTCAGGCAGAGTGCAAAGAAAAGCTGCTTCTGGACCTTCTCTTTGTCAAAACCCTCCTAACTTCCTTAGGGTTCACCATCAACGAGAAGAAGTTAAAGTGAACACCCTCCAGGAGGATAATTGTCTTGGGAGCACTGCTGGACACAGCATCCCAAATGACCTTTCTATCCCTAGAAAAGCAGAGCTTCCTGGCTCTCTACTTTACCCAGCTGGCATCCAAAAGTCACCTCATGTTGAGGAAGTTCCTGCATGCCTTGGGGTACATGGCATCTTGCATCCTTCTAATTCCTCTGGCCAGGCTTCGCATGAGAAAGCTTCAGTGGTAGCTAAAGAACCTTTGGTATCAACACTCACAGCCTCTAGAGACCTCTCTCCCTCTGATGGCCTGTAAAAGGGCCAATTTTCTCTGGTGGGCAGGGGCCTGTGCCAAGAACAAGGGGGGTGTTCCCTTCGTCCTCTGCCCTACCAGGCAGACCATCACCACAGATGCCTCAGACATTGCTTGGGGTGCTCATCTAGCAGGTAGGTGCACCCAAGGTCTTTGGGATGCCCAGCACCTTCCCTTACATATCAACCAGAAGGAAATTATGGCAGTACAAAAGGCTCTGACATCCTTCCAACCCCATCCCAGGCCAGGGGTTCTCCTTATCAAAACAGACAACACCACAGTAATGTGGTACATAAACAAATAGGGAGGGACCCAATCTTACCCTCTGTGCAGGCTAGCCATGAACCTCTGGCTGACAGCCTCCTCCATGGGATTGCACCTAATAGTCCAATACCTACCAGGGATCAACAAAACCATGGTGGACCACTTAAGCAGAAACTTACTGAACCTCCCACGAATGTCAGCTCCACAGAAAGATCTTTTTGCAAGTCACTCTGGAGTGGGGAAATCCGGAGGTGGATTTCTTTGCTTTGCACCTCAACCACCAGCTAAAACAATTCTGTACCAGGGAGTATCACTACCTATCATGGAAGGTGGATGCCTTGACCTTCCCCTGGAAACTCCCTCTTTGTGTACGCATTCCTTCCTTTGCCCCTTATTCCCAAGGTACTGATCAAGATAAGGGAGTTGAGACCAAAGGCCATCCTCATTGCTCCAGATTGGCCCAGACAGCATTGGTACCCCTTGCTGCGCAGCCTGACATCACAGCCTCCCAGGCAGCTTCCCCTGATCTCAGACCTCTTGACTCAAGTTGAGGGGGGGGTGCTGCACCCAGACGTGCAGACTCTCAAACTGTCAGCATGGCTAATACTCTAAAGGCAAGCAAGGGGCACTTGTTAAGCAAACAGGTCCTAGACATTATTACAGAGGCCAGAAGGCCCAGCACCAGAAAATCTTATGCAGGGAAATCGAAAAGATTCTGCTCCTGGAGCCAGTCCAGAGGGGCCAGTTCCTCACAACTTTCTGTCCCTCTTATCCTGGACTATTTAATTATTTTATTTATTTAACATTTGTTGACCGGTAAAGTCCAACTTGGAACAAAGCCATTTTTCAGCGGAGGCCTGGGGTGAAATGCTCCAGATGCATGTCTTTGTAACATTGGAGAAAACTGGAGCACCCTGAGGAAACCCACACGAACGCATGGAAGACATGCAGACTCCACACAGAAGGAACCCCAGCAAATAATCAAACCGAAGAACCTCTTGCTGTGAGGTGACAACACTAGCGCTGCACCACTGCGCTGACCATCTAGTGGTGTTACTCAATAGGGCCTCACCTTCTCTTCTATTTAAATCCACGCCTCAGCCATTTCAGCTCATTTTGATACAGACCAGCCCCTGTTCTCACATCCTTTGATTAAACAATTCCTCAGAGGGGGCTTCTAATATCAGACCTCCCAGAAGGCCACCCACACCAGCCTGGCACCTGAATTATGTTTTGGAAAAACTAACCTTACCACCCTTCGAACCTGCTGCTTCAACAGAACTGAAATATCTCTCCTGCTCAGCCAGAAGGGTTTCAGAACTTCAGGCACTGATGGCCACTGAACCCTTCATCATTTTCCATCCAGACAGGGTCTCCCTGAGGACTAACCCCTCCTTTATGCCCAAGGTGGTATCTAATGTGACTCTTAACCAGGCCATTCATCTACCCACCTTCTTTCCTAACCCTTAAAACAAGGGGGAAAGAATTCTGCACTCACTAGATGTGCACAGACAGCTCAGATACTACCTGGACTATACTAAACAGGAAAACAGACCAACTTCTTGTCAGCTTTGCCCCAGGGGCTGAGGGAAAGCCCATTTCCAAGCAAACCATTTCCAAATGGATATCACACTGTATCCATTTCTTCTACAGGTTACATCGGAAACCACCCCCTAAGTCTATTCGTACCCATTCCACTAGGGCAGCCTTCACTTCCACAGCATTCCTCAGAGGAGTTCCCACCAGGCACATCTTGGAAGCTGCCACCTGGACCTCGGTCCATACCTTTACAAAGCAGTACCGCCTTTCCTTAGGGAGACATAAGCTTCTTAGGGTGGTTTTTAACCACCAGGACCACTTGGCCATATTTCCTTGGGCTTCTGACTGGTTAGGGCAAGAAAAACTGATGTAATGGCGTCAGCTGCCTTGCTTTATAGCACTGACGATGTGAAGTCAGTCAACAATCGACAGCAGCTGACGCAGGAAAAACATTGACTCTGGTATTCGGGCCAGCCGAGGGCTACCACAGCAGGGATAACCCACAGGTGATGACTGCAACAGTGAATACACTTGAATATCTACATTTATGGTAAGTGTACACAACTGTACTTTATCCATCCTCCAAACAGTATTCCCTCATAGGTAGATGGATAGGTAGATGGATAGATAGATAGATAGATAGATAGATAGATAGATAGATAGATAGATAGACAGGGAAAGTATGTGTGCGCATCAGGCAACATTTTTGTCAGGGTGATTTACTACTGGCATGTATGGTAAGGTTTCAGAGACATCTTGCAAATAGAACCTGGGAAACTATGAAACTGTTACCCACTGGAGACCTTCAAAAACATTTGGAGATCTGGATGGCCACTATTAATTCCATTGCTTTACTGTCCATGCATCTGTTACTTAATGCAGAGGACAGAAAAGTTAGATCTGTGGCCACAGGCATCTTAATATGGGTAGTATCAGGTATAACTTTACCTTACAGGTTTTCCAGGCAGCTTTTGTTAATGCCCCCTTTGACTGAACCTCACTTTTTGAACAGAAAGTTAATGATAAGCACCAGCAATGTACTCAATAAGGCAGGGTGCTTAGCAGCTGTTGGGGTTGGCATTCCAGCTCCCCAGATATCATTTCAAAGAAAAAAAGAAGGGAGCTAAGAACATCTAGATGTTCTTCATGTTTCACTGTTGCAGTCATCACACTTTGGTTATCTGCCTGCAGGTAGCACTCAGTCTGCCCGAATACCAGAGTCTTGGGATTTCTGTGTCGGATGCTGTCGCTTCTTCCATGATGTCAGGTCGTTAGGGGTATAAAACATGCAGCCAACGCCATTATATCAGCTTTTCTTGCTGAGCAGAGCCCGAAGCAGAAGCAGTTCGCAAGTGCCGGTCGGCCTCCTCCTGAAATTTTCATTTTTTGAGTTTCAGTCCTGAAGTCTTCTAAAAGGTAAGTACACCGTTGGGGATCCTTTTTTCTTGCTCTAACCGATGTCAGAAAAAAATTTATAATTTTCTTGCCTGTGGAAAGCAAATACCTCTCAGAGATTTTCATTCTTACTGCGTCACCTTTTTAGGCCCAGACCACTGCATTTCTCGCTATTGGTTTTGTGCTCTGTTCAATGCCCGAACTATTCATCGTTGGGCTATTTTTGTCGCTAAATTGTTTCGCTGTCGTTCTCCGTATTCCAAAATGGCTTCGATAAGCCATCCGACTACCGATCTTCTGAAAAAGCGTAAGGATAAAAACAGTAACAGACAGCATAGGTCCAACACTTCCGATGACACTTCCGCTTAGCTAGTCGCCAGTCTGCCGGTTCTCAGTGAGGTGCTTTCGCAGCCCCTGATACCTGCTTCTACAGATTTGCAAGCCTGTACTGAGACACATTCGGAGTCCGGTATGCCGCAAGATGCTTCTTCAACTATTGAACCTGCGAATGTCTCTACCTTGGATGGGTCTGGAGGCGCTGTGCAGGCACCGGCTTCTGATGGTGTATTCAGGCCTTCCAATGGTCATATTAAACTGACTACTTTGTTTCAAACCGAAAATACCGAATTTCTCAGGCCCACAATTTGCACTACGTCTAGGAAACTGGCAACCAAAGTGCATTCTCAGGTCCCCATGCCACAGAAACAAATGCTTAGAATGGCTGAAGACCTTATTACTTTAATTAGGGGAAGCCAGCCTTCCCCCTTCAAAAGACCAAGAACTGATTTTCCTTCTGATTCTTGAGATCATGAGTCCGATGACTCTGATCCTTCTGATTACCAGGACATACCTTTATCTACCTTTGAGGATTCTGATGCAGAGGATTCCATTCCCTCTGCTTCCCCACCAGAAGATTTTTCTTTTAGTGAAACCCTGCATACTCTCATAAAGCTTTTCCACTGTGAGTGCCAGGACTACCCACAGTCCAAAAAGAGACTCAGGGAATTTTTAAACTTGCTTCAGCACAGGCCTCTAGCTATCCCTGCTCTTCTGGAGATTGTAGATGATGTCTTCATGGAATCCAGTCTTACCCCTGATACTTTTCCATCAGCTCCCAGAAAACCTGACAGGTACTACAGAGTACCTGACTCTCACAAATTCCTATTTAAGAATCCTACTGTGGATCCAGAGACCATTTCCCAGGGACCTAAAGGCATTAAGGCTACTACAGCCAAAAACCCTACCCTTTCGGACAGGGATTCTAGGGCTTTAGACAAATGGGGTAAGAAGGTATGTACCTCTGCTACTCTTGCCGTCAAGGCTTTAAATTGCCAGTTTCACATGTTAAAGTATCAGCAACATATCATGGAACTAATTAAACAGAAAATTATGTTGATTCCTGATTGTGCAGAACATAAAGATTTACAAGAGTTAATGCATTCTGCTGACCAAGTTGGAAAACATACTTTGCAATGTGGTTTTGATGCCTTAGAAGCATCTTGCAGGGTTAGAAGGCATGCTTGGCTTAAGGAACAAATCTTGCCCGACCATGTCAAAACAAAATTACTAGATGCTCCATTAAACCATGAATGTCTGCTTGGCACTAAAGCAGAAGAAGTCCTCAAAAAGATGGAGGAAAAAGTTAAATCTATGCAAACTGTTAAAGATTTCCCACAGGTACAGCCACCTAGTTTCAGTAGGCATTGGCCTTCTAAAAACTGGTCTTTTCCAGTCCCTCCCAGGCCTTCTCAGTCCAAACCAAGGGGCAGCAGACCACCAAGACTACAGTCTCAGCGTATACACAGATCTAAACAATGGAGTGCTCCCACCTCAAAAACAGGGAGTAGTAAGCCACCATCCTATGGAAAAAGTTCACAATGACTTGTCCTTCATCCATCCAAGCCTTGCCCAAATACTTGCACCCTTAGGAGGAAAACTAGCCCTGCACGCAAAAAACTGGGAGTACATTACCCAAGACAGATGAGTCTTGAACATTGTATCCCAAGGATACAGATTCTACTTCCACTCACTGCCAATCCCAAACGGATGGCCAAACCTCCACCCAAACCAGTGAGCAGAGGCCCAAAAGCAAGTACTTTCTCTTCTCAGTATCAAGGCTATTCAACCTGTCCCAGCAGAGCAAAGGGAACAAGGTTTTTACTCCAGACTGTTTCTGGTACCCATAAAAAAAAACTCTTGGCGCCTTATCCTGTATCTGTCTATTCTCAACACCTTCCTGGTGGTTCCAAGATTCAAAATGCTTACTCTCCAACAGCTGCTTCCTATACTAGACAAGGACTCCTGGCTATCCACTCTAGACTTAAAAGAAGCTTATCTGCACATCCCCATAAGGGAATCCTGCAGGAAATATCTACGTTTCAGAGCAGGCTCTATGCACTGTCAGTTCTCTGCACTTCCTTTTGGCTTATCTACTGCTCCCAGGGTATTCACAAAATGCCTAGCTCCAGCCATTGCATATTGCAGGCAGAGAAAAATTCAAATTTACTCATACTTGGACGATTGTTTGATTCAGGCGGACAGTCAGGAATTGCTACTTCAGCACCTGACATTTGTAAAGAGACTTCTAACTTCACTGAGGTTTACAATCAACCAAAAGAAATCACATCTGGTATCCAGCCAAAAGATTGTATTCCTGGGAGCAAGCTTGAACACAACTTCCCAGATGGCATTCCTCACTCCAGAAAAACAGATTTATTTGACAAACTACTTCAGTCTACTGGCCACCCAAACCCAGCTATCTGCAAGAAAAACACTGCAAGCCCTAGGGTTCATAGCCTCTTGCATTCTACTAATTCCATATGCAAGACTGCATATGAGGAAACTTCAGTGGTACTTAAAAAGTCTCTGGTGTCAACATTCTCAGGACCTGGAAACAATGATTCCTGTTATTCCTTGCCTGAGGACAGAGCTCCTTTGGTGGGCAGAGGCCTGCTACCACAACAAGGGACTCCCTTTCACTCAACCCCAGCCGCACAAACCCTAACAACAGACACATCAGACTATGCATGGGGGGCTCTCATGGCAAGAAAATGCATTCAAGGCAAATGGATCCCAAAACAAATGCACCTGCATATCAATCAAAAAGAAATGTTAGCTGTACAGAATGCACTGACAGCCTTCAAATACCTTATTCTTCCAGGACAACTATTGATAAAGACAGACAACACCACAGTTATGTGATACATAAACAAGCAGGGGGGAACCCATTCCTACCCACTCTGCAGGTTAGCCATGGCTCTGTGGAACACAGTCTTGAGCAGTCAAGTGCACCTGCAAGCTCAATTCCTGTCAGGCAAACTAAATTCACTGGCAGACGACTTAAGCAGAAATCTAATGGACCCACATGAGTGGAAACTGGATCCCAAATCATTCAAGCTTCTGATCCACAGGTGGGGGCACCAGAGATGGACCTCTTTGCTTCCCTGCAGAACTATCAATTGAGCAAATATTGCACCTGAACTCCCCACAGCCAAGTATGGAAAGTGGATGCCCTGTCCTTTACATGGGAAAACCTCTCAATCTATGCCTTTCCTCCTCTGCCCCTCCTCTCGAAGGTTCTACTAAGTATCAGACAGGACAAGCCAAGGACAATCCTGATTGCACCAGACTGTCCACGCCAGCACTGGTGCCCACTTTTGCGCAGTCTGACAGTAGTGCCACCATGGCACCTGCCTCAGACCCCTTCCCTGCTGTCCCAGCAGGAGGGCCAGATTTTGCATCCTCAGCTGCAAACCTTGAACCTAGCAGCCCGGTTCATCCCCTGAACACATCACCTGCAACCCTCAGTAAACAGGTGCTGGATGTCATCCTTGAGGCAAGGAGGTTTAGTAGTAGGAAATCCTATTCAGAAAAGTGGAAAAGATACTGTTCTTGGAGCCAGTCTCAGGGAATGGACACAACCATGCCCAACTTACCTCAAATACTAAATCACCTAACAGAACTGCTCCACAAAGGCCTGTCCTTCTCTTCAATTAAAATTCATGCCTCTGCCATCTCAGCTCATTACAGTACTGAGCCACCCCTCTTCTCTCACCCTCTGGTCAGACAGTTCCTGAGAGGAGCCAAAAATTTAAGACCCACCCAGGAGAGCTCCCACTCCAGCCTGGGACCTTAACTTTGTACTGGAGAAGCTCACGCTTCCTCCCTTTTAACCTGCAGCTACAGCAGTGTTAAAATTCCTCTCTTGGAAAACAGCCTTAATTCTAGCCATCACTTCAGCAAGAAGAGTGTCTGAATTGCAGGCCGTTATGGCCGTGGAACCCTTCATTATCTTCCACGTGGACAGGGTTTCCCACAGGACTAACCCATCATTTATGACCAAGGTGGTATCTAGTGTGGCTTTAAACCAGTTCATTCATTTGTCATCCTTTTTCCCCTAATCCTCAGAATAAAGGGGAAGGGATCCTGCACTCCCTGGACGTGCGCAGGCAGCTTAGGTTCTACCTGGACAGGACTAAACCTTTCAGAAAATCTGACCAGCTGCTAGTCAGCTTTGCTACAGGGGCAGAGGGCAAGGCCATTTCAAAGCAAACCATTTCTAAATGGATAGTACACTGCATCCATTTCTGCTACAAACACCATGGAAAACCTACCCCACAAGCGATCAGAACTCATTCCAGTAGGGCTACCTCAACCTCTACAGCATTTCTCAGGGGAATCCCTACCAGAGACATCCTGGAAGCTGCAACCTGGAGTTCTGTACACACCTTCACCAAGCATTACCACTTACCTATCTTTTCTAAATCCAGAGCTGGATTTGCTGCAGCAGTCTTACAAGACCTGCTAGCCAGCCCTAATGCTTCTTGACTGCCTCCACCCTTCCTCAGCTTTGGGAATCAACCCAAGTGTGATGACAGCAACAGTGAAACACGAAAAACATAGTACGCTTGTGTACACTTACCATAAATGTAGATGTTCGAGTGTATTCACTGTTGTAGTCCTGGTTACCCTCCCTCCAGCTCCCTGACTTCTCTATACTTTCTACCTATCCTTTTTTTGGCCATATCTTATAACAATGGTATTTACTGGTGGTGTTCCACTCCATGTAGTTACTTCTTATTTGGGGGGTTCCTAACATCTGGGGCAAGAAAAACTGATGTAATGGCATCTGCTGCATGTTTTATACTCCTGACAACCTGATGTCATGGAAGAAGCGACAGCATCCGACGCAGAAATCCCAAGACTCTTGGTATTCGGGCAGACTGAGTGCTACCTGCAGGCAGGTAACCCAAGTGTGATAACTGCAACAGTGAATACACTCGAACATCTACATTTATGGTAAGTGTACACAACTGTACTTTTCAGAAGTCCCAGTGATGTCAGCAGCAGCCTGCCAGAGTTTCCCTGGGTAGAGCTAGAGGTAGACCACATTAGCAAGGGTTCTGTGGCCCTTCGCTGGAATTCAGGTAGCTTGAATTCTGAATAGTTGCCCCACTGTCCTACTCTGATAGCAGTCAAAGGATGATTTTTTGCATCTCTTTGGATGGCTTACCTCCATGCAAGACAATTGGATCAGGGAAATTATATCCTGAGGCTAGCTACTCAGTACCATGTTTAAAATTACCCAGCCAACTGTGCTCCTATCTGCATCCAGTGCTACCTCATCAGAGGAGAAGTTAAAAAGCCTTCTCTCAAAAAGAGCCATCCAGTAAGTTCAACCATAGTGGAAAGGATCCAGATATTACTCAAAATTCTTCTTGCTGCCCAAAAAACAAAACTCACCAATTCTATACCATCTAAATCAGTATGTGGAGAAGGATCCTTGCAGAAAGCAGATTGTAGTCCATCCTGCCATGTTTGCAGGGAGGAAATTGGATGTGCTCTTTGGATCTCCAGGATGCATAGCTATACATCAGCAAAGTTATACTCTCTATGAGATTCTTCTGCTTTAAGATGTGAGTCAGTCATTATCAGTTCAGAGTCCTACCTTTTGGTCTTACCATAGCCCTCAGGTGTTCACCTAGTACATGATTCCAGTAGCTTCTAAAGATAAAAATCTTTCCTTACCTAAACAATTGGCCCATCGTTGTGCCTGTAATGGAGAGAATCATCATGGCAAGAAACTGCTTACTCCAGCTGTGCTTATCTGTGGGGATCACAGTCAATCCTTTAAAAGCCCAACTAGAACCATCCCATTTTCTGACATTCACTGGCTGCTAGTTGAGCACAGTAAGAGAGCTGAGCATTTTACCTCCAGGAGGATATCTACAGTAGTTAAATTTGTGTTAGACCCCATCTGTAATTCAGTACCAGATAAAGCATCAGTTCTCAAAGTACTAGACCTTATGGCAGCCACCATCCAAATGATACCCTATGCCAGTCTTTGCATGAGATATCTTCAGTGGACAAGATACCATATGCCAGTCTTTGCATGAGGTATCTTCAGTGGACCCTAAAAGTTCAGTGGCATCAAGTAATGCACCCCATGGCAAATCCCATAAAACTGTCAAAGACTTGTTTGAACCTCCTGTCATGGTGGACAAAGCAGAAAAACTTCAATTCAGGAACACCCTTTGTTCAGCTTATTCCAGCAACTACTCTAACCTTGGAGACATCCTGGCTGGGATAGGAGTAGGGGGTATGTTTTGAACAGAATGGTAAAAGGGACATTGACCACAGACAAGTCCATCCATATTGTGTATCAATGTCTTGGATTTGAAAGTGGTCTTCTATGAGTTACAGGCCTTTCACGACCTTCTCCCCAAGTTGCAGTGTGCATCCATTCAAATAAAATGGCTGTAAGATAAACAAGCAGGGAAGAACTCACTCTTATCCTTTCTGCAGAACAGCCTTGCGGTCTTGGGAATGTGCTGTATCTTCATTGCTTTCTAATAGGAATGCACGTTTTAGGGACATCTGACAGGTGATTGCAGACAGGTTGAACAAGCAGATTTTAATCCCACACAAATGGTCTTTCAGCAACTCAGTAAACCTAAAGATATTTTGCAAGTGGGAGAAAACCTTGTTGTGATCTCTTTGCTTCACCATTCATCACCAAAATGCAACACTTTTTTCTTCATCATCCTCCAAGAGGGATATCCCCAAGAGATGGATTCAGTCATGATTGCACCCAGGTTCCTTTCTGCTTTTCTCCTCAGAAGTTCTCATTCTGAAATTCCTGCAGAAAGCCGCAATATGTAAAGCTAAGATCATTCCCATAATCTTTCCAGCTTCACCAGATTTGGTTCCTTCTGCTTTGGCCACAATAAGAAGAGCACCATTCTTCTTTAGCAGCACATGCAGCTGCTGTCTCACCCAGACATCCATTCCCTGTGGTTAATCACTTGGATTCTCCACTTCTAGTGATAGCCAGAGACCATACTCACCCATCCAAGTTATGCAGTTAATTACCACTTCTTAGAAATGTTCAGCCAGGAGTATTTAAATAGTTAAATGACTTAAGTTCTCTTTAGGGGCAAACAACATATTTGTTCATTTTTAGCCCTATTGTCTAAAATACTGACTTTTTTATGGGGGCTAGCTACTCCTCCATCAAAGTTAATTTGGCTCCATTTTCTTCCTACCACCAAGGCATTGCATCATTCTTATTAGGTTCCTGCAAACTCGGTAGAGCTTTCCTAAAGGGAGTTTTCCACTCCATACATACCACTATTGACCTGTCTTTCCCCACCATAGGACTTAAATTTCATATTGGAAAAGCTTACCTCTTCCCCCAGTCGAACCTGCCAGTTCATCAGAGATTAAGTTCCTGCCCTGGAAAACCCTCCCCTGGGTTGCTCCTACCTCCTTTACAAATCTCAGATTGCAAGCCTGGTTGCTCAAATTCTCATATATTGTAGATAGAATTTCTGTTTGTACCAACCCCTCCTTTATGCCAAAAGTTACCACATGGTCTCATTTAAATCAGTCTATCCACCAACATGTTTTTTTTCCAATGTATTCCAACAAAGGTGAATGTGGACTGCACTGCTTGGACATGCACACTCTACACAGGCTTTACCTAGAGAGAACTAAGGAATTCAGAAAAGACAACCTGTTGTTTGTCTTATTATCCAAATGTAAGAAATGATCAAAAGTGGCAGAACTATCATTATCTAAATGTTAATCTGATGGCATCAACTTTTGCTATTCATTAGCATGAAATCTCTACTTTCAAAACTAAGAGCACATGCTGTCAAGGGTCAGGCTACCTCAGTAGCTTGCCTCCAAAACCTGCATTTGGATGAAATTTGTGTAGCTGCAACATAGTCTACTTTACATATGTTTGCTAAATGTTACAGTTTGGATATTGTATCCAGATCAAGAGGCTCCTTCAGGGTTTCAGTTGTCAAAGTTCTCTTGTCCTATTATCATCCAAGGCATGTTGGGGATTCTGTCCATCCATTCCAGACTAGAGACAGGACCAGCATAAGCACATAACTTATGTGCTTACCAGAATGGTAGATTTAGTTTGTCTCTGTCCATACACTGGAAACATCCCTCCCAGCTTCTCTGTCTGTGCAATAGGCTGTTTTTTTTTTCAATTGCAGTCAATAAAAAGGTTTCTTTGTTGCTGTTAGTCCATAAAGTGTAATGAATTTTTCAAGCAGAAAGCAACGACTAACTGAACTGCATTGCTGCAGTTATTAGGGAAGAGTCACATTACTTGACATAAAAAATCCAAAGGGGTGTCCTGGAAAGAGGCACTATGGGGCAGTAACTTACCACTGTCCTTTCAGACATATCTCCTTTTGTTTTTGGTAAAGGAGTCCTGGCTGTTCAGTTCCTGATGTGTCAGCATTTTCAATTCAGATGACATCTTCCAAGGGAGACTTGCACAGGTAAACAGAAATTTCCAGATGATTTAATGCTGTATGGCTGGGAAGTAATAGTCTGAGACGTGTAAGCTCTTCTAGTGTGTGTGTGTGTGTGTGTGTGTGTGTGTGTGTGTGTGTGTGTGTGTGTGTGTGAGAAACACTTTCACTTTTGAAAGTTCTGCTGCAGTCTTATTGGAAAAAAATACAGATTCTGTATATCTTTTCACATTTCACATCTTTGATGCATTTTTACTGAAATAACAACTAGAGGTTTTGAATGGCCTTTCACAGTTAGCACATGTTGTTATGGTGTGTTTTTTCACTGAGTTTGTACATGTCTGTATGAGAGATCTTCCAATCTAAGTTGCCAAACAGTGATTGATGGAAAAGATGAACCCAGTCATAGGGCCCAACAGTTAAGGTCCTCTCACCTAGTACTGTAGTAATATATTGGTTATTCTCCACTACATTTGTAATCTTTTTAAATACAAGGGACTAACCAGAATGAGCTAAAATGTAGCTAATGGGAAGTAGTTGCACCAAGTGCATAGACATCTTGATTTGTAAATTGGTGGTTGCAAAGATGTATACTTAATACAGACATTTGTTCATGAGGGAAGCAAAGCTTTTTCAGTGATACAAGAACGGCTCAGCAGAAGAAACCTGTTCAGACAGACTGCAGTGAAAGTTTGCAGGTTTAAGAGATTTGTAGTCTTATGGTATGAACCCTGAGAATGCTGCATGGAATCTTGTTGTTTTCGGATTTCACAGGGGAACATTGTTCTCTGTTGAGGAATGCAGGGGGTCATACCATCAGTTAGAAACAGACTAGAGAGGATAGACGCTACAAAACTTGTTCAGAAGTTCAGGAAAGCTGCAAAAGAGCTGTTATATTCTTGAAAACATGTTTTATGTTGTGAACTGATATTTATAAGTATGAAATGTTTTAATATATGGCAATAACTTGCTTTTAAAGTTTCAGCAAAATAGTTTTTGGTTTAATAGTGCCACTGTGCTGCATTTTTCATTGAAAAGATTAGTTGAACTAAGCGTAACAGGAATGTACACCATTTCTGTTATGTGCTTTAAAGTTCTGTGAAAGCATGAGGTACTGTCAATGAAATATTATGTGATCAGACATTGCTGGAGTTTGAGTATTGCCAAAGTTAAAATACTGTTTCCTTGCAAAGTGGTTGTGTAATGGACTGTGATGGTCAAAATGTTAAAGTAATATACAAAATGAGTACTTCAGGTTAAACTAACTACCCCAAGGAGGATAAGGCAGAGAGACCAGAAAGCCTACTTGCAAGAGACCTCCATGAATGTGACCAACAAGATCCTCTGGCTGAAATAATCAGCAAACCACTGTCTAGTGTAGACATGACTGATGATTGGAAAATGACAAAATCTGTATCGTTGTATGAAGGGGATGAGCAGTGGTAATTTGGGAGCTACAAGCCTGTTAGACTGACATCGGTGGCAGAGAAATCCATGAAGAGAATTTAGAGGGGAAGACTGCTTTAATAGGATATAACAGTCTTCAGGACAACAGCCGATATGGATTCATGGTCATTAGGAGCTGACAGCCAAAACTGATCCCGTTTGTTTTTGTTTTCAATATCTTTAACACTTTTACTAAATTATCACTTAAGACATGGGCAAACATGCATTAATATAAAAGAAAACAAACCAACATTACGTAAATTGCTCACTTCCTGCCTTCAACATGTATTCTTCCTACAAATTCTTTTTATTTCTATGTAATTTGCTCCTTCCCTTTTCAAAAGATATCACTTCCAGTTCTTTTATGTATGTTACAATATTCAATATTTCTCATACAGGTGGTTTAGACTTTGACTTCCATTTTCTAGTAATTGTTTTTTTTTTTTTTTTTTTTTGTGCAGCCACAAGAATTAAACTTAACAAGGTCTTGCTACATCTAGGCAATTTTGTCCCAGCTCAAAAGAATAATTTCTTTAGTTACCTTACCCCCCATTTGATCACCCAGTATCGGTGACAAAGTATTCTGTAGGGAGCTTTTAAAGGCTACTAAGTCAATACACTCTTAGGACATATGTTCCCAGTTACTTCTTTTTTCCCCATCACATCTACAACATTGCTGTCTACCCGAGGAAAAATTCTTTAGAGTCTGCTTGGAGTATAAAAATGCCTATGCAAACACTTCCAAACAAAAAAATCCTAAATATTCTAGACTTTGTTGCATACTTGGGAGCCATACATATATCCTCTCACTGTTCCCTTGTAATATGCTAATCCGGGCTTTCTTCCCAATTTTTTTCTAACCATCTTTGATTGATTTTTATACTTATTCTGAAATATTTTATATGGCCTACTAATCATCCCTTTATTCTAGATTCAGCTAAAAAATTTACCAGAGCAGGTCTTTCACTTAGGAGACTCTGTTTCCTTTCTTTTCACCTATGCTGTGATATCAGTCCTTGGTAGGGAAGGTGGTCTCCAGCCTGCAATCCAAATGTCTTCTTGGCCTCATCCCATTATGTGACGTTTCTCTCTCTCTAGTTATTTACTCCCAGTACACTGGTTCCTTTGCCAATTTTTTTCCATTAAATTTCAGACCCCTCTTGCCTATTCACTGTACACCTATTGGCAAAATCTCCTTTCTCCATTCTCGTGTTGGCTTAGTTTTTAGGTTACTTTCTTCTACTTTATGTATGTAATGTTTCTTACTTTAATTTCTGCAAGTTTTTTGGGGTTTTTAATACCATGACGAGAATGGACCCCATTCCTAAGTCAAAGTACGATTAAAAGTTCATAAAATTAGTATTGTTTCACTGTTTGATGTTAGCCAGAAGTGCTCTTCGCAGCACCCACAATGTGCCCAGTAATGACTTCTTCTTCAGTTTGGACAGAGTCACATATATTGGTAACATATCTAAAAATGATTGTTGATTCTTTTTTATAAAACCCATTGCTCCTACCACTATATCTTTCTTCCACATTGTTCTCATTTCTGCCTGCAAATCCTGATATTTTATGACTTTGTGTCTGTCTGTACACAAGACACTGTAGTCACTGGGTATAGCGATTTCAGTGATCAATGCTTCTTTTGTCTTCTTTTCATGGACCACTGTATCTGGTTTTCTCACTGTCTTTTGAACTGTTGGTAATGGGTGATCCTGTGTAACGTAGACTTCATCATTTTCTATTATGCTTTGTGGCTCATGTTTCCAGCGTTTTTCAGCCACTTCAGTACCATAATGTTTGCACAATCCCCAGTGCGACAGTCTTGCCACATTATTATGCCTTTCAGTATACAGTCTTTCTGCCATTAGTATGTCACAGCCAGCAACAAGGTGTGTGACTGTTTCCAATTGTGTTTTACAAAGTCTAGATTTTTCTGTTTCTCCCACGTTTAATGGTCTTTGTAAACCGTCTACTTAGCCTAATGTCTTGGGCCTCCAACATTCACCTTTCATCTTTTGGTTTGAATTCCTCCCTCCTTAACCATTCCTGCATTCGATCCTGATCAACATGAGTTTCTTTCAGGAGTTTTCTCTACTTGCAACTGTATTTATGCATTTCCCCATTTCTTGCCTTCTCATCTGATCCTTCACCTTATATTCTTTCTTTTGTTTTTTGGCACATTCAGCTGCTGCCTGATTTTTATCCACTTCTTGACGTCAATATGCTTCTGCTAGACTAAGCAGGGAAGTCATCTTAGATTTATTCTCCTCATGTTTCAAAACTTTCACCACGTTTGGGTCTTGTGAGGTCAGCAGATGTGTGCAGTCCCACAATTGCAGATATATACATGTAATCAGTTTCAAGGAGGCGCATCTCTCCTTCGAAATGGGGAATATATAATCTTAGTATGCACTCATTTTTATAAATCATTCGATGAGCATGAAGCATCCTTCCTGTTGTTTTCCTATCTAATCTATCCAATACCTTTTGGGGCAAGTCAGTCACTCCAAAAATGTAAGTTAGGACAGGAAGAGCAAATTGGTTTATAGCTTAAATTTTGTTCCTAGATGTGAACGCTGTTTTCAGAATTAGTCTTCTAAAATATTTGTTACTAAGTTTTATTTGCATTTGTTCATGTTTTATTGTTGATCCGTCATCAGTTCCCAAATATTTATACACTCTCTCTTGCTAAAGTTTTTTTATATCACATTCTTGTCCCAAACTAATGTTTTCTTGGTGCTGCAGCATTCCTGCTTTAAAGGTTGCTTTTACCCATTTATCAAGACCAAATGACATTCTTATGTCATCTGAAAATTTTTGACTACTTGCAGTTATGCTTTCATTTCCTCATCTGACAAGCTGTACAGTTTTAAATCATCAACAAAGAGAAGATGAGAAATGTTTACACTTTGTTGTTTTCTAGGAGCCAAATTACAGCCACAGCCTAATCAGTTAAGCAGACAGTTTAATGGGTTAAGGGAAAAACAGAGTAGCAGCGGTGACAGGAGTCACCCTGAAATATCCCCCTTTAAATTTTTATCCCTGGAATAATAATTTCTCCTTTATCATGGCTTAATTGCAAAGTGGTCTGCCATTGTTTCATGATCACTGTAATGTAATCGATCAGTGTAGGATGTTTCTTATACATTTTTAAGCACTCTTTTATCCATGAATGTGGGATACTGTCAAATGTTTTTTGTAGTCAATCCATGCCATACGTAGATTCTTCCCCTTTTTACAATTCTCCATTATGACTTTATTTAGCAACAAATTATCCTTTGTTCCATATGCCTTTTTTTTACAGTTTTGTTCTATTGTCATGATTGAATTTTCTTCTAAATATCTATAAACACTGTCGGCATCAATTCCAGTGTATAGTTTATATGTCATCGGAAGGCAAGTTATTGGTCTATAATTTTTAGGGTAGCTTGGAGGTTCACTGTTAAGTAGGAGCATTGTTTTTCCTGTTGTTAGCCAAGTTGGTGTCTGTTCAGGGTACGCATAAAAATAATTCTTACTCATGGCTAGATCGTCGTGCTAAGATGTTAATACTTTTAACTAGAAGTTAGGTACTCCATCAGGGCTGGGGTTTTTCAGTTTGCGGCTTTTCCTAACTTTATTTCAATCTGTCTGGCTTTTACTTCATCCCATTTCATATCCTGTACCTTTGAACTTCTTATTCTTTCTTTTAATTCCTCTATCCATTTAGTATCTTTGTTATGTTCCACAGGATCTTTATAAATACTTTTCAAAAATGTATCTATTTCTTTTTTTTTTTTTGATGGTCTTTCAATTCCTTTTACCTTGTTTCCCAATTTTCTATAAAACTTTTTTGGGCCATCATTAAATTGTTTATTTTGTACTTTTCCTTTACATTTATCTGTGTATCTTCTAAGTTTTTCTGCCTGTGCTGATATTTTTAGTTTATTTACGATAGTGTATGATAAATTCTGGTCCGTTATAATACTGTTCATTGTTTTTATCATGTCTGTCTTTCTGAGTATTTTTGTTGATCTGTTCCCCGTTTTATACTCTTCTAACAGTGACTTCTTATCTTAATTGCGTTATAGTTTTTTCTGTTCAGTACTCAGTGATGGTATTCGATTTCTCCCCTTCCTTTCCCTTACTACCTTGTGTTCTTGTGTTAGAATTTTATCTGTTATTTATTTCGATGCACAGTAATATATCCTGTTAACTTCTGTTATATCACATGGATCTCTATAGACAGTCCTAATTACTGTGTTCATTCATTTTATCAAACTTCTGACTTTTTGGGTTTTATTAACCTTCTGCAGTTTATTTCTTTCATTGAACGTAATATGTCTGTCTACCTCTATTAAATCAAGCAACTCTTCTCTTTGCTCATTTTCTTCTAAACTGAGGGTGCATTTTTTGTTCTCCATTTCTTGCGCGCATTCTATAGAAAATTCTATAGCATCTTCCTGTGGCACTTTCTCTTCAATTTTATCCTGTGTCGTCCGTTGCTGTGTCATATAGGAACTCACTGTCCTATCACTCCTCAACATTGACTGCGTCAGAGTTAGCACAGTCTCCTGACCTTCCGTTGCTGTCCAGCTTCAAGTGAACGTTTATACAGGTTTCCTGAGGAAGGCTTCAGAATATCTTCATATGGCATCTGACCAGTTGCTTCCTGTTCCACTGGTTTCTCTTTAATTTGATATCCATTGCTCTATCCTGCTGTGGTAATTTCTGAGGTATAGTTTCTACACTGAATCCTTCACTTCACAGGTACTCCATAACCTCAGTTTCTATAACTTCTCCATTACTAGTCTTCTTTTCTACTTTTCCTCTTTGTCTTATTTTTTGTATTGTAAAGTTTTCCATATCCAGATTTCTTTGCCTGTATTTCTCTTCAAGTATCTTTGGTGCTGCTTTTTTGTATTGATTAATTTTGCTTCCTCCTTTGCATAAATACTACCATATTAAATCTCTCATTCTTTCCCTTGTCCATATTTCTTTTTATACTTTCAAAAATCTCTAGATTTTGTTTATTAAATCTCTCATTCTTTCCCTTGTCCATATTTCTTTTTATACTTTCAAAAATCTCAAGATTTTGTTGTTTATATTTTTGCACTTCCTCAGATGCTTCTTTTTCCAAACAGATCAAAGTTTCTTGGTCTATATAATGTTTTACACAAATCTGAGTAATGAACACACATTTTTGTTTGAAGCTTCTGACGTTTTTTTCTTGTGGAAGTATTTTTCTTTCCTCTAATTTCTGTCTTAATCTTTTTGTATATCTTTTGTCTGGAAATTCTGGGCTTTTTGCATAACAGTAATAATGCATAATTTCTTTCTTATCTTCAGTAGTTAACTCTGTTGTTTTCATGGCTTTTCTTTGGCCTGTTTTTGCTATTATTGTGGACTGCTACTTCCTTCTACAACAGGGGGGCCATCCTCCCCCTGGGCCTGGCCTAGCCCCATTCTAGGAATGTTTACATATTTTGAGGATTCTACACTGTCATTTTTTCTAGTCCTGGCACCAGTGCACCTACAAGGATTGGGCACTTTTTTATTCTGGGTCTTGTGTATCCAGCTATCTTTTTTTAAATGTTGACCTATTTTTACCCATGATATATGCTGTATAAAATACAGTCTATATATCAGTGTCGTCTTGGTGAAATTTTGTGAAAAACAGGGGCCACCTTGTGAAGGTACTTACCAAGATTTGAGGATGAATTCAATTTTAGCAGTACTACTCTCCTTTGCTGACTTATCTCTCCATCCGGAGATATTCTGTATTACTGTTGTTATTGTCTTTAAGGATCTACTTCCAAAATCTCACCTTATTTATTGAATGTCACACAGTTTCATCATCATCCCTTTCCACTTTGAATTATAACTTTCTGCTTGTGTTATGTATATGAACCTTAATTGTGTAGCTGTAACATACTCCTCCAAATCAGGTAAGTCTAAACCACCTTGTTCTATTGGAAGGATCAGCTTTTCCCACTTAATCCTTGCCATCTTCCACTCCCAGATAAATTCCTTCAACTCTTTATTATTGTCCACAACTTCTCCTCTGGTTGATTACAATATGCCTGGCTTGTATATAAATTAAAGGGATTAAAAACATTTTCACTCCTTGTATCTAACTATCCATATCTATAAATAAGACCTTCCAGTTTCTCAGTTTTTGCATTGTCTTGTCTCTTTCCACATACCCTTAGCTGCCATAACAGGAACCTTTAATTCACATTGCTAAAAAACTTCATATTATTGTGTCCCCATAAGTATAGGTATTGCTGAAGCAATTCATGTGTGAGTACATAATTGATGGATATACTCTTTGTTTTGTCTTCATTAATTTTATATCTCCAAAAAAGACTTGAGACTGTGTCAAATGTTCCACATCAATGAAATGTCCTTTTATGGCATCATCAGGAACAAAATAATATCATCTGCAAATAAATATAACTTTTCTTAAGTATCATATCATTTATACATTTGAACTTGTGAGCCCTTTATTTTCTTTGCCAAAGGCTGTAAATATAAAGCAAAATACAAAGGAGAAACAAAGTGGAAGGAGGACATTTCTGCCTGGTTCCTCTGTTCAAACAGAGCTTGTTGGAAAGCCCCTAACCACACACACCTTAATTATTATTTCCAACTCTTCATGCATTCTTCTAATTAAACTTTGTGTGCTAACAGGGAGTGCAAATGTGTCGATTGTCGTACTCATAAAATCCCAGCTTACTATGTGAAATGCTTTCTCTGCATCAAGACCCACCTACAACATTGGCATTTTCTTACATTCTTCTTCTCTCTGTATCATCATTGTTCTGTTAATGTGCTCAAATGTTTGCCTCCCCTCAACAAAACCACATTGTTCCATATCTATCAGTTTTGGCAACAGCTTTCCTATTCTTTTAGCTAGCATAAGCATAAACACTTTGTAATCATGGTGAACTTGATGTGGGTCTATATGGAGCTGGCTCTGATGGGTCTTTGCTATCTTTAGGTATTACAGCCACCACCGCTTTCTTCCAAGATGTTGATGCTACTCCTTTTAAAATACTGTGAAAGAAAACCTTCCAGAGTTTTATCACTTTCTTCCCTCCTAACTTCCAAACTTCCACAGGAATACCATCTGTTCTTGGAGACTTACCTGCAGAGTTTTTATCTTATCTCCTCCTGTTTTAACTATGGGTTGTTGAGCCTAATCTATCTCTAACCCTGGCATACTTAAGTTTTCTGTAAATGTTTTCTTTTGTGCCTTTTCTTGATTTTCATATTTTTTTGCTTTATACAAATTTTCGTAAAATTTCCAAAAAATCACTTATACCTGTACAGGAGCTGTGGTTATTTTTCTAGTTCTAGGCTCCCCAAGTTTGACAACAACCCTTTCTATTTTCTGTAGCCTAAGTCATTGTGCTAAAAGTTTTCATGCTCTGGAGTTATTATCAAACAAACAGTTGCTAAACAGCAGTCTTTCTTAACTAATCCATATTATCCAGATACTCCCTTCTTTACTCTTTAGTTTTGCAGTTGCACCTTTTCTTGTTCTGTGAGAGTCCCCTTATTCTGTGATACTTTAGCTTTTGTCAGCTTCTCTAAACAATTTCTATTAATTCTTTATCTTATCTTTTTTTTCTTTTCTACCCTATTTTTAAACTCCATTTTCATTTTATCCAATTCACAGGCTATAACTTCTGAAGAAATTTCTATCTTCCCTAATAACTCTTGAATAATTTCCACTACCCATTGAGCCACAGTCCTTTAGTTTTAGCGGTACTTCAGAGAAGTAGATTCTGAACAGTAGGGGTCCCGGAACTGATCCCTGTGTAACACAGCTGGTTACAGGTCTGCTGGAGGAAGTGGAGTCCCCTATTTTGACCATATGAGTTCTACCAGTGAGCCAGTTTGCAACCCACTTGACAATGTATGGGTTGATACCCAGCTGGGTGAGTTTATCAATAATGCCTGAGTGAGGGATTGTGTCAAAGGCCTTGGCTAAGTCTAGGCAGGCCATATGCACAGATTTGCCATCATCTATGACTTTGGTGACTGTCTCAAAGAAGTCCACCAGGTTTAACAGGCATGATCTCCACTTGACAAAGCCAAAGTGGGTGAGGTTGAGCATTTGGAGATTTCCTATATCTTTCTTAATAAGGTCCATGATGATTCACTCCATGGCCTTGCAGATAAGGCCTGTCAGGCTAATGGGTCTATAGTTCCCAGGGTCCGTGAATACACCCCCTTTGTGCAAAGGGATCATCGTAGCTGTTTTCTATTCCTCTGGAATGAAGCCAGTGCTTAGGCTATGATTGAAAAGCGTGCCTAGTGGTGATGTTAATTCCTGATGTTCTTCATGTTTCACTGTTGCAGTCATCACATTTGGGTTATCTGCTTGCAGTAGCCCTCAGTCAGCCTGATTGTCAAAGTCTTGGGTCCTGCGTCGGTTGCTGTCTCATCTTCCATGACATCAGGTAGTCAGGGGTATAAAGCATGCAGCCGACGCCATTTTATCAGTCTTTCTTGCCGTGCAGTGCCCGAAACAGAAGCAGTTCACAAGTGCCGATCGGCCGACTCCTGAAATTTTCGTTTTTGAGTTTCAGATCGAAGTCTTCAACTAAGCTAAGTACCCCGTTGGGGATCCTTTTTCTTGCTCTAAACCGGTCAGTAAAAGTTAACAATTGTATTTCTTGTGGAAAGCAAATAAAGGCCAGATGATTCAAAAGTATGTCCTGGCTTTCTGCCTGAATTAGACAATCGTCCAGGTATGGGTATATTTCAATATTTCTTTGTCTGCAAAATGCAATGACTGCAGCTAGGCACTTTGTGAATACCCTGGGCGCAGTAGATAAGCCAAAGGGCAGTGCAGAGAACTGATAGTGTATGTAGCCTGCTCTGAAGCGTAGGTATCTTCTGCATGATTCCCTTATTGGGATGTGCAGGTAGGCTTCCTTTAAATCCAGTGTTGCCAACCGGGCATCTTTGCCTAGCATAGGAAGTAATTGGTGAAGAGTCAGCATCTTGAATTTTGGAGTCTACAAGAAGGTGTTTAGAGTAGACAGGTCCAGGATAGGACACCATGAATTGTCTTTTCTGGGTACCAGGAAAAGTCTTGAGTAGAAACCTTGTCCCTTTTCCCTCTTCTGGTACCAGTTGAATAGCCCCCATGCTTAAGAGAGAAAGTACTTGTTTTGGGGCCTCTGCCCACTGATTTGGGGGTAGGTCTGACCACCCGATTGGTGTTGGCAACATGTGGAAGTGAAATCAGTATCCTTGGCACACTATATTTAAAACCCATTTGTCCTGGGTAATGAGTTCCCAATTCTTTGCATGAAGAGCAACCCCCCCCACCCCAAAAGGGGCAGTCAGTTGATAAGTGCTTGGGAATTTTAAAAGGAAGTCATTGAGACAGTTTACCATAGGGGGGGAGTCTTATTATTCCCAGATTTGGAAGTGGAGGCCCCCCCCACTGCTTAGTTCTGTGTGTCCCCTGGGACTGAAACCTGGGGTTTCTGCTGTGTCTGGGTTTGGCTTGAGAAGACCTGAAGGGGGCTGGAAAGGACCAATTCTTAGAGGGCCAGTGCCTACTAAATCTAGGAGGCTGAACTTGTAAGAAATCTTTAACAGTTTGCATAGATTTAGCTTTATCTTCCATCTTTTTAAGAACTTCCTCAACCTTGTTGCCAAACAGGCGGACCTGATTTAAGGGAGCATCCAACAATTTACCTTTAACATGATCAGGCAAAGATTGCTCCTTAAGCCAAGCATGCCTTCTGAGCACAGACACATTAACATTAGCCCTACAAGAAGCCTCTAATGAATCAAAACCACATTGCAAAGTATGTTTTCCAACTTGTTCAGCAGAATGCATTAAATCCTGTAATTCTTTATTTTCACACAGACAGGAATCAACATAATTTTCTGTTGAAGCAGTCCAATAACATGTTGCTGATCCTTTAACATATGAAACTGGCAGTTTAAAGCCCTAATGGCCAAGGTTGCAGAAGTGTAAATCTTCTTACCCCATCTATCCAGCGCCCTGGAGTCTCTATCAGAAGAGGTAGGAATTTTAGCAGTAGAAGCCTTAAGGCCCTTGGGCACCTGTGAAATAGTCTCTGGATCTGCAATAGGATTTTTAAAAAGGAACTTGTGGGACTCAGGGACCCTGTAGTATCTGTCAGGTTTTCTGGGAGCAGGAGGCAAGGAATCAGGGGCCAAATTAGATTCTGAAAAAACATCATCAGCAATGTCTAGTACATGAGGAATAGCGAAAGGCCTATGCTGAGGTAGGAGAAGGAAATCCCTAAGCCTCTTTTTTGAATCAGAAAAATCCTGGCTTTCCCAGCTGAAATGCTCCCTTAGAGTATGTAAGGTTTCCCCAAAAGAAAAATCTTCAGGAGGGGAAGCAGAGGGAATGGAGTCCTATCCAGATCATCAGAAGAATCAGAAAAAACAGAATCCTGGTCAGAAGATTCATAATCAACTTCAGTCCTAGGCCTCTTAGAGGGGGGGGGGGTTGGCTACCCCTGATTAGAGTTATTAGATCTTCAGCCATTTTTATCATTTGTTTTTTAGGCATAGAGGCTTGAGTATGTGGCCTGGGCATCGGTTTTTTAGGCATGGTTCAAGATTTAGGCCTAAGAAAAGAAGGAGGCATCGGTTTAATATGTAAGTCCGTAGGCCTGAATACACCCTCAGAAGCCGGTGGCTGCATAGCGGCTCTGGACCCATCCAATGTAGAGACATCCACGGGTTTCATAGTTGAAGCATCTCATGGCATACCGGACTCCGAATGGGTCTCAGTAGAGGCCTGCGAATCAGAAGTAGCGGGTATCAGGGGCTGTGAAAGCTCCTCGCTGAGTACAGGCGAACTGGCGAGCGACTTGGGAGAAGCGTTGTCGGCAGTTTTGGACCTCAGTGGCCTGTCTCTGTCTTTATCTTTGTGTTTTTTCAGAATCCTGGTAGTCGGATGGCTAACAGACGACATTTCTTGATAATTAAACCAAGAACCGAAATATTTAGAGGCAAAAATATACAGACAACGGATAGTGCGTTGATTAAATAAGGCACAAAACCGACAGCAAGGTACATTGTGGTCAAGGCCTAGGCAAGGAATACAGTATGAATGAAAATCTTTAGGAGATATTTGCTTTCCACAAGTAATGCAATTATTAACTTTTACTGACATCGGTAAGGAGCAAGAAAAATTTTCCCCAACGGGGTACTTAGCTTTAGTTGAAGACTTCGGTTCTGAAACTCGAAAATGAAAATTTCAGGAGTCAGCCGACCGGCACTTGCAAACTGCTTATGCTTCAGGCACCACACGGCAAGAAAGACTGATGTAATGGCGTCGGCTGCATGTTTTATACCACTGACGACCTGATGTCATGGAAGAAGGGACAGCAGCCAACGCAGGACCCAAGACTTAGTTAATCAGCCCAACTGAGGGCTACCTGCAAGCAGATAACCCAAATGTAATGACTGCAACAGTGAAACACGAAGAACATTTACAATGGTATCTAAAAAGCCTATGATGTCAACATTCTCAGGATGTAGAATCAATGATTGCTATCATTCCTTGTCTATAGATAGAGTTCCTTTGGTGGGCAGTGGCTTGCCCCCAAAACAAGGGACTACCATTCACTCTACCCCCTGCCACCCAAACCCTAACAACAGACGTGTCAGACTATGCATGGGGGTCTCAGTTGGCAGGGCAGTGCATTCAGGGTAAATGGAATCCTAGTCAAATGCACCTGCATATCAATCAAAAAGAAATGTTAGCTGTACAGTATGCTCTGACAGCCTTCAAGGACCACATTCATCCAGGACAATTATTGGCAAAGACGGACAACACCACTGATGTGTGATACATAAACAAGCAGGGGGAACCCACTCATACCCTCTCTGCAGACTAGCCATGGCTCTGTGGAGTACAGCCTTGAGCTACCAAGGGCACCTGCAGGCTCAGTTCCTGCCAGGAAAGCTAAATACACTGGCAGACGACCTAAGCAGAAATCTCATGGATCCACACAAGTGGAAACCGGAACCAAAGATATTCAACATGTTGAGAAACAAATGGGGGAGCCCAGAGATAGACCTGTTTGCCTCCCCACAGAACTACCCATTGGACAAATTCTGCACAAGGACTCCCCACAAACAAGCTTGGAAAGTGGATGCCCTGTCTTTCACCTGGAAAAACCTTATCGGTTTATGCCTTTCCCCCTCTGCCTCACCTCTCCAAGGTACTACTAAAGATCAAACAGGACAAACCAAGGACAGTACTGATTGCACCAGACTGGCCACGCCAACACTGGTCCCCCTCTTGCGCAGTGTGTCACTGCTGCCACCATGGCACCTGCCTCAGACCCCTGCTCTGCTGTCTCAGTAGGAGGGCCAGATTATGACCCCCCAGCTTCAAACCCTGAACTTGGCAGCCTGGTTAATTACTTGATCTCTCCTTTCCCATCCCTCAGTAGGCAAGTGATGGATGTCATTCTGGAGGCAAGGAGTACTAGAAAATCCTATGCTGAAAAATGGAAAAGATTCCGTTCCTGGAGCCAAACTCATGGGATGGGCACAGCAACTCCCAATTTACCTCAGATTCTTCAATACCTAACTGAGATGCTTCACAAGGGCCTTTCCTTTTCCTCCATCAAAATTCATGCCTCAGCCATTTCAGCTCATTACAATACAGAACCACCCCTCTTCTCTCATCCACTGCTGAAGCAATTCCTCAGAGGGGCCAAAAACCTAAGACCACCCAGGAAAGCCCCTACTCCAGCCTGGAACCTTAACCTTGTGTTGGAAAAGCTCACTCTACCTCCTTTCGAGCAAGCTGCAAGTGCAGAGTTAAAATTGCTTTCTTGGAAAACAGCCTTCATTCTAGCCATCACTTCAGCAAGGAGGGTGTCTGAATTACAGGCTGTCATGGCTGTGGAGCCTTTCATCATCTTTCATGTGGACAGGGTGTCCCTCAGGACCAGTCCCTCCTTCATGCCCAAGGTGGTATCCAGTGTGGCCCTTAATCAGTCCATTCATTTGCCAACCTTCTTTTCTAATCCACAGAACAAAGGGGAATGAATACTGCACTCCTTGGATGTGCACCGACAACTTAGATTTTACTTGGACACGACTAAACCTCTCAGGAAATCTGAACAGCTGGTGGTTTCATTTGCTGCAGTGGCAGAGGGGAAAGCTATTTCAAAGCAAACCATTTCTAAGTGGATAGGCCATTGCATTAATTTCTGCTATAAGCACCATGGAAAACCTACCACCACAGGGGATAAGACCACATTCAACCAGGGCTGCATCTACCTCTACAGCCTTTGTCAGAGGTGTCCCTACCAGGGACAGCGTAGAAGCTGCTACCTGAAGTTCTGTACATATCTTCACCAAGCATTACCACCTGCCTTTTTTTTTTTAAATCCAGAGCTGGCTTTGCCACTGCAGTCTTGCAGGGCCTTATAGCTGGTCCTAATGCTATCTGATTACCTCCTCTCATCCTTAGCTTTGGGAATCTACCCAAATGTGATGACTGCAACAGTGAAACACGAAGAACATATTACAGTTGTGTACACTTACCATAAATGTAGATGTTCGAGTGTATTCACTGTTGCAGTCCTGGTTACCCTCCCTCCAACCCCCTGACTTCTATTGTCTATACCTCTATTCTTGTTTACTATGCTTAAATTTTTCTGGTGTATTTGCTTTTTGTTGGAGGTGTAACCTTGTTTATAATTGTTTCCCATTATGGGGGCACCTGACATCTGGGGCAAGAAGAACTGATAAAATGGCATCGCCTGCTTGCTTTTTACCCCTGACTACCTGACGTCATGGAAGATGAGACAGCAACTGACACAGGACCCAAGACTTTGATAATCAGGCTGACTGAGGGCTACTGCAAGCAAATAACCCAAATGTGATGACTGCAACTGTGAATACACTCGAACATCTACATTCATGGTAAGTGTACACAACTTTACTTTTTAACCCATGTCGAACACAGCCCGGGATGTTGTCTGTTCCCATAGAGGCTGTGTTTTTGACCTTGGAGAAGGCATTTAATACCTCTTCCTCAGAGATACTAGGTGGGGGACAGGTGTTAGGGATGCTCTGGGATATATGTGACAGGGACAGGAAAGTGAAGTTTTCACTGTATCTGTCAGCCAGCAGGTTTGCTATAGCCATAGGTTCTATATATGTAGTACCATTAACTATGAGTTCAGAGCAAATCTGTGCCTTACCTTTGAGGTTAAGGTTGTAACCAAATAATGCCTTGTGGTTATCCTTAGTTAGGGAAGCTAATTTGGATTTGTAGTTAGCTTTGGAGGACTTCACTAGGGGTTTTATTTGCTTGTTTAAGTTGAAGAGGAAGTGTTTCTAGTTTTGAGACCATTCCTTCCTACTCTTAGACAGCAATTTCTTTCTGTTGTTGTGTAGCCTATTAATGGCAGTTGTCCGCCAGACAGGTTTGTTTTTCCTTAAAGATCTTGCTTTGCTTCTGTCAGGTATGGCAGAGTCAATACAATTGTACAGGTGCTTGTGTAAAGCATTGGTGTATAACTCATCATAGGTGTCTGTTCCATCAGTTGGGGGAGTGGCTATGAAGTTATTTATGCTGTCACATAAGAGGTTGTAATTGGTTTGGGAGAAGTTTTTTAGTCAAGTTGTTGCTATGTGGGGGTCTTGTGTTGTAGTTACTTCTAGCAAGACTGATTTCTGGTCAGAGCTCACCAGGGATAGTCACACACTGGGTGTGGTGTAGCAGTCTCCCATGTTGGTGAGCACCAGGACCAGGATGTTTGAGACCCTTGTGGGTGTGTTAAACAACTGGTCCAGGGCACTGGAATTAACAAAGTCCAGCAACCTTTGGGCAAGTGAGTTAGAACACACATAATTTACCCAGTCTATGGACAGGTAATTAAACTCACTCAAAACCAGAGTGTTTGGTTGTATCTTGATTGACTCAAGTAGATCCAAGTAGGCTGAGTGGATGTTCTGATTCATGGAGGGGGGGTCCTGTAGCTGGCAATGACCTTAAGAGGGGTCTTAACCTACAGTCAGTTGCACCTGAAGTAATTCATGGGAATCGTGCTGTTTAACCAATCTAGAGGTGCATTTATCTTTAATGAATATTGATAAACATCTCCTTTAGTTCTCACAGTATCAGTTTGTGGTCTGAACATGTGGAAGGAAGTGTAACCTGGTATAGCTGGGGTGCTCTTCGCAGCCTTAAACCAGGTCTCAGTGACTACACAAATGTCAGCCTCTTCCATGGGGAGGTCTGCTTCCAGTGAGTGTAGTTTCTGGTTTAGACTCGTAATGTTTAGCACCATAACCTTGAGGTTGTTTTTAGAGGGTATTTTTACATTGGGAATTTTATTCTTGTGACATTGCCTAAAAAAGACACTGTAGGGATGGCAAGAGCCTTAGCCAGTAATCAAAATCCCAGGGTGACAGATGAAGACCATCTCTGGTAAAGCACCTAGGTGTGTTGACCATGTTATCCCAGGCTGACAGATACCGGATCCTCTTTGAATGACACCAGAAATTAAGCCAGTTGTCAAAGTCAATCATTTTTTGTTTTGTACTGAGGTATCATCCTAGGCGAAGGTAAAATACGGCTTAAGCCTAGGGGCATACTTGCTTGAGACACATAATCAGTGAACTCAGTCGTGTTTCTCTTCATAAAGTCCAGTGAAGTACATCTCAAGTCGTTCACACACAGCATGGACTGTGACAGAGTCATGACAGCTGACAGTGACCTTTTCCTTATCCAGCCTGGTGAGAGGAACATCTGTGTCTCTCACAACTGAGTTGCCTATGACTAAGATGTTTGTTTTTGTGTTATGCCTTAGGGGCTTGACTGGTGAGATACTAGTGTGTGATATATTGTGTGTACTGTGTTTTGCAGAGGATGTATTATGTGAAGCATGCTTGTGCTTTTGTTTGGGAGGTCTCTGATGTTTAAGTAAGCTTCTTTTAAGGACCTCCACATATGTAGGTTTCATACCTCTCAACCTGGAAACATCAAAAATCTGGACAAGGCCCATGAAAAATAGGTACAAATCTGTATGCTGATTGACATGCAATTTGCATACATAATTAACATAACCCCACCCACTCCAGTGGAATTGTGGGATGCCAACTTTCAAATGCAGACAACCAAAATATGGCACCAGACTCCCCCTGCAGCCATTCCAATGTCCCATTACCTGCCAATTTCACCCCATTTACAATAAACACTAATGTGTGCATACTGCTTTAGTAATACAATGATTATTTGGATTTTTACATTTTACAGCCCAATTCACAAACACCAATAGACACCTGCTAAACAAAACAACACTGTCTCACAACGAAAATAGACCTGGCATTAAAACTTCTCTGCCCTTGAAACCCACATTCATTGAAACAGCATTGAAACCCACACCACATTCAAAGAAAATGCATTTGGCCAGTGATGGATAAAGATTACCTTTGGGCTGTTTTCAAATCATTAGCTCCCTTGCACACAAAACAAGAACAAACATGTTTTCTTTGATACACATTCCTGACTTTATTAAATTATATTCCTTGCATAATACAGCACACTTGTTAGACAGAGCACATTTTACATTTATTGAACACTGAACATTTTTCCAGTGGGCTGTAGGCAATGAAACAAAATGCTGAACCAATAATGACAAAACTGCCCAATTCAGAACATTTCCATCATAAAAGTGTACTTCCAGTGTGTCCACACCCACACTATAAATAGAATGACAGTAGTGTAAGCCACTGGCATCTTGCACAGCTTTTCACACTTATTTTCAATTTCAGTTTTTTTGCGGGGTGGTACAAAAGTCCAAAAACTAGGGGCACATTTTAAACATTGCTTGTATAATTTTGGAAAGTTGCTAGAATAAAATGTGTTACAACCATGCATTTCACTGGCAAATCTCAAACCCAGGACCCTGTACACTACAGTCAGAGCAACATACCACTATGCCAAATCAACAGTTTCCTGAAATACAGGAAGAATGAAACTTAAATGGCTATCATTTAGTGAATTCAGTTCTCACTTGTCACCATAGTTCTCAGCCTCTTAGCACAAAAAACCTGGGCAAAGCCAATAATGGGGGAATACAGAATTCAGTTATCACAGTTGTCACCATAGCTCTCAACCTCTTAGAAGAAAAAAGCTGGACAAAGCCAATAATGGGGGAATTCAGTTGTCACTTGTCACCATAGTCATAAATCTGCAGGATTAGAATAAGAAAGCATTTTACTAAAACTATCTGGAGTAGAAATTTCACATCTCCACAATGACAGCTGATCTGGAAGACGGTGTTTACTGTTAACCTATGCAGTTCTTCCTCTTCTCATTCCCACCCCAGCTTTAGTCTTTTAGCTTATTTGTATATTTATTTTTGTACACTCTTGCCAGTTTCTAACTTGCTTCAACTCCAACCACACTGTTTATATGAATATATGCACACACTCACTGAAGCACTCTGACTCATCCTGGCCTTACCAGGCAGCTCTCGGTGTCTCTTGTATAATTCAGACAACAGGTATTGACTTGTGATGTTATTTTCTGCTGTAATGTTGCATTTCATATTTATGAAATGAATATTGTACTGAGCCACTGTATATTTTCCTAATACTATAGTTTGTAAACAGGTGTTGTTGGTTTTAGCTGAACAGGGTCCAGTTTGGATCAGACCACAAGGAAACAGTAAATAAAAAAAATGAGCCTTAAGATAATCTGAATTTTTAAACTGTTAAGACAACATTAATTTCAGTGACATTACCGATGAAAAACTTGGTATTGTACATTCAAATATATCTCTCAAAGATCCCTTGTTATTTGCAGGGAAAACATGTTTTGAACTGTCAAAAGAAATAGTATTAGTATTTAAAATAAATAACCTCACATAAATTCACACATTATACCAATGGTTCATAGATCTCCCCCACCAACACACACACACACACACACACACACACACACACACACACACACACGCACACACGCACACATGCGCACACACATATGGCAAAGAGTCATAAAGCCTCATAACTCAGTGCTAACTAAAATATTTATTTTTCTTTACACAGTCACAAAAATGGCCCAAAGTAATTCCCCTTGACTACGAATTTTGAGATAGCTAGCTCTGCTGTATAACTTTCTTTTCTTTGCCTTCAAATATGGCATACCATTATAAAATGAATACATAAACTGTATTTAACCCCTGCCTGGAAGTCAGACTGAAGGACTAAACCACAAATTGGACAGGAAAATTTTAGCAGTCCCAAATGAAATAGCAACTTCTCTTGGTTTGCTAATCTTTGACTAGGATACCCTGTCATACCTTGAGACAATTGCATTTGCTGACTTTAAAAAGCAAAGTAAATCCTTCGACGTTCAGTAACAGCTTAATTCTACAGTACTTTCTGTCTGCTCGCTCAGCAGTTAAAAGTGTATGGCTAATCCGCCTGCAACAGACACGTGGCTTTCAGCTCTGCAGTTGAAGAAATCCTGCCCAAACGGCAGCTAGCTAGTGCATTCATTTAGTATAGTATTAGTAACAGTTACAGTACATGTCCGACTTGGCTTAGAAAGTAAAGTAACTGTATATATTCTAATCCTCCTGCGACAGACGCGCACCGTAGATATCCTGTGTTCTGGTCCAGTATTCAAACAGATTCGCGACATGCTGACGGAGCTGATGTCATCGCGCACGTGATGATGTCAGCTCAAAGTGCGAAAATAAAAAAAAAATAGATTTAAAAATTGGAAATAATGGGATGCCACTCGGGAATCATGGCACCCCATTATTGGGACCCCAAAACTCAGTAAAAAAACGAGTAATTCGGGACAGTTGAGAGGTCTGGTAGGTTTATGTGTTGTTGGTTTGGCAGGTGCAGGAGGTGAGGTTTGCATGCTGACAACCTGCTTAATATCAGATGAACTGACTGGTGAGCGAGAGAGCCTGGATCCTAGGTTCTTGATATAGATGTATCTCTCACATAATGCATTTGTGTGGACTAGAAGAAGTAGGTTTTCAATGTACATGAGGCAATTGCTACACTGCCTCAGGTGCCCATGTCGACCAGGCTGGCTGGAGAAACTATGGGAAATTGTCCATCCATAATCCTAGGTAAGTTGATGTGGTCAGAAAACAGGGAGAGGACAGGAAGGGCCAGGTAAAGTAGAGGACAGGAGAAGTGGACAAAAAATACGAAGGGCTAGTGGGTGAGATCTGTGTTGGTACCTCAGAAGTTTCACTGAATATATCACCTGTCAGTGAGGGGCAGTCACAAGAACTCACCAATGGGGCACCAACAGAGCACTAAGGAAAATTTGCAGGCAAAAGTGTTTGTGTCTATAACCACCAGTTGTGCTCACCACTGCATGGCAGTGCGTGATGTGCAAACACAGTGCTTATGTAGGAAACAAGTGAAAACTGATCTAAACAAATTAACCAGTAAAAAAACTCAAACCTGAGCCCTTTTCCAGCAACCTTCAATCAGATGTGTTCAATCTGCACACTGCTGCCACTGGGGTGCAGGGGAACCCTCTCCAACAAAAGATGTCCTGGTTTATTGCTCAAATTATACAAACAGAGCTAGATTCAGTGGGTCTGATTGTAGTCTATGCTACTGCAAACAAAGTGCACCAATTTCAGAAAAAAAAAGAACAATTCAAATAAGCAGGTGCAATGAGCCTTCAACTAGCAATTCCCATCTCAGAAGCTCCCCTTTCCTCCCACAAGAGTGTAGACCACAAACATTCTTAATGTAAAATAACTGGCCTGAAACCTAAGCTCTTAAACCAGAACTGAGACTCTTTTAGAACAACAGACACATTAAGCCTTCAACCAGCATTTCCCAACTTAGAAGGATGTAAGCTAAATCTCCTGCCACAAGAGTGTAGATCACAAACCTTTGTAATGTAAAACAACTGGCCTGAAACCCAAGTGCTTAAACAAGAACTAAGACACTTTTATAACAATATACACACTAAGCTTTCAACCAGCACTTCCCAACTTAGAAGGATGTAAGCTAACTCTCCTGCCACAAGAGTGTAGACTACAAACTTTCTTAATGTAAAACAACTGGCCTGAAGCCCAGTTGCTTGAACCAAAAACCAAGAGGCTTAGAATAACAGTTACAATTTAATCAGGCTACTAACAAGCAGTAATAAATGCAATATAATAAATGCATTTGAACACTTTGAAGAATAAGCAGCAAAAGCAAAATAAAGTAATAAAGTGGATAAAAACACAAGTACAGTAAAAGCAGCTGAATAAAGTGCATTTTTAAAGTTAAGTGGAAAGGAAGGAAACAGAAGATAATTCAAGTTTAAGAAACTAAGGGGTGGGCCTTCCTAGATGATCTCTCTGTACTCAGTAGAATGAACTGATGAGATGGGAGTGGGAGGAGTGTCCAAAATTAGATTTATAATAGGGGCAGGCAACTCAAAAGCCACCAAGTTTAACAACATAACAACAATTGGGAGCGTGGGTAGGAAAAATAAAATGCAGCCAGAGATCAGCAGTATTCAGGCAGAGTACAGCAAGCAGGCCAAACACTTCAGCTAAATACAGCCATTTCTAGCGAAAGAAGGAATGCAGTTTCTCAGCTCCTCCCACTAATTATCTGATGTTATTCACTGTTTGCAAAGGAATTCTTTGCTAACTTTTCCAACTGACCCTAGCCAAGACCTCTTAAAACTTCAACAGATCAGAAATCCTAAAACAAAACAAATGTAATGCAAGAATAAGACATAGAAGTGACCAAACCTTAAATCAAAAACGTCAGCCCAAAATAAAATGCAGCCAGAGATCAGCAGTATTCAGGCAGAGTACAACAGGCAGGGGAGTCTACTCTCTTTTGTTATATTTTCTCTTCAGTGTACCAAGTATACATTATCACTGTTGCAAATCAAATTCCATTCCCCATGTGTAAGTAATATTCCCTACTGAGAGCTGTTTATTTCTCCAAAAAATTTCTTTAAATTCCATTAGTAACAATTTTTGCAGGAATGTAAATACATGCCAGTGTAATCCTACTCCCTTGCCAGTAGCTCTTTACTATCACAAATCTTCCCTTATATGTATTCCCTCTTCGGTCACTATTGGAACTCCTCTAGCATTTAGTGTAATCCCCACTAATTATGACATTAATAACAGTGTACTAAGCATGCAATCAGTCATGAGGGACTTGGGCTCCCAGGTTGTTAGCAACCTGACTTTTGACCACCACATTGCCTCTGTTGTATGGAAAGTTTTCTACATGGCCCACCTCATAAATATGGATATTTTATCCAGGAGTAAGGTCGTCATAACATCTCTGTACTCCTCCCTTATCAGACCTGTTATCGAGTACAGTGTCCCCTTCAGAATGTACTTTGCCAAGCAAATGCAGCAGCTAGAGAGACCACAGAGGTTTCTGACCAGGAAAATGCAGGGTCTCAAACACCTATCCAATATAGATAGGCTAAAAGCCCTGTCCCTCTTCTCAGTGTCATACAGACTGCTCATAGATGGCCTGTGTCTGGCGTACAAGGCCATTTCAGGCCCAGCTTTAATGGAGTTGCTGCATATCCATAAGTCAAACTCCACTCACGCTACTTGCACACAAGGCCTCAACTTGGTCTGTGACATTAACAGAACTTGTTGGCAGGATAGAATTGTTTCCCAAAAGACTCCCCCATCTATGGAATAGACTTCATCTCCATGTCAAGCAGGGTACCTCTCTAGCCCAGTTTGAGGAACCTGGATGACTGGACGATAAACCAAAAATATACCCCTGGGATCCCACCTGTGTCCCTGCTGGACAGGAGAAACTGGTGCTGACTTTGTGGGAGCACAGGCAGAATTCTTGGCCAGGCTTATAATCGCCTCTGGGCTAGTAGCCTAGTATCATGTTATGAACCTGTGAACTCTCCTTTTCCTTTGACCCTGACATTCTGCTGCATATCCATCCTGAAATCCTTTCTTTGTCAAATTCATATGGTCATTTCTGTCCAAATGTGTCTGCTCCTGCATTGCTATTTGCACTCTGCATATCTTAATATAATTCAATACTCTTACCTTTTTATATATACCTGTAAGGCCATTTACATTCCAAAATAATATTGATAGTGTAGCCATTATTATAATAAGTTATTGCTCCCATGTGTTATACATGACAGCTTTTTGCAATGTGAATTTTCAACTTTTGTGGTACATATAGTTGTTTCTTGTCATCTCTATGTCAACCTATGTCACATTTTCAAGGCTTTTTGTTGTAATGAAAACCCTCAAACAAAAAAAAAACTAAATACATTTTAGAGCACCACTATAACCAGTTAACTGAGAAGAAACACAAAAATATGTACATCTTCAAAAATGAAGTCTAACCCTCCTGATAGTAACAATTTCCCAAATCAACAGCAGCACTCATGAGCACCACCTAACCTAAAGTTAAGGTTGTGCATGCTAAAATGCATGTTGCAGCCTGTGCTTCGATTTACACTGATTGCTGTCAGTACTTTTCTTATCTCTGCCCCCAAGTATGAAAAACTACTTGTATACTTTTAGAAGTCGTTAACTTTTAGCCATAAGAAATGGTGCAGTGGCTATTTTAAGTAAAACTAAAGTAGGCACTGTTTTGTCAAATGCATTGAGATATTGAGGCTGCCAGGGAAGCTGCTATCTGTTATTAATTTCCAATAATTTCAGACTTTACTTTTACTGAACTGCTTGTCTTTGTACCATTAAGTTTTGAGTTTCCCTAAGCAAACAATGCTTAGAACTCTAAAGATTAAGTGCTTACACCTGTAGACTGCTGATTTCCATGGAAACATAAAAACATTTGTAAAGGAGAAAAAAAACAGGCTAATATCATTGCATATGCAAGAAACATAGCATTTCTCATGGCAGTTTTTTTATATTTTTCAAGCCTACTTTCTTACAGAAAACACTTGATTTTAAATTTAGCCAAGGGCATTAATCTAGACATTCACCAGTGCAAAAATAAGAGAAAACATCTCAAATCTACATAAAATGTAATCAGTACACTTTTACACCCTATCCCCCACCCCAGCAGCCCAAGATTACAGCATATTAACTTAAACTTGCTTTTGGCTAGCCTTTCTTTAATGCCTGTACTTAAAACTAAAAAACTATAATTTTACTTTAATATCTTTATCACATTCAACAGTCACTGTAAAGCCTAACCCTCATACAAATACTGATAAGAACAAAATTGGTTTATTTGCAGTTACTTTTTTTCCATTTCAGTGTCCTTCCAAACATTAATGACATAAAGTGGGATATATGCTTCACAGTCCCACCCACAAGTTTAACAAAGTTAATGAATGTCCAATCATTCTCAGCCACGTTTTCTTGCAAAAGCCATATTTCACAAATGCGATTGTGGTGTTATAATCTCACTTATTCATTAATTTCAGTGTTGCTGGTCTTCTTCCAGTTCATCACCATCTCCCAACACCAGACTCTTGTTTCAAGACAAGGTACTCCTGATTTTCCTAGTCAACTCCTATGCTTTTTCCTGTCTCTCAAGCATTTTCCTTTGCAATATTGGAAAAAAGGTTCTAGTGGCAAAGCCTCTGCATGAAATTTTTTTCAGAAGAATGAGAAGTAGAGTTCTCTTCTGTTTCATGGCTTACTTTTTGTTGGATAAACTTGTATTTTTTCCATAGCCTGTTCTTCATCAAAAATTTTCTTTGCTCCTCCAGGAAGAAATATTCTGAAGGCAGCTAGATACAGCAGTTTGAATGCCGCACCTGCTTCTCAACATTCTAGGATACATTTGTTTCATTTCTGGCTGGTGTACAGTGAATAATCATTTTTTGCACTCTACTGTCTCCAGTTGTAATACCTTGTCATTCTGCCACAGTTTTGTCAGGATCAACTCTATCTGGTGTTAAGTTTGCATCTTTACTAATATATGTCTTGGCTGCTTTCAAATGGCCAGGTTTGGAGCATACACTCAGTGTGCACTTTCGATTAACAAATCCTGCTGTGGAATGCCAGTCCATTTGCTTATTTGTGCTTTCATACAACTTTCATAAAATTAATCTGTTACTAACAGTTTCTCTCCTGCTGCAGAAAATCTTAGGTTTTCTCTTCATGCTCTGACTTATAACTCTGACATTTTTTGAAACAGCTCTTCTTGAAAATTCTCATACTTAGCCAGCCTTTTCTTCATTTCAACCTTTGATTTTGTGCAGTTTTTATCAGTTCATCTGAATAGCTAATTACATTTAATTTTTTCAGCCTTTTTTAGTTTTAGTTGCTATATTTCTTCAGTGTTTAATTTATTCTAATCACCACTGAGTACATTTGATTTATTTTTTCCTCTAAATTACTGGAAGCCATCTCTTGTACCAAAGCTGGAGCTTGAACTGCTTTTTGCTGAACAGTTGCAGAGTTATATCCAGGCAGTGTTTTCTCTTCACCTATTCTAGTTGATTTTCTTTCAGGTTCTCTAAATGTCTTCTGTGCTGACATCCATACAGTGCACGTACTAACCAGTAACTGAATTTTACTCAAGATGGCAGAATTTTCTAGGTATTATTTCTTAGTTTTTTTTACACTGTGAAAGCTGAAATTAAGCAGATGATCAGTGTGAAGCCATCTCAGATGTTCATTTTTGAATATTTTTTGAACACTTATCAACCTCCACTCATAACCATCAAGACCTTATTGTCTGTTGACCTTTTGACCTCTCCCAGTTCCTGGCATCCACACAGTGAGCATAAGACACAAGAGCCGAGAACTGAATCTAATATCCAATGGGGGTTAAGATATTTCTGGGGAGTGCCGCTAGTTGGAAAATGCAGCTCAGTGTTTGCTGAGCCATAGAGTGCATTCCTCTGTGAACTTCTACCCCCTTAGTCCTGTGTTCATGAGTTACAATAGTGAGCCTTCCATAAGTGGTGCTTCTGCAGCAGGACTCCATCTCACTGTCGGGATGGGTGAATCAGTATTGGCCAGTCATTCCCATCCTTCAGAAGCAGTCTCTTTCAACAGCCAGGACGCTAGATGAACCTGGATCATCTAGGGTGTGGTCAGGGCCAAAATTTCTACACAGAAACCTAATCTAGTTTTAGGACTCTTCTATAGAAGAAACTGACAGGGGACCACTGGTAGAACTGATTTTCCTGGGATTTTACCAAGGAGTTTGACTTGGCCTCGCAAAAAGCAGTGGTAAGGAAAACTGCACAGATTGGGGGTAGTACTGAAACCAAGGAACTGAACTGCAACATGGATGAAGGGCAGGCCACAGACAGTTGCAATGAGAGAGGCACTATCAGGATTGAAGAAAGGAAGTGATTAGTGGAGTATCACAGAAGTTGGTCCAGAGTCTAGTACTGTTCTTTCTTTTTATTATATACCTATTGGAGTGAAATAAGAATTACAGCAACCTCTTAGCTGATTGCCCAAGACAGGGTAAGTAGTGCAGAATAGGGGAAGATTCTAAAGAAGAGAAATTCTTTGCAGAAAACTGCAGATTATCAAACTTACCCCAGCATTCTGATGTGATGGGAGAGTGGATGAAAGACTTAGGGGTGCTTATAATTCCTGCACTGAACAATCAGGAGTTGAGTGGGATGGTTTGGGCAGTAGTGAACACAATGCTGTGGTGTGTAGCCTTAGTGAAATAAACTGCAGAAATAAAGAACTAGTATTCCCATTCTGTTGAGTTGTGAACAAGCCTCATCTTGGGTACTGTATGCTGATCTAAAGAATATGCAAGGAGAAAGAGACACTGAGACACAGGGCTACTGAAAGGAGTCTAAAGTAAAGCCATTTGAAGGATGTGCATGATAAAGGTGCTAGAGCTTTTGTTTCACAGGAGACAAGAGCCAAGGTCAGTTTGGTATGAATGTGCAATGACATAGTGGGGAGTAGTCAATGTGATCAAAAAGGGAGTGAGTGGCACAGGCTGCAGATTGCAGGGACTGAATACCCCTGGATCTGTGAATGTATTTCCTTATAAAAAGGGTTGTAGACCTTTAGTATGGTGTATCACAATGTTTGGTGGAGAGGGAATCCATAGAGGTATAGAAGAGGGCATACATCAGTTTGAGAAAGCACTCTTCTTCCACTTGACACTTGCCCTGTTGACTGCCTTTATGGAGGGGGAATGTAGACATGAATGGAAAGTAGAGTATTAAGTGCATTTAAAGGGTATAGCAAATAGGTCACTTCCTCTTTCTTCTGTCAAACAAATGCAGCATAATGCAAAGGCTTTAGTGCAGCATATTATGAGGCAGCTGATAGTAACCCAGGTATTTTGTAGCACCAGTGGTTATTTTTCAGGATTAGTGTTGTGCTAAAGTTAAAACCATTCTGCAAGATTCATTAAGTATTGCCTGCAGCAATCTGTAGTTTGTGAAGATAGTAAAGCAAAGGCTTCTGATTCATAAATGTAGATTGAAAATGCATCTTGCAGCCATAGGTTAGATTTGTCCAGTCACAGATTCACTGCAGTGTGTAGCTAAGTGAATAAATAAGTGTTTTTTTTTTAATTTTTATTTGGTTTTAAAACAATAGATAATTTAATTATAAAACAAACAAACTAATATTTATACTGACCCACAGCTGATTAAGTTTATGTCAAGATTTATATGAACGTTTAATAGTAGAAGTTTTCATTTTTATAGTATGTAATTCACTACCTTAAACAGTTTTTGCAGTACTAATACATTCAACACTAAATATGAAAACAAAGGTATATACTGCTGCCCAAAGGTCCGATCCCAGAAGGCGATAAACAATGGAACAAAAGAACAAGGTATGACCACCAAAGCTATAAAATCCAGTTTATTCCAAGAATAAAACGAAAAGGGATAAGCGCTTTCACGTGGAGTAACCACGCTTCATCAGATCTCAAAATACAAAGTCAAGCACTTAGTTTAAATAACAAATCTAAATGCTAATTAAAATCAGTTAACATCAAATTAGGATTAAAAGCATGAGCACATCAATTAAGTGGTTACAAAACCACTACAAGAACTCACTTAAAGGGCCGTGCCTCTGAGGCAGGCTTAATACTTACATAGCATTTCAGACCTGGATAAATATGTACACGTCAGCTAAAAATCCACTGTAATTCAACAGATTCAAGATAATTATTAACATTACCCCCTCTTCGATTATTAAATACCAGTTGCAGCACCTCAAAACTAAAACTATGTGTGCTAAATTCAACAATGTGCTTGGCCAAAGCATTCTGTATATTAAAATTCTTAATATCATAAAGACGGTTATAAATCATGTCTCTCAACCTTCTGGACATTTTGCCCACATAGAAACATTTATAACAATTACAATTGGCAAGATATACTAAGTTGCTACTATCACAGGTGGTGTGAAATCTAGGAAGAAGTTTAAATTCCAAAATAGGGTGACAAAAGGGCTGTGTTGCATTTATTGCTCTGCACATATTACAGCGTTTGCATGGAAAAGTGCCAAAGCTTAGGCTTCTGTCTTACTGAATGCGCTGCCTCAGATCTCTACATAAAAGTTGTTTTAGATTTGAGTTATTCTTATATATTAAACTTGGTACTTCTCCAACAATGTCAACTGTGGTAGGATCTATAGTCAATATGTGCCAGTTCCGTCTAATAATTTCAACCATAATTGCATTATCATTGGCATATTTTGTTATAAACTAAGTTTCCTACCCCTAAAATATCTGGTATACCTGCGGTAATTCAGTGAGTGTAAAGAGCCATATTTCAATGAATGTACAGGGCTATTCATGGTTGGATTCAACTCCTCTAACACATCCTTCTTGGCTCTATCCAATACCATTCGAGTGTAGCCCCTGTCTACAAACAGTATTGATTTCATCATTCAACATAGTTTGTTCTCTACAAATCGTCTTCATTCTATAATAGTGTCCCTTCACTATATTAGAGAATATGAGTCTGGGCTGCATACTGCTAAATTCTAGCAGGTTATTTTTCCAGCATGGTTTTCAAAATAAACCAGTGCTAAGGACTCCAGAGTCATCCCTATATACTGTGACATCTAGGAAGTGTACATTCTGTGTGGATGATGTCATGGTAAACTTCACAAAATCAGTCGTGGACTCTAGATATTTAATAAAGTCCTGCAGGCAAGAAAGCCCACCATTCTGCAACAGAAAAATGTCATCCACAAACCATCTATATAAAAGGACGTGTAGAAAATAAGTACAATTAAAACATGTATATTCTCCCAATGGTGTACCACTACATTTGCATAGGAATTCGCACATGGGGTGCCCATAGCGACACCCCATTGTTGCAAATATATAATCTGATATTGTTAATCCTCGTTCATTCCTTACGTGTGGGTATCGGTTCCGACCTCGGAACTGTGCCGGCCATCTTCCAAACTCGCGTCAGTTACAAACTCTCGAGCTAAAACTCTTACCCAGAATTCCCCTCTCCCCGATTACTTCAGATTTCGTTTTCTGCATCGCCATTCGGTTGTGTCAAGCTACTTCTCTTGAGCTAAGTGCAATTTTTTCGTCATACTAAATTCTAAAACTACCTTTTCTCACAGAAAAGTTATTAGATAGTTTTCTCTTGCATTTAGCGACTATCCTTTCAATTCCTTTCCTGTTCTTTACCGCAAGGTAATTTCTTTTTTACCACCGTTGGTAAACCCCCTTTCCTTCTTACCTTCAGGTAATTCTTGTACCATCACTGGTATTTTTTCTGTTTTTTCCTTCTTTCTTTCTAACTTCTTCTTCTTCTTCTTTCGGCTTTTCCCAGTTAGGGGTCGCCACAGTGGATCACCTGTCTGCTCATGATTGGCAGTGGAGTTTTATGGTATCGAGTTGCCAGCCCGGCACCCAACCTTCCACTGAAGGCACACACACGCACACACTCACACCTAGGGCCAATTTGGAGTGTCCAATCCACCTACAGAATGTCTTTGGGATGTGGGAGGAAACTGTAGCACCCGGAGGAAACCCACGCGACCACAGGGTGGACATGCAGACTCCACACAGAAGGCACCTCAGCCGAGGATCGAACCGGATAACTTCTTGCTGTGAGGCAACAGTGCTAATCATTGCACCACCGTGGCTGCCCTAAAAAAGGTAGCCCAGGATCAAAAGATGTTCAGATTGTGGCCATAAATTATTTACTTCAAATGCACATTCCCTGTGTGTCTGTTGTTTGGGTGTCCCTCTTTTAACAGTTTGCCCACCCTGCGGGATTTGTAAGAATTTCTCTGACAGGATGTTGATTGAGAGAAAAAATAAATTGATATTGAAGGGGCTACATAAATCTTCTTTTTCAGAGGCTATTTCTGGGTCGGAGGCTTCAACCCCTTCTAGATCCCATAAGAAAAAGAGTGATGAACATATAAAGGCCAAGTGTCTTCCTTCGTCCCCTGCTGGGGACTCCCACGAACCGAGACCCAAGAAAGCTAAGCTTTCCACTTCGGATTTGACTTCTTCAGCTCCAGTGCTTTTGGTACCTAGACCTTCGGCACCGAGGCCATCGGCGCCATCTGTGACTTCGGCACCGTGTCCTTTACCATATCGGTACCGAGGGGCTCCTCGGTTCAGACTTCTTTACCGGCACCGACTGTCCAGTCGATGCAGATTCTTATGACATCGATGGATTTTTCGACGCCCATTGCCCTTTCGGCTCCGGCTTACCCGGCACCAACTACCCTCTCAGCACCGACAATTCAGTTATCGGCACCGATATTTTCGGTTCTGGCCTTAGCGCTGACAACCACTTCGATACCGAACTTATCGTCGGTGCAGACCATGACTTCGGCACCTATGATTTCCTTGGTGCAGACTCCTATAGTTCAGTCCTTTGCAGCCCCTTTGCTTTCAGTGCAGACCTGCGAGGTGGGCACCAAACTAGCTCCATCTTTGGATAGACCTGACTCTCCCTCAGCCGTGTCCGTGAAATCCACTAGAAGCCTCTCTGAACACGACATGTTGCGTCTTGTGGATCAAGTGCTTTTGGCCAGAGGTATCCCGCTCCCCCAGGACCTATCCTTCCTCGGGAGGTGATCACCCTTTGCCAAAGACCCGTACTTATTCTCCCCCTTCATTGCCTTTGAAGTCCCTTGATATAGCACAGTCTTCCTTCTCTACGGTTCCCTTTATGGAACTCACTAAGGAGCTGCAGTTGCCTTCATGGCAGGAGAGTTTTGCTACGACCCAGGATGTCAGTTGTGGCATACGTAATTTGGTGTTTCACAGCCATCCAGGGACTCCGAGTCGACAGGCTGAGTCACTTAGGAGAGGGGTGACCCTGTCCTGGACACTCACCCCTCTTCAGGTGGACCGGCTTTCCAGCTAATGGAGAAGGCTCTGGCGTTGACTGGAGATCCTGTGCTATCACTCTCTCCGCCCTTCTCTGGACTGCTATGTACACAAGTCGCTCCTGGTAGACACCGGGCGCAAGGGCCTCAGGATATACTCCCACAGGAAACCCCTTTTGCACTGTCTTCTCCAGCTTCTCCCTCTGAGGAAGTTCATCAAAAAAGCTCGTGCAAGAGGAAGCACTTGGACTCCACAGAGAGTCCCTTACTGAAGACACAGACTTTGATGATGGGGAAGGGTCCCCTCGCTCACCCTCTGAGGTATCCTTTGGTGATATTCTTGAAATTCTTAAACAGAGAGGTGACTGGCAACCTTCGAACCCGACCTCTGAGGAGTCTGTGTTCCTGCAGGCCTTTCGCGCCCAGCCCCCTACCTCCTGGGTTACTCCACCTGCCGACGAACTGGTCCGGTTCATCATGCAGCGTGCGTGGAAAGCTCCTGACACCATTGAAGCCATTCCCCAGAGGCCAGATAAAATTTTGTCCCCTCCTGCTACTGACCCCCATTGGTCCAAACGTCTTCCTGTAGATGCTTTGGTGGTGGCGGACACTACTAAAAAGGACCTGGCGGAAGAAGAAAGCCAGACTGTCCATCCGCCCAACAAAGAGTCCCGGGCTCTGGACAGAATAGGGACGCGTACCTTTGCCTCAGCGACCTTTGCAGTCAGGTCCCTGAACTATATGGCACACTTTACCAGGCTTCAAAGAGATTTAATTTCTGAGCTCTCTGAAACTTTGGCTGGTGACGTGTCTGATGAGGTCCGTGACAAAGTGGCCCCTCAGCTAGCCACCATTGAATCGATATCTAACTCCTCCATGCGCCTGATATCTCACGCATCAGAAGGAGCAGCTAGAGCGGGGAGTTCTGGCATTGTTCTGAGACGACATGCCTGGATGCGCTTGTGTAATTTCATGGAACCCTTCAAGGCTTCCTTTCTCAACACTCCCATCGAAGCCTCTTCCTTGTTTGGACCCAAGGTTAAAAGCACACTGGCAAGATGTGAACAGGACAGTGAGACCCTTTCTGCCGTGGGTGTCCGTTATTCTTCCCCTCAACGGGCTTTCTCCAGAAACCAGAAGAGTGGGAAGATGTGGTACAAAAAGTCTCAGGGTCCTTTCCGTGACACACAGGCAGAGTTCTCCCCTAGAGGCAGAGGGGGAAATTCTCAGGAAGACGCCCTTTTTGGGGCAGAGGGGGTCCGTTTAACCAGGGTTCCAGGGACTTTTTCTCTGGCCTATCCTTCCAGCGCTCCTGAAGAGCGGCCCAACTGCATTCCTCTGGAAGTGGTTGGGGGTCGTTTCTCTTTGTACCCTTCTGCCTGGCTAACCATCACCACCGATTCTTGGGTACAAAGGTTAGCATATTCCCTTCGATCTTTGTCCCGCTCCCTCAACAAACTTACCCGACGTTCCACCTAGTCAAAGAGAAGAAGCAGCATTAGAGATATCAAAGCTGCTAAGAAAAAGAGTCATCCAAATAGTCCCTCCAGACCAGATAGGATCCAGATTCTACTCAAGACTATTTTTGGAGCCAAAGAAAACCGGGGACTGGAGACCAATTTTGGATCTCAGCGTACTGAACAAGTTTGTAACAGTACAAAAATTCTGGATGGTCACACTACAGTCTATCCTTCCGCTTTTGGAAAAAGACGATTGGATGTGCTCGATAGATCTTCAAGATGCGTACTACCACATAAAAGTGGACAGGCCATCAAGAAGATTCCTTCACATCCATGCGGGAGCCAGTCACTACCAGTTCAGAGTACTGCCATTCGGACTCTCTACAGCCCCTAGAGTGTTCACAGAGTGCATGGCAGTCGTTACAGCTCACTTGCAACTACAAGGATTCCAGGTGTTTCCATACCTAGACGACTGGTTCATCTCTGCCCCCACAAGACATCTATTGGAAAAAGCCCTGGCATACTCTCTCCTCTGCAGAAAGGCTAGGCATAACCAAAAACTGGCAAAAATCCAATCTCACCCCATCTCAATCCACAGAATTCATAGGGGTCTTCTTGAATACAAAGAATTGCAGAGCATCCATTCCAGAGCACAGAATTCTAAGAATAAAGCAACAACTGATCCCAATTCTTTCAAAGAGAAATCCACAGCTCACTCTGTTGTACAGTTGTTGGGTTCCATGGCAGCCTCCATCACCATTGTCCCCCTGGCCAGGTTTCACATGAGGCTTCTACAATGGCTACTGCTCACCCAATGGTATCCCTTTCAGTACCCTCTTTCAGCCAAGATTCGAGTAACTCACAGGTACAAACAGGATTTAAATTGGTGTGGATGGCCCACAACCCATCACAATGGTCTCGCCCCTTCTCCCCCCAACAGCTCAAGGCTACAGTGACCACAGACGCCTCCCTTATGGGGTGGGGGTGCTATGTCAGGGACAGCCAGTCCAAGGTACTTGGTCCGAAATGGAGGCCCATCTGCATATAAATGTTCTAGAGCTGAGGGCAGTGCTTCTGGCGTTGCAAGCATTCCATCCCCTACTGCCGTCTGGGACTATTCAGATACAGTCCGACAACAAGGAGGTGGTCTCGTACATCAACAAACAGGGCAGAACCAAATCTTACCCACTCTGTCGAGAGGCCATGAGGATATGGCAGTGGGCGATGGCTACCAACCATTTTCTTCTAGCAATGCACATTCTCGGGAGTTCCAGTGTGATAGCAGACAGACTCAGCAGGTGTATTCTACAACCTCATGAGTGGTCCCTGAATCCCTTTATAGTGGCAGAGATTTTCAACCACTGGGGTCTTCCTTGCTGCGACCTCTTTGCGTCTCCGACCAACTAGAAATGTAGCAACTATTTCGCCCTGATTCCCCCTCCGGGACAGTCACCCAGGGACACTCTAGTCCAAGATTGGCCCTCGGGTCTACTTTATGCATTTCCACCTCTCCCCCTCATTCCCCAGTTTCTGAAGAAAGCCCGCCGGTTGAAGAGCAAAGTGATCCTCATAGCACCATATTGGTCTCATCAGATTTGGTGCCCCTTCCTTTGGCCTCACCTGCAAGATCAACCGTTGCTTCTCCATCCAACCCCGGGATTGATCTCCCATCTGCAGAATCTGATTCACCCCAACTTGGACAGCCTGAAGCTCACTGCTTGGCTCTTTCAATTCCCTTGATTGCCAGGCAGAATGATCTTTCTTTGCCAGTACGTGGCATTCTTATTGCATCTCATAAGTCTTCCACCAGAATTACTTATCTAAGCAAGTGGAAAAGATTTACTTTTTGGGTGAAAGAAAAACAGGTAGATCCTTTTTCAGCACCAGTGTCGATAGTACTGGAGTATCTAGACACCCTTTTTCAATCCGGTCTATTGGCCTCTACCATTAGAGTTCATTTGGCTGCAATATCTAATTTCCATGATGATGTCCAAGACTCCTCTGTTATGTCACACAAATTATGCAAGACTTTCATAAAAGGTGTGAATCATCTAAAACCCCCTTTTAGAGAACCTATGCAACCATGGGACCTGTCATTAGTTCTATAAGCTTTGACAATGTCACCTTTCGAACCAGCTTCTTCTTGTGACCTCAGATACTTGTCATGGAAAACCTTGTTTGTGGTCGCCATTGCTTCTACCAGATGTATTTCTGAGCTTCAAACCTTATGCATCAAGAGTCCATATTTGATTTTTCAGAGAGATAGAGTGTCATTGAGAACTAATCCTTCCTTTCTGCCAAAAGTTATCTCTGAAATGTCCATTAATCAAACCATTGAATTTCCAGTTTTCTTCCCAAACTATTCAAACAAAGGAGAGTATTGCCTACATACCCTAGATATTCACAGGCAAATTCGCTTCTACTTGAACAGGATTAAGGCCTCTTGTAAATCAGAGCAGTTATTTTTGGCCTGTTCTGGACCTAGATTAGGATGTGCTGTTGCTAAAGTCACATTGGCTAAATGGTTGAAAGACTGTGTGACCTTCATTTATAGACAACGTAATATTCCATTACCTACTACCATAAAAGCTCATTCTACTTCTGCTGCCTTCCATGCCAGAGCTTCTTTACATGACATTTGTGCAGCTGCAACTTGGGCTACCCCTCATACCTTCATCAATCATTACAAATTGGATTTGGCCTCTAGGGAAAGAGCATCTTTTGGTTCTATGTTGCTCAGGAATGTCCTTCCATGAGCGCCTCCCAGGAATAAAGGTAGCTAAGGACTCTGTCCCATATGTAAGGAATGAATGAGGATTAACAATATCAGATAAAGAAGTTATGTCTTACCATAACGTTCCATCTATATTGTTGATCCTCGTTCAGTCATTACGACCCTCCCTCCTTCCTCCTCCTGTGGCTTCTAGTGGATCTCATCATTCGGTTCTATTAGGTCATTTGACCAGAGGTAGCCTCTTCCTTCTTTTGACTTGCAAACTCAATCTGAGGTAACAGGGAGAGGGGGATTCTGGGTAAGAGTTTTAGCTCGAGAGTTTGTAGCTGACGCGAGCTTGGAAGATGGCTGGCTCGGCTCCTAGGTCAGAACCGATACCCACATGTAATGACTGAACGAGGATCAACAATACAGATGGAACGTTAAGGTAAGACATAACTTCTTGTTGTTATCAAACATGAACACATTATTAGAGAGTACCATTTCCAATAGTGTACAAATTAAAGTCATGTCATTATTACTCATGGAGTGCATATTATTCAGAATTTCTCTAATAGCATCTAAACCATATTCGTTAGGTATAGAAGTGAAGAGACTTTTTACATCAAGTGTAACCAATAAACATTCATAAGAGGAAGAATCATCATAATTATTATTATATGCATCAGTATCATTAAGAAACTGAGTAGTATCTTTTAAAATAGTTGGTATTTGCTTCACTATCGGTCCTAGTCTTTGCTCTATATAGATAGACATGGTTTCAGTTGCTCACCCACCACCTGCAACTATAGGTCTCATAAGGGGGTGGATGCACCTTATGCACCTTAGGTAAAACCTTAATACAAGGAATAAGTGGATGTTCTTTGTGTAAATAACAATATAGGCTCTGGTCTATTTGTCTACACATCAAAAGGTCATAAAGATTGTCATGAACCTTTCTGAGAATATGCATAAGGTGGGGAGCATCTATGCAGACATATGTGTCAATGTCTTGCAGTAACTCATGCATTGCTTTATTATATTCTTACCTGTTCATAAGTACTATCCCCCCACCTTTATCTGCTGGTCTAATCGCTATAGCTGTATTATTTTGCAAGGACAGTAAAGCCTCTTTCTCATCTGTGGTTAAATTAAAGTAGGAGCAGTTGTGCTTAACATAAAATTGCTTTTAAATGTCCCTTTCACATGCTTTTACAAAACAATCCACATGAGGTGGCAACACAGGGGTATACAGACTTGTACATTTCAAAGAAATTTCAGTTTGTTGATTTAAGTCTTTATCATATAGTAGTTTTAGAGTAACATTGCACCCAAACATCCTTAAATCAGTAAGCAGGTCACTCACATTCGTACCTGCTGATGGAATAAAGGATAAACCCTTATTTAATAATGACGTCTCTGCCATGGATAGTTCATGTTCCGATAAATTAAAAACCAGGTTATTTATCTCCTAGTTCTTCTGTTGGTGGTGGTGTTCTCTCCTGAGTACTTTCTTTTCTGACAGCCCCGACTGTTGGACCTCGACTGACATAGTTTCACCGGTAATGTTAAAAACGTTCCACATTAAAAGGTGGTAGCAGTTTTGGTCTAGCCCCAGCTACAGTGTTTTGTAAGGCTTGCTGGTTAGGTGGAGGGGTCACCCCTTGCAAAAAAAAAAAAAAAAACAGAGGAAGATTCCAACTGTTGTGATGGAGCATTACTAGACACAGTTGCTGGCTCTTTTATTGTATTTACAGAAGACATAGGCATAGATTCAACGGAATTAGGCAGCATATCAGTCTGTAGAGAGTCAGAGACAGATACTGTATTCAATGTGGATGAGACATTAGTTACATTGTTTCTCAGCCACATAAAGACATTGCAGAGGCTAAAATCTTTAAAGTCCCATTGCAGCTTACGCTGTTTTTTATGTTGCAACCTATTACTGTAGAGGGATACATTCATATAAGTGTTGGCAAGTAAGTCTGTAAAAACTTCACCTTTAAAATGACAAGTTAGATCTTTTTGTAACATTTCCACCTTCTTGGTTAATTCATCTTCAATTGGGCGAAAATAATCAATTAACAACTTCATATATTTATGGTCCAGCTCAATGTTAAGCTGCTGCCAGCTTTTAAGTAATTAAGGATGAGCATCTCCATAAATCGGCATACACAGTACTCTCATCCCTGTAGGAATAAAATGGAAATGCAAGCTGGCTTCTAAATGCCGACATTGCCAAATTAAATGTTGCAGCTTATAAAGATCATTTTCAAATTCTTTAAGCAAGCTGTTAAACTCTTGTAATTATCAACAGTACCTGTGTAAGCAGATGCAAGAGTGCGTTCCAAATCCAGGTTCAAAAGCAGGTTGCCCTGCTGTGTAAAAATATCATTCCATTTCATTTGTAAATTCTCCCTCATGGGATTGTGATCCAATTCCAAAGAAGCTGTTTCAGCCATGTTGCTGCAGTAATACCAAACAAGGACAAGAAATATGAATAAAAGGTATATACTGCTGCCCAAAGGTCCGATTCCAGAAGGCAATAAACAATGGAACAAAAGAAACAAGGTAGGACCACCAAAGCTATAAAATCCAGTTTATTCCAAGAATAAAACCAAAAGGATAAGCGCTTTCACGTGGAGTAACCACGCTTCATCAGATCACAAATACTCAGTTTAAATAACAAAGCTAAATGCTAATTAAAATCAAACTAGGATTAAAAGCATGAGCACATCAATTAAGTGGTTGCAAAACCACTACAAGAACTCACTTAAAGGGCTGTGCCTCTAAGGTAGGCTTAATACATAATATAGCTATTCAGACCTGGATAAATATGTGCACGTAACCTAATTTTCCACTTAAATTCAACACTAAAGGAGATAACTTTACTTTTCTAATTTTTAGTAATTACTTTTTCGGGTACAACAAGAATAGACCAAATAAGAGACACTTGGTTTTTGGAATTTTCTCAGGAAATGGCGCATTAAATAAAACTAAAGGTTCAGAAATATTACATCTATCTGATCATAGAGCTTGAATGAAGTTATTACTTTCTTTCCAAAAAGGGGAAATTAATTCACATTCATATACCATATGTGTCCAGTCAGCTATTATTTCAGAATCACTTTACAGCATTTAATTGTATTTGATTTATACATGATTGTAATTTTGTTAGGAGTGACACAAGTTCAGTATTAGAATTTCCATGTGAAAATGTTCCGATGTAATCAAGATGTGGCTTTATCAGTAGATTTTAATATAATTTTCTTGTATTCTTCAGAGAAGTCTTCATTATTAATTTTTGAGGAATAATTCCAATAGGAATTGTCTAAATATGTGAAATCTAACTTAAGAATTTTATAAATTTGAGACAAATATGATTTATTTTACATTGCATTATTATTAATATTTATTATGAAATCCAATATTTTGGGAAATAAATTATTTCTTATCTGTGTTTAGAGTCTCTAAATATTTGTAAAATTAACCAATTCTCAGAATCCTGACCATAAATTTTTAACCATAAATTTTCATTTTCAACAGTGTGTGTGTGTGTGTGTATATATATATATATATATATATATATATATATATATATATATATATATATATATATATATATACATACATATATATATACATATATATATATATATATATATATATATATATATATATATATATATATATTATATATTATATATATAATATGGGTCTACCTGATAACACCGACACGCCAAAACACCGACAGCGAAATAACCGACACGAAAAAAACAGAAAAAAAAGAAAGTTCAAAAACACGAAACTTCACATGCCCGACAAACCAAAATCCCGACAATCAACAGAACAAATACCTTTCCCGAAAAACGCACACACAACACAAGCACACCAAAAACCTTACAAACCTACACTAAACCTTACATACACAACTATCTATGCACTAACCTTAACCCAAACCCTAACCCTAAGGTCCGTCACTATCGCACTCTTACCTTACCAGCACCCTAACCCTAACTCACTTAATCCACCCCTAACCCTTAACTCTATCACTATCGCACACTTACCTTACCCGCACCCTAACCCTAACTCACTTAACCCACCCCTAAACCTAAAGTCCGCCACTGTCGCACACTTACCTGAACCGCACCCTACCCTAACGTCCATCACTATCACACACTTACGTTAACATGGTGTTCTCAGCGTTGGGATTTTCAACTGTCGGTCTTCTCCAATGTCGATCTTCCGGTGTTGGTGTTCTCTTCGTCTGCGTTTAGAACTTTTGGTGTTTTCAGGTAGACCCATATACATATATAATTGTTGATAATAAGTTACTGTGTTGTTTCAATACTAGTATATTGTTGAAGTTATGAGTTTCTAAACACTCATTTATATATGCAGTTAGAAACATACAAATATTAAGTCTTTAATACAATGGTTACAATATTTGAACTTTTGGAAAGAGGAAATATTTAGATAGGGAATTTGAGAAGAGGTGCAATTTCATTTATGCAAGAATACTTTAATAACCAGTTTAAATAATTAGGGACTATTTGTTTTTGGCTGATTGTGATACATTTATTATTTACTAATAATATTTCATGATGTATTTGTTTCCATTTTGAATCATAAGATCAACTTATGTACAACACTATAACTTTTACAGTTGTTGAAGTAATATACAATTGATTATTGATTATTGCGGAATTGTATTCCACCATTATCTCAACCTTTTCTGTGTTAATCAAAGGAAACTCATGGTTTATTAGTATGTCAAAAAGAATTAAGTAGAATATTATTTATCTACTTCATCAATTTTTGTGGTGGAGATGGTACTAAAGATTGTAAGACAAACAATATTTTACATTTTAGGGAGACTTACCATCTTAGTAAGCATTAGTTGTTCTTCTGTGGTAAAGAAGAATTTCCAGTTTGTGACCAAACTTAAAATTTTATCAACAGCCTATTGAAAGTTTATTTTTTATCATTTCTTTAGTATTAGACATAATGGTTATACCAAGATGTATTTCATTTTATTGCTATTCCAATTGAAGCCAGAATATTTTTTGTATGATGTTTTCAATTGTTTACTAATTAGTAATGTACTTGTTTTATTATGATTAAATCTTAAGTTTGAGATTTGTTCAAACTGACTCATAGAATTGATTATATGTTCTAATGTATTATCTATATTTCCTGTTGTTAGTAAAATACCGTCAGCAAAGAGCCGAATCTTTAGTTTGAAATCTTGTTTTATTTTGATACCGTTAATGTTTTTATTAGCAAAGGGTTCTATAGCTAATGCAGAAAGTAAAGGTGATAATGGACAGCCTTGTTTTGTGCCTAATTGTAATTTGAAGGAATTAGAAAGAGAAGGACCTATTTTAACATAAGCACTTAGAAGTTAATGCAATTAGCTTAGATGAGAAATTATACACTTTAAGTGTATAACTAAGTCAAAAGCCTTATCTAAATTGAGACTAATGATAGAAAGTTCTTTTTTACTTTTATTTGCATAGTCTGTTAATGTATGTATGCTTAGCATGTTATCATGTACTTGTCTATATAAAATAAACCCAGTTTGATCATTATTAATTAGTTTACTTATAAGTAGATTATGTTAGCTAAAATGGGCATGAACATCTTATAGTCCACATTTAAAAGTGAAATGGGTCTGTATAATGAACACTATGTAGGATCCTTATCTTGTTTTAAAATAGACGATATAAGGGAATACTTCCATGATGGGGCGACTTCAGCAGTTGTTTTTATTTCTCTGTAGACCTTATCTAATATTTATTTTAACTGTATTATACTGTAGCATTTTAAAGACTTCTGGTATAAGACCATTTAAGCCTGGTGCATTATTATTTTCTAAATTTTTTTATTTGATCTTTTATTTCTTTTAAAGTGAACGGTCTATCATTTTTTATTTATTCACTTATTTTTTTATTTATGTTTCCCTTAGAAAAGTTTCAACACTATCATCATTAACTAGGTAATTTGTATTATTATTTAAATTTTCATAAAATATTTGAAACCCCTCAAGAATACATTTAATATCTGTTCTTTTTTCTTATTATTTATATGTGTTATAATTTCTTTGATATGATTTAGTTTATTCATTTTCTTTGATGTAAGAGCAAGTTTATGCAAGCTTAAAGGGTTTACTGAATATGCCTGAAGTTTATTTTTTTCCAGGTTTATTGAAAATTTATGATTTAGAATTTCAACATATTTTATATTTCAGTTTTTAAGTTCAGACTAGCTGATGGTGTCATTTAGTTTTAGATTTAACTTTAGTATGTCTCCAATTATTTGCCCCATTTTCTTGTTTTACTAATGTACCATATTGTCAATCTTCCATGTAAGTAAGCCTTTAGTGAATCCCACAGGACAATGTCAAATACTTCACCATTCATGTTTATTTCTAGGAAATTTTTGATCTCTTTAACATACCAAACCTTGAATCTTTTTATTTTAATTATGTACAGTGGTAACTTCTTATGATGTATTAAATTGTCATTTTTTAAAATAATATTAAAGATTATAGTATTATGGTCTGATAATGGACATGAAACTATGGAAACTTCTCTGGTATGTGATAACAGATTGTTTGAGACAAAGAATTTATCAGTATTTGTTTGTGTTCCATATCTGTATGAATAATGGGTAAATTGAAGTAAGTTTGTTTTTCTTAGCTCATATATATCCTTTAAATTCATTAGATTTAGAAAATGTGTTAAGTGTTTAGATGAAGATGTGATTCTCAGCTTTGTATCTGCAGTGGAATCTTTGTCTGATAAAATACAATTAAAATCACCGGCCTTTATGACTCCGCCTTTCATGAAATAAACTGAAGTAGTTTTTTGCATCTTTAGCTCCAACCCCTGGAAACCAGTAAGAGTTCACCAATGTATATAGTTTTCTGTTCCACTCAATCATAACAATGCTTAACATGCCATTTTTATCAAAATAGGTATCTTTTACTTTAGGCATTACCAATGAGTTCTTCCATAAACTGAGGGTACCTCCTCTTTTAGCTTGAAAGCAAGAACCTGCTAAAACCAAATAATTCTTTAATGAAAGTTTATTTACATTTATTAAGTAAATGTGTGTCCTGTAGAAATACTATTTGAGCTTTATGTACTGGATTGTTAAATCCATTAATATTAATAGATACGCATTTAAAATCAGACATTTATATGAGTGAAAGAAATATGTATAATGAACTCACATTTATGTACAGAACTTATATACTTTATAAATATGAAATCTTCAGCTATGGACAAAACATTTGAAATAAAGAAAACATTACCTAATGAAATAACCCTAAAACATTCTACCATAGAATAACACATTCCTGCTTTGTTTAAAAAGACAAGCAAACTACCTCTCAAACTCTCCATTAAACTAACAACGCTTAGCTAATGCTTCTGATTCATATTAATGTGTCTCACATTTTTTGTATGTATCATCTTAAAAAAAAAAAACTGTCATTGAATTATTATGAGTAAGAAAAGTTAAGCAGGTGTTCAGAATCTTTACTATAAGTTGATCAAGTTGAATATCTCTACAATTATCTTTCCATGTACCACACGTTATCTCCATAATCTAGTAGTATAGGGAGGAAGTGAGTTGTTATTTTCGTATTCAGTTGTATTCAAAAGTATTCAATTGTATTTATTACTGCTTGGTAGTAACTTGATTAAAGTGTAGCTATCATTCTAAGTCTTTTGGATTAAGCACTTGGGCTTCAGACCAGTTGTTTTACATTAGGAAGGTTTGTGGCCTGCACTGTGGTGGCAGGACAGGTAGCTTACATCCTTCTAAGTTGGGAACTGCTGATTGAGGGCTCAGTGTCTGTTATTCTAAAAGTGTATTAGTTCTGGTTTAAGCACTTGACTTCAGGCCAGTTATTTTACATTAAGAAGGTTCGTGGTCTGCACTCTTGTGGGAGGAGAGGCTGGACTCTGCCCTTCTGAGCTGGGAATTTCTGGTTAAAGGCTTATAGTGCCTGCATATTTGAACTGTTTCTTACTGAAATTGGTACACCTTGTTTGCTGTAGCATAGACTAGATCCAGGCCTGCTGAATCTAGCTTTGTTTGTATGCTTGTTGTTTGTTTGCTTGTTATTTCCCTGAAATGCTAATTCCACCTAAAACGTGGCTTTTCAGTGCTTCTGTGGATCCCTAGTGATATCTGCATTGCTTACTGTACTTATTTCCTTGTTTCACTTGAATGAAAGTTACTGTTTGTCGTTTTTGCATTTAAGTTACCTGTAGCACATTGCATTTAAGTTACCTGGCACTTGCTCACTAAAGCAATTATATAAGTCAGCACTAAAAAATTAAAAGCACTACACCCTCACAAACTCCCCTTGAGTACCTTGTTCCCCATTGGCCCTTTATTTCAATTATTAAGGAATTCCCAATACTATTCTAGCATGTCCAAAGGTCAGTTGTCAATCTCCTCTCCGGTCCAGCTGGTGAATCTGGGAATCTTGAGGCAATGTTACAACTGCCTCATGTACACAGACAACCCTCTCCTCATCCCAACAAATTCCAACACATGTGAGAGATGCAACCATATAGCCAAGCTGGAGGCTAAGCTCTCTCAACTCAGTACTGGCGTAACCAATCAGGAGGAAAAGGAAACCACACTCACTATAATTCCAGTCTCACATAGACCTACCGCGACAGCAAACCAAACACATAAACACACAAAAACATACTCGGAGGCTCTAAATAAAAATATGCCTAAGAAGCAGAGACCTCCAAAGCAGATACCCAAGCAACCGCACACCCAAAACAAAACACGTGCAACACATAGCTCACAAAGCCAGTGTGCCGAACAGTCACAGCCCTTAAGGCTAAACAACACACCTGATACACTTGTAATAGGTGACTCTATCATCAGGCACACTGACGTCCCGCTCACCAGGCTGAACAAGGAGAAGGTCATGGTGAGCTGCCTGTCGGGCGCTAGGATCCGCCACATAACACAAGCACTCAGGTCACTCCAAGGCAAGTACAAATATGACTCAGTCATTGTCCTTGCTGGTGTGAATGACCTGAGATGTACCTCCCTGGACTACATGAAAAGAGACATAGAGGAGCTCTCTGAGCATGTAGCCCAGGCCGGTATGACCCTGACCTTGAGTAGCATCTTACCCTTACCAAGAATGATGCCACAATATGAAGACAAGATGATCAATTTCAACAATTGGCTTAAGTATTGGTGTCATTCAAAGGGGATCCAATGCCTGTCAGCCTGGGATGACATGCTTGTCAAGCCACGATGCTTCGCTAGGCACCTATCACCCTTGGGCTTTCGGATATTGGCAAAGGCTCTTGCTACCCCCATAGTGCCTTTTTTAGGCAAGGCTCAAAAGACAAACCCACCTCCATAGGTATCACAAGGGATAAGAAACTAAGAGTAGTGCTACTCAATGCCAGAAGTCTAAACCTCAAGATGCATGCACTCGAAACTCTTCTTAGCATGGAGAACATCGATATCTGTGCAGTAACAGAAACCTGGTTCAAGGCTCCCGAGAGCACCCCAGCACTACCAGGTTATACCTCATACCATGCTTTTCGGCCCCAAAACTTGGACCAAACCACAAAAGGAGGGGGAGTATCAATATTCATCAAAGATACCCACACCTCCAGGTTGGTGGCACAGCACGAAGCATCAGAGACTATCCATGTGCAACTAACAGTGGGTAAAACTGCCTTCCAGTTTATAGCCTGCTACAGACCACCCTCCCAAACCCAGGAACTCCACTCGACCTTCCTAAGAACACTGGAAAATATGAAGGTCTCTCCAAACACCACTATATTGGGTGACTTCAACTACCCAAACATAGACTGGGAGCATTACTCTAGCTCCAACACCCTAGTCCAAAGGTTCCTAGAATTTATAAACTCAAATGCTATGGAACAACTTGTTACCACTCCCACAAGAGGGGAAAGCATACTGGACCTGATCATCACCAACATGGGAACTCTATGCTCCAGACCAGAAGTGTATCCCTCACTGGTAAGATCAGACCATAAACTAATCTCACTGGATATTCACATCCCGACCCAACCCCTGCCCAGAAAACCACAGTGAAAAACTTCTCTAAAGCAAATTTCACACTCCTCAAAACCGAGGTGGAATCCTTCAAAGCCCCCGGGCCTGTGGAAAATACGGCCCAGACCGCAGAATCCTTTATAAACGCATTCTATGAACACCTTCAGGAATGCATGGATCATGCAATCCCAAATAAAACCAAGACCCAATCCTCCAAAGGCAGACGTCCTGTCTGGTGGACCCCAGCCATAAACAAACTATATAATAGAAGGAGGAAGCTACTACATGATAGAGCAAAATCCCAAAAAGGGAAGGCATCTCTGATCAGTATTAGCAAAAAACTATGGGCACTCATAAAATCGTCTAAGGCCAGCTTTGAGAGAAAAATTGCACAGGACACTAAGGATAATCACAAGGCTTTCTTTAGTTATGTTAGGAACCTGGGTGGGAATTCCCAGATATGCTCAGAATTAGTCCAAAATGACAAAAAATACACCGAACCCACAGACATTGCCAACATCCTAGCTGACAGGTTCAGCGCAAACTTCTCCCCCTCCCCACCAAAAGGGCAAATATCTATCCCAGCAGAGTGCTGCCCCCCTGACATCTCAGATGCTCAGGTAAGAGCCACCCTCTCCAAAGCAAAAAAACACAGCATCAATGGGACCAGGCGGTGTCCCGGGCTGCATCCTACATGAACTCCAAGAAGAGCTAAACCCAAACATAAAACTGCTGTTCAATCTCAGCCTTACTACAGGATATGTACCCAAAGAGTGGTGTACAGCAACGGTGGTCCCTCTCCACAAAGGTGGTGCCTCAACAGATCCTGGAAACTATCGCCCCATAAGCCTGACTAGCTTGGTCTGCAAAGCTATGGAAAGGATCATCATGGACCTTATAAATAAAGATATTGGGGACCTACAGACACTGGATCCTACCCAGTTTGGCTTTGTTAAGGGCAGATCCTGCCTCTTAAACCTGGTCGATTTCTTTGAAACAGTCAATAAGGCCATTGATGAGGGGAAGGTGGTCCACACAGCCTACCTGGACCTCGCAAAAGCCTTTGATACATTACCCCACTCTGGCATTATAGATAAGCTCACTAGCTTAAATATAAACCCCTATGTCACTAGATGGGTTGCAAACTGGCTCAAGGACAGAACCCACATGGTTAGAATTGCTGGAGCCATGTCAGACTCCAAACCAGTTACAAGTGGCATCCCACAAGGCTCAGTCCTGGGACCTCTCTTGTTCGGTATATATTTCTCAGAGGTACAGGCCAACACGGAAGGACTGTGGCTGACCAAGTTCGCAGATGACTGCAAACTGGGCACCATAATCGACTCTCCAGCCGACACAAGCATCCTCCAAAAGGGCCTCATAGAAACAGACAACTGGTGCCAGAGCCATGGCCTCAAGCTAAATGCCAAAAGTGTATAGTCATCCCTTTGGCAAAAACAAAGTGCCCACAAATTACCACATAAGTGGTAATCCATTAAATCTGGAAGAAGTAATTAGGGACCTGGGGACCCAAGTTGATAGCAATCTCTCATTTGACAACCACGTGGCCAAAGTGGTTAGAAAAACATTTTATATAGCCCACCTAATCATGAAGGAATTCACATCTAGATCAGGGGAGGTCATCGTGCCTCTTTACTCATCCCTCATCAGGCCCATAATTGAGTACAATTCCCCTTTTGGGATGTACCTTACCAAACACCTGCAGCAACTGGAAAGACCCCAAAAGTACCTCACCAAGAGGATCAAAGGGCTCAAACAGATGCCATATGCTGCCAGGTTAAAGAAACTCCAGCTCTACTCAGTGGCATACCGCCTGCTCAGAGGCGAACTTTGCCTGACGTATAAAGCCATGTCCAACCCGGAATTAATGGACATGCTGCACCTCAGATAATCCAAATCCCATCGAGATACACGATCGAGAGGCTTGAACCTCAGCACTGAAATAAATAGGACATGCTGGAGGGACAGATTCATAACCCAGATGCTCCCTTCACTCTGGAATAAAATCCCAGTCCAGGTTAGGGAGAGTCCCTCATTGACTCTCTTCAAGAGAAATGTTGATGAGTGGATGGGGGATCATAGGTTTACCCCGGGTATCACTTCTGTGTCACTGTTAGACAGAGGCACAGTATACTAACCTCGAAAAAGGGCATAGCAAAATTAATTTAAAATGGGTGGCAAAAGCCAAACACACTCTGGCTAGGCTTATAAATGCCCTAGGGCAGATAGACTAGTATGAGCCTATGAACCTATATTTATTAATTTATAGGTTAGATGATTTTATATTTGTTCTATTTTGTTTGCTGTGTGTAAATTTGTTCAAAAGATCATAAGTTCATAAATTAGCACCAGGCTGTCCTTGTAGCCCATTCTAGGCCCAGCCAATTACCCCTTGTGAGAATCAAACTATCCACCTTGTGCCTATAAGGTGAATACCTTAACCACTATGCCCAACCTCCCACCCTTGTAGACATATTTATATTCTTTAACTATATACATGTTTACTTATTCTGATCTCTTTGTATTTCTGTTTGTATATTATGTCTTGTACTATTACTATATTCCTAGGTTTTATATTTTAGCTATAATCCTAGTGTAGAGTATCATATAATAGAACATTTATATTTAACCTTATAATCTAGTACTAGTATTAAAGTCAGTCCTGTTTTTTTCTTAAAAGTTACGTCTAATAGTAACTGAACAAATGTCTGAAAAATCTTCCCTTTTTTGATTCAAACTTTCCATAATAAACTTTTCTGAGATATTAAGTTTTGGTATCATTAAAAGAGACAATAACAGAGAAACACAATCCTACATTTTTTATCAGAAGTATCATTCTGTAGGCTAATAATATAAACTCTCCTTTTAGTATACTGCAAACATTCAGAACTGTTTAATAACTGACAGTGGTTTAGAATGCAGTTCACCGTCTTTTGCTTATTACTTTATTTGTATTCATTGACTTCTTAGCATATGATACAAAAGATTATGATTATTTACTTTTAGACAGAAAGAAGTAACCTGGACGGTTCTTAGAATTTTCAGAACTCCCACAGCATCTCAAAAGTGCTCTTGACTCTAATTAAGCTGCTTCAATCTGTTCCTCATAACAAGTGCTTGGAAATGAAGTTTATCAGCTGTAATTCTCACAAAAACATTCACGAGTGAGTCCAAGCCACCCCCAACCCATACACCAATCCCTCAAACCACCAAAAAAAAAAAAAAAAGATAAACCACTTCAAGGTATGTCAACCAATAAAAATCCATTGATTTCAAAGAAATAACATTTAATGATTCAGTAAGCACTGTTTGTATTTGATGTTTAATATAAAGCAGTGTCATTTCTTAAAGGAGACATAGAATATAAACTTACATTAAAAGAATGACAGTTATGCATGATCCAGGTGCAACTTGTAAAACGTGTGAATGTTACTCTAATTATTTGATAACATTCCAATAATAATTTTTATCAATGTAAGAAACTATATTTTTATACATTGTTTATAACATAGCAAAGCTTTCCTGGGTGCTGTTGCATGTCAAGTATACTATAAGTAGCAAGCATTTAGAATTATGTAATAACTGGCAGTGGTTTAGAATGCAATTCACTGTCTTCTGCTTATTGTCTAACTTGTATTCTTTGACATCTTAGCATATGATTCAAAATATTATGATTATTTACCTTTATACAGGAAGAAGTAACCTGGAAGATTCATAGAATTTTCCGAACTCCCACACCATCACAAAAGTGCTCATGACTGTAAGTTGTTTCAAGCTGATTTTCATGATAAGGGCTTGAAAATGAACAGTCCACGAGCCACAATTCACACAAAAGTGCCTGCAAGTGAATCCAGGCCACCTCCACACTACACACCAATCCCTCAAACACCCCCAAACCATCAAAAAAAAAAACATCTCAAAGTATCCCAACCATCAAATAGCCATTACACTCAAAGAAACTTTAATGATTCAGCAAACAGTATTTGTTTGAGATGTTTAATCTAAAGCAGACTGTCATTTTATAAAGGAGACATAGCATATAAACTTGCATAAAAAATGACAGCTATGTCTGATCCAGGTTTAACTTGTAAAAGTGTGAATGTTACTCATTTGATATCATCCCATTAGTAACTTTTATATATGTAAAAAACAATATTTTTTATACTTTGTTTATAAAATAGCATGTCTTTCCTGGGTGCTATTGCATGTCAAGTATACTATCAATAGCACACTATTGGACCATTTTAAGAACCCAGAATGTAACTTAACATGCCTCTTAAGTGTCATTTGTTGCATCTTGTGTTTTATTTAATAATACATTACTCAACTATGCCAAGATATCAGAAAGTATGCCATCTAACATAAGTTTAATCATAATAATGATTATTTTTTAATAAAATAAATATTTAGTTTTCGAACTCTAAATGAAAATAATTGGCTTTAATTTCATATATAGCTAAAAGAGTCAAACTCTAACATTTTAGAAACTACTAACGATTTGAAGTAGGGAAAGAAAGAAATGATTTACCATGCAAAAAAGTAGCCAACACCTGTTCCTAAGTATTTAAACATTTCTTTAAATAAGAATTCATAACCATGAAATACATTTATTTTCATTTGTCCTTAAGGTTTTTTTTTACTGTTTTTGTCTTTTATTAACCAACCAACTCTTGTTGCATTTCTCTTCAAAGTTGATCAGTTCCGGTCCATTTCTTCTATTTTTTTTATATGATTTTATTTTCTGTATAAAGTCCATTGCATCTTCCAAGGTGTTAAAAATCTTCTTTCCTTCTGGAAGGTAAATCTTTATTTTTGCTGCGGAAAATATTTGTACTTTAATATTGTTTTTCTTTAAGCTTTTAACAAGTGGCACGCACATTTTTTTTTCTCTTTGACATCACTAATGTTGAATAGTCATTGTCAAATCGTACAGTATTTTCTTTAATTTTAACTGTATAATTAGTCCATGCAGCTTTTAAGAATAAATCCTTATCTTGACTTGAGAAAAATCTTAGGATCACTGACCTTGGTGAATGTATTTTTTTTAAGATGAGTTAGAAAGTGAGCTATGTGCCCTTTTGATGCCAAAAGAAAAAGCTTAAGGTATGTTCAAAGTTTTAGGCAGCCAGGTGTTAAGGAATTGAATCATGCTATCTCCCTCTTCTTTTTCAGGAATCATGTAAATCCTAATGTTATTCCTTCTAGATCTGTTCTCTAAGTCTTCTTTTTTTTCCTGAAATAAGTTGTTTTGTTTCAGAAGAAATTCAGTGTTATTCTCATTTTCAGTTAATCTTCCATGAAAAGCAGATATTGCATCTTTTATACTCACGATTTGTGATGATTGTTGTTTAAGAAAGTCACTCAGCACTTCAACTTGTTATTTGCATTCCTCTTTAAAATTGTCCATTGTGCCTTCTAATTTATCTTTACAGATAACTCACTGATGTTACTTAGCCTGTATGACTTTTTTCATAGTACTGTCCTGTACAGTGGGCTTAGAGTGGTTCATTCTGAGACAATTAGTTCTTTCTAGTTTTCTTGACAGGAAAAAGCAGTTAAAAGAGTTTCAAACTTATTTTTTGTAGTAAATCTTTTAACAGATGTTAACTGTAAATCCATCAAGTTTTGAAAAGTTCTGTTTGAGTTTTTTCTTAGCAAAAATCCTGTCAGAAATGTTAAAATGAAGCAGAGCTAAAAACAGTGCTGTTAACTGCTTACCATCTTGGCCACACCCCTCCCACAATAAACAGGGCTTTTGATCAGTGCTAAAATTAGGCACCTTAGTAGGTTTTTCCTAGGTGTTCAAATTACAAAAAATCAAAACAAACAACATTTAAAATAATTGGCTATACACAGGCAATACACACTTCTGTGCAGAGCTCATTGTAAATGGAGCCACCTATACTGAGCCAGAAGACATAGCAAACCGCCTGGCTGATAAATTCAGCTCCAACTTTACCCCTCTCTCCCCCTCAACTTTGCCTAAGGAAATATCATTAAATATAACTCTCCCTACTGTCACTAGGGAACAGGTCTTTAATGCTCTCTCTAAGCCCAAGAACGCTGCATCAATGGGCCCAGACAATATCCCAGGATGCCTTCTAAATAGCATGAAACATGACCTGTCAGGGCCTATGGAATTACTGTTTAACTGTAGCCTCCAAACAGGTTTCGTGTTTCATGAAGGGAGAAGGCCAGTAGTCATCCCTCTGCACAAAGGTGGGCCATCTACAGACCCTGGAAACTACAGACCCATAAGTCTCACTAGTCTTATATGTAAAGCCATGGAAAGAATTATCATGGAGATGATCAGTAGAGATATTGTAAACCTCCAGACACTGGACCCAACCCAGTTTGGATTCGTCAAGGGCAGGTCATGCCTACTCAACCTGGTGGATTTCTTTGAGAAGGTCACCAAAGCAATGGATGAGGGAAAAATCATTCACACTGCCAAACAACTGGTGTCAGAGCTATGGACTAAAACTAAATGCCAAGAAATGCATAATAGTATCTTTGGGAAGTTCATCCATCACTGGTAAATATCATATTGACAACACACCCCTTAGAGCTGGCACAGTAGTCAGGGACTTAGGAACACACATAGATAGTAATCTAGCCTTTGACTATTATTTGTCTACAGTGGTAAGGAAATCATTCTGTGTTGCACAACTTATAAACAAAGGTATGACATCTAAGTCCAAGGAAGTCATTGCTCCACTGTATTCGGCATTCATCAGACATGTCATTGACTACAGTACCTTCTTTGGTATTTACCTAACCAGGCATATCCAACAGCTGGAATGTCCACAGAGGTTCCTGTCTAAAAGAATACTGGGAGTAAGTAAAATGTCATATGCAGACCAGTTCAAGGCACTGTCCTGGAAGTGTATGCCTGGCATACAGGACATTGTCAGACCCCACTCTGATGGACCTCATGCATATCCACAAAACAAATAACACCAGAATTACCTGTTCTAAAGACTTAAACCTTGCCTGTGATATAAATAGGTCCTGCTAGAGAGATAGGTATGTATCTCAGAGACTACCGCATGCATTGGAACAGGCTCCCCATCCATGAGAAGCAGAGTTCCTCCCTTACCCAATTCAAGTGCAGCTTGGACAATTGGATGGGAAGCTGGAAATTCATCCCTGGTTTGGCACCTATGTCTCTAATGGACACAGGTAACCTGTAAATGGTTCATCTGCCAAACCCTGGTTATACTTATCAAGGGTATCAGAACTTGTCAGAGATTTGGGATGCATGGCTAAGCTTAAAAATGCCCTTGTGGTCATTAGCCTAGTAAACACCTATGAACATCATAGGTGCCACAACGGACCCCGGAAACTATCGCCCTATAAGACTGACTAGCCTGGTCTGCAAAGCTATGGAGTGTATCATCATGGAACTCATAAACAAAGACATTGGAAACCTCCAAACACTGGATCCTACCCAATTCGGCTTTGTTAAGGGCAGATCTTGCCTCTTGAACCTGGTCGACTTCTTTGAAACAGTCACCAAGGCCATAGATGAAGGGAAGGTAGTCCACACAGCCTACCTGGACCTCGCAAAAGCCTTCGACACAATACCCCACTCTGGCATCATAAATAAGCTCACCAGCTTAAATATCAACCCCTATGTCACAAGATGGGTTGCAAACTGGCTCAGGGATAGAACCCACATGGTCAGAATTGCAGGTGCCATGTCAGACTCTAAACCAGTTACAAGTGGCGTCCCACAAGACTCAGTCCTGGGACCTCTCTTGTTCGGTATATATTTCTCTGAGGTACAGGCTAACACGGGAGGACTATGGCTGACCTAGTTTGCAGATGACTGCAAACTGGGTGCCATAATCGACTCGCCGACTGAAGCAAGCATCCTCCAAAAGGGTCTCACAGAAACGGATAACTGGTGCCAGAGCCATGGCCTAAAGCTAAATGCCAAAAAGTGCATAGTCATCCCCTTTGGGAAAAACAAAGTGCCCACAAATTACCACATAGGTGGTAATCCATTAAGTACGGAAGAAGTAATTAGGGATTTGGGGACCCAAGTAGATAGCAATCTCTCCTTTGACAATCACGTTGCCAAAGTGGTTAGAAAGACCTTCTATATAGCCCACCTTATCACGAAAGGGTTCACATCTAGATCAAGAGAGGTCATTGTGCCCCTCTACTCATCACTCATCAGGCCCATAATTGAATACAATGGCCCATTTGGGATGTACCTTACCCGACACCTGCAGCAACTGGAAAGACCCCAAAATTACCTCACCAAGAGGATCAAGGGACTCAAACAGATGCCCTACGCAGTTAGGCTAAAGAAACTCCAGCTCTACTCAGTTGCTTACCGCCTACTCAGAGGCAATCTGTGCCTGACGTATAAAGCCATGTCCAAACCAGAATTAATGGACATGCTCCAGCTCAGGAAATTCAAATCCCTTAGAGCTACACGCTCCAGGGACTTAAACCTCAGCACAGAAATTAATAGGACATGCTGGAGGGATAGATTCATATCCCAGAGGCTCCCCTCACTCTGGAACAAAATCCCAATCCATGTTAGGCAGAGCCCCTCAATGACCCTCTTCAAGAGAAATCTTGACAAGTGGATGGGAGATCGTAGGTTTACCCATGGGATCTCTTCTGTGTCCCTACTAGACAGAGGCACTGTAAACTAACCTTAAAAGGGCTATCTTCTGTGACCTACTATACAGAGGCACAGTCAACTAATCTAAAAGGGTGGTGAAAGCCAAACACACTGGCTAGGCTTATAAATGCCCTAGGGCAGATAGCCTAGTATCAACCTATGAACCTATGAACATATGAACCTATATGACAAAAACGCAGTATGAATTTTAAAACTATGATCCTGTTGTACATAGTTTCTTCTGTAATTTATTTACTTGTTTACCTTTTTTAGGTTTTGTTCTGGGGTCTAAATGTAGCTAAGGGTATCTTTTTTTGAGTGCAATGTATTAATACCTGTAACTTAAAAAAAATAAAATGTGGATTAAAACTGGTTCTCTTATTTCTCTTTACAGAAACTGGATCCTTCTTATGCAAATGGAGAAATCGTGGAATATGAAGTGCATATCACATTGAAGGATCGGCACCCTGCTAAACCTTTTAATGTTTCCAGTACTAGCCTGAATTGTACCCTGACATTAGAAGCATATATTGTGACTGTAATTGCATATAACTCGGCTGGCAAGTCTCCACCTGCAACTTTAATGATTCCTGCATCAACTCAGAAGGGTAGGTGATAGGAAGTTATTTCTCAGAATTTGTTATAATGGATACATTTATGTCCTGTGGAACAGAAATCCATAGTGTTGTTTTTATCCTTTCTTTAAGTACTTGCATATACATGAGTGTTTACTGTATTTATGTTACATGTTGAAGTTGTTAGTAAAAGCCATTTGTATGTTAAGTTTGCACATAGCTGTTTGAAGTGTAGCAGCTGTGTATCTTTCACAGAAAAAAGGCAAGAAAATGATAAGCTGTGCCCTTTGGAAGGCTGTTGATGGATGGCTTTTAAAGTTCTAGATGTTGATTGCAGAGCATAGACAGTACTAGAATGTACTCAAAATTGAGCAGTGTTGAGACTGATGATCTCAGATGGAGAGTGACAGAATATGGTAATATGCAGATATCTGATCACCAGTATGTTTTACCATTAATTCAGCTGTAGAATCAGTGCAGTCAACATTGAGGGTTCTGGACTTCAGAAAGACGAACTCGTAAAATAGGATGATGTTGTAAGTATACTGTAACAAAGGGACATAATAATAGTGTAGAGGCCATTGGAGGTACAGCATACTTTTTGTCATAGATGTATCACGCTTTTGTGTGTGAAGCACATGTGCAAATCCAAAAGAAGGGAAAAAACTGGTTCTCAAGTGAATTATCATCATAAGTTAATGAAAGCATATAGTATTTAGAAAATTCCATGGTGTACAAAAACAGAACAAAAAGAGAGAGATTGCAATAGTTTAAAGCAGAAGAAAATTGGTTAGTAAAGCAAAAAGATGTGCAGTTCAGTCAAGAATGACGATAAGGCCTTTTATGGTTGCATAAGAGAGCAACAGTGAAAGACAGGTTGAAGGCACTCAAGTTTACCACTAAATGAGTGTGTTGTTGACAGAACAGTGTAGTGAAACAGCAGTGCTGTTAAGTGAGTATTAATGCTTAGTATTCTTAGAGAAACAGAAGTGAATGCTACCATGACCATTAAGTAGTAGTAAATAGGCTAATGGACTTAACGTTTGTTTTTTCTGTTAAGAGAGTTCCAAAAACACTCCAGAAACTAAAGGTACACTATACAGTGGATTGGATTGGATTATCCCAAAAATTATTACAGAATTAAGGTGGAGAACTGATAGTATCATTAGATAAGCAATTGTTTAATGAATCTTGATGGAGGTGGGGGATCCAGTTTTTGAACACTGAAAGAACATTTTAATGACATTATCAAAGAAGTCATGTGCACATGCTTTCGTGAAAATTGTTAAGTGAACTGAATGTTTCAGTTTTACTTCATAATTGTAGAACAGGAACCATATACCTCGTTTTACTTTGCTACATGACTGAGTGTGTTTTGGGCAGTTTTGTAAAATTTGTTTAAATTGTGTATCGTTTTCATTCAAATTTTCATAGGTTCATAGGTAGGTACTAGGCTATTGGCCCTAGGGCATAATTTAGCCTAGCCAAAATGTTTCAGCTTCCGCCTCCCACGTGATTTAGTTACCTACACCTCTGTCGGGCAGGGCCACAGAAGTGATTCCTGGGGTGAATTTCCTGTTCCCCATCCACTCATCAAGATTCCTCTTGAAGAGCGCTAATGAGGAGCTCTGCCTCACATATATGGGGACCTTATTCCAGAGCAGGGGGAGTCTCTGGGACACGAATCTGTCCCTCCAACAAGTCTTGTTTATTGTTGAGGTCAGGTTAAGGTCCCTAGTGCGTGTAGCTCGGGTAGATTGGGTTTTCCTTAGGTGGAGCATTTCCAGCAATTCGGGGTTTGACATAGCCTTGTATGTCAGGCAGAGATCACCTCTGAGTAGCCGGTATGCAACCGAGTACAGTTGGAGTTTCTTTAGCCTGGTGGCATAGGGCATCCGTTTTAGGCCCGTTATCCTCTTGGTGAGGTATTTTTGAAGCCTCTCCAGTTGTTGCAGGTGTCTAGTAAGGTACATCCCGAATGGGGCATTGTACTCAATAATGGGTCTAATGAGTGATGAGTAGAGGGGGACAATAACTTCCCTTTTTTTAGATGCAAACCCCTTTGTGATAAGGTGGGCCATGTAGAAGGATTTTCTAACCACTTTAGCGATGTGGTTATCGAAAGAGAGGTTACTATCCACCTGGGTCCCTATAAGTGAGCTGCCACCTATGTGTTAATTCATAGGTGCTTGTTTTTCCCAAAGGGGATGACAATGCACTTTTTGGCATTTAGCTTTAGGCCAATGTTTTTGGCACCATGTATCTGTTTCAGTGAGACCCTTTTGAAGGATATCTACATCAGTAGGAGTCTCAATTATGGCACCCAGTTTGCAGTCGTCTGTGAACTTTGTTAGCCATAGTCCCTCTGTGTTTGCTTGTACCTTGGAAAAGTAAATACCGAACAGGAGAGGTCCCAGGACTGAGCCCTGGGGTACTCCATTGTCACAGGTTTGGAGTCGGACCTAGTGTTTCCTATTTTCACTGTATGGGTTCTGTCCGTGAGCCAGTTAGCAACCCATCTTGTAATGTAGGGGTTTATATTTAGGTTAGTGAGTGTCTCTATAGTTCCCGAGTGGGGAATGGTATCAAAGGCAAGGTCAAGGTATGCCGTCTGGACCACCTTTCCCTCATCGATTGCTTTGGTGACTGTCTCAAAAAAGTCAGCTAGGTTTAAAAGACATGACCTGCCCTTTACGAAACCAAACTGAGTAGGGTCTAGGGTTTGTAGGTTCCCAATGTTGTTGTTTATGAGTTCTATGATGATGCGCTCCATGGCCTTGCAGACGAGGGTCGTCAGGCTGATGGGACGATAGTTCCTGGGGTCGGTGGTGGCTCCTCCCTTGTGAAGCGGGACAACCGTTGCCATGCGGCACTCAGTGGGCACATAGCCTGAGGTGAGGCTGTGGTTGAACATGGTATTTAAGTGAGGGATTAGTTTGTTTTGGAGTTCATGTAACACACAGCCTGGGATGCTGTCTGTCCCATTGATGCTGTGTTTTTTGCTTTAGAAGGTGTCGTTTTCACCTGGGTGTCTGTGATTACGGGGGCAGCACAGTCTTCTGGTATAGATTTGGGCCCTTTAGGGGGTGAGGGCTGGGTAAAGTTTGCACTGAACCTATCTTCCAGTAGATTGGCGATATCAGTTGGTTCCGTGAATTTTGAACCATTGTGCTGTACCTCAGAGCAGATCTGAGAGTTGCTGTTTAGGTTCTTGACATAACTAAAAAATGCTTTGTGGTTGTCTTTGGTGTCCGTTGCAATTTTTCTTTTAAAGCTCGCCTTTGAGGAATTTATAAGGGATCTCAGCTTTTTGCTAAGGTTGGTCAGGGAGCTCCTCCATTCCTGGGTTTTTATTCTTTTTTGTAATAATTTCTTCCTTCTATTATAGAGCTTGTTTATGGCCGGGGTCCACCAGACTGGTTTCCTTTTTTTGGAGGAATGGGTCTTGGCTTTGTTCGGGATAGCACGGTCCATGCACTCATGTAAGTGCTTGTAGAGTGCTTTTGTGTAGGCTACGCAGATTCAACCAAATTGTCATTCTGCAGGGGAGTAACAAAGTTTGCCACCTCCGTCTTAAGTAGCATAAAGTTTGCTTTGGAGAAATTTTTTCACCGTGGTTTCCTTGGGGGGTGGTATGTGGATATCGAGGGCGATGAGTTTGTGGTCTGATCTAACCAACGAGGAATTTACCTCGGGTATGGAGCACTTGTCCCCCATACTGGTGATGACCAGGTCAGGTATATTGTTGCCCCTTGTGGGGGTGTTGATAAGCTGGTCCAGGGCATTCTTTGTTAAATTCAGTTGAGAGGATTCATAAAGGTTACCACAAAGTGTACACTATGTATACACTTTTTTGTACACTTGCTGAATTCAAGAACAGCCGTACCACAATGCATATGCTGTCTATTCCCTCAGGAAGGATACACTTTGTGGTAATCTTTATTATTCCAGCCCAGTGTATATTTCATATGTATATTTTGCTTACCTATTCTTTAACATTGGCTTCTATGTATATTCCTGCTTATGTTTTACTCTCTGAGCTTGAAAACTGTAGCTAATTTTCCAGTAAACAAGTAGTAGTAAAAAAATAAAGAACTTACATCCTTTTCAGCCATAGCCTACTACTTCAGATACTGTCTACTAGGCTTTGCTCATGGACAAAGAAGCTATTACCAGCCATTTAATTTATAGAACAGTTAAGATTAAAGTAGGAAAAACCCTTAATGAACATTGCTTCCTGTCAAAGGCAGCACCTCTGGACTCTTTTTTTTTATAGTTAAGTCTCAGGCACTCATTGCAGAAAAACCTCAATTGTTTGTTCACGTATGTATCTTTCTATAAGTTGGATTAACTGGTTCCGCAGGACCCCCCCCCCCCCCCACTGGCAGTTTTTGCAAACTGAGTCATGAGGTGTGTAAATACTTTGTTTATTGGTAGTTTTTGTTGTATGGGATTGTAAATATTATAAAATGACAATAGTTTTTTTTTTTTAATTCTTGGATCTTAGATCTCTTCTACTACACCTGTTAAGAGTTCATGGAATTAGGCCAAGGGATACTGTGGCTTTGTGGAAATGGTAGACCAGGTCCACTTCACTGAGTTGGTGTTATAATGAGACTAATATTTTAAAGACAGCCTCAAACTGGTATACTTTCTATAAGAAGTTGGTTCTAGTTCTGCAGAAATTATTTCTTGATGATGGAAGGAATTACAGATAACCACTTAAATCGATCTCAAACTATTTCATTTTAAAATCTAATACAGATTCTAAGATAATTAAGAATTACTGATCTACATTCTTAATAAACTTAGTAAAACTGTTTGCTACAATTTTTGCTAAATGTTTTAAACTCATAGCAGCTCATATAATTTCATGGTTTCATTCTTTATTGAAGGAAGACAACCCCTTCTTTTAAAATTAATTTTACAGTCAAAAATCTAGCACATCTATGAACATTTTTGCACTAGTAAAGCTTTTGATTGCATTCATATTCCTTTCCATACTAAGTTCTTAAGACATTTAATTTCCTTATATAGCTTAGGAGAACATGGGAAGAAATAATCTTTCAGCAAGGTATAGTATTTATGGGTGAGGGCTGGAACCTGATTTGCAATAGTTAGGATGTGACATGGGGACCAAGAAGGAAAACCATAACAAAAACAGACATAATTCTGTAGGTATAAACAAGATTATGTGGTAAGGAAGATATAACTTCAGTAGCAAGAATTCAGACAGAATTTACGTATTATTCCCAAAGATGCAATACTGGGCTAGATGGGATACAATTTGTATTTCACATGATTATGTGTATTTAATTGAAAGTTTGAACTCCATCTAATCTAATAAATATGTTAGATCATGTACCAATAAAAACTAAGATAAAGATGCAGGATAATTATGTAAAAAGGTGAAACACTGAAGCTTTCTTACTTGACTGTTAAAAAGAGAAGAATTTTAGGAATGGGTAGTGGATGTGATACATAATTTATTAGGAAAGACAGAAAAATTTTCAGAATGGATAGTTAATGGGTAGGATAAAATTAAAATGGATTTTAAAACATGGTGTATATTAGAAGGCGTGAGAGAGACAGAGGGAGGTGGGGAAAAAGATACAGGAATTATGCAGAGGGGTTGGCAAAGTTATAAGTATTGTAGATTAGGAAGAATCTCAGAGAACAAGAACAGGAATGACTGAAGACTGCTAAAGAGAAAATAAGGGAGTATTTGGATAATGTGCATTAGTTTAGAAAAGTTTCTGTTAATGAAATATTATTGATAGCAACTCCAAACCATAAAAACTTCTAGCACAGCTACCTGGGCTACAGAAAGTAGAAGGGATTATCACAAAACTTTAGGGAGCCTCTAAAAAGAAAAATAACCAGATATTCTATGGTGATATTAGAGATATTTCAGAAGTTTTATAAATTTTGCATAAAGTAGAGGAATGTCAAAATCAAGAAATAGCACAAATGGAAATATTTATGGAAGACTTAGTTATCCCAAGGTTAGAGGAAGATGAGTCTGAACACTTTAATAGCCAAGACAGGAAAATATGACATAAAAATGGTGATGTATAATCAATGAACAGATAAGTCTCTAAGAGCAGATAGTATTTCTCTGAAAGTTTAAAAATTGAGAGGGAAGAAAGTGGATCCTTTGTTGGGAGGGAAGAAAGAGATCTGGAAGGTTTTCTTTAACAAAAGACCGGGGGGTACCAGCATCTTGGAACTAAGCTGTGGTGATTGTATTACTTAAAGAAGGTAAAGACCCTTCAGACCTAGCTTCATATATACCCATTTCAATTTGAAACCATGATTATAAAGTGTTTATGTCTGTATTAGTTAAGATAATGGCAAAATGTTGCCAAAATTCACAGCTATAGATCATTGTGTTTTTTTTTTTGCATTTGGGTCATTAGTAGAACAGCGATAATTCAGAGGAAGAAATATGTAAGAAAACACCACTATTGTTGGAGGATCTTGATGCAGAGAAAGCATTCAACAGAGTCATATAGCTTGGATTTTATGAGAAGGAAAATCACAGCATTTGTATTCTCTGATAGAATAATAGGTTAAATTCGGAGGATATATGAAGGTTGGAGGAAGAACTTAAAGTGGAAAGATTCCCCTCTAACAAGCTGTGTTTAAACAGAGGAGCCAGGCAGCGGTGTACTCTTTTCTGTGTATTTGCTTTCTATTTAGAGCCATTGGCAAAGAAAATTATGGACTTACTGAAGGCTATACCTGGTAGGGTAATCAAGAAAAGGTAGTTTTTTCACAGATGATATTATTTTGTATTTGATAAATTCAGAACAGGACATTTTGAGCCAATTTAAAGTCATTTCAGGAGATAAAATAAACGAAAATAAAACAAATGCTGTAGTGGGAAATTATGTATGCCCACATATGATGTAGTTCAGCAATACCCATATTTATGGGGACATAATAAGATGAAATGTTTAGGTATGTGAATTGAAAATGATTCTTTTAAGGCAGCTAAGGATATGGGAGAAGAGACTAAATAAAAAATAATGCAAAATCAAGAAGCTTAAAGCTATTGATTATAAATATGGATGGCAAGATGCAAGCAGTTAAAATGTTTCTAGTCCCTTTAGTTTTATATACACATCAGGCATATTTCTGTCAACCAGAAGAGATGCCGTGGACAATAATTAATAAAGAATTGAGGGAAATTATTTGGGAAAGGAAGAAGGTAAGAGTTAAGTGGAATAAGTTGATTCTAACCAAAAAACAATGCGATTTAGGAATGCCTCAGTTAAAGGGATATGTTAGAGCTGTGCAATTAAGACTCATATATATACATCCGCGGTGGTGCAGCGGTAGCGTTGTTGCCTCACAGCAAGAGGTTCTCCCGTTCGATTCTCGGGTGGACTGCGGGGAGTGCCTTCTGTGTGGAGACTGCATGTCCTTCCCGTGGTTGAGCGGCGTTCCGAAAGACATGCATGAATGGGCGTGCCTTCGTTGAAGGTTGGGCGTCGAGCTGGCAACTCGGCACCGTAAAATCTACTGCCAGTCATTAGCGGACCGGAGTTCCGCTGTGGCGACCCCTAACTGGGAAAAGCCGAAAGACAAACAACAACATATGTAACACAAGCAGAAGGTTATAAATCAAAGTGGAAAAGGGGGATGATGATGCAAAGGGGCAGGGGGTGTTGGAGAGAGTAGAATTTGGATGCTGTTCTTCAAGGAGAAAACGACAGTCATAGAGAGTAATATGTTCATAAAGTAGCTGAAAATATTCTAAGAACTAAGCCAACATGGGAGTGGAGAATGGAAGTTTTACCAGTAGGGACACCTGCAAGTAGAATGTAGAAAATAAGCAAGAGGGAATGGTATTTACTAGAGAAAATTAGCAAAGGGACCAATGTATTGGGAGCCAGCAACTAGAGAGGGAAAAGTAATATAGTTGGATGAGGCCAAGCAGAAGTTTAGACTTCAGGTTAATGATTGCCTTCTGTACCACAGATTGATAGCAGAGTAAGGCAAAGAAAAGTGGATAGGGGAGTGCTAAGTGAAAGATCAGCTGTGGTAGATTTTTTTTGTCCCTTTCTATCATGTTACTGACCCAGTACCCCAGTGCACCACATCCATGCCAGGACTACCAGACAATCTCTGTACCCCCTGACTTAATGTGGCGTGCTAGGGCTGGTCATGGATCGTAAGGGCATCACAGTGGCTTGGCTGTTTCCAGTTCAATTTTGAGTTACTCTCTTTGTATGACTTACCCATTTTTCCCTCCCACAAGGTGGCATGGTTACATCCAAGGTGTGGGCGTGCAGTAGAAACATTATAGCATATCGCCCTCCCTCCACATCAGCTCAGCCAGATCCACTTCTACCTCCCTTTTGGACCATGCCTCCTTCAACAACATCCCCAGTGTCCACCAGGGATCCTTGCAGGAGACACATGTGTCACCACCCAGCCCCCATTATAGGCACTTCCATCCTCCCCTCCTGCTCCTACAGTTGCCTGAGTCCACTTTTTATACCACAAGCAGACTTTAGAGAATTTTTACTTCGATAAATAAGAAATGCTGGAGTTGTGATGGGAAAGAGAGAAGTAATTGTCATACCTCTCATCCATACCAAATTATTCGGTATTTACTGGTTTTGAGGTCAAAATAATAGGGTGCCACAAATTCCCGAGTGGTCCCTATACTTCCCGTTTTTTTTTTTTTTTTTAGTTGTAGCTGACATTATCGCATGCGGGGCATGCATGATGACTTCGGCTTCATGAGGGTGACTGCCACCCTATCAGAACTCGGAGTAGAGCAGAGGCAGGGCTCGGACTGCTACCTTTTTTTTTTTTTTTACATATGGACTGGTACAAACATTCTTAGTGTAGACTTATCTCATACAGCAGGCAGGCAGCAGCATGGCCACATAGCAAGTAAACAGTGTAAAGCTGTTTCTTTAAAGTTAAGTTAGTTTATTAAACTTACTTCTGCTGCATTCTGTCATTCAAGCCAAGAAGAAGTGCAACTTAAGTGCTGCAGAGATAAAGAAGTAGTGCATGCATCTGCAGTCTGTTGCAACTCCAGGAGTCCCTCCAGCTCCGTTCCATCTCAGACCCCACGCAGACACAGCCCTGCCAGAGACCTGCTCCCAGACCCAGGATCAGGAAATGATTTCAGGACACTGAGGACAGGAAGGAAGGAACAGTCAGTCACTCAGGATTCATCAGGATGAGAAAATTTCTCTTCGGCACCAGCAGCTCGACTTCCTTTGAGCCCAGCTCCGGGTAAAAAATAAAAAAAAAATGGAAAACTCATTTAATAATGTCACAACAACAGGCTCAGCACTTAGTGAGTGTTGATATTTGGCAAGGGAAGTAGTGACAAGAAGAATGTTATCCCTAATCCCTTGTCTTGTTGTCTTGGACTCATCCCTTTCCTAGGCATGATGAGGTAGTAGTGATGTTTTGTGTGACTGACTTTCCAGCACTATACCCACAGCAAGCCAGATGTCACTGACTGAGGTTAGCACTTCTTTAGAGCAAGAAATCTGGAAAAATGCAGCACATAAGAGTGGGACAAACAGAGGTCTAAAAATATGGACACGACAATTTTTAAATATTGCTCTTACAAACTTAGAAAGTTGATAGAATAACAGGTTTTGCATTAGCATGAATTTTCTGAAGGGTATGCTAGGACAGAAACTGAAGCCTGGAATTCCTTGCCCCTCAGATTGTACAACTGCTGTTTTACTTACAAGCCAAAGGCAGTCAGAATGGAGTAAAATCTTTAGTTACTAGGAATGATAGGACCAGATAAGGTGATACATACAGTTCTTCTGTATGTTCTCTGTATGTTGTAAACCCATGTACTTTGTATTTCACTCTGAAAGTGTATAGCTACTTTTTTATTTAATTGTTCAATGCACATTATTTAATTTTCAAGCATTTCTTGAAAAGAGTTTAATTAACTGAATTTTAAAACTTGTGTCAGTCTATTTATTAGTATAAAGGTCTATATGTAGACCTCGTGACTCATCAACTGCTGGCATTCATCTTTTGGAGTTTCAAACAGAAGCAACACAAACTAGTAGGCAAACGATAATATTCCCACACAGTTTAATGTAAGCGCTTTCGTACACAAAATTACATGCACTTCTTCAGACATTAATTTCTCCCAAAATACAACTGTTTTATAATCCACTTGACTAACTGATACATTAATTGAATAATTGATTAAATCAATCAATGAGTACATCATATGCAGTCATTTCATGAAAGTAGCGTTTCATAAAAAATGTGTTGCCTAAATATAAAAAGTATTCATAATGTGGTTAAAACCAAAATATAAACTAAGATAAAAATCCTTATTCAAACTACTTGATATTACTAACACTCATACATGAAAGATGTATAGGAGAGCTTGGTTGACATAATACATAATCTCTCCAGTGCTCTTAATTTTAAAAGACATTTGATAGAACATATTTCATTCAATCCAGGAAAAACATGCATTTGTCAGTAGTTGCCACGTTAATTCCCTTTCTTTGAGGCTAAGCTCCCATGGCCCACCTCTTATATTCCTGTCAACTTGTTCTAATATAGTGAATAAAAAGCTATGGGACTGACATTCTGCTATATGCCTAGCTAGGGCATTGGTGTTAGAATTTTTAGTTATGTTATATAAATGCTCATATATACACTGTTTAAAACGGTGTTCTGTCTTACCTAGATAAAAAGCTCGGCATTGACGACAGGAAGCCAGGTATACTATACCTTGGCTTTCACAATTAAATTTTCCTTTTATATTGTATTTGATGCCCTTTATTTGCTCATATGCTCCTGTCTGGATGTACTTACAGTAATGGCATCGCCCACACTTATACATGCCCTAGATGTGACTATGATTGATCCTAGGTGTTTTTAAAAGGGCTTTTAAGTTAAGCCCTCTTCTGCAGGTCACCAAATGTCTCATCCCTAATACACTCACGATGGGACGATCTTCCAAAATAAACTCCCAATTGCTTACTAGGGCATTTTTGAGATCTACAGCATTAATGGAATAGTCTGTTAAAAAACTAGACACATAATTATTTGATGAGTTACTATTCATAGATTCATCAAAGTCTCTAATATTTGTTAGGCTGGAAGATGGTTCTTCTAGAACATAGCCCCTTGTTAAGATTGGTTTGAAGTGGCCTGACCTTCTTTTGGCTTTGATTTCAACAGTCAAGTGTTCAATGAGATTTTCTGGGTATGCTCGCTTTATGAACATATTTCTTAAATTATCACATTCTTTGAAAAATTCTTCATCACTGGAAATCATTTTGGATGCCCTAACCAGCTGGCCCTTAACCACTCCTCTCTTCTGATGATAAGGGTGATTACTTTGAAAATGCAGGAAGCAGTTGGAATATGTGGGCTTCCTGTATATTTGTGATCCATATCTGTTGTGTTCCCCATCTTTAAAATGTTTGATATCCAGAAAATTAATGACCATTTTATTGAATTGAAAAGTAAATTCCAAAAAATTAGTAAAGCCAGTCATCACTTGCACTAACTGGGTTGCTAGATTTTCATCACCTTTTAGAATAAAAAACATATCGTCTTGGTATCTTGTATACCAAGCAACTTTGCCCTGAAAAAGTGGATTTGGGAATAGAAATGTTCTTTCCCAAAAAGCCATAATGGCATTAGCAAAATTACCCCCACATGGGGACCCCATAGCAACCCCTGATTTGTGTAAAAAATAGTCCCCCTTAAACATGAAAAAATTGTTGTTCAAAACAGTGTCCAACAACATGATAATAAGATCTGTTTTTTGGCCTTCTATCTGCTTGGTAAGTAGAAACTCACGTACCCATTCCAAACCTATATCCTGATGTATTACTGTATAAAGATCTTTTATGTCGACTGTCAAAAAATTATAGGCAGGATCAAATGGTAATTTATTAAGATGGTCCAGAAAGGCCCAGGAATCATGACAGATTTGTTTTTCTGTCTGCAAGGGAATTTTTAACTTTGAGTCTACCCATTTGGCATAAGCTTATGTGATGGACTTACGGCCATCAATTATAGGGCGAAATGGTGGGTCATTAAGGTTTTTGTGAATTTTCGGTGTTACGAAAATAACTGGAATGAGGGGTGCAGGCATACTCAAATATTGGTATGTGTCCATAGAAATACTGGCGTCTACAAATAGATCACTAAGATAAGAACTTATACATGCATACGCCTGATTCAGTTCATTCAGTGACACTTTTTCATAATTGTTACTTGTTAGCATGTCATATATTTTCCTGTCATACTCAGTTTGATCCATGAAAATATTACCTCCCCCTTGTCAGGTTGCATGACCCAGATGTTATGAACTTTCAAATACATTATAAATTCTCTTTCTGCTCTTGTAATATTATTAACTTGCCATTGAAAGCTATTCTGATTGGCAATCACAGATCTAAAATGGACTTCATTAATTTTCTCAAATAAAGCCAAAGTCCCTTGTAATGGGGGGGGGGGGGGTGAAAACACTACATACTTTTTCATTGCTTATGATACTATTATTCCTACCAAACATAACATTCAAATTAAGCTTACGGACAAAGAGTTTAAGATCACAAATTGTTGTTGCTATATTAGCTCTACAGCTGGGCACAAAATTGAGGCCTTTAGCTAAAAAGTTCACCATTGATTGTAAAACATGAATAGAACTATAGTTATAAATTTTAAAGTCCCCTTGGTCACTTTGATAGATAGTCAATTTATTGGAAACAGAAGCATTAACTACCTCTTGCGGTGTGCGTTCCTCTTCTTCTGTTGATTGTTGAATTGGTTGTTGTAAGATCCCTGATTGCCGTTCTTGTTGTCTACCTGGCAAAAACCCTGGCCATTGTTATTTTGTTGGTTATTTATGTAGTTCCCATTAGTTGTATTACTGGCCCCACCATGTTGGCGTTGTTGGTTTGCCATGATGCGTTCCCTGCGCCGGGCAGTTTGAAATTGGTTATTTGTTTCAAGTTCGGCAACCGTGACGTCATCAGAATGTAATTCGATCTGATTTGCTGTTGCTATGGGACCCATTGTGTTAGAGGAGACTTTATTCACGATTTCTGGGGGATCTGGATAAGCCTTATTTTGCTCATAGTCCAATTTATCCCTGCATAACTTAGTGTTTTAGTATCTGTGATCTTCTTAATTAGGGAATCAATACTCGAAAAGATCCTTCTAAAATCAAACTCATATCTATTAAATTCTGGGTCTGTTTTTATTTCTTTGTCCAATACTTCTAATTGGGCTTGCAGTTCTTCCATTTGTTTGTCATAATTAGTTGTTAACACTTCGAGGAACTCAAGTCCTTGCCTATTTCTAACAAGTGTAAATGGAAGTCAGAATTTTTAATAAGTCCAGAAGGATACTTCCATTGCCTGAGACCTTTTGGGATTATAAAACAGTTGTATTTTGGGAGAAATTAATGTCTGAAGAAGTGCATGTAATTTTGTGTATGAAAGCGCTTACATTAAACTGTGTGGGAATATTATCATTTGCCTTTCCTTTGGATTATCTTTTGGAGTGTGACTGCTTAAAACTATTCATACCATATGTCATGAAAGGAGATACTGCCAGCACAGCTGTCTGGAATTTTGTAAATAATTATATGTCATTGGTGAATTTCAAAATGATTTGTGTAAGATACTTTTGTTACAACTGTATTAGAATTGTGTGTTATGTGCATATCAAGCTTGTTTGTACAGATGTGTATTGAAAAGGGTTTGCAAGATGCTTGTGTTTAAAATGGATCCACAGTGTGCCCTACTGGAAAAGAATAGAAATGTACATGCCCTGTTGTAACTGTATAAATGTATATATTTTAACAGTGGAGACTGTGATACAGCTGAAATTAATTTACTTTATGGCAGCAGTAAGACACAATGTCTAAAACTAGGGAACTTTCTGTATTGCCTTGGAAGTGTTTTATTGTTTTATGACTTCCAGAATCTATCAAAGATCTGAGGAAAAGCTCTTGTCTATGTTTTTTCACAGGTAGATGCTAAATACCACTAGATTCCTGCAGTGGGGTTTCACCTGGGAAAGAGTCAGATGACAAGAAATTATGTCATTCTGCAAGCTATCCCAGCAGTAATATTTGAGATATTAATTTAAGAAGTCTTTGAGAGAGACACAGCATTCTGTATTCTGTCTTGGACCTGACAATATCAAGATCCACTCACCACATCTGCCTTGCTCTGTAAGTAAGTTAACTAGGGTATAGTAATTATCTTAGATTTAGTCAGGAATATATTGAAGCATAGTTTAGATGTTTTTCTTAATTTATTTGAGACTGTCCTGCAATGTTGTTTTAAATATTCCATGTGATTTTGAACTCTGATATCACTGTAAATATTTACTTAGTATTGTTGTGTTCTTTTATTATCTATTATTAAATATATTTAGACATTTCATTGTGGCTGATCTCTGTAGAGATATTTAAGTTCTGAGAGTACTTGCACATTTATTTGTTGACACTGTGAAGTCCACTCTTCGTCCAACTACCCTTTGTATTAATAGTAACATTACACAGTAAGATTGGACACCCTTTGTTCAGGGCCTTAAAGAAGCTGATAAGGTGCTGGTTGGTGGCAGTGATAACTACCTTATAGTGTTGGCAAAAGGGGGCATAGCTAGTAAACCTGTGCCAGCCTTTCCCAGGGTGTGTGTGTGTGTGTGTGTGTGTGTGTGTGTGTGTGTGTGTGTGTGTGTGTGTGTGTGTGTGTGTGTGTGTGTGTGTTTGTGTGTGTAAATCAAACCTCTAAGAGTGTGTGTGTCAGCTACTTGGGCAGGGACATGAAGCACTGGTTCTACAGAGACAGTGCTGGAGGTCTTGGCTTGGCCACTCAGCTGAGATCTCAACTCTATAGCTGTGCCTGTGGGGAGTCTTATTGGGGATCTGGAGAAAGAGGGAGAAACCAGCCCCGGACTGACTGTGGTCTCTGTTTGCTTTTAAGGGAACTTGCACTTGATGCAGAGAGTTGCATCTGGTAATGCTGTGTGTGTACCTTGTCATCCTCCCAGTGTATGTCCTCAACTGATGCCTGTGGTGAGGATTGAGGCTTCTTGATTACTGATCCAGTGGTGAGGTGTCACACCATACAAATATTTAATAGTTGGCTTATTTTAAAGGTAAACAGCAGTTCAGTTCTTGGTATGCATACTGGTACGGTTGGTGACAGCACTGCAGTGTGAAGGCAGGAAGTGAGAGTTATACTAGAGCTCTATCATTAATACCTTTGTGTGCGTGTGTGTGTGTGTGCGTGTGTGTGGTGTATGTGCGTGTGTGTGCGTGCGTGTGCGTGTGTGTGTGTGTGTGTGTGTGTGTGTGTGTGTGTGTGTGTGTGTGTGTGTGTGTGTGTGTGTGTGTATAAAATGCTCCCAGTTAGGGGGCATTCTAGCTGAATCAAACACTGAACCTTAAGTATGTGTAGTAGGAACCTTAGTCATCCACGCCAACTGCCAGGTCATTTAAACTTTTTTTTTCCTTTTTGTAAATCACTGAGAATTACAGTCTGTGGATGTCAGTACATAGTTTTGTAGTTTTGGGTACAGCAGTTTGTCTTGCACTTAGTGCAGATGAATAAGGCAATGAGCTGTTAAAAAGGTGCTTCCTGTAGTACATTGTTTAATTCCTTCAGCTTTCATCTATCTTCTGTGTGAACCTGTGAAGTTGCTTAACCAGACACTTGTGTCCAGTGGGCTGTCCCAAGCGGTTATTAAATGCATTATGAATTTGTCTTTGAATTCCTGCACCTTTCACATAAACACTAATTAGTACTTCACTATATGCTATTTGAGGATGACTTTCAACATGTTTCTTGTAGTTTAATAGGTTGCCAGATGCAGTTTCACTAAATGTGGGATTTAGGGGAAGAGAATTTTAATGTTTCTCATTCTAACCCTATTTTCAATGTGAGAGGTGTTTCTGTTGTTTAACAAATAGCCGTCAGTGTTTTTTCTATAAAATCTGAAATAAAAGTTTTAAATGAAATCCAAATCTCTGTAATAATTGTAAAAGTAAAGAAGAAAATAGTATGGATACTGATAAGTATGAACAGTGTTTATGCTAATTGGAGATAGAGACAAGTAATGGGACTCTGGAATGGTTGGTGGGCTTGTCCATTACCAAGACTAGGGCCCCATTTGACCATGATCTGGCACTGATCCCAGTTACAAACAAATGTTTAACAACTGCCGGTGCATCTTTTTAGATAGTAATCCATTTTAATTAATAAAAGACTAAAAACAACTTTTACACTGTGAATGAAAATGTTCAAGCAGAGCCATCACCCCTGTTAAGAATAAACACCTGTTTTGGTTATAGCTGTATAGTTAGGGAAATCAAATATTTATGTGCAACGTTTCATATTTATTTATTAAATGCAAAAGTTACAAGATGCTGTATGTTTGATTAAAAACCTGCCATTTTAGTGTCTGAAACTAATGGATACATTACACAAACTGATAACTGAAACCAGATGTGTCTGAGTTTAAAAAAAGAAACCTTGTCTCACACCCTGCTGTGCTTATGCCAGTATGAGCGTGTGTGTGTGTGTGTGTGTGTGTGTGTGTGTGTGTGTGTGTGTGTGTGTGTGAAACAGGCCTGAATGTTAAGCAGTCTGACTGGATAACAAGCTAAAATAAAACAGTTTTGTTCTGGTTGTGTTTTGTGTTATTTAATATTAGTGTAGAAGCAGTTCATTTTATATTTGTAAAAGAAATTTGTATTTTAATTTTGCACAAATTCAAGGTGTGGTACAAATTCAAATACTAATGTAAATAAAACACTATTATTCTTCTGTTTATTTTGTGTTTTATATTTAGTCTGTTCTTTAGTTTGCGTTTAAAAGTTGGTATCCCACAATTCCATTTTGAGTGGCTGGGGTTACATAGTAATGTATCAAACTTTTATGTTAATAGGCGTACATATTTTTGGACAGTTGTACCTATTTTTCATGGGCCTTTGTCCAGATTTTTATGATTCCAGGTTGAGAGGTATGGTAATTGTGAATTTTTTTTTGGGGGGGGGGTGTTATAACAAATTGGCAGATTTAAAGAATTCCCTACAGATTATTCTATTGTAAATGTTGGGGTGATGGGGGAGCAGATAGTTGTAGTGAAGAAAAGTATTATTTTTGAGCTGGGATAATAGGATCTGAATTCCTGAGAATACAGTAAGGCCTTAATAAGTTGAATACTATTAACTGCCAAAAAGCTATACTTAGAAAATGGAACTCAAAGTATAAATGAACTGTAATTGAAGAAATGAATATTGTAAAGGAGATAAAATAACTGGAGGCTTGGTCTTTTGAAAAAGGAAGGAACAGATTTTATAGAATAAATGGAATTTGTGGAAACAATGCATGCGGTGTAGTGTTCTGTAGGAGTGAGGTTTTGGGAAGTCAGGAATTGAGCAATGTATTTAATGTTGTAATAGATGCTAATTGTTGAAAAGAAAAAATATGTAATGTATAATGCATGAAAATGATGAAAAATGTTAATATGGTTTATTTGCTTTAATATCAATGTATTTGTACCTGCATTATTGATTGAAAGTGAGAATTTAATAAAGGCATTTAAATTTACTTGAATATAGTATACTTGATCATATGGAAGCTACAAAAATATGTGCTTTTTTGTGTTGTTATAAATGGAAATAATTTAACAAAGTATGAGTATTAACAAAAAGAATGGTTTAGCTGTGGCTTTCTGCTTATCGGTGGTAAGATGATTGGTCAGCTTATAAGAAAGATAAGCTAGGTAAGTATCTTATTGGTAGATAATTCAGTGTGTTTACAGAACGTGAGAGAGAAATCAGGGTTGACAGTTATATATTTACGAGAATCACTGCAAGTGATGGCATTACACACTGGTCTGTAATACGCAGTGTAGAAGCACTGTAAAGTTATTTTGTGATAACAAGAGACCATTTAGTTAGTAGAGTTGGCATTAAACTATCTATAATCAGAGTTTCAAGAACCCTTGTTAAATAGATTTTTCAAGTTCCAAACAGTTGTGGTCCTCTTTTAATGGTAAAAGATCATCAACATAGAAAATTATTATTATTATTAATATTATAATTATTCAAAAAGACAAAATGAATTCAAGTAGAAAGCCCTGTGGAGCACTACTATAACAAGTTAGCCCATATTAAGTAATGATGGATGGGTTTTTAACCACTGGATTGAAGTTAAGAAAAGACCTAGCCAATTTTCAAACCTTTTAAACAAGTGTAATGTCAAGCCTTTTATGGAAAATTCATGAGCTGGCTATGGGTCACATGGGTTGTATTTTACTTCATTACAGTAGCAGCCACATTGCAACCTGTCAGAAAAATTAAGGACAGTCTTTTAAAGCAATGCCATTTGATGTGGCATTACATAGGAGAGGGGTTTTCCCATTTACTGCATTGTAAAATTCCTTGTATTTCTGCAAAAGTTTGCATATTCCTTGCATGGTACGACCACCGATGTAGTGTGCCATCATGTCTTGCTCTGCTACCATTACAGCATATATATTTTTAAACAAAGACACATTTAAAGGCAAGTCAAATATATACCTCTGCACGTTGAGATGGTACTTGGCAGACTGCACCTCAAAGAAGCACAATATGGTACCGGTCAGTTCTACACCTACTAGTACATAGACAAGTACTAGGAAAGCTGCTCTTGTGGGCCATTTTAAGTCTAGCCAGTTTCATTTTTTTGTGCTTGACCATCTCATTTGGTTAGATATTGGCCTTAACCATCCCATAGACAATAATTATATATCACCCCTAATGAGAATAACTGGGATCATACCATAGATAACTTGAGGGGACCCATGCATGGGGTAAAACATTTAGAAAGTGTCTCTGTCCATTAGTAAAACAGAGTAAATGTTCTGTTTCCCATCCATATATCCAAGTTGCCCTTGAATATGGACAAGGATGAACTTTGTTTTATGTGGGATGGGGAGTTTGTTCCATAGCAGTGGTATCCTGTGTGAGATATACCTCTTCCTCCAAACTGTTCTTTGATGTTGCAGAAGAAACTTAGATCCCTAGACCAAGTGTTTCTGATGCCATGCGATTTAATGATATGCATCAGTATTGGGTCAGAGGATGCCTTCTATGCCAGATGCACACCCTTTCTTAGCAGTCTGTAAGATACGAAGTGTAATGATAGGACTTTGAGTTGGTAATTGTAGGACGTGTTGTGTAAGCCCTTTGTCCTTTTAGTAAGGTATCTATATGGGGTTTCCACTTGTATGTGACTGGATAGATACATGTCAAAGGGGGCATTATATTCAATGACTGGCCTAATGAGGGCTGAGTAAAAGGGAACAATGACATCCCTAGATCTAGACATAAGGTGTGTAATATAGAAGGACGTTATTTATTTGTCTTTCTTGACTGGAAAAAAGTCAGACTGGGTAAAACCCATTTTTTGCAGAGGCCTGGGGAGAAAAACTCCACATTTAAGTTACACGTGATGTACATTTATAATTGCAGGGTAAAAAACATCTATACATGAGCTTATTTTCAAGATATTTAAATATTTTTTAAATATTTCTTACATGAACATAGCATTTTAACAAAAAAACAAGAGAGACATTAGCATAAATTGGCTAATTATTGAAAAGAGAAAATATGTGATGAATATATTTGTAGCATGGTGGCTGCAGGGAAAAGATCAAAGTGTGGTGTTTATGAGTGTAGTTATAATTTACTGACAGACAAGTAGAATGTAGCATAAAAAATAAGAGAGATATGAAGGGAGAATGGAAATGAGCTGGAAGATAAATGGACAGAGGTGGAATTGTAGTTAGAGGTGGGGTATGAGAGAATTAGGAAAAGTAAGAGTGTAGGAAATAAGTGCAGTATGAGGAGGAAAGATAACGTACAAAAAGATTGGGAAGCTTAGTGGCTGTAAGAGTTGCAGAAAAGTAATCTGAGTAAAGCTAGCCAGGTGAGAAGGATGAACAAAGCCACTTTTTTACCAGAGTAGACATATTTTGGTCAAAAGTTACTTCGCTGTTCGCATACGTTTCCAAATCCTAAATTAGTGGGTGAGCTCCTGAGATATTGTCAGTGTGGTAGTTCCCTGATGTAGATGACTTCCCAAAGGATACAATAATATATTTGTTGGCATTTAGTTTCAGTCTGTGATTTTGGCACTAGTTATTTATTTGGGACAAGTCTTCCTCTAGCATGGCTAAGTCTTTTGGCATTGTCATCTGCAAACTTATTCAGCCAGAGCCCTTTGGTGTTGGCTTTTACTTCAGAAAAGTAGATGTCAAACAGGAGAGATCCCAGCACAGACCTCTGGGGGACTCCACTGGAGGCTGGTCTCTTTGTGGAGGTAACTTCCTCTATTTTGATTTCCTGTGTCCTATCTGTGAGCCAGTTGACAAACCAGCAGGTGACATTGGGTTTTATTCCCAGTTCATTTAGCCTTTCTACCGTGTCTGAGTGGGGAGTTGTATCAAAAGATCTGGCCAGGTCAATGTATGCATTGTAGACCCTTTTGCTTTAATCCATTGCTTTGGTGACCTTTTCAAAAAAATCCTCCAGGTTGAGTAAGCATGGCCTGCCCTTGACAAATCCAAACTGAAAAGGGTCCAGTTTTTGGAGGTTCCTTATATCCTGATTGATTAGTTCCATGATAAGTCTTTCCATGGCTTTGCATATGAGGCTGGTCAGACTTATGGGTATGTAATTGCCTGGATTTGTGGAAGGTCCTTCCTTATACTGGGGAATGAATGACTGTAGCTGTTCTCTATTCACTTGATGCAAAACTTGAATGGAAGCTGAGCCTGAACAGTGTTATAAGGGGTGTAACTAAATCATGCCTCATGCTGTTTAAGCTGTATCCAGTGATATTGTCAGGATCCATCAATGCAGTATTTTTAGCTTTTGATAACACTTTTAGGACTTGGTCTTGTGTGATAGCAGGAGGCGAGCCAGTTTCAAGTATTTCTTGAGGGACAGATGGAGGGGAGAAAGGGATAAAGTTAGAGCTAAATATATCAGCTAGTAGGTTCGCTATATCTTCAACCTTGGTGTAGATAACATCATTCACAATCAGCTCAGTGCATTGCTGTGTTGTGCTTTTGAGATTACAAACATAACTAAAAAATGCCATGTGATTGTCTTTGGCTTGGGTAGCTATTTTAGCCTCAAACCTGGCTTTAGTGGATTTTGTTAAGCTCCTGAGTACTGTATTTATTTCTGTGACAAGGGCTCTAACATTTTGGGAATTACTCTTCTTACCTTTGGTCAAAATTCTTTTTCTTTTATTTATTTAGCATTTGTTGACCGGGAAAGTCCGACTGGGTCAAGAACCCATTTTCAGCGGAGGGCTGGGGAGAAAAGCTGCACAAACTAGTACAGTTAACAACATATAAAACATATGAGAAATCATTGAAACTTTGGTCATTTGATTTACATTTACATTAGAGAAATACAAAGTAAATATTTTTGACTTAATAATAGAAAGTAAAACATTTCATTAACATTTTCATTTGAGAAATACAAAGTAAAACATTTGACAGGTATAGGTAGCATGGTCAATTCATTTACATACAGGTGAATAGTTTGCAGTGTTACAAGATAGCTTAAATGGCATAAAAGCAGTAAGGTTTCAATATCTGAAACCATTGGCAGCTTATAGAAAGCAAAGTTGGTTAGTGTATCTAATCTGAAAAGTTGGAAGGCTAGAGGTATGGTTCTGAATAGTTAGTCTAGTTTGTTTAGGTAATCTATTGGTAGACCTTTGTAGGATAGACAGAAGAATGTAACGGTCAAGCTGGAATGGGTAATGAGTGGGATTTGTTGTTAGGGAAAAGAAAGGGGTAGCTTAAAGACAGGAGGAGGGGAAGAAAGAAAATAAGGATTTAGGGAGTGGAAGCAGGGATGGAGGAGTGGTGGAGTGGAAAACAGAGTTTATTGGTTTATTTGAAGCAGCTGCAGATGTTTGTTTCTAGGAGGTGTGTTTTTTTTATAGGTTCATAGGTTGGTACTAGGCTATCGGCCCTAGGGCCTGTACAAGCCTAGCCCTGGCTATTTCTTCCCATGATATTTACTTCCCTGGACCCCTGTCTAGCAGGGCGACTGATGTGATCCCCGGGCTGAATTTCCTATCTCTCATCCAGTCGTCAAGGTTCCTTTTGAAGAGGGTCAAAGAGGTGCTCTGCGTTCTGAGTTTGAAATGTTTGTGGTTGGATGTTGCCCTATTATAAATCTTGTTGATATGATTCCACAATGTGGGTTTGTTTCTGGGTTTTCCTTGCACTTGGTCCTACAAAGCACAGTTGTATCTATTTTCTAGTTGAAAAAAAAATAATACAGTTCACCATTCGCCGTGTGCGGTATCGCGTGCCTGTAGTCCCACCTGGCCGGGAGGCAGAGGTTGTTGGATCGATTGAGTCTGAGGACTGTTGGTTGGCAGGCCTTGTAGTAATTAATTAATTAAATAGTAATTAAGTACTCTTATGAGGCTGTTTAATTTGTTCATTTGCAAATCACTAGTGGAATAACAGGCCTGCTTTTCTTTAATAAAAGCCATCTGTATTCTACTGTTGCTGTCCAGCTGTAGTAAGATATAGCAGTAAAATTATGAACTTTCTGCCTGCCACTGATTTACTCTTTTCTGTACATCCTTTGCCATGTGTCCATTCATTTTCTAATTTTTCATTTCCTTAGTTTTTTACTTCACATATACCTTGAATGTAAACCAATGCCCAATGTCATAAGCATACAGTAAAGAAAGTAATCCTTTGCTCTTCTTCTACATATAAAAAACACAAGTAGTCCAGTGTGTTACAGTGGTGCACAGGTTGGCACTGTACGTCAAAGAGCTTGGCTGTCCATGTAAGTCTCAACTGTGATGCCTTCTGCATGGAGTCTGCATACCGTACCTGTTTTTGTGGGGTGCTCCAGTTTCCTCCCACCTCTCAAAGATGTGCCTTAAGTTTTCCGAGGTTCAGTTTAAGCTCTTCCAGCAACCGGAGATCAGGATCAAACGCTGCAGCCTGTGCTTATGAGATTAATGCCTTAATCATTATACCAGATCCACCCCTCCAGCATTGCCTATAGTTATGCAAGACATTTGTGAGTCAGTCACTGTGTGTGTGTGTGTGTGTGTGTGTGTGTGTGTGTGTGTGTGTGTGTGTGTGTGTGTGTGTGTGTGTGTGTGTGTGTGTGTGTGTGTGTGCCTGTGCATATTCTGCAGCAGACTCTTAGTTTTTCTGCCTTGTTTCCATGGAGTGACAGGTGTCAGGAAAGGTAGGCTGTGATTCCCCAGTAAAGCTGAAGTGGATCAAGTTAGTAACTAAAGAATGAATGAATTATCATTAATCTTTTCACTGCCCAGATGAACCTTGCTATGTGGCCCTTTTACACATGTCCACAATATGCCACCAGACACATATACACGTACTTATACCCTGGACTGTTTAGAGAAATGAACTTCTTTTACAAAATACATCTTTATTTTTTCAGAGAAGAACTGTAAATAGTATCAAAGCATTCCAATTCTCCCCAGATGCTTCTCCTGACCGCTGCGAAGTGTGCTAGTCACTGCCACTGCTACCCAAACAGTGTGGGCATTCTCTCCCTTCCTTCTCATTGCAACCACTTTCAAGGGTAACCAGCGGTCCCAGCTAAACAGAAAGGAGCCATTCTACTGCTAACACTGATGGACATTCCTTCTATAAACTTTCTGCCAGTGCTACCTGAACAACACGGGCATTCTCTCCCCTCCTTCTCATTGCATCCACTTTCAAGGGTTACCAGTGGTCCCAGCTGAACGGAAAGGAGCCCTTCTACTGCTAACACTGATGGACATTCCTTCTATAAACTTTCTGCCGGTGCTACCCGAACAACATGGGCATTCTCTCCCCTCCTTCCCATTGCAGCCACTTTCAAGGGACACCAGCGGTCCCAGCTGAATTGAAAGGGGCCATTCTACTGCTAACACTGACAGACATTCCTTCTATAAAGTTTCTGCCAGTGCTACCTGAACAATGTGGGCATTCTCTCCCCTCCTTCCCATTGCAACCACTTTCAAGGGTTACCAGCAGTCCCAGCTGAACGGAAAGGTGCTGTTCTACTGCTGACACTGACGGGACATTCCTTCTATAAAGTTTCTGCCAGTGCTACCTGAACAACGCGGGCATTCTCTCCCCTCCTTCCCATTGCAACCACTTTCAAGGGTTACCAGCAGTCCAAGCTGAATGGAATGGAGACAGTCTACTGCTAACACTGAAGGACATTCCTTCTATAAACTTTCTGCCAGTGCTACCCGAATTGCGCAGGCATTCTCTCCCCTCCTTCCCATTGCAACCACTTTCAAGGTTTACCAGTGGTTCCAGCTAAACGGAAAGGAGCCATTCTACTGCTAACACTTACAGACATTCCTTCTATAAACTTTGTTGGTGAAAACCTATGGCTGTACTTATCCTATAGTGCATACTGTTAAAGTTAATGGCTCACACACTTATAGCATCCTAGAAGAACGTCCCAGTTACCTTCTCTTTGTTAATTACCTCTTCTTCCCCACTGGACTTGTACCCCCCTTTCCAGCCACTAGTTGGCTGTGTAGACCTGTTTTCTTTTTATTTTTGGTGGTTGTCTAGGATCTAAAAGTTCACCAGCTACCATACCTGGTTATAGTAAACAAAGCAACATATAAAAATAGTGAACTCGAAACGTCACTGGAAGTACCCACTTTTAGTTAAGTAGGACAGTAAGAGCATCCAGCCATCTCCCTTACTCCCTCACAGTATAGTCCACTAAATACAAAGAGCCACGTACTCTTACCTGCCGAATATCCACCATAGTAAATCTTAACTGATTTTTTTTTTTCAAAAAGGTTTTTCGTGCCTATTCCACCTGGACCAATCTAACTAGTGTATACACCTCTCCCTGCCGTCCTCCCACCACTCCACTCCTCCCCCGTCTCTCTCACCAGAAATCTATAACTATAGGCCAGAATCCATGGCACCATTTTTAATATTCCAGTTCTCCCCAGATGCTTCTCCTGACTGCTGCGACTTCTGCTAGCCAGTAAGTTTTTAACATTTATATGTTGGAATATATATTATTTGTGCCATTACTGAGCTAGCTACTGCATATATATATATATGGTCGCTTCTTCTAATGTCTGATGGTTTAAACATGGAACATTAAATGCGCCAGCCATTACGAGTGTGTTATCAATAAGCTGTGAGCAGCAGTGTTCTGTGCTGGGTGATATGCTTGTCCACTGTCTTTCCTACTCTTAACAAAGTTAATATATGTATTTGAGATACACTGCGTTTAGTTGCAGTATTTGTAATTGCCGCTAGTTTTGTTAAAAAGCATAGATATCAAACAAAGGAAATGTGACACATTTTATAATGTAATGAGCCTTTATCGTTGTGAATTAGTAGTTCTAGTTATATTAGATTTACATTACAGTACTGGGAACTGCTGCTACTTTCATTACAAAGCATAGACATCAAACTCAGGAAAAGAAATGCAGTCTTAATTTGTAGTGAGCCTTATTGTTGTGAATTAACAGCTTATTTTCATTAAATGTATGTTACAGTACATGCGACTGCCGCTACATGTAGTTAAGAAACATAGACAGCAAACACAGTAAAAGTAATGCATTTTTAAATTGTAGTGGGCCTTTGCTATTGAGAATTACTAGTTTTTCACATTAAGTGCACATTACAAGACGCATGACTGCCGCTAATAATAGTTAAGAAGCTTAGGCAGCAAATGCAGGAAAAGTAAAGTATTTTAAATTGTAGTAAGCCTCTTACTGTTGGAAATTACTAGATCTTTACATTGTATGTGACACTATGATACACATTTTGTGCAATATTATGTGGTTTTCTGAATGTAATGTATAGATTGTTAAGTTAATTGACTTTGTTTAGCCTGCCTCCCACAGTACCCCTTACCCTTCCTCCTTGGTCAGTACACCTACTGACTACCCTTCCTAGATACTCCTTCCATATAACAGCTGCTTTCTAGTCATCTCCTCCCCTGCCATCCCTCTCACAGTCACTCTGTGTTTTCTCTTTCTTCACTCTCCCCTGAACTCTGTACTATATCTTTAGTTAATATCCTATTCTCGATCTGTAACAAGTATTGAATCACTGTTTTGCATCCCGTGTAACCTGTGTAGTCTGTATTGAAATCACTGTTTATTGTCCTAACTAGCCCACAATGAGTGGAACTGTAGCAAGGTTTTTATTCCACCACATACACTTATTTCAACACATATTTCTTCTTTTTTACAACTGCCAGTGCTACCCGAACAACACTGGCATTCTCTCTCCTCCTTCCCATTGCAACCACTTTCAAGGGTTACCAGCGGTCCCAGCTGAATGGAAAGGAACCGTTCTACTGCTAACACTGACAGACATTCCTTCTATAAACTTTATAGGTGAAAACCTATGGCTGTAATTATCCTATAGTGCATACTGTTAAAATTAGTGGCTTGCACACTCACAACGTCCTAGGAGAAAGTCCCAGTTTCCTTCTCTTTGTTAATTACCTCTTCTTCCCCACTAGACCTATACCCCCCAAGCCACTAGTTTGCTGTGTAGACCTGTTTTCTTTTGTTTTTGATGGTTGTCTTGGACCTAAAAGTTCACTGCCTACCATACCTGGTAATACTAAACAAAGAAACAGATAAAAATAGTGTACGCTGACATCACTGGAAACACCCACTTTCAGTTAAGTAGGACAGTAAGAGCATCTTGATATCTCCTTGACTCCCTCACAGTATAGCCCACTAAATACAAAGGGCCATACACTCTTACCTGCTGAATATCCACCATAGTAAACCTTAACTGATTGCTTTTTTTTTCAAAGAGGTTTTTGTGCCTGTTCCACCTGGACCAAACCTGCTTCGTTCACCCTCGCTGCGCTCAGGCTCACTCTTCTCCCCTACCCCCATTCCCAACCACCCCTACTTCAGTTACATTTATAGCTACCAGCCACACCCTTCAATTACCACTTAGTTCCACCCACCAAACTAATTACTCTCCATACTCCACTGAAGCACCCACCTCACCATATCAACCAAACCACATCCTCACTTCACCTCCTCCATACAACTATACACTCTACCTTACCCACTAACTCTGTCCATACTAGATAACATGACCCATAACCCACATACTCACATTCTTCTAACACGCTATATATCACCACTATCATGTTGCTCCAATTCTCGGCCCTCACCACATACCACACTCATTTCAAATATGACATCTCCTCACCACAACAAACTTCAACTACCGTCTACAACTACCTGACTCCATATATCACAATACATCCTGGCCTCCTCAAACCCTTTCACACTGACTACTACCTGTATAAAATACAGACCAGTACAATCAAATCCCAAAACCAAAAAATACTCTATAAAATTAATCAACTTCTACTTTCATATTCTGACTATACTAACTTGTAGCGGCGACATACACCCAAACTCAGGGCCTACTATCACACTGAACCCAGACCCTAATCTTAACATTCCACTAATCGTGAGACAGAAAGGCTCTCTTCTTTTTCTTAATCTTAATGTTAGACGTATAGTCAATAAAGTTCATTAACTACATGCCCTATTAGCAGTATATAAACCAGAAATTGTACTACTAACAGAAACATGGCTTAAACCAGATGTCAATAGCAATGAAATTATTACACCAGGCTATAGCATCATTAGAGCAGACAGGAAAGGTAAGAGTAAGAGGGGTGGGGGGTAGCAGTCCTATACCAAAGTCACCTCAACTTAGAACAACCAAGTGCCAACATTCCACAAATAGATGATGCAGACATTATCCTTACAAGATTGAAACTAAATGCTAATAAACATGTAAATATCATAGGCTGCTATTTCCCACCAGGCAACAACACAACTAATTTGGAAAACCTACTAGAATCAATCTCAAGCTCCTTTCCTCAGGAAACCGTATTACTAGGAGATTTTATTGTAGACTGGCAAAACTGTACTGGACAAAATCCACCCACATCAACCTTCGTGGACTTACACAACGTATCTCAACTCCCACTCGAACTGACAAAACATCTAAGCGCCAATCCATTTTGGACTGGATTTTAAGAACTGATCTCTCACTTGCATCTCAAGTAGGCTGCCTGCCAGACAGCCTAAGTGACCACCAGCCTACTTTCCTACTTTGAAAAAGAACTCTCCATATTACCCAGCATTGTTTCAGAGTAGTCAGGAACAAAAAGAGCTTTAAAACCAATGACCTTTTTACTGCCCTAAAACAATTCATTTGGAAATCACTAACACAACTACCCCTAGATGAAACAGTTCAGTACTTCCTTCTTACAAATACTAAATCATCATGCACCCACTAGAACAATTAGAACTAAAGCTAAATATGCTTCTTGGTTAACTAGTGCTACTAAATCCATCCTCAAAGAAAGAAACAAAGCACTGTTCAATTACCATAAAAACAGAACCCACACCACTAAACAACACTACTCGGCGCTCCGTAATAAAGCCCAAAAGCAGGTTAAGCCAGATAAGATCAGCTATTATCAAAACATCCAAGAAAAATATATTTACAACCCCCAAAAATTCTGGTGAGCTGTAAACTCTATACTGTGACCCAGGAAATCTGCTCCCTAATTCCAGCTGTAACCAATAACCTAGAAAATATCCCCACCCAGTTTAACAAATACTTCACCAAAAATGTGAAGAGCCTTGCAGAAACCTTAACCAAAAGTAGCAACAATGACCCCCACACACACACACACACACACACAAGCCATCACAAGCACCTATGACAACAATCCCCCCTTTTGCCTAAACCTGGTCCCAGTCAGCTCCATTTTGAAACTCCTCTGAAAACTAAAACCAACCTCCCTGGCTGTTGACAATGTACCACCTGAAAACCTACAAGTAGCCGCAAAAGCCATAGCCCACCCTGTCGCAATTCTAATAAACAGATCAATATCAGAGTATAAAGTATCTGCTTTATGGAAAATTTCCCACATCGTGCCACTTTATAAAGGAGGCAATTCCGTAGAATTAAACAACTATCGACCTATAACTATTTTATCAACCCTATCAAAATACTAGAAAGAACCACCTTCTAAAAAAACAACCTTATATCCAAATGTCAGCATGGAATTAGACCCTACCATAACACCACTACTGGTCTTATGTCCTTTACCAACACAATCAACAATCATAGAAATATGGGTCATCTAGTCTCAGCCATTTTTCTAGACCTATCCAAAGCTTTCAGTATGGTCAACCATAATAAACTCCTCACTGTACTATCCAACCTAAATATGAGCACCCTTTCTATCTCTTGGTTTAAAAATTACCTGTCAGGGCATCAACAAGCAGTATTATGGCAGAACCCACTATCCTCTCTACTACCAGTATCCTTAGGAGTCCCTCAAGGGCCCATTACTTTTCTCCCTATTTACTAACCAACTCTCCACTGCCATACCCAATGCCTCAGTGGTTCAGTATGCAGATGACACCACCCTTATATGTGCAGCCCACTCACTACATGGCCTCCATTCAGTAACCTAAGAATGCTTCTCTCTAGCCAAGACCTGGTTCAACAATTCCCAACTTATCTTAAATCCAAATAAAACAAAACTACTCATCTTTGGACTTGGCAAATCCCCTCCATGTGACAACTTTACCATAATGTCCATCAATAATATCCAGATCACTGCCACCTCTCATACCAAACTTTTGGGAGTAAAAATAGAGAGTAACCTCAGATTTGGTATTCATATAGCCAAAACTTTCAAAAAAGTGCATAAAAAACTGGGACTCCTCTATCAAAGCAAATCATATCTGACTAAACATACTAAATCTACCATAGTTAGAACACATTTACTGTCCTCCATCTTCTAAGCTACCCCAATACTGACTAACCTTCGTAAGACCAACCTAAACAAGCTAGAAACTTGTTACAACAAAATTGCTAGATTTGCTACAGAAACCCCTTATAGGACCCACCACTGTGTTGCACTCAAACAGCTAAATTGGCTAGAACTACATCACCTACTAAAACTCAAGCAATTACTGCTGGCACACAAGCTGTACTACTACCCAACTAAAATCCCAGCACTTTAAACACTAATTATACCTTATTCTACAACAAGAACCCTAAGATTTACAATCTCAAACCACCTACAAGTCATCAAACACAATAATGAAGCCGGGAAATCCCTCTTTGGCTATTCCATCTGAAAAGCATGGGATAACCTACCTTCCCACCTCACTTCCAATACCTTCACCACACAATTCAAAAAACTCCTCAAGGCTCACTTTATGAAGGTCTGGTTATGCTCCTTTAACCTCCCAGGATAAACAATCAACAATTTGTCACCACCCCAAAAATTATATACCCACTACTAACTGACCCTTATGTTCATAGTCACTAGCCACAATAGCATTAATTCACCATATATACCTGACTATTCACCGTTTTTTAAACATTAACTGTTTTTTAAACAACTTTGCTCAAGCTAAGGGTTGCATTCCATCTACTACCAATCATAAACCTGGTCTCTCTCTATCTCAGAGTACCCTTTTTTATGTACCCCTGTACTCTACAGTACTCCAATGTATTTTTAACTTTAATCTTCTCATCTTAGATTTTGAGTGTATAATTTACATCATCATTTCATGTTCTCTGGCCATCTGTTTGTATTCAATGTACTATTTGCATTTTATGAGATGTTATTGTCATGTATCATTGCATTGATGTGATGTTTATGTAATATTAATGTGAAACACTATGTATCTAACTGGAGCTTTTCTCCCAGGCCTCCGCTGAAAATGGACCTGTGTCCATTCTGACTTTCCCTGTAAACAAATGTAAAATAAAATAATTAAAAATAAAAATTAATTTTCTTTTTTAATTGAAAACAACTTCTATAATATTTATGGTGAAAATATGTTTTTTCTTAAAGAAGTGAATATTACTTGTTTTGTTTATTTACTGGATTATGATATGTCTGAATGTGCATTTTTTGGGGGGGGGGTTACCTCATCTAAACTGAAACAACTGAAGTGTATTTAATAATTAAAGGAGCCCTGTGGAGCCATGATAAAGTTATTTCATTTAGTAATAAAAAATAGCCATCCTACCACTCTGAGATACCAGTAGACATTTAGGGTCTTTAGTAGAAGCACAAAAATGCTTCTAAGTGAATACGGAAACAGTGACACATTCATCGAATCGCATTTAAGTGATTCAATGAATATGTCATAGGGCAAGGAGATGGTTGGCCAACTTCACGTTGCCCTTTCCTTCCCTATAGTGCGGTCTTGGAGTTGGTATATTTAGTTAGGGGGGGTGAAGCCCCCCACCTGTTTATGATGTTAAATTATTTTTTTAGCGAAAGGACTCGTACGTTTTTCTCGAAAGGGAAAAATTTGCTTACGTGGCTCTTCGCTATTTTTAGATTTCGTGCATATATGTGTTGACTTTTATGTAGTCGCACATATGCACTTTCATTCTTGTAATATAGACCCGTCATTTACACAGTTTTAGTCATTCTGCATATAAGTGCTGGTCAGTTTCATTCAGATTCCTGACCTGTTCCGCAAGACTGTGCAGGGCCTGATGTTTAGACAGGTTGTTCAAATAATTTTGCCTGCTGAATTCTGTCTGCTAGGTAGGTTGCTTAATTCATTTATTATTAAATTATTTAGACACAAGTGGATGGTTAAGCATTGTATTTAGCATCAGTAACTTAATAACTCCTGACACAGGGTTTTTGCTAGCCCAAAGATTTGAATTATTACAAATCTTGTGTTGCTCCAGTAAGAGGTGTTACATCATATCTGTGTTCCAGTGTCTTTGTCTTTTTTATTATAAAATGAAATAACCTGTTTATGGGGTCACAGTCTTCCTTTAAAGATGCATTTTAGAGGTCATCTTAACTAAGTCAGAGAAACAAATGTGGTGTACTTAATAATTAAGAGAGCAAGAATACTGTATAAGTGTAAATACATTTCAGAGAAAATGTAGCCCCACAGATGCCATGAATATAGACAGCGTAATGAGGCATTTCAGAGACATCCATGGTATATGGGCTCATTTGCCTATGTACTATTTGTCTAGGTATAAAATCATGAAGTTTGGGAATGCAGAACTGTTTTGTATGGAGTCTGATGTGCGATTTTATGGCTGTTCTGCAGAATGGGAGAGATGCCTGAGGTAAAGCTCTGTCTGCGTTTATTTGGCCAGATTCCAACTACTTAAAGGTGTACACCTACAGCCGATGCTAATAAAAATTAACTGTCTGTGCTATGAGCCCCACTGAGCTCAAATGTACCTTCTATGTGTAGGTAATGGCAAAGAATGCATGTCTTAGACTGAAACCCTTCTGCTGAATGTATGGTACTGTATGTTTATATCAGGGAGCAGTTGTTCCCTTCATGTGTATACCCTTTGTTCAACCATGTGATTTTAGAAGACTACATGTCAGCTCACTATATGAAGCCTACACCTCTTCTCTACATACCTGTAATGTTCATAGGTGTGTGCTAGGCTAATGGCCCTGGAGACTTTATAAGCCTAGCCCATAGGATTACCCTGGCATTGTGCCACCTGACCTTAGTTCCCAGTGCCTCTGTCAAGTAGAGCCACTGGAGTGATCCCTGGGTGAATTTTCTATTTCCCATCCGCTCATCAAGATTTCTCTTGAAGACAGCCAGTGAGGTGCTCTGCTTGACATGTATGGGGAATTCTATTCCAGAGCATGGGCAGTCTCTAGGTTATGAACCTGTCCCTCTGTCCCTCCAACACTTTCTGTTGATTGTGGTAATGAGGTTGAGGTCTCTGGAACGTGTGGTGCGGAGGGATTGGGATGCCTTTAGATGTAGCATTTCTAACAGAGCTGGGTCAGACATGGCTTTGTAAGTCAAGCAGAGATCACCTCTTAAGTAGGCAATATGAGATAGAGAACAGTTGGAGTTTTTTGAGTCTGTCCATATAGGGCAAGTGTTTAAGGCCTAGGATTCTCTTTGTGAGGTACTTTTGCAGCCTCTCCAGTTGTTGCAGGTGTCTAGTGAGGTACATGCCAAATGGGGCATGGTATTCAATGACTGGGCTAATGAGGGAAGAGTAGAGGGATACAATGACCTCTTTCTTCCTGGATGCAAAACCCTTAGTAATGAGAGATGTGCCACATAGGACTTTCTGACCACAGTGGCAATGTGGTAGTCAAAAGAGAGGTTGCTGTCAACCTGTGTTACCAGATCTTTTATAATGCCTTCTGTGTTCAGAAGACTACCATTGATGTGGTAGTTCCTGGGAACTGGGTTTTTCCCAAAGGGGATGACAACACATTTTTTGGCATTGAGCTCAAGGCCGTGGTTCTGACACTAGTCATTGGTCTCAGTGAGGCCTTTCTGTAGGATGTCAACATCACTTGGGGAGTTAATAATGGCTCCCAACTTGCAATCGTTTGTGAATTTTGTCAACCAGAGTCCCTTTGTGTTGACCTAGACTTCTGAGAAGTAGATACCAAACAGGAGAGGACCCAGGACCGATCCCTTTAGGATTCCACTCGTGACTTGTCGGCAGTCAGCTACTTTCACATTGTGGCTTCTGTCTGTGAGCCAGTTTGTAACCCAGGGGTTGATGCCTAACTTAAATGAATCTACAGTTTCAATCACTGTGAGTTGTATTAAATATTCACCTTTCAATTTATGTTTCCCAAATCTCATATGCTTAGTTTTTGATGAACTTATCAGCAAATTATTCTCCTGTGCCCACATGGTCAATTTTAGTCAAGTTCTTTCGCAGACATGCCTTATCTGTAACACATGTAATCAGTTTACTCAGTTTCAGGTCATCTGAATATAGACTGTAGAACACCTCAGATGAAAAAGTTAGGTCTGAAAGATATAATTTAAGTAAGTAAGGGCCTAAGACAAAGCCCTATGGTACACCCTGACTGTAACCTAGGATTTCACTTGTCCAGTTACTGTATGATAATTGCCATGTCCTATTTGTGAGCTATGCAGCTATCTGTCTTATCAAGAAAAGATCAATACCTAGTTGTTCTAATTTATTGATCAGTGTTTTATGCATGACCCTGTCAAATGCTGAAGTTAAATCTATAAGTCGCATCACAGCACAGGTTTTCATTCACGCTATTATATTGTTATAGAACATCATGTTACAGGTGGCAACAGATCTATTTTTAACATATACATGTTGATATATGGTTTCAAGTCCCAACCTATCCATTTCTGACAAAAACTTAACTAATATTATCTTCTCCATTATTTTTCCACAACATGAAAGTAGACTTAAGTCTAACAAAGAGGCTGGGTCCTTCATATAGTGGATGAGAGCCTGGTCAGGCATGTACACCAGCAGTTTCTTTACACACGTCTGTCCACATAGTGTACTACTGTATAGCTGTGTTACTTCTGTTTCTGTAATTTCTTAACCAATATCACCAAGGTAGAATGTATAGCTGTGCTGTGTTGTTTTCACAGGCATTTGATATCAACAGGATGTGGTGGTAGGCAGTGGCTTGATAACTTCAGCCCTGTAGAGAATGAAGACCAGTTGCAGATGCTTATGACCCGTAGATGATGCTTGTTGGAGACAGGAGATGCAGACCAGCCTGTACATGAGCAGGTGTGGCAGACACAGCATCATGGCATCAATATTGTGGGTGGACATGATCACACATTCCAGTAATGTCATAGTTATGACACAGACATGATTATTTATGCTAAGGCCAAGACACAAAATAGAATGTCCAAGAAGTCAGCCTCAGGGAGTGTCCCATCAGGGACAACTACATTGATGGATATGGAGGAGTATAAGATGTGAGTATACCCACCTTAAATAAGCTTTGCAGGTTACCCAGTATTTTCACCTGACACACCTGGCCATTGACATGCAGGCAGCTCTCAGTATCAATCCAGTATTGTCACCTCACGCACTTCAATCAGCAGATAGGTAGAAATGTCATCCATGCAGAATATGCTATTACTACTACTCAGTGCAGCATGAAGCTGACTGGTGTGGCGCATGGTATTTGGGAAGATGTCACTGGCACTAACAGCAATTCCAGTGAGACAAGAAGTGTCATTGTCACTGTCTTTAGTGGCAGCATTGTCCATAGTCAGACTAACGTATTTGCCTGGGATGGTCATATACAGGGGCTGTAACAGGGTGCACACTCAGCACCAGAGTCAGAGAGTATAAGATGCTCTGCCACCCCTCATCATGGCCATTTATGACACATTACCTGCATTTGTCAGAATTCCTTTCCAGTGTACTGTATCCTGATGAGGTTTCTCACTACTCCCAGCACACCATCCGTGCCACAGTAGGCCTGAGTCCTGTCACACAAAGACAGTGGAATGGCACCAAATCATGGTGATGTCATTACTGTCACAGGAAGATGTATTCACCAACATAGAATACATTTCCACACCATGAGACCCTCATCTTCAGCTACTGTTTTATAATTCCCCTAGTGTTGCCAGACCATGTTTCTTTGCGCTCCTTAACACCTGCGTACATGATCATGACTGCGACACAGTACACTTTCCATCATGTTTAATACATGTGGTGATATCTGATGCACAGTACTGACCCAACCTTTCATTAACACTGTATGCATCAAATTTTTTTTTCTATGTGATACTGCACTGTTATTGTATGCTCATCACGGCCTAAAGTTCTGGACTAGTTGTTGCCACTTCATTTGTGTTGTCGGTTACTGTGCTAGTCACCACCTGAGTGTCTTTCTGGAGCTACTTCCTTATGCTCCACTGCGCTGCCCCCTGCATATGTTGTAGCTTCAGCTTCTGTGCCTGGGGTATATGGGCCTGGTCCTAACAGAGCTCTACCATGGGACTAAGTCATTTATTTCCTCAGTATAAAATTGGGTAGCATGGAGCAGTTGCAGCCAGCTTGCAAGCTTTAGAAGGAGAGTAGTGCAATGCCCCCTAGATGGATCAAGCCAGTGAAAGCATGCCTTTAGTAGGCAGTGAAGTGTTCTGTGATGTTCCATATCTTCACATGCCATGCTGCTTTGGAGTTCATCAACCCACTGTGGATTGCATACAGGTGTCATATGCCATTGCTGCTGTGGGTATCCAGCATAACATGCAACATGAGACATATGTTTTGGTGGGAATTAGTGCATGTGTGCACACTCTGTGTAGTTGTACAAATTTATTCTGCCTGCACCGCCTTTGTATGTCAACTAAATGACCTTGTGGAAGTTCACCTTGCTAGAAGCAGCTGTGTAGATGACATGGGTGCCATATGTGATAATGATGAGAACTGCCAGGCTGCTCTGCACACACATTGGTATTGATCCCATACAAACTGCTCTTTACCTGAAAGTTCATGAAATGGTAGCCTTTCTTCTTAACATAACTTGGTAAGTCTGGACCAGATGAGACCTTTATTGATGTTTGTCTGCAGTCTTCAGCATGCAGTACCTCAGTGAGGAGTGCAGTTCATAGAAGACATACATAGTTTTGGTTCTCTCCTCTACTGTCCTGGGGGACCAGATATGTTCATCCATGTACAGAAGCATAACCTTGAGGAATTTATAAGTATTCCTGAGGCTAATGCCTATGATATGCCTAAGGTGTCCACACACTTTCTCTGCAAGGTCCCAGTAGTTTACAGTAGTGAGTGCTGCACGTACTTTTGTTTCCACAAGAATAAGAAAGCCAAAAAATTCCCAAAGATTCTATATACAGGTTATACATATCTTCAACGCTGCTTACAATATCCCTTTCAGTATAGAAGCAGTTGACATTCTCCTGGTTAGTCATTTTGGGGTAAGTGTCCCCTGCCTGTTTTTGTTGCTGCACCTACCATAACGCGCTAATGAGATGGTTGTGACACTAAAACTATGTTACTATGCAATACCTGCTGTGATTGTAAGTGTTATTGCTACCTCCAATGCAGATATTTCCCATGTGCTCTGGCCTTTTTTAGAGTCATGCAGGCTGGCATGCAGGATCTTCCAAATATGATCGTGAAAACAAAGTGCAGTTGTGTAATTTGAGCTTACCATAATAGTAGATGTTCAAATGATCCCTACTACAGTAGCCCTAACTATATGGGTGACATCATGCCAAGAATATATCAGACATCCAACTTCCAAAGTTTTCAGGGCAGTTTCCATGCACCCAAACTGTCAAGCAGCTAGAGTTCAGCTAACTAAAAGACAAGTTTGGGTGGGAAGCACTTCAGAGCTTTCTTGCCAGCAGGGAGAGGTAGGCTGAGTACTGAAAGGACAATACTAGAAACAACAAAAAATAAATGTTCGTAGCCTAACATAAAAAACACAAATGAAAAAAAAAACAAGGGAGTGGAGGAGGGAGTGGCTACTGCAGCAGTGATCATTTGAACATCTTCTCTTATGATAAGTTCAACTTACACAGCTGTGACTTGTTCATTAAATTAAATTAATCACTGCTGCAGTAGCCATAGCTATGTACATGGGTAGATTACTGTAGCTAATTAGCATTTGGAAGATGGAAGGAGAAGAGTCCAGGACCCCTGGCAAAATGGTCTTAGCAAAGCTTAATCTAGACGTAGAGATGGAAATTTTAATCTAGACCTAGAGAAGAAGTCAAGCTTGTAGTGCTTTGTAAAAGTATGTACAGAGGACCAAGTAGCATCCTTTGTTATACTTCTGGAATCCAAACCTTTCCAGAAAGCCATAGATGAAGCCAAGCCCCTGGTAGAGAGGGCTTTTATTATGGGGAGTATAACAAAAGGTAATAGCCTGAGATAACTACATGAAAATAGTCTGATCTGAAGTAGTTAATTTCATTCATCTGCAACCTGTGGAACCTGTGGGTATTTGGATCCATATCTGATCCGAGCCGGCAACTTTTTCCAAGCATCAGCTCCAAGCTTCTCCCCTTACCCATAATCTCTCACATCTCCTACCTTCCCCCAGATCTCGTTTGCCACTTCATGCATATGCATCGTGATCTTTTTAGCTCCAGGTTGGGTATAGTAAGTAATAGTTTTTCTTGTACTTTTAGTGAGTGTGTGTGGTCGTTAGTTTAACCCTTTCCTCCCCTTCGCTGTTTGTCGGGTTTTTTTTGTGTAAAAAAAAAAAAAAGTTAAGTTAGTAAGGCAGTATAGTAGGCCTACCCGACCTTAGTGTGCGTGTGGTAGTTTTGGCTGAGTGGGTTTTTTAGTATGGCTGAGCAGCCAAAACATGCTTTTAAAAAATGCACAGAGTGTGGCCACAAGCTTTCACCGGCTGATGGCCACACTCTGTGTGTTATTTGTCTGGGTGTCCCCCATCTTTCTTTGCCATGTAGTGTGAGTGCGGGGTTCAACCCTAGGGCCCTAAAAGAAAGGAAGGCAAACGTGGTAGCTAAAGGCCTTCTGCCAGTTTCTGCCTTGGACACGATGACCTTGACCTTGGCCCTTCCAGTAGCTGATCAACCCCCCCCCCCCCCAGGCTGGGACTCAGCCTCCCACTAAACCTGTTGAAGTGTGGAATAAAGGAAAAGAGAAGAAAGACAAGAGAGGGGATAGGCACCGCAAGCGGTCTTCATAGCGGGAGCCCTTCCCTAGCCCGCCTTCCAAAGTGATGAGGACTCCCTCTCCTCGGCTCCACTCCTCGAGGTTCTCCCCGGAACCGACGGAGACCTTGGACCCGAGGCCTTCATTGAAGTCGTCGCACAAACCAGCCAGATCCAAGTCGGTCGCCTCCTCGCACTCGACTCGGAGTCTGTCGGAGTTAGATATGAACAGGAAGATGAGGAGGTTCATTCGGGTCCAAATCCAAATGGGAGTCTTGCCAGGCCCTCTCCAGCCAGAGAGGGGACTTCCTTGCCCATCTTCCATCCAATTTCTCCTTCCCCGATCTGACCTGCTGTTTTGGGGTTTATGGATCCGAGGATCCGAGGAGCTGGGGGTTCGGTGCCAACGGTTTCTCCAACCTCGACACTGGCGATTACCTTGAGTTCCTCGGATCAGACCTGTTCAGATCAGAGCAACTCTCGGGGCCAAGAACGAGGAGTTAGATCCTAGGGAATGGAGGTATCTTCAGCTCTGACATCATCGGATCCCAGCCGTTCCTTCGGAACCCCATCTACTTTGGCCTTGGCCCTGATCCTCACGGCAGTGCCGGGGAGAGCTTCCTCCTTGATGGTTGTTAAGGAGGTGTGCTCTCCATTGGCGTTTGACATGGTAGAGAGGGTTCTCTCCCAAGGATCAAGACCCCAGCCTATTTCCTTGGACTCCGCCCAGACCCCTGTGGATTTGGTCACTACTCTCTTCAGCTTGTCCCTGGGACAGCCCGTGCTAGTGGACCTCCAGGTGGATCCCATCATGGAACCCCCTGTGACTCATGAGCCCTCTTCAGAGAGTTCCACTGAAGAGGGTCCCCGTAAGCACTCGTGTAAAAGGAGGCACATGGACTCCCCTGAGTCCCTCACAGAAGATACTGACTTAGATGAAGGTGAGGGTTCCCCCAAGTCACCTCCCGAGGATGTCTCCTTTTTGAGACATCATGGAGATCCTCTGCCAGAGGGGATGTTGGTCAGCCCCAAAACCCTCTACGGATGAGTCAGTATTCCTGGAGGCCTTTGGCACAGGCCCATGTACATCCTTGGTGTCACCTGCTGCGGATCCCTTAGTGGATCTTATTACCACGCGGGCATGGAAGGAGCCTGACATCATAAAGCCAATACCAAAATGCCCGAACAGGATCCTCTCTCCTCCCTCAGACAGACAGGCCTGGTACAAGGGATCCCCGGTTGATGTTATGGTGGTTGCAGCTGCCACCAAGAGGGAACTAGCACAGGAAAGTTCCCCGGTCCACCCTTCGGACAAGGAGTCTAGGGCAGTGGATCGGTTTGGGAAGCGAGTTTTTTCTTCAGCGACGTTTTCTATTCAAACGCTGAATTATTTGGCACACATCATATGACTTCAGCGAGACCTAGTCACAGAGTTTGCTGTGTTGCCCCCAGAGTCTTTGTCACCGGACAAGCGATTATTCTCCGCGAAAATTTCGACTCTCAAATCTGTATCGAACACGTCCATGCATCTTCTTTTCCATGCCACAGAAGGAGAGGCTAGGGTGGCTGGGACCGGCGTAGCTATGAGGTGACACGCTTGGCTCAGACTGTGTCAGTTCACGGACCCCTTCAAGGCGTCATTCACAAATGCTCCCTTCGATGGTTCTTCCCTGTTCGGGAAGACAGTACGTGACCCTTTTGTCCAGAGCGAGAAGGACGGGAAGACTCTGCCGTTGGAGTCCGCTTCTCTAGCCCTCAAAGATCCTTTTCTAGGAATCAGAGAGGGCAAAAGAAGATGTGGTTCTGGAAATCTCAGTTTTCCCTGGAATCTCAGGACAACTTGTCCCCTAGAGGCAGAGGGGGACAAGACAGACGCCGCCCCAGAGGCAGAGGGGGGCCAAGGAACTGTGGGTATAGGGAGACCTTCTCGGACAGACCCACGCAGCAGCCCTGAGGGGTTGCCCGACTGTCCTACTCTGGAGACAGTCGGGAGAAGATTATCATTGCACCTAACAGCTTGGGAGTCCATTACGGTGGACCGTTGAGTGTTTCAAATAATATCCAGAGGCTCCATCCCGTTCATTGCCCTCCCCATCCATCCAAAGCTCCTCCCGGATGTTCCACCCGCTCAAAGGGAGGTGGCAGTGCAAGAGATTTCAAAGCTGCTTCGCAAATGAGCCATCGAACCGGTCCCCCCAGATCAGTCCGGATTAGGCGTTTACTCCAGGTTCTTTTTAGTGCCAAAAAAGACGGGGGACCTCTGGCCCATATTGGACCTGACAACCCTGAACCTGACTGTAGCCAAGCAGAAATTCCGGATGGTCACCCTGCAGTCCATTCTACCTTACCTCTGAGAATGCGACTGGATGTGCTCGATAAACCTCCAGGACTCTTACTACCATATCAAAATTCGCAGAAGCTCCAGGAGATTCCGTCGCTTCTGGCTGAGAGCCAGTCATTTCCAGTTCAGAGCCATACCCTTCGGTCTCACCACAGCCCCCAGGGTGTTCACCAAGGTTATGGCAGTCGTAGCGGCTCACCTGAAGCTTCAGGGAATTCAGGTGTTTCCTTACCTAGATGATTGGCTCCTCACTGCTGCCACCAAGCGTCTTCTTTGCATGATCAGAGACTCCTTCCTGCATCTTGCAGTCAACCTAGGGATTACCATCAATGTCTCCAAGTACCTCTTGAACCTGGTACAGACCTTGGAATTTATAGGGGAATGGCTGGACACTCTACAATTGAAAGTCTTTCTAACTCAAGACAGGGTCAAGAGCCTACGGGCCCATGTATCAGCGATCCTTGGCCCCAGGTTGCCAATGGCGAGTGATGTTCTCCGAGCCCTAGGCTTCATGGCTGCAGCAATCTCAATCCTTCCCTGTGCATGCCTTCACATGAGGGAGCTTCAGTGGACCCTTGCAGTACAGTGGTCTTGGCTAGACCTCCCCATGGACTATCCAGTTCGAATCAGCAGATCCTGCAAGATGTCTCTTCTCTGGTGGCTCCAATCACTGGAAATCTTGGCAGGGCGACCCTTCATAGCACCCACAGCCCAAGCCACAGTGACCACAGATGCTTCCCAGCTCGGGTGGGAGGGCACTATTTGGGTAGGACGGTCCAAGGCACGTGGTCTCAGACCAAGACCAGATTGCATGTCAGTGTTCTGGAGATGAGGGCAGTGATTTTAGCGTTGCAAGCCTTTCACGCTGTTCTTCCCCCAGGGACGATTGCAGTTCAGTCAGACAACATGTCTCAGATCTTTCCCTCTCTGTCGCGAGGCTATGAGAGTGTGGGAGTGGGTGATCTCTACCAGTCAGTTTCTGATTGCAATGCACATCCCGGGACGCTCCAACATTTTAGCGGACAGATTGAGTCTGGCTATTCTAATGCCATATGAGTGGCCTCTGAAACAATCAATAGCAGAGGAGATCTTCCTTGCGTAGGGTCAGCCTTGCTGCGATCTCTTTGCATCTCCTTCCAGCGCGACATGCAGCGAGTTCTTCGCTCTGATCCCCTCACCATGGGACTCCCCAGAGACACTCTCGTCCATGCTTGGCCTCCCGGGTTACAATTTGCTTACCCCCCATTACCTCTCATTCCGAAGTTTCTTCAGAAAGCTTGCTGACTGGGGTGCAAAGTGATCCTCATTGCCCCATTCTGGCCTCATCAGGTGTGGTTCCCCTTCCTCTGGTCTCATGTTCTAATTCCTCGGATTCTAGATTGTTGCCCGTATCTCATCTCTCATCCCTCGGGCATCTGTCCGCCCAGCCTGGACAGCCTCAAGCTGACGACTTGGTTGCTCCAGTTCCCCTGATTGCTAGGACTCCCGGTCTGTCATCTTCAGTAAATGCTATTCTGGTGGCATCCCATAAAGCTTCCACTAGGAAGATTTATCGCAGCAAATGGAAATGCTTTTCTAGTTGGGCTTTTCAGAGGAACCTAGATCCCTTTACATTCCTGCAGTGTTGGAGTTTTTGGCCAATATTTTCCAACAAGGGGATAGTTCCTCCACGGTAAAAGTGCATCTGGCAGCCATCTCTAATTTTCATGTCAGCCAAAATATGAATGCTCTGGCCTCTTTGAGACTGTGTACAGCTTTTCTGAAAGGCACCTTTCTTTTACATCCTCCGGTTAAGGACTCAGTCCCTCCTTGGGACCTTACCCTAGTTCTGCAGGTGTTAGTTGCTCCTCCCTTTGAACCTGCAGCATCAGTAGATTTGAAATTCTTATCCTGGAAGACAGCTTTCCTAGTGGCCATTACTTCGGCCAGGAGAGTTTCTGAAGTTCAAGCTTTGTCTGCTGTGCCCCCTTACTTGATATTTCATAAAGACAGGGTCTTGCTCCGCACGAACCCTTCCTTCTTAACAAAAGTTGCCTCTGAATCAAATATTAATCAGGCGATTAACCTGCCTGTTTTCTTTACAAATTTTCAGACCAAGGATGAATGTAAACTGTATTCGCTAGATGTTCATAGACAGCTTTGTTTCTTTTTACATAGAGCTAAACCCTTTCGTAAGTCTGACCAATTATTTATGTCCTTTTCTAGACCCTTTTTGGGCAAAGCCATATTCAAGGTCTCCTTAGCTAGATGGATTACACAATGTATACTGCAAGTCTATAAGGACAAAGGTCTGTCCCCGCCTGGTCCTGTTAAAGCTCATACTACCAGATCTATGGCAACTTCTGCTGCTTTTTGGTCTAGGGTTTCACTGGATGATATCTGTGCAGCAGTGACCTGGGCAAGGTCACAAACATTCATTTCTCATTATAAGTTGGATTTGATCTCTAGAGGGAGAATATCCTTTGGCTCTGCAGTGCTCAGAAATATCTTTCCATGAGGGCCAACCCTGAGTTTTGGTAGCAGGGGACTCTGTCCCACAGGTTGCAGATAAATGAAGTTAACTACTTCAGATAAAGAAGTTATGTACTCACCATAACGTTACATCTGAGTAGTTATACTTCATTTTCTGCAACCGTCCCGCCCTCCTTCCCCCGAACCTGTTCTAGGTTAGTGATGTTATTGAGTTGCTGATAGTTTGGATAGTGGCAAACTCGGTCTGAGGGAAGGTAGGAAATGTGAGGGATTATGGGTAAGGGGAGGAGCTTGGAGCAGATGCTTGGAAAAAGTTGCCAGCTCGGATCCGATATGGATCCGAATATCCACAGGTTCCACAGGTTGCAGAAAATGAAGTATAACTACTCAGATGGAATGTTATGGTGAGTACATAACTTCTTTTTTCACACAGGTTATCCCTTCTTACCCTTACAAGAAATGAGCAGCTGATCCAATGATCTAAAAGATTTTAGTTCTGTCAATCAAAGGCAGATGGAATGAGTACTTCCAGCAGCTTTTGAATGAAGAAAATCCCACAGAAACTGTACTGCCCCAGACACAACCTACAATGGGAGAAGAGGAGCTCACCATAGAAGAAGTAAGAACAGCCAGCACTAAGGAAAATGAAGCCAGGGAAAGGAGCAGGCTTCAGTGAGGTCACAGCAGATATGATAAAGTTGCTGGGTGAGATAGGCAAGAAATGGTTCCTGAGGCTGCTCGTAGCAGTGTGGTGAGAAAGGCATATCCCAGATGCTAGTGCCAGTGTTCAGGAACAAAGGGGACCTTCACATTTTTGGGCAGCACAGAGGTATCAAACTCCTGTCACATTGCATGAAAGTTTGAGGGTGATTGATAAACAGATATACAGAGCAGTAGAATGTAAGATAGGAGATGACCAGCTCAGATTCATATCAGGATGTAAGACAACTAGCCCAATGTTTGCAATGAGGCAGATAGCTGAGCAGAATCTAGAGTTGAGGAAAGAGTCCAAATGGATATTCCTAGACTTGGAGAAAGCATATGACAAGGTCCCAAGAAAGATGATTTAGGCAGTTCTGCTGTGGTTCAAATTCCCAGAAACATTGATAGAATTAGTTTAAGCTGTGTACAAGGACCCAATAACTCAAGTACAAACAGTGTTCGGTCTCACAGGGGCCCAGTGGAAGTGGGTGTGCATCAGGGTTCATCTCTGAGCCCACTGCTGTTCATACTGGTGATGGACTACATTAGCAAACAGATCAGGGGGACAGATTAACAAAGTTGCTGTATGCAGGCAGTGTGGTATTACAGGCAGATTCTGAGCAAGAACTTCAACAAAGGATAGAGGAATGGAATGCAAAACTGAAGGCACATGGGATGAAACTAAGCATGAATAAGACAGTGGTAATGGCAACAAATGGGGAAATCAGAAGAAGCTGAGAATTGAGATAAAAGGGAAGATAGTGGATTAGGTTAACAGCTTTGAGTATCTGGGAGGGGTGTTTGAGGATATGGGAAGTCTGAATGAACAGATCAAAGGTAGAATCAGAGGGGTTGCAGCCAACTGGCATAGAGTGTCAGATGTAGTGTTTGGAAAACCACTGGTAAACCGTAAGCCAACATAACACACATGTAATTAACTGCTTTCATTCTCTTTAATATAAGAATTTTTTCAGAATAAACAATTGAACAACCATTAAGTATTTAAAAGCTTTGAGTCATTATGTCATCCCATTTTCCACCAATAAAAACGAACCGTTCATTAAATAAAAATAATATTGTAACTGTATACACTTCTTTAAATACAAAAAGTATATAAGTAATCAAATACTTTCATATTGTAGTAAACTCTTTATAGAAAGACAGTCATTTAATCCAGGAGCTGAATCAGCTTGTAAATAAGTCTGCCATTGCAGTCTTGATATTCTAAAAAAATATTAAATTGGTCAATAAATGTATTTTTATCTAGTTTTTCAATAACAAAAAAAAACAGAAATTTCTTAAAATCAACAATACTGTTGCATAACTTGCCAATGCATTTCTAAAACCTTTTTTCTTAATTGCTAGTACATGTTCTCTAATCCTCTCCATCAACTTATGTAAAGTTTTTATATTTAACCATTCTTTGTGATTCATTAATATTGTCCATAAGCTGTGCAGCAACCAGTGCAACCTGAACAAGAAACAGGGGAAGGGGAGGGGACATTAACATTTGAATGCTCTATATATAATTTGTCTGATAAGAAGTTTACTGAAAATGAATTAAAAAGTTTTGGAAAGAGGTTTTTCTTTCATACCTTCCAGAAGGGTGACTATTATGAGGACAATGCTTGATTTTAAGTTATATGTTAGAAAGTTGAATTTGAAATACATCTCTGATAATGTTAATGAATCACAAAGAATGGTTAAATATAAAAAAAAGTACAGTTAATCTTCCACTAGCAAACACCTTAAACATTTTTTTCTTCTATGTGTGAAGCAGATTTATACAAGTTATTAAGGTATCCTTGTAAAGTCAACAAAAATAAATATAATCTTAGTAAAGATGAGTACAAAGCAGTAAATCAACTTAGCAGATATCAGGATTATAGGTTCATGAGGGCAGACGAGGTGGATTAGTCATTAGGGAGAATAAGTCGTACAATAAGGCTGTTAAGCAATTATTATTAGACACTGTGAGTTATAGAAAGGTATCAAAGGATTTTATAAGGAAAAAGTACCAGGAAATATGTTTAGTCTTCTAGGTTTATTACATCAAAGTTACATTACAGTAGATCTATTTGATTTTTTAAAAGTTGATCGACCACAAATAGGAAAGTTGTTTGGTATACCCAAAATACATAAAGACAATTTTAATTCCCCTTTTAGACCAGTTGTGTCTGCACCAAGGAACAAAACAGTCACTATATTTCTAGTTTTCTAGATTCAGTTCTTAATCCATTAGTTCAAAACACTGCTTTTTACTTAAAAGATTTCTGGGTATTTCTTAACCAACTATAGAATTGCTGCTTTACGAACAAAGAAACTGTTTTGTGTATTGTAGATGTAAGTTCTCTTTATACTACAGTACATCAAGTAGAAGGTGTGGATTTTGTTAGATATTTTCTAAATAAACATAAATTCAACTTGATATGGGATATTAATTTAGTTTGTCAGTTATTTTAATTAGGTCTTAACAATATTTTTTGTAGTTTTGATAACAGCACATATCAACAAACAAGCAGAGTAGCTATGGGGGCTCAAGTTGCTCCGGCCTTCGTGAATTTGGTTATGTGCTGGTGGAAAGAAGAATAGTTGAGTTACCACATTACAAATTTGTAAGTTTTTATAGACGTTATGTAGAAAATCTCTTTTTTTATATGGACTGAAGATTTTCTGTTATTAAAAGAATTTTTACAACAGATTAATTCTAGCATTTCTTGGTTGAAATTTATATTAAGCAATCATGGCACTACATTTATTTATTTAGATGTAAAATTATTATGTTAAAAGAATCAGGTAAATTCAGTAGTACTATTTGTAGAAAATAAACATTTAGAACAATTACTTACATGAGAGTCATAACCCAGCCACTGGGGATACACAAGCCAGTGCATTTCTTTGTGCCGGTCCCAACCCCGGATAAATGGGGAGGGTTGCATCAGGAAGGGCATCGGGCGTAAAAATTCTGCCACATCACTTATGGCGCAAAAATTTCATATTTCCATACCAGATCGGTCAAGGCCCGGGTTAACAATGACCACCACCAGTACTGTTAGACAACAGGGTGCTGGCGGAATTTGGGTTACTGTTGGCCGAAGGAGAAGAGGAGGGCGAAGGCATGCCCGAAGGCAGGAAGAGAGGAGGAAGGTTAGGAGTGTAGCAGTGAGGGTAGGAACTTTGAATGTTGGCAGTATGACTGGTATAGGAAGAGAGTTAGCTGATATGGAGAGAAGGAAGGTTGATATATTGTGCGTGCAAGAGACCAGATGGAAGGAAAGTAAGGCCAAGTGTTTAGGAAACGGGTTCAAATTGTTCTATCATGGTGTGGATGGCAGGAGAAATGGGGTAGGAGTTATACTAAAGGAACAATATGCCAAGAGTGTTTTAGACGTGAAGAGAGTGTCTGACAGAGTGATGTTTATGAAGCTCGAAATTGATGGTGTAATGATGAATGTTGTTAGTGCATATGCTCCACAAGTTGGGTGTGCGATGGATGAGAAAGAGAAATTTTGGAGTGAGTTGGATGAAGTTGTGGTGAGTGTACCCAAGGGGGAGAGACTAGTGATTGGAGCGGACTTTAATGGGCATGTTGGTGAAGTGAACAGAGGAGATGAGGAAGTGATGGGTAGGTATGGTGTTAAGGAGAGGAATGCAGAAGGTGAAATGATTGTGGATTTTGCGAAAAGGATGGACATGGCAGTGGTGAATACGTATTGTAAGAAGAGGGAGGAGCATAGGGTGACGTACAAGAGTGGAGGAAGATGCACACAGGTGGATTATATCCTATGTAGGAGGGCCAGTCTGAAGGAGATTGGAGACTGTAAAGTGGTGGCAGGGGAAAGTGTAGTTAAGCAGCATAGAATGGTGGTCTGTAGGATGACGTTGGTGATCAAGAAGAGGAGGAGGAGTGTGAAAGCAGTGCCAAGGATTAAATGGTGGAAGTTAAAAAAGGGTGATTGTGAAGTGGAGTTTAGGGAAGAGTTAAGACAGGCACTGGGAGGCAGTAGAGAGTTACCAAATAGCTGGGTAACTACAGCAGGACTAGTAAGGGAGACTGCTAGAAAGGTGCTTGGTGTGACATCTGGACAGAGGAAGGAGGACAAGGAGACCTGGTGGTGGAATGAGGAAGTACAGGAGAGTATACAGAGGAAGAGACTGGCGAAGAAGAAGTGGGATTGTCAAAGAGATGAAGAAAGTAGACATGAGTATAAGGAGATGAGGCGCATGGCAAAGAGAGAGGTGGCGAAGGCTAAGGATAAGGCGTATGGAGAGTTGTATGAGAGATTGGACACTAAAGAGGGAGAAAAGGACCTGTACCGATTGGCTAGACAGAGGGAAAAAGCTGAGAAAGATGTGCAGCAAGTAAGGGTGATAAAGGATAGTGAGGGAAAAGTACTCACAAGAGAGGAGAGTGTGTTGAGTAGATGGAAAGAGTATTTTGAGAGGCTGATGAATGAAGAGAATGAGAGAGAGAGAAGGTTGGATGATGTGGGGATAGTGAATCAGGAAGTGAAACAGATTAGCAAGGAGGAAGTAAGGACAGCTATGAAGAGGATGAAGAATGGAAAGGCTGTTGGTCCAGATGACATACCAATGGAAGCATGGAGGTGCTTAGGATAAATGGCAGTGGAATTTTTAACTAGATTGTTTAATGAAATTTTGCAAAGTCAGAGGATGCCTGAGGAGTGGAGAAAGTGTTTTGGTACCTATCTTTAAGAATAAGGGTGATGTGCAGAGCTGCAGTAACTACAGAGGGATAAAATTGATCAGTCACAGCTTGAAGTTATAGGAAAGAGTAGTAGAAGCTAGGTTAAGAAGGGAGGTGATGATTAGTGATCAGCAGTATGGTTTCATGCCAGGAAAGAGCACTACAGATGCAATGTTTGCTCTGAGAGTGTTATTGGAGAAATACAGAGAAGGTCAGAAGGAGTTGCATTGTGTCTTTGTAGACTTGGAGAAAGCATATGACAGGGTGTCTAGAGAAGAGTTGTGGTATTGTATGAGGAAGTCGGGAGTGGCAGAGAAGTATGTAAGAGTGGTACAGGATATGTACGAGGGTAGTGTGACAGTGGTGAGGACTGCAGTGGGAGTGACAGATCCGTTTAAGGTGGAGGTGGGATTACATCAAGGATCAGATCTGAGTCCTTTCTTATTTGCAGTGGTGATGGACAGGTTGACAGAAGAGATCAGACAGGAGGCCCCGTGGACTATGATGTTTGCAGATGACATTGTGATCTGTAGTGAGAGTAGGAATCAGGTTGAGGAGACTCTGGAGAGGTGGACATATGCTCTAGAGAGAAGAGGAGTGAAGGTCAGCAGGGCTAAGACAGAATATATGTGAGTAAATGAGAGGGAGGGTAGAGGAATGGTGAGGATGCAGGGAGTAGAGTTGGTAAAGGTGGACGGGTTTAAGCACTTGGGATCAGCAGTTCAGAGTAATGGTGAATGTGGAAGAGAGGTGAAGAAGAGAGTACAGGCAGGGTGGAATGGGTGGAGAAGAGTGTCAGGAGTGATTTGTGACAGACGGGTACCAGTAAGAGTGAAAGGGAAGGTCTACAAGAGGGTAGTGAGACCAGCTATGTTATATGGGTTGGAGACAGTGGCATTGACAAAAAGGCAGGAGTCAGAGCTGGATGTGACAGAGTTAAAGATGTTAAGATTTGCACTCTGTGTGACTAGGATGGATAGGATTAGGAATCAGTATATTAGAGGGTCAGCTCATGTTGGACAGTTTGGAGACAAAGCAAGAGAGACAAGATTGTGTTGGTTTGGACATGTGCTGAGGAGGGATGATGGGTATATTGGGAAAAAGATGCTAAGGATGGAGCTGCCAGGTAAGAGGAAAAGAGGAAGGCCTAAGATAAGGTTTATGGACGTGGTGAAAGAGGACATGCAGGCGGTTGGTGTGACAGAGCAAGATGCAGAGGATAGGAAGAAATGGAAAGAGGGTGTGGCGACCCCTAACGGGAAAAGCCGAAAGATGATGATGATGACTTACATGAGAGTCATCATCCTACCTTTATGAAATTGAATATTTTTAGGGTCAAATCATTTGCTACAGTCGTTTAATTAGTGAAGATCACAGTTTCAAGGAGAAGTAGAAACACTGAAAAAATTTCTTCATGTTTAGAAGTTATCCTGAAAATAAAATTAGAGAAAATCCGAAAACATCTTTAAAGAGAGGTTTAGTCGGTTTCCACCAATTTTAAAAAGGGGGTTTGTAGGATCAATTCTGACAACTGGAAGATAATTTTAGGATGCATGGAAATGGCTGGGGTTCTTGGTAAAAATCCACATTTTCGGTTTAAAAGGACTAGAAACAAAACAAATACTTGAGGTTTCATCCAAAATAGGAGATTTTGGCATTGATAAAAAAAGTACATTTGTATCTCAAAAATGTAATTATTGCAGATACATTTATTCTGGAAGGGTTTGTTACTTTAAACATTTAGATGTCACACTGATGGCTAAAAATAGGTACACATGCCAAAGTGAAGGGCTAGTGTACCTTGCATTATGTTATAATTGTGACAGATTTTATGTTGGAAAAACTTTACACAAGCTGATGGAGAGAATTAGAGCACATGTACTAGCAATTAAGAAAGAAGATTTTAGAAATGTATAGGCAAGACATGCAACAGTATGTGTTGATTTTAAGAAATTTCTGTTTTTTGTTATTGAGAAAATAGACAAACATATCTATTGACCAATTTAATAATTTTTTAGAATATCAAGAGCTGAAATGGCAGATTTATTTACAAGCTGATTCAGCTCCTGGATTAAATGATCATGTTTCTATAAAGAGATTACTACAATACGAAAGTATTTGATTACTTATATATTTTTGTATTTAAATAGATATAAATAGTTATTATTTTTTATTTAATGAATGGTTCATTTTTATTGATGAAAAATGGGATGACATCATGACTCAAAGCTTTTAAATACTTAATGGTTGTTCAGTTGTTTATTCTGAAGAAGTCCTTATATTAAAGAGAACAAAAGCACTTAATTACATGTGTGTTATTTTGGCTTATGGTTTACCTATGATTTTCCAAGTACTACATTCTGATGCTATTCGTGTTTGATGTTCTTCATGTTTTACTGTTGCAGTCATTACATTTGGGTTATCTGCTTGCAGGTTGCCCTCAGTCTGCCTGATTAACAAAGTCTTGGGTCCTGTGTCGGTTGCTGTCCCTTCTTCCATGACGTCAGGTCGTCAGGGGTATAACACTTGCAGCTGATGCCATTACCTCAGTCTTTCTTGCCGTGCAGTGCCCAAAGCAGAAGCAGTTCGCAAGTGCCAGTCGGCTGACTCCTGAAATTTTCGTTTTCGAGTTTCAGAACCGAAGACTTCAACTAAAAGCTAAGTACCCCGTTGGGGAAACTTTTTATTGCTCCTTACTGATGTCAGTAAAAGTTAATAATTGCATTACTTGTGGAAAGCAAATACCTCATAAAGATTTTCATTCGTCCTGTATTCCTTGCCTAGGCCCTGACCACGACGTACCTTGCTGTCGGTTTTGTGCTTTATTTAATCAGCGCACTATCCGTCGTCGGTATATTGCCTCTAAATATTTCGGTTCTCGGTTTAGTTATCCAGAAATGTCGTCGGTTGGTCATCTGACTACCGGGATTCCAAAAAAAAACGCAAAGATAAAGACCGAGACAGGCCGCCGAGATCCAAAACTGCCAATGACGTTTCTCCTAAGCCAGTCGCCAGTTCGCCGGTACTCAGTGAGGCGCTTCCGCAGCCCCTGATACCCACTACTTCTGATTCCAGGTGTCTACTGAGACCCATTCAGAGTCCGGTATGCCACGAGATGCTTCAACGGTGGAACCCGCGGATGTCTCTACCTTGGATGAGTCCGGAGCTGCTGTGCAGGAACCGGCTTCTGAGGGTGTATTCAGGCCTACGGACTTGCATATTAAATCAACGCCTCCTTCATTACTAAGGCATAAATCTTGATCTATGTCTAAAAAAACCAACGCCCAGGCCTCGTGCTCAGGCCTCTATGCCTAAACGCAAATAATAAAAATGGCTGAAGACCTAATAACTCTAATCAGGGGTAGCCACACCCCCCCCCCTTCTAAGAGGTCTAGGGCTGAGCTTGATTATGAATCTTCTGATCAGGATTCTGTTTTTTTCTGACTCTTCTGATGACCCGGATTTGTCCTTACCTACTTATGAGGATTCTGATGCAGAGGACTCTATTCCCTCTGCTTCCCCTCCTGAGGATTATTCTTTTGGGGAAACCTTACATACTCTAAGGGAGCATTTTCGCTGGGAAAGCCAGTAATTTTCCAATTCAAAAAAGAGGCTTAAGGATTTCCTTCTCCTACCTCAGCATAGGCCTTTGGCTATTCCTCCTGTACTAGACATTATTGATGATGCCTTCTCGGAATCCAATTTGGCCCCTGATTCCCTGCCTCCTGCTCCCAGTAAACCTGACAGATACTACAGGGTCCCTGAGTCCCACAAGTTCCTTTTCAAAAAATCCTATTGCAGATCCAGAGACTATTTCACAGGGGCCCAAGGGCATTAAGGCTTCTTCTGCTAAAAATCCTACCCCTTCTGATAGAGACTCCATGGCGCTGGATAGATGGGGTAAAAAGGTTTACACTTCAACAACCTTGGCCATTAGAGCTTTAAACTGCTAATTTCATATGTTAAAATATCAGCAACATGTTATTGGACTGCTTAAACAGAAAAAGATGTTGTTTCCTGACTGTGTGGAAAATAAAGACTTATAGGATTTAATGCATTCTGCTGAACAAGTTGGAAAACATACTTTGCAATGTAGTTTTGATTCTTTAGAGGCCTCTTGCAGGGCTGCTGTTACTGGGTCTGTGCTTAGAAGGCATGCTTGGCTTAAGGAGCAATTTTTGCCTGATCATGTTAAAGCTAAATTGTTGGATGCTCCTTTAAATCAGGACCGCCTGTTTGGCAACAAGGCTGAAGAAGTTCTTAAAAAGATGGAAGATAAAGCAAAATCTATGCAAACTGTTAAAGATTTTTTACAAGTTCAGCCTCCTAGATTTAGTAGGCGCTGGCACTCTAAGAATTGGTCCTTTCCAGCCCCTTCCAGGTCTTCTCAAGCCAAACCCAGACACAGCAAAAACCCCAGGTTTCAGTCCCAGGGGACTCACAGAACTAAGCAGTGGGGGTCCTCCACTTCCAAGTCTGTGAATAACAAGACTCCCCCCCTATGGTAAACTGTCTCAAAGACTTCCTTTTAAAGTTTCCAAGCACTTATCTTCTGACTGCCCCTTTGGGGGGAAAGATTGCTCTTCATGCAAAGAACTGGGAACTCATTACCCAGGACAAATGAGTTTTAAATATAGTGTCTCAGGGATACAGATTTCACTTCCACACATTGTCAACGCCAAGTGGGTGGCCGGATTTACCCCCAAATCAGTGGGCAGAGGCCCAGAAACAAGTACTTTCTCTCTTAAGCATGGGGGTTATTCAACTGGTACCAGAAGAGGAAAAGGGACAAGGTTTCTAATCGAGACTCTTCCTGGTACCCAGAAAAGACAAATCATGGCGTCCTGTCCTGGACCTGTCTACTCTAAACACCTTTCTGGAGATTCCAAAATTCAAGATGCTGACTCTTCACCAATTACTTCCTATGCTAGGAAAGTGTCCTGGTTGGCAACACTAGATTTAAAAGAAGCATACCTGCACATCCCAATCACGGAATCTTGCAGAAGATACCTACGCTTCAAAGAAGGCTACACGCACTATCAGTTGTCTGCACTGCCCTTTGGCTTATCTACTGCTCCCAGGGTATTCACAAAGTGCCTAGCTCCAGTTATTGCATTTTGCAGGCAAAGAAGTGGCCACAAAAACCCTGCTATCTGCAAGACAAATACTGCAAGCCTTGGGGTTCATGGCTTCCTGAATTCTTCTAATTCCATATGCAAGACTGCATATGAGGAAACTACAGTGGTATCTAAAAAGCCTATGGAGTCAACATTCTCATAGCCTAGAAACAATGATTCCTATCATACCTTACCTATGCCTAGAGTTCCTTTGGTGGGCAGAGGCCTGCCACCAAAACATGGGACTACCTTTCACACCACCCCCTGCTGCCCAAACCCTAACAACAGATGCATCAGACTATGCATGGGGGGCTCACCTGGCAGGGAAGTTAATTCAGGGCAAATGGAACCCAAGTCAAATGCACCTGCATATCAATCAAAAAGAAATGTTAGCTGTACAGAATGCTCTGACAGCCTTCAAAGACTACATTCTTCCAGGACAACTAATGGTAAAGATGGACAACACCATGGTTATGTGGTACATAAACAAGCAGGGGGGTACACATTCTTATCCCCTCTGTAGACTAGCCATGGCATTGTGGAACACAACCTTAAGCTACCAAGTGCACCTACAAGCTCAATTCCTACCAGGAAAATTAAATACACTGGCAGACGGACTAAGCAGAAACCTCATGGACCCACACGAGTGGAAACTGTAACCAAGGATTTACAACATGTTGACAAGCGAATGGGGAAGCTGCAACCGAACACTGTGCTGTGCACGTAAGATCTGCACAGCCCGAAAATACCAATAAAACAACTGTTGGCCAGCATATGTGTGAACCGGAGCTCTCGAAACCAAAACACACCAACAAGCTAATCAAAATGCATAGCTTTATTGTTCAAACCGGTTTCGGCAGAAAATGCCTTCATCATTGAAAGAAAATCAACGTTGAAGCCCAGATATAGACCTTGTTTGCCTCCCCCCAGAACTACCAATTGGACAAGTTTTGCACAAGGACTCCCTACAAACAAGCCTGGAAAGTGGCTGCTCTGTCCTTCAACTGGAAAAACCTATTAGTCTATGCCTTCCCCCCACTGCCTCTGCTCTCCAAAGTACTATTAAAAGTCAAACAGGACAAACCAAGGATGATTTTGATTGCTCCAGACTGGCTGCGCCAACACTGGTACCCCCTCCTGCGCAGTGTGTCACGGTTATCTCCATGGCACCTGCCTCAGACTCCTTCCCTGCTGTCTCAGCAAGAGAACCAGATTCTGCACCCTCAGCTTCCATCACTGAACCTTGCAGCCTGGCTAATTGCTTAAACTCTCCCGTACCATCCCTCAACAAACCTGTGATGGATGTCATCCTAGAGGCAAGGAGGCCTACTACTAGAAAATCTTATGCCGAAAAATGGAAAATATTCTGTGCCTGGAACCAATCTCAAGGGATGAGCACAACAGCATCCAATTTACCTCAGATTTTACAATACTTAACTGAGATGCTTCACAAGGGCCTGTCTTTTTCCTCCATTAAAATCCATGCCTCAGCCATTTCAGCTCATTATACCACAAAACCTCCTCTCTTCTCTCATCCACTGCTCAAGCAGTTCCTCAGAAGGGCAAAAAATTTGAGACCACCCAGGAGAGCTCCAACCCCAGCCTGGGACCTTAACTTTGTATTAGAGAAACTCACTCTACCTCCTTTCGAGCCAGCTGCTACTGCAGACTTAAATTTTCTTTCTTGGAAAACAGCTTTCCTTTTAGCAATCGCTTCAGCTAGAAGGGTATCTGAATTACAGGCCCTTATGGCAGTGGAGGCTTTCATCTTTCATGCGGACAGGGTGTCACTCAGAACCAATCCATCCTTCATGCCCAAGATGGTATCCAGTGTGGCTCTTACTCAGTCCATTCATTTGCCAACTTTCTTTTCCATTCCACAGAACAAAGGGGAACAGATATTGCATTCCTTGGGTGTGCACAGACAACTTAGATTCTACTTGGACAGGACTAAACCTCAAAGAAAATCTGAACAACTGCTGGTAGCATTTGCTGCAGGGGCAGAGGGGAAGGCTATTTCAAAACAAACCATTTCTAAATGGATAAGCCATTGCATTCATTTCTGCTATAAGCACCATGGAAAACCTATCCCCCAGGGGATCAGACTTCACTCCACCAGGGCTGCAACTACTTCTACAGCCTTTCTCAGAGGTGTTCCTACCAGGGACATCCTAGAAGCTGCTACCTGGAGTTCTGTACATACTTTCACCAAGCATTATCATTTGCCAATTTTCTCTAAATCCAGAGCTGGCTTTGCCACTGCAGTCTTGCAGGGCCTTATAGCTGGCCCTAATGCTCTCTAAACTCCTCCTCCCAACCATAACTTTGTGAATCTATGCAATTGTAATGACTGCAACAGTGAAACACGAAGAACATAGTACAGTTGTGTACACTTACCATAAATGTAGATGTTTGAGTGTATTCACTGTTGTAGTCCTAGTTACCCTCCATCCTGCCCCCTAACTTCTTTTGGCTATACCTCTACTTTCCTTTACTATGCTTAAAAGCTTTTTTGGTGTATTTGCTTTTTTGTTGGAGGTATACCTTTGTGTTTTTATGTTTAATTGCTTCCCATTAAGGGGGCACCTGACATCTGGGGCAAGAAAAACTGATGTAATGGCATCAGCTGCATGTTTTATACTCCTGACGACCTGACGTCATGGAAGAAGGGTTAGTACCTGACGCAGGACCCAAGACTTTGTTAATGAGGCCGATTGAAGGCAACCTGCAAGCAGATTACCCAAATGTAATGACTGCAACAGTGAATACACTCAAACATCTACATTTATGGTAAGTGTACACAACTGTACTTTTTGTTACAAGTCCGTTGTTCTGTCAGGTGTAGTGTATGACAGGAGAATGCCAGGGAAGTTAGTAAGGTGCTACTGCATGGTACATAAACCTTAACAGTAAAGACAGATTAGTTGAGGAAGCTAGAGGTGATGGAAATGAAGTGCCTGAGATGGGTGTTAAGATGGACACTGTAGGACAGGTGAAGACATGAGGACATAAGAGCAGAAGCCAAAGTAGCTCCATTTACATAAATGATCAAAGAGAACAGATTAGGTGGTCCAGGCACATATGCAGAAAAACAGAAAACCATCTGGTGAAGAATATTTGGGACAGCTAGGAAGAAGGTAAGAGGAAAGGAAGGCATCCAGAAAAGAGGTGGCTAGGTTATGTTAGAGAAGATCTGTGACAGTCAGGCTTGAGTGTCAAAGAAGGCAGGAGAGTGGTTTGAATCAATAGAGATGGAGACATTTACCACAGCACCCCAACCCTATGTACAAAATGGAAAAAAAGAGGACTGATGATGATGATAACGATAGTGCCTTAGTTGTCTGTGGACATCAAGTCAGCCAGATTAGCTGGTTCAAATGGAGCAAGTGTTACCTTCTCTAACACAAAAGTAAGATCCCAAGGAGGGGCCACCAGTTTTCTTGGAGGCTTCTTATGCAAACCCTCTTTGAAGAACATTTTGACATGAGACTGCCTTGAATGAGGAGGTCCATGGGCAGACATGCTTAAGTGGCTGATAAATGAAGTTGACAGAGGAATACAAAATGCTATAGGATAGTAACTCACACAAACAGTGAAAAAACTGATAACAGCTAAGCTTGAATGTGCTGGTTGTGTTGTTGCCCCAACTAGAAAACTTTTTTCATTTGCTAATGTATACATTTCTAGTAAGAAGTTTTCTTGCCTCCGTTAGTACCTGCTGCACATCCTCGGTAAGCAGGTGCATGTAAGGAATTAAGACCCTATCATCCAGGCAGTCAGCTGAAGATGATTGATGTTGCAGTCTATCAAACTCCCCTCTTCTTGTGTAGCTAGATCCAGTCTGTGAGGAAACTTGTGGTAATTGCCCCTGGCCATTTTCAAGAAGGGAATCACCACAGTGATCCTGGGGGACTCCTCCTGCATCTTCAGAAGTTACCTGATGTTAGTGGAAAGGGTTGAAAAGCATACAGGAATATTCCTGCCCAAAAAAAGGCATCTGTTTTCCAGGCCTTCTTTCAAGGAGTCCTGGAACAGAATCTTTCCAGTTGATTGTTCAGAAAGGAGGCAATGAAGTCTACTTGAGGAACTCCCCACAGATGGATCACGTCTTGGAAGACCCCTGATCTAGTGTCCATTCTTGAGGGTCTGCCCTGGTCTTGTTTATCTTATGTGCCCCACAATTTTGCTCTGACAGAATGTAAAATGCCTTTAGAATAAGATTGTACCATGAAGCTATATCCCAAGCTAACATGGCTAGCCTGCAAAGGGGGTACATCCTGTTTACTGATGTACCGCATGACTGTGGTATTATCTATAACCACTGGAAGATATCCTGGGAACCAAAGATGGTTCAAAGAGTCAAGTGCCTTGATCGGGGTAAGCATCTCCTTGTTATTGATTTGCTTGCATCTGTCCTTGGTGTCCCACACCCCCTACACTTTTATCCCTGCTGAAACTGCTCCCAAAGTAAAGTCTGAAGCATCTGTGGTGACTGACTGCTTTGGAACGGGGAATGAGAAGGGCAGATTTGGATTTAAAAATGTCTCTTCTGACAAACCCCACAACACTGCGATTTGAAAAGGTAAAGTGTGTTGATGCTAGGACCAAGGACATTTCAGATACTACAGTATCTTTCTCATGCGGAGTCTTGCAAGGTGTATCACAGTGACTGAAGTCTGAGTGGAAAACCTTAGATTTAAATAAAGATCTGTTTTTCCTGTGAAAAAAAGTTCTTTGAACTGCGGTGTGTAGCTGACATCCCAGGAACACAATCCTGTGTGAGGGAGTCAAAAAAGACCTTTGAATGTTCTCTTGGAATCTCAGCTTGTGTGAGAGATCTCTAACCCAAGAGAGTGAGAGAGAGAGTTTTGTGACACTTTGAAAAAGACTGCAAATATAAGGAAGTTGTCTAAATATGGAAAAAAAGAGGATGCCCTGTAGCCTGCAATGAGCTATAACTGGAATTAGACACTTTGTGAACACCCTTAGTGCAGTGGATAGTTCAAAGGATAAGAGAACTGATAATGTGATCCAGACACACAAAATCTTAGGAAACACCCGAAGTCTGGATGAATAGGGATATGATGATAAACATCTTTTAAGTCTAGTTTTATCAAGAAACTGAAAAAAGAAGATGAGTTAACAGGTTGTGAAGTGACATCATTTTCAGTTTGGGCACTATGACAAACAGGCTTGGGAAAGAAAAATCCCAAACTGGTCTCTAGGCGTTATCTTTCTTTGGCATTAGGAACATCCTTGAATAAAAAATCTGGGAAGAAGGAACTGGTTCTCCCACTCATAGGGACAGCTTGTGATAAAGGACAGGTGGAAAGAAAAGAGTCTAATCTGGAACTTGAGGATTGACCCCCCCCTCCCCTGGAAAGGATGAATTTCTTCCCACTGCTATCTGTAACGTGGAATGTTTTTTCAGAACCCATTTGTCTAAAACAACCCACTCAAAAGACCTAAAACTAATACACGACATTAACAAAACCTGATGGAGAGACAGGTTTGTCTCCCAGAGGCTGCCCTGTCTCTGGAAGAGACTTCCCGTACACGTCTAACAGAGTACGATACTGACCCTCTTCAGGTGCAACCTTGATGAGTGGATGGGAAACCACAAATTTGTCCCAGGTATTCCACCTGTGTTCTGTCATTGACAGGGGAAACAGGTGCTGACTGAGGTTTCTTTTTTGGGGATAAACTCTTGGCTAGGCTTGTAAGGGCCCCAGGGCCATTAGCCTAGTAACTTCCTATGATCCTAGCAGTCATTCAAACTTGTTGGACTGTCCTTGGCTTTGGGAGGTTTCAGACTTCTTTTTGGTACCTCCTTGCCAATTTTTTCTGAAATGATTGTTTACCTGAATTTTGTTGAAACTGTTTATTCTGTTTTTTTGTCAAAACTGGATGAGGAAAGGGAAAATCCCTTGGACAATTTGGAAAAGGAATTTGGAAATTCCCTGAATCAGCTTGCCCCTTTCATTACACTTTTGATCACCACTGCAGCAGAGCGGTCCAAACACTAATCTCTAGCCAAGGAAGAATTTTAAACCTCATTTTACATCATCTGGGAGGTTCTGAGAGTACAGCCATGCAAACTTCCTCAAAATAGTATCAGTGGCCATAGCCCTGGCAGAAGTATCAACAACATCACACACACACTACAAACAATGAGTAGTGACCTGTGCAGTAAAAGAAGCTAAGTTATTTAAAGCAGATTTTTCCTAACAAGCAGAAACTATCCATAAAACATTCCTCATACTTTCACAATTTATCAGAACAACCTTTAACATGTGAACTTGACAGTTCGAAATTCTGAAAAATCAGAGCTGCAGTATACAGTTTTTCCTCATACCTATCAATAATTTTACCATCTTTCTCAGAAAGAATAAGACTGGATTTAATTAAGTGCTTAGAAGCAGTGGAATCAACTAAAGTTATAGTTGCTGGGTCAGTTTGGAAATAGTATATAAAAATTTAAAAGACTGAAGAACTTTATAGATCCTATCTGCCTTTTTAGGGGCAGCTGGCTAACTGTTAAGAAAATTGCAGACAGTAACACTTACATCCTCTAAAGGACCAGATCAGAAGGAATAGGTGTCAGTTCTGGAAAATCCTTCTGTAACAACTTAAGAGTATTTTCTGGGGGACCGAGAAACCTTAGTGTTCTTCCACTGAAAACACTGGTATATTGCAGTAGTCTTAAAGAGGGAGAAACAGACACTAAGCTCTCACCTGAGTCTGAATCAGAAATCTGAGGGAAAAAAACCCTGTATCAATCCCTGCATCTTCCTGTTCAGATTCAAAATTTTGAATCTCTTCAGGAAAAGAGGAATCACTTTTCTTTTGTCAGAAATTACTTAGGCTTAATAGCCTGAATTAAACTCTGAGCCAGACCCAGTAATCTACTCCCATCCAAAGAAATTTGAGGAGGATTAGATACATGCTTGGTTTTCTGTTTCCTTTTGACAGGAAAAATGGGGCCAACTATGTTACTAATGGGAACAGCTGCTTCCCTGGGATGGACACAGAATTCTGACATAACAGGAAACCTTCCCTATTCCCTGTTCCAGGATGGACAAGACTCGCTTTCCCTTGTCCACTGAGGGGACCTAAACAAAACAGCCACAGTGGACATGGTGAACCCCCAGTCCATAGTGGGTCTAGGTGAGGGATCCGTGATAAAAGATGAGTGGTCTGAGGTACAACAGATGGCCCCAGCAGAGTCACCCACCTGCGGCTGAGGAAAATTGCTAGCCTGCTGTGGTGGTGAAGGTTGTTTTTGCTTAACCTTTTCTTTTTGTGGCTAGAAGGACAAACTAGGGGTCAGGTAGTCTGGTCCATGGTCAAGCCAAAAATGGTGCCTCTTTCCCATTGAAAACTAAACACTACCAGTCCACAAAAGTTACTTTTTAACAGAAAAAAATGCAGTAAAAAGCACCGTAAAACAGTATTTCAGCCCCACAAAAGAAAAATAAACACAATTTCTTCACATAAATGTTTTCAGTTACTTCAGACTACTTTTAAACTGACAGAACAAATGAGTTCTCCATTTAAAAGTATGTTAAAGTCTTGAGACTGTTAAAACACAACACTAGTAGCTTTAAAGTAACTTTGCTCAAAAGGAAAGTAATAAATCTTCAACAAGATTAAGAAAGTATAAGTGTTTTTCCCAAACGGAACTTACCTGCCCAGCAAAGGAAAGCACAAGCCAACAGTTGATCCTCAGAAGATCATACTCTTTGCATTAAAACCCTACAGGGCTTTGCTCCCAGAAGTTGTCGTTTTGCCAGCTCAGCTTGAGCTGCTTGACAGTTTGGGTGAGTGGATGGTGCACTGATGGTTTGAAAGCTGTCCGGCTGTTGTATCCTTGGTAGGATTTAACCCATATTACTAAGGCTACTACAGCAGTGATCAGTATGATAAATGTGATGCCCCTGCACTGGCCCAGTAATCATGGAACCTCAATCCTCACCACTAGCACCAGTGAGGGACGTACACATTGGGAGAATGAGAAGTAAACACACAGTAAAGTACAATTTCCCTTAAGACCACACAGAGGTCACAGTCAGTCTGGGGCTGGTTTCTCCCTCTTTCTCCAGATCCCCAATAAGACTCCACACTGGCACAGCTATAGGGTTGAGATCTCAGCCGAGTGGCCAAGCCATAACCTCCAGCATCCTCTCTGTCCAACCAGTGCTTTGTGTCCCTGCCCAAGTAGCTGACACACACACACACACACACACACACACACACACACACACACACACACACTTTGAGATTTGATTTATACACAAACACACAAATGGGATGGGCTGGCACAGGTTTACTAGCTATGTCCCCCATCTGCCCAGACTATAAGGTAGTATCAGCTGCCACCAGACACTACTTATCAACTACTTTTAAGGCCCTTACCAAAGGGTGCCCAACCTTACTGTGTAATGTTACTATTAATCCAAATGGTAAGTGTGACCAAAGACTTTCAAGGCTGTTTAGGATTGGCCTGTACATTGTCACGAAATCCATATGCAAGTACTCTTAAGAGCTTAAATATCTCTAAACAAACCAGCCACAATTAAAAGGTTTAAATATATTTACTAATAAATAATAAAAGAACAAGACAAACAACACAGTAACTACAGAGTTCAGAATCAGAGGGAATATTTTAAAACAACATTGTAGAACAGTCTTAAACAAATACAGAAAACATCTAAACTAATTTTTACTATATTCCTTGCTATATCTAAGAGATACTGTGCCCTAAATAACTTAAAAGTAAAACTTCACAATAGCGTGTCAGCAACTAGAGAATTGAATAACAAGTAAACGCTAAAGATGCTGGATACCTTTGAAGAAATCCGAAGCCAGCAAGCTATAATACCACTGATTTAATATAAAAGAAACAATAAAACAAATGCTTCAGATTTAGCACTTTAATCCACTATAATGTGGACTTCCTCAGAATATTTTAAATTAATCAATCAGCCACTTATATACAGCTTTAGGTGCCAAAATTACAAAATTCCTTCATTTAAAAAAATATGCACTGAAATTTTTACATAAACAATACATTTGATTTGTGAGGAGCACTCTGCATAATGTGCTCTACATAATATCCTATACACAACTTTTCAAGCATTACTTGTGCAACAAAACTAGTCTAAATGTGTTGTATTAACTCATATATTAATAGAACGTTTGTGTAAAATTATGCTTTTTACAATACTTAGCAGTGAAGTTAAAAGTCAGAATTGTAATTATGTTAATTACCACAATCATCATTATAATAATAGTCTTATCTGTCTTAGTTGATATTAGTTGGAGATACTTGTATTAGCTGTTACATACACTATTGAAAAGGCAAAAAATAAAAAATAAATATAAAATCATAAATACATTAAGAATATAATACAAACACAAATACTTGTATGTGTCTAATTCAAAAATATCAACTCTGTGTGTAATGTGTGTTGGTTTTTTGATGCTATGTTTCTATAAGTAGTATTACAATGCAGTCACTAAGTGTACCTCTGTAACATGGGTTTTATAGTTATATAGTCATTTAATCCAGGTGCAGTTGAGGCGTTGTTAAAATCTGCCATCTCACTTCCTTCTCTCCTAAGATGGCTTTATAGTTACCCCCTCTTTGTCCCTGCTTAAGTTGTTCTAATATAGCAAATCTGAAGTCATGACTTTCCCCATGTTTGACTATATGCCTGGATAGTGCATTAGTACTATCTTTTTTCCTTATGGCATATACATGATCGTAAATTCTCTTTTTGAACATTCTTTCTGTTTTCCCATATGTAAAAGCTTGGACAGGTCATGCATTTAGCCATATATATGATGTTCCTGGTGTTACAATTACCATACTGAAAAGTTACCTTGGTCTTATTTATATTTTCCAAAGTAATAGCCTCAATTTCCAGTATGGCTTGACACTGTCTACAGCTTCCACATTTTCTTGTACCCCTTCTCTGTTTGTTAATATTCCTAATCTTATTACTCCTCTCTAAAATCACTTTTACATTCATTCCCATTTTATAAACAAATAAAAGGGTCTCTCCTACTATATTTTTTATCTCATTGTCAACAGTGAGAATATTCCAATATTTATTTAATATATCTTTTATTTGCTTTACTTGAGGTTTATATTCGAAAATACATGCCATCTTGTATTTTTCTACTGCATTATTAACAACCATAGAACTTGTTGCTTGTTCATTTCCTAAGTCTGGTGGGTATTTCTTCCCCCATTCATTTATTACATACTTTTTTATGTCATTCAGTAATTCTAAAGGGTACCCCCTGGACCTAAATAGTGCTTTTATAAAATCAATCTCTTCAAGCATTTCTGAATGTGAGGATGTCATCCTTGCTGTTCGTATACACTGTCCTTTAAATATATTATTCTTCATTTTTTGAGGATGATTACTAGAAAATTCCAAATAATTATTGGAGAAAGTACTTTTCTTGTGAATACGAGACTTAAATCCATTACTTGTACTTGATATAAACGTATCCAAATATTACCTAATGGTCAAAGAATTCGAACAGGCGCCTCCACAGCTTTGGAGACTGTGGACTTGCACAGAACTGGTAATGAAAACAGTCGGTTTTCAGAGAAATAATTTACTTTTGATTTTTCTCTGTACAATTTGGAAGATGAGTCTCGACGTACTGGGACTAAACCTAAGCGGTTTATGGCGGCTAGAACTTGTACATCAGCCGTTAACAACGGATCTATGGAAGGCAAAGGTACTGTTAGACACAGCTCTAGTCCTAGAGCGAGTGTCCCTTCTATTCATTTAGTCAAAAGCAATTTGGGACAGCATACTGCACAATTAGATGATTTTTTACAGAAAGCTGTATGCTTTAATAATATGAGTCAGGCAATTGGGTCTGAATCAAATTCTAAGGACACAGTGCCGGGCTCATTAAAGGAGTTAATATATGCTTTTGGAAGGACTTTAAATGCGATTACGGGAGTTGAGATAGATAATGCATACTTAAATAAATGTCTTGTGTTGAATATATTTTGACTTTTAACTTCACTAAGTATTGTAAAAAGCGTAATTTTACACAAAAGTTCTATTAATATATGAGTTAATACAACACATTTAGATTAGTTTTGTTGCACAAGTAATGCATGAAAAGTTGTGTATAGGATATTATGTAGAGCACATTATGCAGAGTGCTCCTCAAAAATCAAATGTATTGTTTATGTAAAAATTTCAGTGCATATTTTTTAAATGAAGGAATTTTGTAATTTTTGCGCCTAAAGCTGTATATAAGTGGCTGATTGATTAATTTAAAACATTCTGAGGAAGTCCCTAAATAACTTACTTACAGAGCAAGGCAAATGCAGATGAGTGGATGTTCTTGCTAGGTCCAAGACAAGATACAAAATGTACTCTCTCCCTCTCTGAGAGTGTTCTTAAATTAATATCTCACATTACTGCTGGGTTAGCATGGATGACATCAGTCTTTGTCACCTGCCTTCAGTTCCCATGTTAAGAGATACTACCAGAGTTTTATTAGAAAAACATCTAGCTCCAGACATTGCATCTGCTTGCTGCAATGAAACACAATTGTAAAACTCTTTGATTCCAACTTATTTTCTTGAAGTTTTGCAAGTTAGCTTTGTATGTTCCAGCTTCTACTATTAAAACATACATTTGCACAGGTATATAGTTTATATACATTTATGTTCTTTTCCAGTACGGTACACTGTGGTTGCATTCTTGAAGCTCAGTACATAACATACAGTTCTCTTACATTTGTAAGACAAGCATATAAATCATATTGCTGTTCACAAATAACATATGATTTACAAAATTCCAGATAGCTGGGCTGGCAGTGTCACATATCTATATAAATCATGTTAATATTTTCAAGTGACATATAATTATTTACAAAATTCCAGATAGCTGGACTGGCAGTATTTCCCTGCTGTCACAATAAACATCATTGTTTTCTTTATATTCATGTTCATATCATTTATACCTCATTTGAGTATGCACCCTCATGTGCATATCATTGCACAATCACTTGCATAAATAGCATAATGTGTACCACTGCTTGCTACGCAGCATGTTCTGTGAATCTTTCCCACCCTACACATGGCTGCTCACCTCACAAACACTTATGTAGTACAGAACTTGACTATGAATTTCAGACTGTCTTTAGTATTTGATGTAAACTTTTGAAAACTTTATCATCATATTTTAAATGACATACTCAGTTTCATAAATTAATTTTCTTTACTTTGAGACTCTAATTACAGTGCAGTGTAAATATAAAAGACAAAACAAACAAAAAATCGAAGTAGAAAGTAACATGAACAAAAATAATTTTTATTGTAAAATAAAATTATGAAGTCTCATAAAACTGAGGGATGAAATATACGATAAATGTTTTGTTTGTGCGACTTCCTGTTTTTTTTCTGTTCTTTACTGCATTTTAAATATTTTTTTGTTGCCCTATTTCATTGCCCTCTGGCAACAGGGGTCAGAGTACTGCTCACTCATTCTTTTTTATTCTGTTTGGAGACTATATATGTGCAACAGAACTTAAAGGTGGTCACACTGCAGGGACACCTTTTTTTATTTTATGATGTATTCAGTAATCTCCCCAGCCTGCACCCCTACTGCATGATGTGAAGCAGCAGCATTTCAGGAAATGTGCACCCACTTTATTACGTGTCCTAGTATGGGCATCTTCTTTCACTTCTCTAGACTGTTTATTTGCTGTAGCAAGTTATTTTATCTGCACTGGAGGACTAACGGAGCAAAAGACCAATCCATCTACATCGCCACTATGGTAGAGGAGAGCAGGCTGCTGCATACTGTGATAATTCCTCCTTGCCTCGGCACAACTTACCTGGCAGTCAGGCAAGCAGCACGGCCAGTATCAAAAACCCATTGGCCAACACTGCAGATGTGCTATCTCTGCCTCTGGCATAGATTTCCAGAATTATGACAGTATTTTTAGAAATGCTGCAAATTAAATCAGATACATTATGACTGATATGTATTTACTCCTCCTGACTTTAGTTGTATGGAATGAACTGTTCTTGGCAAGTATTGAAAGTCTAGAGTTTTGTTTTATTTAAAGGTGGGTTAATGGAAGACTACTTGAAATATTACATTATATTTTGTAATTTCACAGTAATGAGAATTCTTTTCATTTTGTGGTTTTATTTTTGAATGTGGATTTAAACAGCATGAGCATGTCTTCAAAGTGCTATGAATATTGTCTGTGCATTTTTTAAACGTACACCAAAAATAAAATGCGTATTCTTTTCTTGATGTCACTTTTTCAGGTTAATGTTTTAACATGTTCATTCACAAAGTGGATATATAAAAGAAGCTTGATACAAATAATGGAATTTAAAATATTGAGAATAATGTTACGAGTGAGCATTATAGTGTGTGAATGTGGCTTTTTGACCGTGGCAGTCTTCATGTTTTCCCAAAGGAATTCTAATATTTATTTATTTGTATTTATTGCCCAGGGTAGCGTACTGATCTTACTGGACCATTTTCAAGCTCAGTCTTTTCCAGTCTTCCTATGACCATCAGACTTAGTCTCCTAGCCTCAGGACAGATGGACCCCTCTGTTCCCTGAGGATGAGAGGCAAACATACTGGGAGTGACACCTTCATTCTGAGAAAGATCTTTGTTTTTCTTCCCAGCCCTGACTCACAAAGCAGGTGTGCAGTGAGCCTTTGCAATCATCACACCTCCACATGATTAATTACCTGCTCCTCCTTGCAGACAGCAACCTCTGTATGATTCACAGTCTCCATTGATGATTGTACAGTGGAAAATATGCATATTACAACATGTCCCTTCCCCCAAAGACGGGTGAACAGGCTCAATCCTCATTATTCCTCTAATAGCGTCTGGGTAGCTAGTCATACTGGCGTCACCTAGGTCATAATCAAGGTTTTATCCTTATATACCAGTGGAGCTGGATTTTACTTTATTTCTCATAGCAAAATTCTGTACAACAGTGGAGCTGGATGTTAATATATTTGTATAGCACTCTATAAATCTGATCATTGTTTTAAAGGTATGGCCACAAACACTTGCAGTCAAATATTTCAGCATCCCTGTGTATGTGAGTTGCAAGATGAACCCATTCAGCTCTGATAAATGCTTGCTCTTTTGGTTAATTCTTTGTCACATTTCATCAACCTTTGGAGAGCCATCTCTGCTTTCCTCTGGCTTATGAGTTCTTTTCTGCTCTTTGACTCTGGTACTATATGGAAATGAACTTTATGAGGTGCAAGAGGCAATCAACTATACCGTGGAGTTCTGCCTTAAAACATTCCTTTGTATGTCGCCATATCTAGGTTAACAGTTGATGTCACTTTTCTTTCCTCCAGTGGAGTTGTTCTCAGCTTCCTCACTACCAGCCATGGCTAGGAGCCAAAATTGTATAAGGTACTATCTTTTCTTTGGAAAAATAATATTGTCATGTTGTCCCTCTCCCTTCCTTGTTAGCTCCTGGCAACAATAATTCACTTTCTAACAAGGCGCATAGAAAATGTCTAGTAGTATACTGTGGATTTAGTCAAACTGACTTGTTTTCATTTCAGACCTGCCTCCAGTGCAAAGCCTCAAAGCATTTCCTAAAAATGGCCAGCTGTGGGTAGAATGGAAGGCTTCCCATTTACTAGTAAATGCCTACATCCTTGAGTGGTGTGTAGAATCTGAAAGGGAACCCTGCATTACTTCATGGCAACAGGAAGAAAGCACAACTGGAAGTGTAGCTCTGAGAGGTAAGCATGTTTTGAAGCATATTCTACAGACCAGTAGTCAAATACATGTCAATATTGCAGTCTGGGTTCAGAAATGTTGTCCTTAAAAATAAAGTAGTGATATTTGTTAATTATTATTACAGTATTTTTTTATGTAGATGATGTTCTAATGGTGACTGCTGTTTCAGTCTCATGTAAAAATGTGCAACCATAAACTACTAGTTAATTGTAACGAGTAATGGTATTTCAGTGTTTTCTGTTTTCCATGTAGTTTTCTTTACATTGTGCTTGAAAGGCAGGGAGGGTCAGAAGCATGTTTTCAAAGTTATGATTCCATAGCTTCTGTTCCCTATGTTGATCATCTTATCTGTGAGTGAAGCAGCTTTAAGCAAAATCAGGAACATTGGCTGTATAACTTTGATACATATCCAGTAACTATTTCAGATCATGCACCAATAACTACTAAGATAAAAGTGCAGAGTAACGAAATAAAGATGAGACACTGGTGCTTCCCCACCTTCCTGTTAAAAGAGAGGAATTTAAAAATGGGTAGTGGAAATTACTTGGGAGTTATTAGGAAAGATAGAAAGTTCTCCAGACGTTATAGCTAGTGTGGGGGATAAAATAAAAGTTGAGTTTAAAAATAGAGTAGAAATAAAAGAAAAAGAGATATGATTAAGTAACACAAATTATTTAGGGGGCTGACAAAGGTTAAAGTATTACAGAATAAGAGGAATCTCACATAACAAGAAGAGCACAATTGCAGAGTGCTAAAGAAAAAATAAGTGAGTACCTGGATAATGTGCATGAGTTCAGAAAGATTGCTGTTAACCAATTTTTCTATAACTCCAGAGCACAGAATTTTTTGGCACAAAGACTTAGGCAACAGAAAGTAGAAAGCATTGTAGACAAACTTAGGGAGGCTGTAACAAGAAAAACAATCAGAGATCCTGTAGAGATATTAGAGATAGCATAGAAGTGGGGAACTCAAGAAAAAAGCACAAATGGAAATATTTGTGGAAGACTTAAATATGCCATGGTTAGAGGCAGATGAGGCTCAACAATTAACAGTTAAGGTAGGAGGAGATGAGATAAAAATGTGATGTATAATCAATCTGCAGGAAAATCTCCAGGAATAGATGGTATTCTTATGGAAATTTGGAAGCTAGGAGGGTAGAAAGTGATAAAGATCTGGAGAGTTTTGTTTAACAATGTTTTAAAAGGAGAAGCATTAACATCCGGGAAAACTGTGGTGGCTGTAGTACCTAAAGACAGTAAAAACCCATCATATCCCGCTTCGCATAAGCCCATTTCAGTTTTAAACCATGATTATAAAGTGTGTATGTCTATAATGGCTAAAAGAATGGTAAAGCTGTTGCCAGAATTGATAGATATGAATCAGTGTGTTTTTGTGGAGGGGAGGCAACACTTTACCTTTGTTGGTCCCTCTAAATAATTCATATTACTTCTTAACCATTATCTCCTTTTCTTTTATTTCTACTGTATTTTAAACCCATCTTTCATTTTATCTCACTCACTACCCAAAACTTCTGAAGAAATTCTGTCTTCCTTAACAATGTTCGGATAATTTCCACTACCCATTTCTTAAATTCCTCTCTTTTTAACAGGCACTGGCAGAGTCTCATTTTTCCTTCACTACCCTGCATTTTTATCTTAGTTGTTTTTGTTGCATGATTGTTGGATGTCTGCCAAAGCTCCAGTTAGCCACACATGTTCCTGTGAAATATAATTTCTGTCTAGTCTAGCCCACTTATTGTACCTAGGGGAATAATATGCAAATTCTCTTCAAGTTCCCACTCCTTAATTCCTGATGTTCATCGTGTTACACTGCTGCAGTCATTACACTTGGGCTATCCTGCCGTCAGGCGGTCCCTCAGTCGGCCTGAGTTCCAAAGTCTTGGTCCGGCGTCGATTGCTGTTGTCTCTTCCCTGACGTCAGTGTGACAGGGGTATATAAGATGCAGCCGACGTCATTTTCTTCAGTCTTTCTTGCCGCGCAGTGCCCGAAGCAAAAGCAGTTCGCAAGTGCCGGTCACCCGACTACTGAGATTTTCATTCCGAATCCAGAACCGAAGTCTTCTACAAAGCTAAGTACCCCGTTGGGGAAACTTTTTCTTGCCTCAGACCAATGTCAGTAAAAGTTAATAACTGTATTTCTTGTGGGAAGCAAATACCTCATAAGGATTTCTTTTCTTATTGTATCCCATGCCTAGGCCCAGACCACGACGTCACAGGTTGTCGGTTTTGTGCTAGGTTTAACAAGTGCACTATTAAACGTCGGTTTGATTTTGCCCGACATTATTTTGGCAGAAAATTCAATTATACCATGCCGTCGGAACTACCGACGACCGGAATACACAAAAAACGCAAAGACAAGGACAGTCATCCGAGGCCCAAAACTGACGACGAAGCCTCTTCTAGAGCAGTCGCCAGTTCTCCGGTATTCAGCGAGGTGCCTTCGCAGCCCCTGACGACCATTACTTTAGAACTTCAGGCCACCCCCGACTCCCACGTGTAGATGGCTGGGCCTTCGGACGCACCAGATTTACAGCTTACCGAGACTAACCCTTCAGAGAGATCCAGAGTAGCTGAGCAACCCATAGTTTCAGAGGGTGTATTCAGACCTACTCTGTTAACCATTAAATCTTCTGCTAAGTCTAAAACTCCTTTAAAAACAAAAAAAACAAATTCAACATTCACCAGGACAGGCCTCCATGCCTAAGAAACAAATGCTCAAAATGGCCGAAGACCTAATCTCAATGATCAGGGGGTCCCATCCCCCTCCTGATAAAAGGCCTAGACAGGATGCAGACTATGACTCATCCGACCAGGTATCCATCTCTTCAGATTCATCCTCAGACCTAGGATACTTCTTACCCCCCTATGAGGATTCTGATGCTGAGGAATCCATTCCTTCAGCCTCTCCGCCAGAGGACTACTCCTTTGGGGAAACTTTGCATACCATGAGGGAGCATTTCCATTGGGAGGGCCAGGATTATTCAGAGTCCAAGAAAAGGCTCAGAGATTTCCTTTTATTACCTCAACACAGACCCCTTGCTATTCCTCCAGTGTTAGATATTGTGGATGATGTGTACACTGAATCCAGTTTAAATCCTGATTCTTTACCTCCTGCTCCAGTTAAGCCAGACAGATTCTACAGAGTCCCTGACTCTCACAAATTTCTTTATAAAAGCCCTGCTGCTGACCCTGAAACTATTTCTCAGGGCCCCAAAGGGGTAAAGGCCTCCTCAGCAAAGAACCCAGTCCCCTCTGACAGAGATTCCAGAGCATTAGACAGATGGGGGAAGAAAGTATATACATATGCAACTTTAGCAATGAGGGCCTTAAATTGCCAGTTTCACATGCTAAAATATCAGCAATATTTGATGTCTCAGTTGAAAGAAAAAATGCTTCCAAATTCAGATCCTCCTAATTGTAAAGAAATGCAGGATTTATTGCATGCAGCTGAACAAGTGGGAAAACATACTTTTCAATGTGGTTTTGATTCATTAGAGGCCTCCTGTAGAGTAGCAGTTACAGGTTCTGTCATTAGAAGACATGCTTGGTTAAAAGAACAGATGTTACCAGATCATGTTAAAGCAAAATTATTGGATGCACCTTTGCAGCAGGATGTTTTATTTGGAGTTAAGGCAGAAGAGGTATTAAAGAAAATGGAGGATAAGGCAAAATCTATGCAAACCGTGAAGGATTTCTTACAGGTTCAGCCTCCTCAATTTAGCAGAAATTGGCCAACAAAGAATTGGTCCCTTCCAGTTACAGACAGACCTCAAAGGGGCAGATACAGACATCCAAGAGGTAGAGGTCAATCACAAGGTCCTTACAGGCCTCGACAATGGGTGCAGCAACCCAGAAAGAAGGGAAAGACAGGCCTCAACCTTACCAAAAACAGCCCCAATTACTTCCCACTACAGCTGCCAAACAGTTCTCTCTTGGCAGCCCCCTTGGGAGGAAAACTGGCACTTTTCTGTCACAACTGGCATATGATCACCAAAGACAAATGAGTTCTCAACATTGTATCTCAAGGTTACAGGTTCCACTTTCACACTCTGCCAAGGCTAAAAGGAATGCCAAATCTGCCACCAAATCAATGGGCAGAGGTTCAAAGACAAATTACAGCACTCATGGACATGAGAGCTATTCAAAAGGTACCAACACAGGAGCAAGGACAAGGATTTTACTCAAGACTCTTTCTGGTTCCCAGAAAGGACAAAGCCTGGAGGCCCATTTTGGATCTTTCTTCTCTAAACACTTTCCTGGATGTCCCAAAATTCAAAATGTTGACACTACAGCAGCTTCTTCCTATGCTGGGCAAGAAAGCTTGGCTCGTAACTTTGGACCTCAAGGAGGCATACCTGCATGTCCCTATCAGACAAAACTGCAGAAGATACCTCAGATTCATAGCTGGTTCAATGCACTACCAATTCTCTGCACTGCTCTTTGGCTTATCTACTGCCCCCAGGGTCTTCACAAAGTGCCTGGCACCAGTAATTGCATTTTGCAGGCAGAAAGGAATTCAAATTTATCCGTACCTGGACGACTGTCTGATTCAAGCAGAGAGAGCAAGGACATTCTTCTAAAGCATCTGGCGTTTGTAAAAAAGTTATTAAGTTGCCTAGGGTACACAGTAAACGAAAAGAAGTCAAAACTAGTACCCTCACAAGAGATAATATTTCTGGGTGCCAGCTTGAATACAACGGCCCAGATGGCTTATCTCACGCCAGACAAGCAAGGACAACTGACTCGATATTTTCAATTGATGGCAACAAAGACCCAACTCCCTGCAAGAAAAATTCTGCAGGCCTTGGGTTACATGGCATCATGCATACTACTAATTCCATATGCCAGACTGCATATGAGGAAACTACAATGGTACCTAAAGAGTGTCTGGTCTCAGCACTGTCAAAGTTTGGAAACAGTAATACCACTAATTCCTTGCCTTCAACAGGAGTTTTGATGGTGGGCTCAAGCATGTCACCTCAACAAGGGACAGCCTTTCATTCAACCCACAGCCAGGCAAACACTGACAACAGATGCATCGGATTACGCCTGGGGAGCACACATGGCAGGAAAATTTATTCAGGGCAAGTGGCTCACAGAACAAAGGCATCTTCACATCAATCAAAAAGATATGCTAGCTGTACAAAATGCCCTTATAGCTTTCAAGGACCTCCTGCATCCAGGACAACTGCTACTAAAGACAGACAACACCACAGTTATGTGGTACATAAACAAGCAAGGGGGCACTCATTCTTATCCCCTCTGCAGACAAGCTATGACCTTGTGGAACACAGCTATAACCTATCAAGTTCATCTGCAAGCACAATTCCTGCCAGGAGGGAAAAACACACTGGCAGATGACTTAAGCAGAAACATCATGGATCCGCACGAGTGGAAATTACATCCACAAATACTCAGAATGATAACACAAAAATGGTGGAGCCCGGTCATAGATATGTTTGCATCCCCAATGAACTGCCAGCTACATAAATTCTGCACAAGGACTTACCACCCACAAGCATGGAAAGTGGATGCCCTCTCATTCAGCTGGACAAACCTACAAGTATATGCTTTCCCACCACTACCTCTCCTTCCAAAGGTACTCATAAAAGCCAGGCAAGAAAAGCCAAAGATGATCCTGATTGCACCAGACTGGCCACACCAGCACTGGTACCCAATCTTAAAGAACTTAGCACAAGGTCAACCCTGGATTTTGCCTCAAATCCCACATCTTCTGACTCAGCACAATAATCAGATACTTTACAGCCAGCTAAAGACTCTAAACCTGGCTGCATGGCAGATTCCTTAGTCAAGCAAGCAGTGCCTCTCTCCAAAGCTGTTATGGATGTCATTTTGGAGGCCAGAAGGCCTAGCACCAGGAAAGCCTATTTGGATAAATGGAAGAGATTCTGTGCCTGGAACCAGGCTCACAGCCTTGACCCTATTGTCCCAAATATTCCTCAGATACTACAATATTTAACTCTGATGCTGGACAAAGGCCTCTCCTTTTAATCCATCAAGATCCACGCCTCTGCCATCTCTGCTCATTACAACACGGACCCACCTATTTTTTCTAATCCTCTGCTAAAACAGTACCTCAGAGGGGCTAAAAACATAAGACCGCCTCGTAGAGCACCAACTTCAACTTGGGACCTCAACTTCGTGTTGGAAAAATTAACTTTACCTCCTTCTGAGCCAGCTAACTCAGCAGATTTAAAATATGTCTCTTGGAAAACGGCACTGTTACTGGCTATAGCCTCAGCACAAAGAGTTTCAGAATTACAGGCACTAATGGCAGTGGAACCTTTCATCATTTTTCACCAAGACAGGGTGTCTTTAAGAACAAACCCTACTTTTATGCTAAAGGTGGTATCAAGTGTGGCTCTAAACCAAACTATTCACTTGCCAACTTTTTATCCAAACCCACAGAATAAAGGGGAGAGACTTCTGCATTCTTTGGACATACACAGGCAGTTACGCTTCTACTTGGACAAAACCAAAGCTTTCAGGAAAACTGAGCAATTGTTTGTAGCATATGCTGCAGGAGCACAGGGAAAAGCCATTTCAAAACAGACCATTTCAAAATGGATAGGGCACTGTATACGTTTCTGCTATACACACCATGGGAAAACTGTACCTAACAGCATTAGGTCTCATTCTACCAGGGCAACAGCCACTTCAACTGCCTACCTCAGAGGAGTGCCTACCAAGGACATTTTGGAAGCAGCAACTTGGAGTTCTGTACATACCTTTACCAAGCATTACCATCTGCCTCTTTACTCTAAATCCAGAGCTGGCTTTGCCACTGCTGTGCTGCAGAGACTTATAGTCACCCCTAATGCCTTATAGAACCATCCACCCTACCTCAGCTTTGGGATTCTACCCAAGTGTAATGACTGCAGCAGTGTAACACGATGAACATAGTACAGTTTTGTACCTACCATAAATGTAGATGTTCGAGTGTATACACTGCTGCAATCCAGGTTACCCTCCCTCCTTCCCCTCTTACTTGCTGGTACATACCTAACTATTCTACCCTTTACTACCTGTGGGGAGTATTTGCTGGTAATTGAAATTTTTAGAATTGCTTTTCATATGTATGTTTTATTAGCAATTTGCATTGCCTACCTTTTTGGGGGCACCTGACATCTGGGGCAAGAAAAACTGAAGAAAATGGCTTCGGCTGCATCTTATATACCCCTGTCGCACTGATGTCAGGGAAGAGGCGACAGCAACTGACGCCGGACCAAGACTTTGGAACTCAGGCCGACTGAGGGACCGCCTGACGGCAGGATAACCCAAGTGTAATGACTGCAGCATTGTATACACGCGAACATCTACATTTATGGTAGGTACAAAACTGTACTTTTTCCATACCAAATGTTTTCATAAGTTTCTTTAGAAATGTACTCTCTTTTGATATATTTTCCATTCTAGGTCCGTCAGATACATCCTTACTGTTGCAAGTCAAATTCCACTCCATATCTGTAAGTAATATTCCCTGCTGAAAACTAATTATTTCTCCCCAAATTTTCTTACTCTCCATAATAGCAGTGTTAGGTGGGATACAAATACATGCCAGCATAATCCTCCTCCCTTGCTAGTAGCCTCTTACTACCACAAATCTAGAATTATTATCTTTTTCCCTCTTCTATCACTATTGTAGCTCCTCTAGCAATTAGTATAAGTACTTCCCTTTTCTTTTGTCCCTAATAATCTGCTTAATATTCCTCCTGAAATCTGTTTCATTTAACAAATGCTACTGTGGAATACCAGTCCAGTTACTTTTTTGTATTTTGTAAATTAATACAGTCTGTTCCTTCCAGTATCCCTGGTACTGCAGAAAATCTCATGTTTTCCCTGCATGCTGTGTCCTCTAACGGTACCAATTTTTTTGGAACAGCTCTTCTTGTGTTCTCATGCTTAGCCAGCCTATTCGTCATTTCATTTTCTGATTTTTGCAGTTTTATCAGTTCATTTGAATAGCTGTTTAAAGATTCATAGATTCATAGACTGTTAGTAGGCTAACAACCGGTGGGGACTTTCTAAGCCTAGCCAAGTTTTCCCAAAATGTATTTATTTATTTATTTATTTATTTATTTATATTTGTTGACCGGGAGTGTCCGACTGGACGTAGGTCCATTTTCAGTGGAGGCCCGGGGAGAACAGCTCCACATTTAAAACAAACAGACATTAGTTACATTGGATTACATAGCGATTAACAATTTACATAGCAATTGCTTGCAACATATTTACAGATGAAGAACATAGTACATCAGTAGACAACTAGAATCTATCTGTGAAGTACATAACAGACATTAACAAATGTTACAATAAGAAGTTCCTGCTGTATAATAAGTACTAGGCTTATGAGCATCTGAGTTTGCTATAATCAAGGTAGTTAGTGGAGTGGAAAGAAAGGTAGTGGTTGGATGGGGTGGGTGATATTAGAGTGGGAGTTGCAAGGGCATAGCCAGCATGTTTTTAGGTGTGCTTTTAGTAAAGTTTTGAAGTGGATGCATGATGGTATGGAGGTAATTGTGGGTGGGAGGGAGTTCCATAATTTGGCTATGGCACAAGAGAATAGTGCTTCACCAGCAGAGATATTGACTTTAGTGATCTGCAAGTGACTTTTGTTGCTGGATCTTAGTGGTCTGGTGGTGCGATAGGGTTGGAGTAGATTCTGGAGGGATGGGACATTTAGTGGATGGTTTACTAGTTTGTGGGCGAGTGAGAGTTGATACCATTGAAGGAGGTGAGGGAGTTCAAGCCAGCCCAGTTCAGCAAAAGAATAATTATGTCCTCTGTTCAAGTAGGACATTGGGCCAGGTATTTATAAGCTACCTCTGTCCATAAGGAACGTGGGTGCCAGGCCCGGTGTAAATTTCCTATTCCCCAAGCCACTTGTCTAGGTTGTACTTAAACTGGGTAATAGATGAACTCTGCTTCACATGGATGGGAAGCCTGTTCCATAGGAGGGGCAGTCTCTGAGATACACGAGTCTCTCCAGCATGTTCTGATTAAGTCACAGACAAAATTCAGGTCCCTAGACTTGTAGTTCTGGTACTCTTTGACTTATGAGTATGTAGGAGGTTCATAAGTGGTAGGTCTGCAGGTGCCTGGTAAGCCAGGCATAGATCACCCCTCAGCAATCTATAGAAGACTGAGTAGAGGGAGAGAGCTTTAAGGTGCTTTACATAAGGCAGGTTTATTATACCTTGTATTCTTTTTGAAAGGAACTCTTGAGGTTGCTCTAGTTGCTGCATATGCCTGCTCAGGTACATACCAAGGGAAGCATTGGACTCTATGACTGGTCTGATAAAGGCAGAGTACAGTAGGATAATGACCTCTTTTGATGTAAATGCCATGTCCTTACTTGCAAGTTGCTCAACATAACAGGATTTCCTCATCACTGTGGCCACATGGTGGTTGAAGGTAATGCTACTGTCAACATGCGTACCCAGATCCCTGACCACTGGGTTATTTGAGTTGATGTACTCCTTCAATGTTTTGTTTATTTTAGTCAGCTCTAAGCACATTTGATTTATTTTTTTTTCCTCTAGTTATTGGTAGATGTCCTGCACCAAAGTTGGAGCTTGACCTGCTTTTTGCTGAACAGCTGCAGGATTTCTCCCAGTCAGTGTTTTCTCTTCACCTTTCCTAGTTGACTTTCTTTCAGACTTCTTTACTGGCATCCAGACAGTGTACTTAGTAGCCAGTAACTAAATTTACTGAAACCAACAGAGTTTCTGGCCTTTCTCTCTCAGTTTCTTTTTTCACACTGCAAGAGCTGAAATTAAGCTATTAATCAGTGTGCAGGTGTCCTGGAAGTCCAGGTAAGTTCCCTTTTTGTGCTCAAAGTAAACTATCCCATTTTGTTAGAGATTGGCTTTTTCCTTCCCATGGCTGATAATTATATATTACCCCACTCCCCACTCAGAATAATTCTGATCATACTACTCCCAGCAGTGTGAACCTTGGCTCTAGATGGTTGTCGATACAAAAAACAGTCCGACTACCATGGTCCACAGCATATACTTTAATAAAATAAAAAATGAAATACAATAAAGGTGAGCACTTTCCAGTTAAACAATCCTGCTTTAGATCTATTAAAGAACATTTAATACTCATATTTAAGTAAAAGCCAAGCCAATCAGTGAAAGAGCTTAATTAAAATAATTTTAAGAAAAACTAAAGGTAAAATGTATCTTAGGAGACCATTGGTCAGTTAAAATGTTAAAAACCAAGCAGGAAACAATCTCTGGCATGCAATAACCAATTAAAAGAGTTACATAAAAAGAATATAAATATTCTTGATCAAGTAGAGCAGGACCAATCAAAATGAGAAATGATCGTGAAATAACCAATCAGTAATCAAGGTCAGTCTGTATATCTTTTGTAATATTCTAAAAGTGTTGAGCTATCAGTTTGCTATTCAGTGGATGATCATATGCCAATCCAAATTCATTCTCCAAAGTCAAAGAGCCAATGGGGATGCAAACTAATAGAGACTCTTGCAGGTCAATTTAGATTTTCATTCACCAGTCGGAAAAACGTATCTGTATAATAGTATTTCTGGAATAGTCAACGTCCTTTCAAAGGAGGTTTAAGTGGAACATGGCCATTAAGTCCTGGCAGCTTATCTGCCTGTTTGCCATCTATTGGGTTTTTCCTTAGTTTCTGTCCTGTTTCTGATATCCCTTCCTCTGACATTTTCTTGTAATGTTTGAAGAACCATAAATTTAAAAGTATAGCCTTGATTAACCGCAGTATGCTTCGCTAAGGTGTTTTTGATGTCTCCTAAGCAGATATCCCAGACGTGCTGTAGAATCCTTTCTTTCACTTGTCTGTTAGTCTTGCCAACATAGAAGCAAACACACAATTTACAAATTGCGATGTATACAACATTTTTGGTTTTACAATCAGCATATATATATGGGATAAAAGTATTACCCAAGGTTGGATGTATGAACATATTCCAATTGTAAATATACCAGCAGGCTTTGTATGTACAGCAAGGGAACATTCCAATTCTATCAGATCTGCTGTTATTCAATCTGTGCTCTTGCCATAACATAAATGTTGTTAAAGATTTTTAGTATTTTTAAAACAAAAAGAAGGTTTCTCCCCAACTATGTCTTTAACTGTTTGGTCAGTGATGAGTATCTTCCAATTGTCTCTGATGATGTCACATATGCAGCCAGCATCACTAGAATAAGTTAGTATCACTCTTATTTTGTGGTCCGTATTTGCTTGAATGGTGTTATTGCAGAAGCTGGCTGTTCCTTCTTTGAAAAATGAGGTCTTCCTCTGGTCTTCCTTTACTCCATGGCTTCAGCTGTTGATTTATTGATCTCTACCTCTTTATATTCTCTCAAGTTTGAAGCAGTGTGACAGGTTTTGTGAGGCTTTAAGAAATATCTCATCTTGCTTGCTTAGATGAGATGCCCTTAACAACTGACCTTTCAAGGTATTCTGGTATATGTGCCCTGGGTGCATACTTGTCCAATAGAGTAAGTTATTCTTTTAGCATTAAAGTACAACAAAGCCAGTGACAAAACGAACTACATCAAAAAAATTAAAATTTATTGTCAGCAGAAGAACAATTCACTTCTGTAGCGCCTGGGTTAAACATTCTTCTGGGAGTTAACAAACACAAAAAACTACACCATTAAAAAGTCAAGTCAGTTAACGTTAGGTAGTTTTTATCTTGAAGTATGGCACACTGACACCTACAGGGAATGTACCTGGAAAGATATTTTGTAATTTAGTAATTTTATTGGATAATTGTCTTGTTAATGTTCCAGAGCTTTGTTGACCTTTGTGAGATATACCTGTCCCTCTAAACCATTCTGTTGATTTTGCAGAAGGGGTTTAGATCCCTAGACAAAAGTATTTCTGATGCCACTTGATGTGCAGTAAATCCATCAGTATTGGGTCAGGGGATGCCTCATATACCAGATACAGTTATTCTTTAAGCAGTCTGTAAGATATTTAATATAGCGATAGGGTTTAAGTCAGTCCACTGAAGACATGTTGTTTAGGCCGTGTATCCTTTTAGTAATGTGTGTCTGGACAGATATTTCCAAAGGGAGCATTATGCTCAGTGATTATCCTAATGAGAGCTGAGTACAGAGAACAATGACATACCTAGATCTAGGCACAGTCCCTTTGCTTATAAGCTGTGCATTATAGAAGGAGTTTCTTACAACAGTGGACATGTTGGCCAAAAGTTAGGCCACTGTCCACATAAGTTCCCAAATCCCAAATAACTGGGTCAACTCTTACGGGGATATTTTAAATGGGGTAGTTCCCTGTGGGATATGACTTCCCAAAGGATGCAGTAATGCATTTTTTTTTTTTTGCATTTAGTTTCAGTCCATGATTTTGGCACCAGTTATTTATTTGGAATAAACCCTCCTGCAGGATGGCTCAGTCATGTGGGGGACTCAGTTACTGCTCCTAGCATGCAATCATCTGCAAGTTTAGTCAACCAGAGTCCTTTGGTAGTGGCTTTTATTTCAGAAAACTACTGTCTGTGAGCCAGTTGGCAATCCAGTGGGCTTTATTCCCAGTTTATTTAGCTTTTCTACTATGCCTGATTAGGAAGTTGTCAAATGTTTTGGCCACGGACGGTGCAGTGGTTTGCATTGTTGCTTCACAGCAGGAGGTTCCCTGGTTTGATTGTTGGCTGGGATGCCTTCTGTGCGGAATCTGCATGTCCTCCCTGCATTCGTGTGGGTTTCCTCCAGGTACTCTGGTTTCCTACCACATTACAAAGATGTGCGTCTGGAGTTTCTCCCCAGGCCTCTGCTGAAAATTGCCTTGTTCCAAGTTGAACTTTCCCGGTAAACAAATGTAAAATAAAATAAATAAATAAATGTTGAGGTATGCAGTGTGTACCATATTGCCTTCATTCCATTTCTTTTGCAAACTTTTCAAAAAAATCCACCAGATTGAGAAAGCATGAATTGCCTTTGCCAAATCCCTGCTGAGACAGGTCCTATGTTTTTAGGATGTTCTTCGTGTTTCACTGTTTGGGTTATCTGCCTACAGGTAGCCCTCAGCCTGCCTGAATACCAGAGTCTTGGGATTTCTGCATTGGATGCTGTCATTTCTTCCATGACATCAGGTTGTCAGGGGTATAAAACATGCAGCCGACACCATTACATCAGTCTTTCTTGCCGTGCGGTGCCCGAAGCAGAAGCAGTTCGCAAGTGACGGTCGTCCGACTCCTGAAATTTTCATTTTCGAGTTTCAGACCTGAAGTCTTCTAAAAGATAAGTACCCCGTTGGGGATCCTATTTTCTTGCTCTAATTGATGTCAGAAAAAAATAATAATTGTCTTGCCTGTGGAAAGCAAATACCTCATAGAGATTTTCATTCTTACTGCATCACCTGTTTAGGGCCAGACCACGACGTTCCTCGCTGTCGGTTTTGTGCCTTGTTCAATGCCCAAACTACCCGTTGTCAGGCAGTTTTTGTAGCTAAATACTTTCACTCTCGATCTCCGTACTCCGAAATGGCATCGGTAAGCCTTCCAACTACCAGTCTTCCGAAAAAACGTAAGGATAAAGACAGAGACAGACCGCATAGCTCCAAAACTGCCGACAGTGCTACAGTTAAACTAGTCGCCAGTCCGCCAGTATTTAGTGAGGTGCTTTCACAGCCCCTGATACCCACTTCTGCAGATTCGCAGACCTCTACAGAGACCCATTCGGAGTCTGGTATGCCGCAAGATCCTTCTTTGACTATGGAACCTGTGGATGTCTCTACCTTAGATGGGTCTGGAGCTGCTGTGCAGGCACCGACTTCTGCGGGTGTATTCTGGCATACTGATTTTCATATTAAGCTGACAACTTCGTTTCAAGCCAAAAATACTGAAAGTAATCCTAGCAAGGCAGGCAGTCTGTTTCCAGTCGAAAATCTTCGACTGGAAACAGACTGCCTGTCTTGCTTGGATTACTTTCGAATACTTAGTAATGCTGTACAATTATATATTTTCTATTATTACTTTTTGTTTTGTTTTGACTTAAGACGAGTTTACGTTCGCTACTTCTACTACTATTGTCTGATCTGATTAATATACAGTGATTAACTAGAAATATATGGACTGAAAATCTTCCACACAGAGAAGTTTCTTACACTGTTTTGGGTTTGGACCCACTACACTTTAGTGGGTTGTTTTGAGACTTCAGGGATACCACGGAAATTACTTGATTTATCTATTCTCAATACCTTTCTGGTGGTTCCAAAATTCAAAATGCTAACTCTCCAACAGTTGCTTTCTATGCTAGCCAAGGATGCCTGGCTGGCAACCCTAGACTTAAAAGAAGCTTACCTGCACATCCCTATAAGGGAATCTTGCAGGAAATACCTTTGCTTCAGGGCAGGCTCTATGCAGTATCAGTTTTCTGCACTTCCTTTTGGCTTATCTACTGCTTCCACGGTATTCACAAAGTGCCTAGCTCCAGCCATTGCTTTTTGCAGGCAGAGAAGTATTCAGATTTACCCATACTTGGACGATTGTCTGATTCAGGCGGAAAGTCAGGACTTGCTACTACAACACCTGGCATTTGTAAAGTGACTTCTAACTTCACTGGGGTACACCATCAACGAAAATAAATCACACCTAGTACCCTGCCAACAGATTGTATTCCTGGGAGCAAGCTTGAACACAGCTTTCAAGATGGCATTCCTCACTCCAGAGAAACACATTTATTTGACAACTTACTTCAACCTACTGACCACAAAAACCCCAGCTATCTGCAAGGAAAATACTGCAAGCTCTGGGGTTCATGGCCTCTTGCAGTCTGTTAATTCCATATGCAAGACTGCATATGAGGAAACTTCAATGGTATCTAAAAAGTCTATGGTGTCAACATTCTCAGGACCTGGAAACAATAATTCTTATCATTCCGTGTCTAAGGACAGAGTTCCTTTGGTGGGCAGAGGCCTGCAACCACAACAAGGTACTCTCTTTCACTCTAACCCCTGCTTCCCAAACACTAACAACAGACGCATCAGATTATGCATGGGGGGCTCACATGGCAGGGCAGTGCATTCAGGGCAAATGGAACCCAAAGCACATGCACCTGCATATCAATCAAAAATAAATGTTAGCTGTACAGAATGCTCTGACAGCCTTCAAAGGCCTTATTCTTCCAGGACAACTATTGGTAAAGACAGACAACACCACAGTTATGTGGTACATAAGCAGGGGGGGACACATTCCTACCCACTCTGCAGACTAGCCATGGCTCTGTGGAACACAGCCTTGAGCAACCAAGTGTACCTACAAGCTCAATTCCTGCCAGGCAAACTAAATTCAATAGCAGACGACTTAAGCAGAAATCTCATGGACCCAGACGAATGGAAACTGGAACCCAAAATATTCATGCTCTTGGGGAACAGATGGGGGACACCAGAGGTGGACCTGTTTGCTTCCCCTCAGAGCTATCAGTTGAACAAATACTGCACCAGAAATCCCCACAGCCAAGCTTGGAAGGTGGATGCCCTGTCCTTTTCCTGGGAAAGCCTCTCAGTCTATGCTTTTCTCCCTCTGCCTCTCCTCCGAAGGGTCTACTAAAGATCAAACAGGACAAGCCAAGGACAATCCTGATTGCACCAGACTGGCCACGCCAGCACTGGTATTCTCTTTTGCGCAGTCTGACAGTGCTACAACCATGGCACCTGCCTCAGACCCCTTCCCTGCTGTCCCAGCAGGGGGGCCAAATTCTGCACCCTCAGCTTCAGACCCTGAACCTTGCAGCCTAGCTAATCCCCTGAACTCACCTCTAGCAACCCTCATTAAGCAAGTGCTGGATGTCATTCTTGAGGCAAGGAGGCCTAGGACTAGAAAATTCTATTCAGAAAAGTGGAAAAGATACTGTTCCTGGTGCCAGTCTCAAGGGATGGGCACAACTGTGCCCAGCTTACCTCGTATACTAGATTACTTAAAGGGCCTATCCTTCTCTTCAATTAAGATTCATGCCTCTGCCATCTCAGTTCATTATAATACTGAGCCACCCCTCTTCTCTTATCCTCTGGTAAAACAGTTCCTTAGAGGGGTCAGAAATGTAAGACCCCCTCAGGAGACCTCCCACTCCAGCCTGGGACCTTAACCGTGTATTGGAAAAACTTAAACTTCCCTCCTTTGAACTGGCTACTACAGCAGAGTTGAAATTCCTCTCATGAAAAACAGCTTTACTTCTAGCCATCACTTCAGCAAGAAGAGTGTCTGAACTGCAGGCCCTTATGGGAGTGGAGCCCTTCATTATCTTCCATGCGGACAGGGTTTCCATCAGGACTAACCCATCTTTTATGCCCAAGGTGGTGTCTAGTGTGGCTTTAAACCAGTCCATTCATTTGCCTACTTTTTCCCCTAATCCTTAAAATAAAGGAGAAAGGATACTGCATTCTCTAGATGTGCACAGACAGCTTAGATTCTATTTAGACAGGACTAAGCCTCTCAGAAAATCTGACCAGCTGCTAGTCAGCTTTGCTGCAGGGGCAGAGGGGAAGGCCATTTCAAAGCAAACCATATGCAAATGGGTAGCACACTGCATACATTTCTGCTACAAGCACCATGGAAAACCTACCCCACAGGGGATAAGAACACATTCCACTAGGGTTACATCTATCTGTACTGCATTTCTCAGAGGAGTCCCTACCAGGGACATCCTGGAAGCTGCAACCTGGAGCTCTGTACACATTTTCACCAAGCATTACCACTTGCTTACCTTTTCTAAATCCAGAGCTGGATTTGCCACAGCAGTCTTACAGGGTCTGATTGCCAGGCCTAATTCTTCTTAATCTATCTCCACCCTTCCTTAGCTTTGGGAATTAACCCAAATGTGATGACTGCAACAGTGTAACACGAAGAACATAGTATAGTTGTATACACTTGCCATAAATGTAGCTGTTCAAGTGAATTCACTGTTGCAGTCCTGGTTACCCTCCCTCCAGCCCCCTGATTGTCTTTGCTTTCACCTATCCTTTTTGGTTTGGCATATCTTATACTATGTGTATTTGCTTTTTGCTGGGGGTGTTCCACACCATATAATTGCTTCCTATTTTGGGGCACCTGACATCTGGGGCAAGAAAAACTGATGTAATGGCATCGGTTGCATGTTTTATACCTCTGACGACCTGACGTCATGGAAAAAGCGACAGCATCCGACGCAGAAATCCCAAGACTCTGGTATTCAGGCCGGCTGAGGGCTACCTGCAGGCAGATAACTGAAATATGATGACTGCAACAGTGAATACATTCGAACATCTACATTTATGGTAAGTGTACACAACTGTAAATGTTAAGTTGTCTATCTCGCCTTCATTCTTGCTGGTTGGGTTCGGAGCCGATCCTCGGCTCTGACTCAGCCATCTTCAAAAGCTCGAGAGCTGCTTACTGGCTCGAGGCCCCCCCTATATCCCATGATGCCTGGCACTAGATACCCAGATCTCATTTGCCGCTTCTGCTGCGAGGTTGTTCTACTGGCTCAGGTCGTATAAACTTCATTATTATTATTGTATTTTTCTTGTTCAAACTGTATTGGTTAGTGTACAATTAGTTGTTAGTTAGTTTTTAGTATTGTAGATAGTTTTCTATCTAGTTAAGCGTACCCTTTCTTAGAAACTCGTTTAAGTTAGAGAGTTTCCCCTCCCCCCTTGTCTCCCTCTAAAAAAAAAAAATAATAATAATTTTCTTCTTCTAATTAATCATTGTTAGTGTTTAGTGATAGTTTTTCAATAGTTTTTGTTGTAGTGGTACTTGTAGTGGGTTGTGGTAACTGTAGAGTGTTGACTTTTACTGTTGGTTACCTTAACCATCTGTGTGAAAAATTTTCCTTGGTTTTCTCCCTAAGATGTCCAAGGATTCAAAACCGTCCGGATTCAAGAAGTGTGATTCATGCTGTCAGAAGATGTCTCTGACGGATGGTCACACTTCTTGTGTTTATTGTCTGGGCGCTGTGCACCTGCAGGACTCTTGCTCGATCTGTCATGCCTTCAGTCCAAGAGTCCTGCAGGAGCACAAAAATAAATTGATTCTGAGGGGTATGCTAAAACCCCAAGATTCACCGGCGAAGGCTCAGCCGGTAAAATCTTCCAGGCCATCTAAACCGTCAGCTTCCAGTTCGGAGCCGTCGTTGGGTGAAGCCACACCATCCATTTTGGCTCTGGCTGGAACCGAAGTCCCTCCCTTCCAGTCGGTTCCGACACTATCTTTGGAGCTGGCTGAGAGTCGAAAGAGATCCAGGTCTCCTTCTTTGGAGTCGATACGTTCTGATCCGAAGTCACCCCTGCTCCAATCGGAGCGTAGTCATCGATCATCCCACTCTTCTCAGTCCTCTAGACTTTCGGACCATGACTTGGAAAGAGTGGTCAGTAGGCTCTTAAAATTGCAGGCCCTAGCCAAAATGTTGTCCAGCCCTCCTCATCAGGAGTCTGCTTCGTCCACAGCTGTAGATATTCCTTCTCCAACTCTTCCTATGAGCTCGGAGCCGGAGTTCGTCGGGGTTTGAGTCGTGAAACCGTTGGCGCCGATACCCTCTCTTTTGGTTCCGTCGTCGGCTCCGATGCCTTCCATGGTACCTTCCATGGAGGGATCTGGGCGCCAAGACTTCCTCGTCGGCTCCGAGGGGGCGAGTGGCATCGGACTCTTGTCCGACCCCGCTCTCTCTCTTGGTGCTTCGGCGCAGGTGAGCTCGGCTCCCACATCAGCCTCGGAGCCATCTCCCTCGGTGCGGGGAGGGCTTCTGGTTTCTTCGGAGCCTGAGCCTTTTCTGCGTCCAGGCAGGGACGTCTTCGAGGTGATGAGGAGTGTACTGGCCCCTGAGTCAGTCCCACGATCGACCCCATCGGCTCCTCCCCCTAGGGTGCCTGCGTCAGCCTCTGCCCCTCTACCAGACCTCAAGCGTGGGGATCCAGCGCTCCAGGACACCCCTTTGGGTGTATCCTTCTCTTCCGAGACCTCCCCTGATCTTTGAGAGGAGCCACCTCACAAGAGAAAATGCAAGAGGAAACATGTTGACTCCCCCGAGTCTGTCACATCGGATACCGACTTAGAGGAGTCAGAAGGGTCCCCAAGATCCCCCTGTGAAGATGTCTCCTTCTCAGACATCCTTGAGATGCTTAGGCAGAGGGGAAACTGGACTACCCTAAGCCCTTCCGAGGATGAGTCGGTATTCCTGGATGCGTTTGGATCCCAACCTTCCACCTCCTGGGTGTCCCCGCCTTTCGACCCACTGATGCCTATGGTGGCTCGAAAGGCGTGGACGGCTCCAGACACAGTGGAACCGACCCCTAGAAGACCTGCCAAGTTCATTACTGCCCCACAGGACAAACAGTTCTTGACCAAGGGTGTCCCCGTTGATGCCATGGTGGTAGCAGCGGCCACAAAGAAGGAGTTGGCTGAAACTTCTTCATCTGTCCATCCCCCTAACAAGGAGTCCAGGACAATGGACAGATATGGGAAGAGGATCTTCTCTTCAGCGACCTTTTCCATACGGTCCCTGAATTACTTGTGCCACTTTACCCATCTTCAGAGGGATCTCCTGAAAGAGCTTGGAGATACCCTCCAAGATCCATCAGCTGAGGGGGCCCAGGCTAAGGCAGCCTCCCAGCTGGCGACTCTTAATTCAGTGGTAAACTCCTCCATGAGGCTCATTTCGTATGCAGCCGATGGTGCGAGTAGAGCCGCAGGCACAGGCGTGGCCCTAAGGAAGCACGCTTGGATGCGGCTATGTAACTTTGCAGAACCTTTCAGAGCGTCTTTCACCAGCATCCCTTTTGATGGTTCCTCTCTCTTCGGATCACAGGTGAAAGATACCCTTACCAGGTGTAAACAGGAAGGCAAGACTCTCTCTGCCATAGGAGTCCGTTTTTCCACTCCTTCCAGACCATATCCTAAGGGTCAGAAGAGTGGAAAGATGTGGTTCCGGAAATCCCAGGGAGCCGTGCCGGACACACGTGGTGAGTTTCCCTCCAGGGGCAGAGGAGGGAACAATAACAGATGCTGCCCTCGTGGCAGAGGGGGTCCGCAAAACCAGGGCAGCAGAGAATCTTTCTCTGACAAACCCTTCCAGCATCCCTGAAGGGTTGCCCGCCTGCTCATCTCTGGAGGCAGTCGGGGGAAGATTATCGCTGTACCCAAGAGCCTGGCAAGACATAACACAAGACAAATGGGTACAGTCCATCATATCCGGAGGCTACAGAATTCCCTTTGTTCGTACCCCCTTAAGTTCAAACAAGTCCCTTCCAGATGTTCCACCCAATCTAAGGGACCAAGCAGTGCAAGAAGTCTTAAAACTGCTAAGAAAAAGGGCCGTCCAGCAAGTCCCAGCAGACCAACAGGGATCCAGAATTTACTCAAGGTTCTTTTTGGTACCAAAAAAGACAGGGGACTGGAGACCCATTTTGGATCTCAGCAGACTAAACAAGTCTGTACAAAGAATGAAGTTCCGGATGGTCACGCTTCAGTCCATTTTACCCTTTCTGGGTCAGGCCAATTGGATGTGCTCCATAGATCTTCAGGATACGTACTACCACATCAAAATGGACAGACGCTCCCGAAGATTCCTTCGCTTCCGGCTGGGAGCCAACCATTATCAGTTCAGAGCTCTGCCCTTTGGTCTCACCACAGCCCCCAGGGCGTTTACCAAATGTATGGCAATAGTTACCTCTCACCTGAGACGGCAAGGATGCCAGGTGTTTCCATATCTCGTCGACTGGCTCCTCACTGCTACCACCAGACATCACCTTCTGCGAGCCAGAGACTACACCATCGACACTTGCTCCAGGCTAGGTATCACAATAAATTTCGAAAAGTCTGCATTGTCACCCTGTCAATCTATCACCTTTATAGGCGCAAATTTAATTACCAAAGACATGTTAGTGAGCCTCCCACCAAACAGGGTGTTAGTGATTCATCAGCATGTCAAGGTTTTATTAGCATGCAAAAGGATTCAAGCCAGGTTTGTCCTTCAAACGCTAGGTCTCATGGCAGCAGCGATCGTACTTGTCCCTCTAGCTCGGTTTCACATGAGGATTCTCCAGTGGCTTCTTTTCACCCAATGGTCCTTCCAGCAACTTCCCATGTCTTACATGATTATGATCACTCAGGCATGCAAGAAGCATCTTGCATGGTTCATAGGTTCATAGGTAGGTACTAGGCTATTGGACCTAGGGCCTATACAAGCCTAGCCAAAAACGTACCCTGGCTTTCGCCACCCAAGAAAATTATTTTCCTGTGCCCCTGTCAAGCACAGCCACAGAAGTGATCCTCGGGGTGAATTTCCTATACCCATCTAATCATCAAGATTTTTCCTGAAGAGTGCTAATGAGGATCTCTTTTTGACATAGATAGGTAGTCTGTTCCAGAGTATGGGAAGTTTCTGGGACAGGAATCTATCCCTCCAGCATGTTCTGTTTATTGTGGTGACAAGGTTTAGGTCCCTAGAGTGTGTAGCTCGGAGGGATTGGGATTTCTTTAAGTGGAGCATGTCCAACAGCTCTGGGTTTGACATAGCTTTGTATGTTAGGCAGAGATTGTCTCTACGTAGGCGATATGTGACGGAGTAAAGCTGGAGATTTTTGAGACGGTCTGCATAAGGCATCTGTTTGAGGCCAGTAATCCTCTTTGTGAGGTATTTTTGCGGCCTTTCCAGTTGTTGTAGATGTCTTGTGAGGTGCATTACCAAAGGCGTTGTACTCTATAATGGGTCTAATGAGTGATGAGTAGAGGGGAACAATGACCTCTTTTTTTCTGGATGAGAAACCTTTTGTGATGAGGTGTGCCACGTAGAAGGATTTCCTGACCACTTTGGCGATGTGATTATCAAAGGAGGGACTACTGTCCACCTGTGTCCCAAGGTCTCTTATCACATTTTCGGTGTTAAGTAGACTACCACCTATGTGGTAGTTCATGGGTACAGAATTTTTACCAAAAGGAATGACAATGCACTTTTTGGCATTGAGCTTGAGACCATGTCTTTGACACCAGGCATCTGTCTCAGTGAGGCCCTTTTGTAGGATGTCCACATCATTAGGAGTTTCAATTATGGCTCCTAGTTTGCAGTCATCTGCAAATTTAGTTAGCCAAAGACCTTCTGTGTTAGCCTGTACTTCAGAGAAGTAGATACCAAACAGGAGAGGACCCAGGACTGAACCCTGTGGTACTCCACTTGTCACTGGTCTGAAGTCTGATTTGGAGTCTGCTACTTTCACAGTGTGGGTTCTTTCAGTAAGCCAGTTGGCAACCCATCTTGTGACAGAGGGATTTATACCTAGTTTATTGAGTTTATCTATAATTCCAGAGTGGGGGATGGTGTTGAATGCCTTGGCGAGATCTAGATAGGCTGTGTGAACCACCTTACCCTCATCTATGGCTTTGGTGACTACTTCAAAGAAGTCTATCAGGTTTAGGAGACATGATCTGCCTTTTACAAACCCAAACTGTGTGGGGTCCAGGGTTTGGAGATTTCCAATGTCTTTGTTTATGAGTTCCATGATGATACGTTACATTGGCCTTGCAGATGAGGCTCATCAGGCTAATGGGGCAGTAGTTCCTTGGGTCTGTTGTGGCCCCCCCCCCTTTGTGCAGTGGGATAACTGTCGCAGTGCGCCATTCAATGAGCACAAAGCCTTAGGTGAGGCTATGATTGAACATGGTACTTAGGTGGGGTGCCAGTTCATTCTGTAGTTCATATAGAAGGCAGCCTGGGATGTTATCAGGTCCCATGGATGCTGTGTTCTTGGCTTTGGAGAGTGAAGTTTTTACCTGTGCAGCCGTGATTACAGGAACTTTGCATTCTTCCGGTATAAAGATGGGCCCTTTAGGGGGTGAGAGGGGGGTAAAGTTAGCACTGAACCGATCTGCCAGGATGTTGGCAATATCAGTTGGTTCTGTATATTTAGTGTCATTGTGCTGTAACTCAGAGCAGATCGAGTGATGCCATTGAGATTGTTGACATAGCTATAGAATGCTTTGTGGTTGTCTTTAGAATCAGTGGCAATTTTGTTTTCATAACTAGCTTTGGAGGATTTTATGAGGGATCTCAGCTTCTTACTGAGGCTGACCAGGGAGTTCCTCCAATCGTGGGATTTTACTTTTTTTTTTAACAGTTTCTTTATTCTGTTGTAGAGTTTGTTTATGGCAGAAGACCACCAGATTGGCTTCCTTTTTTTGGAGGATAGCATCTTGGTTCTGCTAGGGATAGCACGATCCATGCACTTGTGTAAGTGCTTATAAAGTGCATTTGTGTAGGATTCAGCAGTCGTACCTCTATTGTCCGTCTGCATGGGTGTCATGAAGTTTGCCACTTCTGTCTTCAGAAGCGTGACGTTGGCTTAGGAGAAATTTTTTACGGTTGTTTTCCTAATGGTGGGTGGGAGCAGGATGTGGGTGTCTAGGGTGATTAGCTTGTGGTCGGATCTGACCAACGAGGAGCTGACCTCTGGTGTGGAACACCAGTCACCCATGTTGGCGATGATCAGGTCTAGGATATTGCTGCCTCTGGTGGGGGTGTGGATAAGTTGATCCAAAGTATTGGAATTGATGATTTCCAGAAAACGTTGAGCAAAAGAGTTGGTACATGAGTAGTTTTCCAGTTAATGGTAGGGTAGTTGAAATCACCCATTATTAGAGTGTTGGTTTGTACCTTATAATTTTCCAGTGTATCAAGAAAAGGAGTGGGAATCCTGGGGCATGGTGGGGGGTCTGTAGCAAGCTACAATCTGGATTGCGGATTTGGTGGATGGTCTCCACATCAGTGCCCCACGGCAGACCATTTGTTCTCCCCCCTCCAGTGGCTACAGTGACCACGGACACCTCCCTGATCAGGTGGGGGGGCATTATCAGGGCAGAACAGTCCAAGGCACCTGGCAACCTGACGAGTATCATCTGCACATAAATGTCTTGGAGTGAGGGCCGTGCTGTTAGCATTGCAGGCTCTTCAGGGCTCTCTTCCTACCGGGACCATTGCAGTTCAAACGGACAATATGTCCATAGTGTGGTACATCAGCAAGCAGGGCGGAACCAGGTCCTACCCCCTATGTCGAGAAGCACTCAGACTCTGGCAGCGGGCGATCTCTTCCCAACGGTTTCTGATTGCAACGCACATCCCTGGGAGGTCCAACGTCATAGCAGACAGACTGAGCAGAGCAATTCTCATGCCTCACGAGTGGTCTCTGAACCAGGTAGTTGCGGACCAAATCTTCCGCAGATGGGGCCAACCTTGCTGCGACTTTTTTGCAACTCCCTTCAACAGCAAGTGCAGCAATTTCTTCTCTCTCCTTCCACTTCCCGGGCATTCCCCCAGAGACTCTCTAGTCCATGATTGGCCCCAGGGACTTCTTTATGCATTCCCTCCTTCCCCCTCATACCGAAGCTAATTCAGAAGGCTACTATTTTGGGTTGCAAAATGATCCTCATTGCTCCTTACTGGCCTCGACAAATATGGTTTCCGTTCCTGCAGTGCTATCTTCTCGAACAGCCTTGGACTCTGGACCTAGTTCCAGACCTCCTGATTCATCAGTCGGGCGGGCTGCACCAATTCCTGCACTCTCTCCAGCTCACAGCATGGTTGCTCCACTTCCAACCTTAGCCAGGCTCCCAGATATCTCCCCCTGTGTGCGTGAAATCCTTTTGTCATCACACAAGTCTACGACCAGAAAAACTTACGCTAGTAAGTGGAAACGTTTTTCTTCCTGGGCAGAGGCAAAAAGTATAGACCCCTTTTCAGCCCCCGTACACTCCATTTTGGAATTTCTCATGGAGATCTTCCATGCTGGGTCCACTTCCGCTACAATTAGAGTTCAGTTAGCTGCAATTTCAAATTTTCACATTGGCATGTCGGAAAACAATATCATGTCCCATAAGCTGTGTAAAGCTTTTCTCAAAGGAACCACTCTGCTCAGGCCCCCAGTGAGAGATCCTCCACTACCATTGGATCTAAATTTGATTTTAGCTTCTCTAATTTTGCCCCCTTTTGAACCTGCAGCTTCTTGTTCACTGAAGTTCTTATCTTGGAAAACCCTTTTTCTGGTAGCTATTACTTCAGCCAGAAGAGTTTCGGAACTACAGGCTCTTTCTATCCGTCCAGCATACCTCGTGTTCCACAATGACAGGGTTGCTCTTAGGACTAATCCTTCCTTCCTTCCTAAGGTCTCTTCAGAGAGTAACTTGAATCAGTCCATAGACCTTCCTGTGTTTTTCCCTAACCACTCCCAACAGGGTGGAGTATAAGTTGCATCAGTTAGATGTTCACAGGCAACTACACTTTATTTACATAGAACCAAAGACATTAGAAAATCAGATCAACTGTTTCTATCTTATGCAGTAGGTAAACAAGGTCTTCCGGTCTCCAAGATCACCTTATCCAGGTGGTTGTCTTCTATCATCACATTCATATACCAACTCAGGAATAAAGAATTACCAGTCAAACCAAAAGGCCACTCCACCAGAGCTTTAGCCACTTCGGTGGCTTTTCAGGCTAGGTTGCCCATGGAATCTGTTTGTGCTGCGGTTACATGGGCCAACCCACATACTTTCATTTGGCATTACAAGTTGGATTTGGTTTCCAGGAGCAGAGCTGATTTTGGTTCCACTGTTCTGAAGAGTCTTTTCCGATGAGCCACCCAGGATTCTAGGTGCTAGGGACACTGTCCCAACCAGCAAGAATGAAGGCGAGATAGACAACTTAACATAAAGAAGTTATGTACTTACCATAACATTCCATGTTAGTTGTCTTCTTCTCGCCTTCTTTCTTGCGTCACACCCTTCATCCCCCTATCCTAGTGGACCGAGAAGAGTTCCTTTCGATTTTGCACTGGCTGAGTCTTCTCTGGCTATTTCCTTCTGCTTAGTAGTCTCTCCAGTAGGATTTAGGCATTCTAGGATAGGATTCATTTATTATTATGCCTGCAGTTAGACTTACCAAACGAGATCTGGGTATCTAGCACCAGGCATCATGGGATATAGGGGGGGCCTCGAGCCAGTAAGCAGCTCTCGAGCTTTTGAAGATGGCCGAGTCGGAGCCGAGGATCGGCTCCGAACCCAACCAGCAAGAAAGAAGGTGAGAAGAAGACAACTAACATGTAACGTTATGGTAGGTACATAACTTCTTTTTTCCCTATGTCCTGACTGATCTTGAAACATGAATAGGTGTTTATCTCTTATGATGAAACAAAAAAAGGGCAACTCATACTGGAACAGACTATTTGATGGTTGTTTCTTGCTATTGCTTTTTGTTATTACCACCATGGCAAATCTGTTCCAGGCAGAGCAGAATCAAGGCACATTATACTATAGCTTTGTTTCTTTATAATGTATTGGAAAGAGATGTACTCTAGAAGCATTACAAACTGGATTCCTTCTCTAGGTGCACTACAGAGTTTGCTAAGACTGTGTTCCAGGGCCTCCAGGATCCTAATACTGCTTCCATGATGGATAAGCTGTGATTATCTACCGAAATGTGAGTAGGCTTCTGCAATAGTGAGAATGATGAACATAGTACGGTTGCATAAGTTTAATGTAAGATAACAGTAGATGTTCAAATTTCTCACTGCTGCAGTACGCAGGCTCTCTCCATCCCTCTTTAATATATATATATATATATATATATATATATATATATATATATATAGTTACTTTTTGAGGTAAAAGTTATGTGTTCCTAACTTTTTTGGATTTTAGGATGAGTAGACTCCTTTTCAGAACAAAAAAGTCCAGAGGAAACTGGTGCCAGGCTGCTCTTTTCACCCCTTGAATCTTGAGACACAGCAGCCTTTACGCATGTGTGGAGGGGAGATAGAGGCTTTTGAAAGCTGGCCTGGTGTTATATCCTGGGCAGGATATAATCCAAATCAGAATCTAGGAGTCTTATGTTTTAATGGACTGCCATGAGAATTAACTGTACTTTTAAATGGGAGAGCACTTTTTTCTTGTCAGTTTAAAAGTTGTTTAAAGTCAAGTCCTGTTTGTCAAGTTGCCCTAACCAGTTACTTTTTAAAACTCCAAGAGAAAAAAACTGCTATAAAGCAAAGCAAATTTAAGCTAAAACAAACTGCAGTAAATAAGAGCAAAATAAAAGAACAGTGCAAAATTACAAATCTTAAATGAGAAATCTTATTTGGATATCAGAAATTCTGTGAATATTTATGTGGTAAAGAAGTTCAGGTTAAACAGACCATAGAAACTTTTAAAGCTGCAGAGGTGTAACAAAACCACTTGGCAGCCTGAGCAACATACCCATTTGTTTCCTATATTGCTGTCTATAACTAATTGCAATCTCTTGGCGACAGCTTGCAGTTTTTCAAACATTGTCTGACTGTAGCTGTGACTTATTAGGTTACTACATTAATAAATGTGCTTTATATAAACTTTGTATGTGTGTGTGTGTGTGTGTGTGTGTGTGTGTGTGTTGTTCTGTCTGTGTTTGATGTTTATCATATTGATTATTGCTGCAGTAGCCTGTAGCTATGTTGGTTATATCCTGCCAAGTATATAACAGCCCGTCAGCTTCCAAAGCTTCAGGGCACATTCCATAAGCAGTCGGTCACCTCAACCTGAGCTAACTAAAAAGACATGATCTGATGTTGTCCATTTCTTTATTCTTACTCATAGGTATCTGGATCTGATCTTGGATCCAACTCAGCTGCTTCTCAAGACTTACGATCTGTGCCTTGAGCTCCTCCCTCTCCCATAATGCCTCACTTCTCCTCTAACCCCTCATATCTCGTTTGCTGCCTTCAACTCAGATGCGATTTTGTAGTCTTGAGAGAGATACATGGGTTTTCCATTTTTAATAGTTGCTTCTTTCTAGTTTCTGTCAGTAAATCATCCTTTTTAACTTGTGCTGGTGCTATTTACTTTCCTATCTGTCCTCCCCTACTGTTTAGTTACTAGTTTACTATTATATTATTATTACTATTATATTATATTATATTACTACTCAAGACTTAGCCATAGCTACAGGAAGGAATGTGAAGCAATATGATTCTAAAGGTAGAGTTAAAGTCTCGATGGCATATACTAGCAATGTTAACCTGGTTAAAGAAGTGTTTCAGAATAACTGGAACTTGTTGAGAATGAATGATAAGATTAGCAAGGTGGTGGGGGAAAGTCCTATATTTGGATATGGAAACTGTAGATAATTAAAAATGATGTTATGCTTCCCAGATAAAGGCAGACAACTAAATATTCAACAATATGGTACATATCCTTGTGGTTCCTGCAATTTTTTTGCTTTTGTAGATAATGATAACATCTTTATACATCCAGACTCTAACAGAAAGTTTACATTAATGTATTACCAAGCATTTAGTGTATATGGCACACTGTGAATGCTGTAAAACATTTTATGTTGGAAAGACTCATCAAGCACTACAGGAACGTGTAAGGGAACATTTATACAGCATTAGGGTAGGTAATAGCACAAATGCACTTGCTAGACATGCTGTAGATAGTGATCGAGTGCATCAGTTTAACTTTAAGGTTATACAGATAGTGCAGGTAGGACCTAGGATGGGCAACATTGAAAATAGAACTAGTGAAGCTGAACTTGGATCCTTCGGCTGAGAGCTGATAAAGGATCGGGTTTAAATAGTACAGTTTCAGTAAAACCCGTACTTGATAAAAGGAGATTACCAAGGTAGGATGGCCAGTCGGTTTGGTTTAGTAAGTGAAGCATAATGTTTTTGATGCAACATATGTATTGAAATGATGCCATTTTCCTTTAAGAAGTGAAGCTAACAAAGAATAATTGAAAGCAATTAATATATGTAAATGAAGGAAGAAGTAGAACATGCTATTGGTGAATTTGAACTGTTTTAATGCATCATATGACTTTATAAAGCATGTGGTTGTGTGTTTTAATATTATTACAGTCTGATGAAGCCAATGTGTATTTGGTGAAAGCGCTTACTGACTTTCAAGTATTTTATTAAAGATATATCGAATATCTACGAGTGTTGGTGGATATTTTATGTGCATTGCTTCCTGCTGCAATACAGTGTTTTGTTTTATTCATCAAGAAGTTGAAGTTCCACATGGATGTTCTTCGTGTTTCACTGTTGCAGTCATTACATTTGGGTAATCTGCTGGTAGCTTGCCCTCTTTTGGCAGGAATAACAAAGTCTTGGGTCCTGCGTCGGTTGCTGTCTCTTCTTCCATGACGTCAGGTCGTCAGGGGTATAAAACATGCAGCCAACGCCATTTTAATCAGTCTTTCTTGCCTTGCGGTGCCCGAAGCAGAAGCAGTTCGCAAGTGCCAGTTGGCCGACTCCTGAAATTTTCGTTTCCGTGTTTCAGAACCAAGGTCTTCAACCTAAAGCTAAGTACCCCATTGGGGAAACTTTTTCTTGCTCCTTACCGATGTCAGTAAAAGTTAATAACTGTATTACTTGTGGGAACCAAATACCTCATAAGGATTTTCATTTGTACTGTATTCCATGGCTAGGCCCTGACCACAACGTGCCTTGCTGTCGGTATTGTGCTAAATTTAACCAACGCACTATTAAGCGTCAATATATTTTTGCTTCTAAATATTTTGGCTCAAGATTTAACTATCCAGAAATGTCGTTGGTTAGCAATCCGACTACCGGAATTCACAAAAAACGCAAAGAAAAAGACAGAGACAGACCATCGAGGTCCAAAACTGATGACGAAGCTCTCCTAAGCCAGTCGCCGGTTCACCGGTACTCAGTGAGGCGCTTTCGCAGCCCCTGATGCCCGCTGCTTTTGATTCGCAGGCCTCTACCGAGACCCATCCGGTACTTCAAGTATAGAACCCGCGGACGTCTCTCCCTTAGAAGGGTCCGGAGGCGCTGAGCAGGCACCGGCTTCTGAGGGTGTTTTCAGGCCTGAAGATTTGTATATTAAACCAACGCCATCATCAAAAACAAGGCCAAAACCAACTTCTATGTCTAAAAAACTGATGCATGAGCCACATGTTCAGGCCCCTATGCTTAAAAAACAAATGATCAAAATGGCTGAGGATTTAATTACCTTGATCAGGGGTTACCAACCCCCTCCTGCTGAGGCCTAGGCAAGGCACTGATTATGAATCTTCAGATCAGGTTTCCATTTCTTCTGATTCCTCTTCTGATCAGGAATTTTCTATTCTATCTTATGAGGACTCTGATGCAGAAGAATCCATGCCTTCTGCTTCTCCTCCTGAGGATTCTTCTTTTGGAGAAACTTTGTTTACTTTAAGGGAACATTTTCATTGGGAGAGTCAGGATTTTTCAGAATCCAAAAAGAGGCTTAGGGATTTCCTTCTTCTTCCTCAGCATAGGCCTTTGGCTATACCTCCTGTTTTAGACATTGTTGATGATGTTTTCTCAGAATCCATCATGGCTCCTGATTCCCTGCCTCCGGCTCCTAGTAAGCCAGACAGATATTACAGGGTTCCTGACTCCCACAAATTTCTTCCTACTGCTGACCCTGAAACAATTTCTCAAGGCCCCAAGGGTGTTAAGGCTTCTACTGCTAAAAATCCTACCCCTTCTGATAGAGACTCCAGGGCACTGGATAGATGGGGGTAAGAAGGTTTACACATTTGCAACCCTGGCAATCAGGGCTTTAAACTGTCAATTTCATATGCTTAAATATCAACAGCATGTCATGGGCTTACTGAAACAGAAAATTATGTTGATTTCTGGCTGTGTGGAAAATAAAGAGTTACAGGATTTATTGCATTCAGCTGAACAAGTTGGAAAGCATACTTTGCAATGTGGTTTTGATTCCTTGGAGGCCTCTTGCAGGGCCGCCATAACTGGATCGGTGATAAGAAGGCGTGCTTGGCTCAAGGAGCAAAATCTGCCTGATCATGTTAAAGCAAAATTGTTGGATGCTCCTTTACAACAGGACAGTCTGTTTGGTAATAAGGCAGAAGATGTTTTGAAAAAGATGGAAGACAATGCTAAAGCTATGCAAACTGTAAAAGATTTCATACAAGTGCAGCCACCCAGGTTCAGTAGGCACTGGCCTACTAAGAATTGGTCCTTTCCAGTATCCAACAGAGCCGCTCAGGTCAAACCCAAACACTCTAAAGGCTCCAGGTTTCAGTCACAAGGAACTTACAGAACAAAACAATGGGGTGCCTCCACCTCCAAATCTGGAAGTAGCAAGGCACCCCCCTACAGTAAACAGTCTCAATGACTTTCCTCTGCCATTTCCAAGCACTTATCTTTTGGCAGCCCCTTTCGGGGGAAAACTAGCACTTCATGCACAAAATTGGCATCTAATTACCCAGGACAAGTGGGTTTTAAATATAGTATCCCAGGGATACAGATTTAATTTCCACACATTGCCAGTTCCAAACGGATGGCCAGATCTGCCTCCAAATCAGTGGGCAGAGGCCCAGAAACAAATTATGTCCCTCATGGATATGATGGCTATTCAACCAGTACCAGAAAAGGAAAAAGGACAAGGTTTTTATTCAAGACTTTTCCTGGTACCCAGAAAAGACAAATCATGGCATCCAATTCTAGACTTATCCATTCTAAATACTTTCCTGGACATTCCAAAATTTAGGATGCTGACTCTACAACAGTTACTGCCTATGCTGGGCAAGGATGCCTGGCTGGTAACTCTAGACTTAAAAGAGGCTTACCTGTGTATCCCAATCAGGGAATCTTGCAGAAGATACCTCTGCTTCAAAGCCGGCTATTTGCATTACCAGTTCTCTGCTTATCTACTGTGCCCAGGGTCTTCACAAAATGCCTGGCACCAGTAATTGCATTTTGCAGACAAAGAAACATTCACATTTAATCTTATCTGGACGATTGTCTAATTCAGGCAGAAAACAAGGACACTCTTCTACAGCATCTGGCATTTGTAAAAAGGCTTCTAACATGCCTAGGGTACACCATAAACTGGTACGCTCTCAAATAATTACATTCCTGGGTGCAAGCTTGAATACAACTGCCCAGATGGCTTATCTCACGCCAGACAAACAAATTCAATTGATGACATTCTTCAAACAAGTGGTCACAAAAACCCAGCTATCTGCAAGACAAATTCTGCAGGCCTTGGGGTTCATGGCTTTCTGCATTCTATTAATTCCATATGCAAGACTGCATATGAGGAAACTTCAATGGTACCTAAAAAACTTATGGAGTCAACATTGTCACAAACTGGAAACAATGATTCCTATCATTCCTTGCCTGTAACAGGAGTTCCTATGGTGGGCAGAGGCCTGTCACCAAAACAAGGGACTGTCATTCATTCCACCCCCTGCCACCCAAACCCTGACTACAGATGCATCAGTTTATGCTTGGGGGGGGGGGGGCATCTGGCAAGGAGATGCATTCTGGATGAATGGAGCCCAAATCAAATGCACCTACATATCAACCAGAAAGAAATGCTAGCTCTACAGAATGCTCTGACAGCTTTCAAGGACTTTCTTCATCCAGGACAACTACTGATAAAGACGGACAACACCACAGTTATTTGGTACATAAACAAGCAGGGGGGTACTCACTCCTACCCCCTTTGCAGGCTAGCCATGGCCTTGTGGAACACAGGCTTGACTTACCAAATACATCTACAAGCTCAATTCCTGCCAGGAAAGCAAAATACTCTAGCAGACGAACTAAGCAGAAATCTTATGGACCCACACGAATGGAAACTGGATCCACAAATCTTCAGCATGTTGTCACGAAAATGGAGGAGCCCAGACATAGATTTTTTTGCCTCTCCCCAAAACTATCAGTTGGACAAATTCTGCACAAGAATTCATCACAAAAAAGCTTGGAAAGTGGATGCTCTATCCTTCAGCTGGAAAAACCTATCAGTGTATGCCTTTCCCTCTCTGCCTCTGCTCTCCAAGGTTTTACTAAAAGTCAGACAGGAAAAAACAAAAATTATTCTAATTGCTCCAGACTGGCCTCGCCAAGACTGGTACCCACTCCTACGCAGTATTGTCACACCTTTCTCCGTGGTACCTGCCTCAGACACCCTATCTACTGTCTCAGCAGAACTATCAGATTCTGCACACTCAGCTCCAAACTCTGAATCTTGCAGCATGGTTGATCAACTAATTTTACCAGTCACATCTCTCAGTAAACCTGTGATGGATGTCATTTTGGAGGCTAGAAGGCCTAGTACTAGAAAATCTTATGCTGTTAAATGGAAAAGATTCTGTGCCTGGAACCAAGCACAAGGAATAAACACAGCAATGCCCAATATTCCTCAGATTCTGCAATATTTAACTGAGATGCTTCATAAGGGCCTATCTTTTTCTTCTATAAAAATCCATGCCTCTGCCATTTCGGCTCATTACAACACAGAGCATCCTCTCTTTTCTCATCCCCTGCTAAAGCAGTACCTCAGGGGGGCCAAAAATTTGAGAGCTCCCAGGAAAGCACCAACTCCTGCATGAGACCTCAATTTTGTGCTGGAAAAACTCACCCTACCTCCTTTTGAACCAGCTGCTACTGCAGACATAAAATTTCTCTCTTGGAAGACAGCTTTTCTTTTAGCAGTCACTTCAGCTAGAAGGATTTCCGAACTACAGGCTCTCATGGCAGTGGAGCCTTTCATTATCTTTTATCTGGACAGGGTGGCCCTCAGGACCAGTCCATTCTTTATGCCTAAGGTGGTATCCAGTGTGGCTCTTAATTAGACCATTCATCTGCCAACTTTTTTCCCAAATCCACAGAACAAGGGGGAGCAGATTCTGCATTCATTGGATGTACACAGACAACTAAGATTCTACTTAAACAGGACAAAATCTCTAAGAAAATCTGAGCAATTACTGGTGGCATTTGCTGCAGGGGCAGAGAGAAAGGCTATTTCAAAGCAGATTATTTCAAAATGGATAAGCCATTGTATTCGTTTCTGCTGTTTCATGCACCATGGTAAACCTGCCCCCAAGGGGATCAGATCCCATTCCACCAGGGTTGCATCTACTTCTGCAGCCTTTCTCAGAGGGGTTCCTACCAGAGACATTCTGGAAGCTGGTACTTGGAGCTCAGTTCACACGTTCACCAAACATTACCATTTACCTCTCTTTTCTAAATCCAGAGCAGGCTTTGCCACTGCTGTCCTGCAGGGCCTTATAGCTGCTCCTAATGCTTTATAATTCCATCCTCCCAACTATAGCTTTGGGATTCTACCCAAATGTAATGACTGCAACAGTGAAACATGAAGAACATAGTACAGTTGTGTACACTTATGAAAATGTAGATGTTCGAGTGTATTCACTGTTGCAGTCCTGGTTACCCACCCACCAGCCCCCTGTTTCTCTCTTATTATACCTCTTCTTTCTTTTACTATGCTCAAAAGCCTTTTTGGTGTATTTGCTTTCAGTTGGAGGTATATTTTTTGTGTTCTAAATTACATACATATTTATATATATATATTTTGCTCCCCATTTGGGGGGCACCTGACATCTGGGGCAAGAAAAACTGATTCAAATGGCGTCGGCTGCATGTTTTATACCCCTGACGACCTGACGTCATGGAAGAAGAGACAGCAACCGACCAGTTCCATATGCTAAAATTTCAACAACATACCGTGGAACTCCTCAAAGAAAAAGTGTCTTCCTTTCCTTCTTGTGCAGAATCTAAAGAGTTACAAGAGTTAATGCATTTTGCAAGTCAAGTGACTAACCACACCTTACACTGTGGTTTTGACACCCTAGAAGTTTCTTGCAGGGCAGCAGTCACTGGTTCTGTCCTTAGAAGTCATGCATGGTTTAAGGAACAGCCCTTGCCAGACCATGTCAAATCTAAATTATTGGATGCACCCTTGCAGAAAGACAATTTATTTGGCACTAGGGCAGAAGAGGTCTTAAAAAAGATGGAAGAAAAAGCTAAATCTATGCAGACAGTAAAGGATTTCCTACAGGTCCAGCCACCCAGGTTCAGCAGGCATTGCCGCTGCAAACACTGGTCCTTTCCTGCTCTCACCAGGTCAGTTCAGTCCAGACCCCAGGGGAACAGACCCCCCCCCAGACAGCAGCCACCGGGAATGCAGAGATCAAAGCATTGGAGTTCCTCCACTTCAAAACCAGGGAGATGTTCATCGTGTTTCACTGATGTCCTTCATGGATGCATCTGCAGTCATAACAAATGGGTTGTCCTGTCTGGGTGAGATTGGGTTCCCCTAATTAAGGATATTAAATCTTCTGCCAGAGTAAGCATTTGTGAACTAGAAGTGGGCCTGTGTGAGGGGGGTTTAACAGGCACTGATTTAGCAGATTTGGCTGCTTTAGCCCTGGCAAAGGCCTTAATAGACATGGCTGCAGGAGGCCTAGCAGCACCACGTGCTGGGGTAGAGACATCCAAAGGGATGGTGTCTGATAAATCACTAGGAACCACAGTTGTAGGCAAAATTTCTGAGGCCGATTCAGGTAAGGTAGCAGGAGCCTCAGTAGTAGACATGGATTCGGCTGAAGATTGACCAGTTTTCGGTTTCGGCGAAACCGAGACACTGCTTGCTTAACCGTGGTTTCGGCCGAAACCACGGACCGCGAGTGTCTGTCTTCTTTCGTTTTTAACAATTTGGGTAGTCGGAGGATCCGGCGGCATAATGTACGCAAAATCTGAGCGAAAAACTGTTCAGCAAACTCCGACCGGCGCCTAAGCCGTTCGTCGGTTGAAGGAAGCACAGGCGAACAGGCTGCTACGTGTGGTCTGGGCCTAAGCAAGGCAGACAGTAAGAGTGGAAATCTTTATGAGGTATTTGTTTCCCACAAGTTAAACAGTTATTGACTTTTCTGACATCGGCTGAGGCAAGAAAGAGTCCACGGGTACTTAGCTTTTAGAAGTCTTGAAGTAGTATTCGGTAGTAGTAATCTCTGGATCTGACCGACCCGGCACTTGCGAACAGCTTCTGCTTGACAGCGCCGCAAGAAAGACTGAGGAAAATGGCGTCGGCTGATGCCTTTATACCCGAAGACCAACAGAGATGACGTCGGGTGAAGTGCGACATCAGCCGAAGCCGGACCCAGACTTTGGAATCCGGCCGACCGAAGGGCTGCCTGACGACAGGACAACCCATTTGTTATGACTGCAGATGCTATCCAGTTCGGACATCTACATTTATGGTAGGTACAAAACTGTACTTTGCAGTCATTACAATAGGGTTATCCTGCTGGCAGGCTACCCGCAGTCGGCCCGAGTTCCAAAGTCTAGGTCCGATGTTGGCTGCTGTCGCCTCTTCCCTGACGTCAGTGCGCCAGGGGGTATAAAAGATGCAGCCGACACCATTTTCCTCAGTCTTTCTTGCCGCAAGGTGCCCGAAGCAAAAGCAGTTCGCAAGTGCCGGTCGGCCGACTCCTGAGATTTTCAAATTCGAATTTCAGATCCGAAGTCTTCATTAAAGCTAAGTACCCCATTGGGGAAACTTTTTTCTTGCTCCAGACCGATGTCAGAAAAAGTTAATAATTGTATTTCTTGTGGGAAGCAAATACCTCATAAGGATTTTCATTCTTACTGTATTCCTTGCCTAGGCCCTGACCACGACATTGCTAGTTGTCAGTTTTGTGCTAGATTTAACCAACGCACTATTAAGTGTCGGATTCAATTGTATAATGCCGTCAGAACAGCTGACTACCGGAGTTTATAAAAAGCGCAAAGAAAAAGAAAAGGACAGGCATCCGAGGTCCAAAACCGACGACGAGGCATCCATTAGGCCTGTCGCCGGTTCTCAGTGAGGCACTTTCGCAGCTCCTGACGCCCGCTACCTCAGAGCCACAGGCCGCTTCCGACTCCCACGTGGAGCCGACTAGGCCGCTGGAAACTCAAGGTATTGGACACTCGGAAACTATTCCCTCAGATGGGTCCGGAGCCACTGAGCAGGCATCGGCTTCTGAGGGTGTTTTCAGGCCTACACAGTTATATGTAAAACCAACTTCAGCTTCAAAGGCAAAGACTAAAGCAGCTCTAAAGACAAAGAAACAAGTACAGCATTCTCCTGGACAGGCCTCCATGCCTAAAAACAGATCCTTAAAATGGCCGAAGACCTAATTACTTTGATCAGGGTTTCCCATCCCCCTCCTGATAAGAGGCCTAGGCAAGAGATAGAATATGAATCTTCAGATCAGGTTTCCATTTCCTGTGATTCCTCTTCTGAACAGGAGTATTCCCTTCCTGCCTATGAGGATTCTGATGCTGAAGAATCTATCCCTTCAGCCTCTCCTCCTGAGGATTATTCTTTTGGGGAGATCCTGCATACTATGAGGGAGCATTTCCACTGGGAGAGCCAAGATTACTCAGAATCCAAGAAAAGGCTTTGAGACTTCCTTTTATTACCTCAGCACAGGCCCCTGGCTATTCCTCCTGTTTTAGACATTGTAATTGATGTATTTTCAGAGTCCGGTCTGTCTCCTGACTCTTTACCACCAGCTCCTGTTAAGCCAGACAGATACTACAGGGTTCCTGATTCACATACATTTCTTTACAAAAACCCTGCTGCTGACCCAGAAACTATTTCTCATGGTCCCAAGGGGGTCAAGGCTTCCACTGCAAAAAACCCTATCCCTTCTGATAGGGATTCAAGGGCCCTGGACAGATGGGGGGAAAAAGATTTATACTTCTGCTACCTTGGCTGTAAGAGCTTTAAATTGTCAGTTTCATATGCTTAAATATCAGCAATATCAGATGCTTAAATATCAGCAATATCTTATGTCACTGCTTAAACAGAAAATGTTGACAAATTCAGAATGTGCAGAAAACAAAGAAATGCAGGATTTATTGCATGCAGCTGAACAAGTGGGAAAGCATACTTTGCAATGTGGTTTTGATTCTCTAGAGGCCTCCTGCAGGGCCGCAGTTACAGGTTCTGTCATTAGGAGGCATGCTTAGTTAAAAGAACAGAATCTACCCGATCATGTTAAAGCAAAACTATTAGATGCTCCATTACAACATGATACCTTGTTTGGTGTTAAAGCAGAAGAGGTGTTGAAGAAAATGGAGGACAAAGCTAAATCTATGCAAACAGTGAAGGATTTCTTACAGGTACAGCCTCCCAGATTTAGCAGGAACTGTCCTACAAAGAATTGGTCCTTTCCAGTGTCAGACAGGCCACAAAGAGGCAGATACAGACACCCCAGAGGCAGATCACAGCCCCAAGGCTCATACAGGCCTAAACAATGGGGTGCTTTTACCTCCAAAAGTGGAGAGGAAAAATCACAGCCATACAGGAAACAGTCTCAATGACTTCCCCCTGCCAGCACCAAGCACTTATCTTCTGGCAGCTGCTTTGGGGGAAAGCTAGCACTTTTTTCACAAAATTGGCACATGATCACCTAGGACAAATGGGTCTTAAATGTCGTATGTCAAGGCTACAAGTTCCACTTTCACACCCTGCCAAGGCCAAACGGTATGCCAGACCTGCCATGCAATCAGTGGGCAGAGGCACAAAAACAAGTTTCATCCCTCATGCACATGAGAGCCATTCAGCAAGTACCACAGCAAGAGCAGGGACAAGGAGTTTACTCAAGGCTATTCTTGGTACCCAGAAAGAACAAAGCCTGGAGACCAGTACTGGACCTGTTCCTGTCTAACCTAAACACATTCCTGGATATTCCAAAATTCAAAATGTTAACTCTGCAGCAGCTTCTGCCCATGGTGGGGAAGAAGGCTTGGCTGGTGACTTTAGACACAAAAGAGGCATACCTGCATGTCCCAATCAGACAATCATGCAGAAGATACCTCAGATTTATAGCTGGCTCAATGCACTACCAATTCTCTGCATTGCCCTTTGGCTTATCTACTGTGCCCAGGGTCTTCACAAAATGCCTGGCACCAGTAATTGCATTTTGCAGATAAAGAGGAATACAAATATATCCTGACTTGGACGACTGCCTTATTCAAGCAGAGAACAAGGACATTCTACTACAGCATCTGGCATTTGTAAAAAGATTACTAACAGGTCTAGGGTACACAGTAAACGAAAAGAAATCAAAACTCGTACCCTCCCTCTCAAGAGATAATATTCCTGGGTACAAACTTAAATACAACTGCCCAGATGGCTTATCTCACGCCAGACAAACACAGACAACTGACTACTTACTTCAGAATGTTGGCAACAAAGACCCAGTTATCTACAAGAAAAATTCTGCAGGCTTTGGGCTTCATGGCATCCTGCATACTGCTAATTCCATATGCAAGACTGCATATGAGGAAACTTCAATGGTATTTAAAAACTGTTTGGACTCAACATTGCTACAACCTTGAAACAATAATTACCCTCATTCCCTGCCTGCAACAGGAGTTTCGATAGTGGGCAAAAGCCTGTCACCTCAACACGGGACATCCATTCACCTTACCCACAGCCAGGCAGACATTGACAACAGATGCATCAGATTCTGCCTGGGGGGGCCCATATGGCAGGAAGATGTATTCAGGGCACATGGTCCGCAAGTCAAATGCATCTACATATCAATCAAAAAGAGATGCTAGCTGTTCAGAATGCCCTGACAGTCTTCAAGGATCTACTTCATCCAGGACAACTACTGATAAAGACGGACAATACTACAGTCATGTGGTACATAAACAAGCAGGGGGGCACCCATTCCTACCCCCTCTGCAGACTAGCCATGAACTTGTGGGACACAGCACTGACTTACCAAGTACATCTGCAAGCACAATTCCTGCCAGGAAGGATAAATACTCTGGCAGACGAACTAAGCAGAAACCTAATGGATCCCCACGAGTGGAAATTGGATCCACAAGTCTTCAGCATGATAACAAGGAACTGGGGATGCCCGGACATAGACCTATTTGCCTCCCCCCAGAACTGCCAACTACAGAGATTCTGCACAAGGACTTATCACAAGCAAGCATGGAAAGTGGATGCTCTATCTTTCAGCTGGAAAAACCTAACAGTATATGCCTTTCCGCCTCTGCCTCTCCTCCCCAAGGTACTCCTCAAGGTTAGACAAGAGAAGCCAAAAATGATACTGATTTCCCCAGACTGGCCCCACCAGCACTGGTACCCAATCCTAAAGAGCTTGTCTCAATGCCCAGCTTGGACATTACCTCAAATTCCTCACTTATTGACCTAACAAGACAGTCAGATACTGCACAGCCAACTCAGGACTTTAAACCTGGCAGCATGGCGGATAATGTAGCCATTCAAGACACACCTCTCTCTAAAGCAGTGATGGATGTTATTTTGGAGGCCAGGAGGCCTAGCACCAGAAAATCTTATGCAGAAAAATGGAAGAGATTCTGTGCTTGGAACCAGGCACAAGGTATCGATACGACTGTTCCAAATATTCCTCAGATTTTGCAATACTTAACTGAGATGCTGGATAAAGGCCTTTCCCTTTTCATCAATTAAAATTCATGCCTCTGCCATTTCAGCTCATTACAATACTGAACCACCTATTTTTTCTCATCCATTACTAAGGCAGTACCTCAGAGGGGCCAAAAACATAAGACCTCCAAGGAGAGCACCAATACCTGCATGGGACCTCAACTATGTCTTGGAAAAAACTCACACTGCCTCTGTTTGAGCCAGCCTCTGCAGCTGATATAAAATTCATATCCTGGAAAACAGCTCTGCTCCTAGCAATTACCTCCACTAGACGAGTCTCAGAGTTACAGGCACTCATGACTGTGGAACCTTTTATCATTTTCCATCCTGACAGGGTTTCTCTAAGGACAAACCCTACATTTATGCATAAGGTAGTGTCCAGTGTGGCCCTTAACCAAACAATTAATTTGCCTATTTTTTACCCAAACCCACAGAATAAGGGTGAGAGACTTCTGCATTCTTTGGACATTCACAGGCAGCTACGCTTCTACTTGGACAGAACCAAATCTTTCAGAAAGACTGAACAACTTCTAGTGGCATATGCTGCAGGATCACAAGGAAAGCCTGTCTCGAAACAGACTATTTCAAAGTGGATAGGCCACTGCATTCGTTTCTGCTATTCACAGCATGGCAAATCAGTGCCTAAGGGCATTAGGCCACATTCAACCAGAGTAGCAGCCACTTCAGCAGCCTTCCTCAGAGGAGTACCAACCAAAGACATCTTAGAGGCTGCAACTTGGAGTTCAGTGCATACTTTTACAAAGCACTATCACTTACCTCTCTACTCTAAATCCAGGGCAGGCTTTGCCACTGCAGTCCTGCAGGGCCTAATAGCCTCTCCGAATCCTATTTAGCACCAGCCTCCCAACCTTAGCTTTGGGATTCAACCCAATTGTAATGACTGCAACAGTGAAACACGATGAACATAGTACAGTTGTGTACCTACCATAAATGTAGATGTTCGAGTGTATTCACTGTTGCAGTCCAGGTTACCGTCCCACCATCCCCCTTTTCCTTGCTGGGACTTATCTGTACTTCTCTATTCTATACAACCTATGTGGTGTATTTGCTTGTAGATGAAGGAAAAGTTGTTTTTTGTGTATGCATGCTTATTGGCATAATTTAGCCTACCATTTTAGGGGCACCTGACATCTGGGGCAAGAAAAAATGAAGAAAATGGCGTCGGCTGCATCTTTTATACCCTTGGCGCACTGACGTCAGGGAGGAGGCGACAGCAGCCGATGTCGGACCTAGACTTTGGAACTCGGGCCGACTGCGGGTAGTCTGCCAGCAGGATAACCCTATTGTAATGACTGGAACAGTGAATACACTCGAACATCTACATTTATGGTAGGTACACAACTGTACTTTCTAAGCCACCCCCTCATAGTAAGAACTCACAATGACTCTCCACCCCCAACCTCTCCCCACCTACACTTACCCCATAAGAGGAAAACTCTCCTTTTACATAAGCACCTGGGCCACCATTACCAACAACCACTGGGTCCTCAGCATTGTGTCCCAGGGATACAAATTTTTTTTCCACACTCTTCCAAACCCACAAGGGTTCCCAGATCTACCTCCAAACCATTTGGCAGAGTTGAAAAAGCAAGTCCTTTCCCTGCTCTCTATGAAGGCAATAGAGCATGTTCCTGCAGAACAGATAGGCCAAGGTTTCTACTCCAGACTTTTCCTGGTACCCAGAAAAGAGGGCACCTGGCACCCCATCCTCGATCTATCCATTCTAAACACCTTTCTGGCGATACCAAAATTCAAAATGCTCACCCTCCAGCAACTGCTACCCATGGTCTCCAAGAATGCTTGGCAAGCAACCCTAGACTAAAAGAGACCTACCTCCTCATTCCTGTCAGGGAATCATGCAAAAAAAATCTACATTTCAGGGCAGGATCTCTGCACTTTCAGTTCTCTGCACTTCCCTTGGCTTATCTACTGCTCCCAGAGTTTTCACAAAGTGTCTGGCTCCTGCCATTGCCTTTTGCAGACAAAGAAGTATCCAAATTTATCCTTACCTAGATGACTGCCTAATTCAGGCAGACAGTCAGGGGAAAGCTGCTCAAGCACCTGGCCTTTGTAAAGTCACTACTGACCTCCCTGGGGTACATATCAACGAAAAGAAATCCAAACTAGTACCCACCCAAAGGATTATATTCCTGGGAGCATGCCTGGACACAGCATCCCAGATGGGATTCCTTACACCAGAAAAGCAAACGTACTTGACAGCCTACTTCTCTCAACTAGCCCCCAGAACCCACTTGTCTGCAAGCTCTGGGGTTCATGGCATCTTGCATTCTACTCATTCCATATGCCAAACTGCATATGAGGAAACTTCAATGGTCCCTAAAACGCCTTTGGTGTCAACACTCTCAAGACCTGGAAATTCTTATACCTTGCCTAAGAAAAGATTTTCTTTGGTGGGCAGCAGAATGCTCCCACAACAAGGGACTTCCTTCTGACCACCCTCCGCCATCCAGACCCTCACCACAGACGCATCAGACTATGCTTGGGGTGCACACCTGGACGGCAGGTGCATTCAGGGTCAATGGAGCCTACAGCAAATCCATCTGCACATCAGCCAAAAAGAGATGTTAACTGTCCAGCATGCATTAACAGCTTTTGGGCCCCTTCTCTCCCCAGGGCCTCTCCTGATCAAAACAGACAACACCACTGTGATGTGGTATATCAACAAGCAGGGAGGGACTCACTCCTACCCTCTATGCAGGCTGGCCATGACCCTTTGGCACGCAGCCTCTGCCATGCAACTCCACCTGTTAGCGCAATTACTGCTAGGTTCTCTAAACTCTATGGCAGAACACTTAAGCAGAAATCTTCTGGATCCACACGAGTGGCAGCTAGACAAAAGAACTTTCACCCTGATAGCTCAGAAATGGGGCACCCCGAAGGTTGACCTCTTTGCCTCCCACACCAACCATCAGCTCAGCAAGTTCTGCACCAGGGAGCATCACTGCATGGCTTGGAAAGTGGATGCCCTATCCTTCCCCTGGGTCAGTCTGTCGGTATATGCATTTCCACCACTACTTTTCATCACCAGGGTACTGCTCAAAATAAGGGAGGAAAAACCAAGGACAATTCTTATTGCTCCAAACTGGCCTCGCCAGCACTGGTGCACTCTGCTGCGCAGCCTGTCCCCCACTGCCAACATGGCATCTCCCTCAGACCCCAACCCTCCTGACCCAAAGGGAAGGAGAATTCATGCATCCCCAATTGCAGACCCTCAATTTGGCAGCCTGGCTTCTTCCCTGACTACTGATCAATCCAACTTCAGTAAACTGGTTCTAGATGTACGTGAGGCCAGATACCCTAGCACTAGAAAGTCTTATGCTGACAAATGGAAAAGGTTCTGCACCTGGATTCAGGCTAAGGGAGCCGATACGGCATAGCCCTCCCTACCTCTCATCCTGGATTACCTAGCTGACCTATTACACAGTGGTCTCTCTTTTTCCTCTATTAAAATTCATGCCTCTGCTATCCCTGCTCATTTCCACACTGAGCAGCCCCTTTTCTCACAGCCTCTGATCAAACAATCCATAAGAGGGGCTAGCAACTTGATACCACCCAGAAGAGCCCTTACCCCAGATTTAGACCTTAACTTTGTGTTGGAAAAACTCACCCTGTCCCCCTTTGAACCATCATCTTCAGCAGAGTTGAACTTTTTCTCATGGAAAACAGCTTTTCTTCAGGCCATCGCTTCAGCCAGAAGAGTCTCTGAGCTACAAGCACTCATGACTGTGGAACCCTTCATCTTCCATGCTGACAGGGTTTCCCTCAGGACTAACCCATCCTTCATGCCCAAAGTGGTGTCCAGTGTGGCTCTCAAACAATCCATTAATTTGCCCACCTTTTTCCTAACCCACAAAACAAGGGGGAAAGGATCCTGCACACTCTAAATGTGTGCAGACAGCTCAGATTCTATCAAGACAGGACTAAATCTTTCAGAAAGCCTGATCAATTACTGGTTAGCTTTGCTGCAGGGGCAGAGGGCAAAGCCATCTCCAAACAAACAATTTCTAAATGGATAGCACACTGCATCCATTTCTGTTACAAGCAACACGGAAAACCTCCCTCTAAGGGGGTCACTCCACCAGAGCAGCCTCCACCTCTGCAGTTTTCCTCAGAGGAGTCCACACCAGGAACATCCTGAAGGCTGCTACCTGGACATCTGTTCACACTTTCACCAAGCACTACCACCTGCCTATCTTCTCCAAATCCAGGGCAGGCTTTGCCACTGCAGTCTTGCAGGGCATCCTAGCCAGCCCCTAGTCTCCTTGACTGCCTCCACCCTTTTCCTCAGCTTTGGGAATCAACCCAAATGTGATGACTGCAACAGTGAAACACGAAGAACATAGTAACAGTTGTGTACACTTACTATAAATGTAGATGTTCGAGTGTATTCACTGTTGCAGTCCTGGATGTTCATCGTGTTACCCTGCTGCAGTCATCACACTTGGGTTATCCTGTCGTCAGGCGGTCCCGCAGTCAGCCGGAATTCCAAAGTCTTGGTCCGGCGTCGGTTGCTGTCGCTTCTTCCCTGACGTCAGTGCGCCAGGGGTATATGTAATGCATCCGACGCCATTTTCCCCAGTCTTTCTTGCCGCGCGGTGCCCAAAGCAGAAGCAGTTCGCAAGTGCCGGTCGGACGACTCCTGAGATTTTCGAAGTCGAATTTCAGATCCGAAGTCTTCAATAAAGCTAAGTACCCCATTGGGGAAACTTTTCTTGACTCAGACCGATGTCAGAAAAAGTTAACAATTGTATTTCTTGTGGGAAGCAAATACCTCATAAGGATTTTCATTCTTACTGCATACCTTGCCTAGGCCCAGACCACGACATCACTGGTTGTCGTTTTTGTGCTAGGTTTAATAAGCATACTATAAAAAGACGCTTTGATTTTGCACGACACTACTTCGGTAGAAAATTTAACTACACAATGCCATTGGAGCAACCGACTACCGGCGTGCACAAAAAACGCAAGGATAAGGACAGGCAGCCTAGACCCAAGCCAGACTCCGAGGCCTCGGCTGGACCAGTCTCCAATTCACCGGTCTTCAGTGAGGCTCCGACGCAGCCCCTGACTACCGCAGATTTGGAACCCGAGACCGCTTCGGAACCTTCGGCGGAGAGTGCTAGGCCGACGCAGCCATTTTGTTTAGCCCCTACTGACGACACTGCAGAAAGAGATGGTGCTGCAGAAACACTTTCGGTTTCTGAAGGCGTCTTCAGACTGACGACGCTCACCATAAAAACGTATCCTAAGCTTAAGACTCCTACTAAACCCAAAAAGACTGCACTTCAGTCTCCAATTCAAGGCCCCATGCCTAAGAAACAGATGCTTAAAATGACTGAAGATTTGATCTCTTTAATCAGGGGTTCCCAACCCCCACCCGACAAAAGGCCTAGACAAGAGGAAGATTATGCCTCCTCTGATCAAGTGTCTATTTCCTCAGGCTCCTCTGAGGACCAAGATTACTCCTTCTCCCCTTATGAAGATTCTGATGCTGAGGATTCTATTCCCTCAGCTTCTCCTCCTGAAGACTACTCCTTTGGGGAAACTTTACACACTATGAGGGAACATTTTCACTGGGAAGTTCAGGACTACTCTGACTCAAAGAAAAGGCTCAGAGAGTTTCTTTTACTCCCCCAGCACAGATCACTTGCCATCCCCCCAGTATTAGACATTGTGGATGATGTTTATGTAGAATCTAGTTTGAACCCAGATTCTCTGCCTCCTGCTCCAGTCAAACCAGACAGATACTATAGAGTGCCTGATTCCCACAAATTCCTTTATAAAAGCCCTGTTGCTGATCCAGAGACGATCTCCCAGGGTCCCAAAGGCTAAGGCTTCTATGGCAAAAAATCTTGTACCCTCTGAAAGGGACTCCAGAGCACTAGACAGGTGGGGTCAAAAGGTTTACACCTCAGCCACTCTAGCTACGAGAGCACTAAATTGCCAATTTCACATGCTAAAATATCAGCAATTTCTAATGTCTCAGTTAAAACAAAAAATGAGCACACTCCCTCAACAGTCTGAATTAAAAGAAATGCAGGATCTGTTGCATGCAACTGAACAGGTGGGCAAACATACTTTACAATGTGGGTTTGATTCTTTGGAGGCTTCCTGCAGAGCAGCTGTCATTGGGTCTCTTATACGTAGGCATGCTTGGTTAAAGGAACAAACTCTGCCTGATCATGTTAAAGCAAAGCTTCTAGATGCTCCCTTACAGCAGGATGTTCCATTTGGAGTTAAAGCAAAAGAAGTCTTAAAGAAAATGGAGGATAAGGCAAAATCTATGCAGACAGTCAAAGATTTTCTACAGGTACAGCTCCCTCGCTTCAGCAGAAATTGGCCAACAAAAAATTGGTCCTTTCCAGCTACTGACAGACCACAGAGGGGTAAATACAGACGTCCAAGAGGCAGAGGACAACCACAAGCCCAATACAAACCTCGACAATGGGGCACTGCAACACAGAAGGGAGGAGAAGACAGGTCCCAAACTACCAGAAGGCAAACTCAGTGACTTGCACCTCATCAGGCCAAGCAACACTCTCTTGGCAGCACCCTTGGGAGGAAAACTCGCACTTTTTTCAGACAACTGGCACATTGTCACAAAGGACAAATGGGTCCTAGACATAATTTCACGAGGATACAAATTCCATTTCCACACCTTGCCAATGAAAAGAGGAATGCCAAACCTGCCACAAAATCAATGGGCAGAGGCACAAAAACAAATTACAGCTCTCATGGACATGAGAGCCATTCAACTGGTACCTACACGAGAGCAAGGCCAAGGATTTTACTCAAGACTCTTTCTAGTCCCCAGAAAGGACAATGCCTGGAGACCAATTCTGGACCTTTCAATCCTAAACACCTTCTTACAAGTACCCAAATTGAAGATGCTAACACTACAGCAGCTTCTTCCCATGTTGGGCAAGAAAGCATGGCTAGTAACATTGGACCTCAAGGAGGCATACCTGCATGTCCCTATCAGACAAAGTTGCAGAAGATACCTCCGTTTCATTGCAGGTTCAACCCATTACCAATTCTCTGCACTGCCCTTTGGCTTATCTACTGTGCCCAGGGTCTTCACAAAATGCCTGGCACCAGTAATTGCATACTGCAGACAAAGAGGAATTCAAATATACCCATACCTGGACGACTGCCTCATCCAAGCAGAAAGCAAGGACATCCTCTTACAACATCTGGCTTTTGTAAAACATCTCCTAAGTTGCCTGGGGTACACAGTAAACGAAAAGAAATCAAAACTAGTACCCTCACAAAATATGACATTCCTGGGTGCCAGCTTGAATACAATGGCCCAGAAGGCTTATCTGACGCCAGACAAACAACTACAACTGACTCAATATTTCAAAACAATGGCAACAAAGACCCAGCTCCCTGCAAGAAAAATTCTGCAGGCCTTGGGCTTCATGGCATCTTGCATACTACTAATACCATTTGCAAAGCTGCATATGAGGAAATTACAGTGGTACCTAAAAAGTGTATGGTCTCAACACAGCCACAGCTTGGACACAATGATATCTCTCATTCCCTGCCTACAACAGGAGTTTCTATGGTGGTCACATGCATGTCACCTCAACAAGGGTCAGCCTTTCACCTTGCCCCCAGCCAGGCAAACTATGACAACAGATGCATCGGACTACGCCTGGGGGGTACACATGGCAGGACAGTGCGTTCAAGGCGTATGGACTGCAAATCAAAGGAATCTGCACATCAATCAAAAAGAGATGCTAGCTGTACAGAATGCTCTGACAGCCTTCAAGAACCTATTACATCCAGGACAACTTACAGTAAGGACGGACAACACCACAGTAATGTGGTACATAAACAAACAAGGGGGTACACACTCCTACCCTCTATGCAGGCAAGCAATGACCTTGTGGAACACAGCACTGGCTTACCAAGTTCAGTTACAAGCTCAATTCCTGCCAGGAAAAAAGAACACATTGGCAGATGACCTCAGCAGAAACATCATGGATCCCCACGAGTGGAAACTGGATCCACAGGTATTTGCAATGATAACTCAAAAATGGGGCCTTCCAGACATAGACCTGTTTGCCAGCCCCCAAAACTATCAGCTAACAAAATTCTGTACAAGGACACTGCACCATCAAGCTTGGAAAGTGGACACACTCTCATTCAGTTGGAAAAACCTGACAGTATATGCCTTCCCTCCATTGCCTCTCCTCACAAAGGTACTTCTGAAAGTCAGAAAGAAGAGACCACGGCTGATACTCCTAGCCCCAGACTGGCCATGCCAGCACTGGTACCCACTATTAAGGAATATGGCCCAGGGCCCACCTTGGATTTTACCACAAATTGCCCATTTGCTCACACAGCAAAATAATCAGATTCTACACAGCCAGCTCAAAACCTTAAATCTGGCTGCATGGCAAATCACCTAAGCATCCAGCCAGCTCCTCTTTCCCAAGCAGTTATGGATGTTATTCTGGAAGCTAGGAGGCCCAGCCCCAGGAAGGCCTACTCGGACAAATGGAAAAGGTTTTGCACCTGGAACCAAGCTAAAGGCCAAAACACACTTCAGCCTCACATGCCTCAGATTCTACAGTATTTAACTGAGATGTTGCACAAAGGACTTTCTTTTTCTTCCATTAAAATCCATGCATCAGCTATTTCAGCCCACTACAACACGGATCCACCCTTATTTTCACATCCATTTCTAAGGCAGTTCCTCAGAGGGGCAAAACACATTAGGCCCCCCAGGAGAGCACCTACACCAACATGGGACCTCAGTTTTGTTCTGGAAAAACTTACGCTACCTCCCTTTGAACCAGCCTTCTCTGCAGATCTACAGTTTCTATCATGGAAGACTGCCCTGCTGCTAGCAATAACTTCAGCTAGAAGAGTCTCAGAGCTGCAGGCACTAATGGCAGTGGAACCTTTCCTCATTTTCCATCAAGACAGAGTTTCTCTATGAACTAATCCTTCTTTCATGCCTAAGGTGGTTTCCAGTGTGGCTTTAAACCATCCACTTACCCACCTTCTTCCCAAATCCACAGAACAAAGGAGAAAGACTCCTGCATTCCTTGGACATTCACAGGCAACTTCGTCACTACTTGGATAAAACTAAGGTTTTCAGAAAATCTGACCAGCTCTTTGTATCCTATGCTACAGCTTCACAAGGGAAGGCTATATCAAAACAAACCATTTCCAAATGGATAGGACATTGCATTCATTTTTGCTATACCCATCATGGAAAACCACTTCTTGCTACCATTAGGCCCCACTCTACCAGGGCAACAGCTACATCTACAGCCTTCCTCAGGGGGGGTTCCAACCAAGGAGATTTTGGAAGCTACAACTTGGAGTTCAGTACACACCTTTACCAAATACTATCACTTACCACTTTACTCTAAGACTAGAGCTGGCTTCGCCACTGCAGTTCTGCAGGGCCTTCTAGCCTCCTCTAACCCTCTATGACTCCTCCACCCATCCTTAGCTTTGGGATTCTACCCAAGTGTGATGACTGCAGCAGGGTAACACGATGAACATAGTACAGTTTTGTACCTGCCATAAATGTAGATGTTCGAGTGTACACCCTGCTGCAGTCCAGGTTACCCTCCCTCCACCCCCTCTGATCTAACTGGCTAAATCTCTACAATACCTTCCTGATGTATTTGCTTATAGCTGGAGGGATTTTGTGTTTGTGCTAAAATTTCTTAAATTGGTACTAATTACTAACCACCTTTTTGGGGGCACCTGACATCTGGGGCAAGAAAAACTGAAGAAAATGGCATCGGATGCATTATATATACCCCTGGCGCACTGACGTCAGGGAAGAAGCGACAGCAACCAACACCGGACCAAGACTTTGGAATTCCGGCCGACTGCGGGACCGCCTGACGACAGGATAACCCAAGTGTGATGACTGCAGCAGGGTGTACACTTGAACATCTACATTTATGGTAGGTACAAAACTGTACTTTTCCCCTTCCTCCATCCCCCTTGTCTTTCTCTCTCTCTCTCCTTACAAGGAACTTTTTGATATTTACTTTCTACTGGTGGATTCTTCCACCATAACCTGGCTCCCACTTGGGGGCTCCTGAGAGGCAGGACAAGAAAAACTGATGTAATGGCGTCAGCTGCCTTACTGTATACTACTGACGACCTGTGTCAGTCCTGAAGCGACAGCAACCAACACAGAATTACTAAGCCTCTGGTATTCGGGCTGGCCGAAGGCTACCCTGGCAGGGATAACCCAAATGTGATGACTGCAACAGTGAATACACTCAAACATCAACATTTATGGTAAGTATACACAACTGTACTTTTTGAGGGCCCTAGGATCCATGTCACCTGCCATTCTCCTAGTTCCAATGGCAAGGTTATTTTTGCAATGGACTGTAGCGGTCCAGTGTTCCATTATGTATTATCCACTTTCTACTCCCATCAGACTAACTCTGATCTGCAAGTGTCACCTACAGTGAGGGATGCTTTCACATGACCTCTTTCTTGGCAGGTTTTTTTCTCTTCCCCCTCCAATAGCCACGGTGACCACGGGCACTTCCCTGTTGGAATGGGGGCATTATCAAGGAAGATTGGTCCAAGGTATGAGATCTACCACAGAGATCAAATTGCACATAAACATTCTGGAGATGAGGGCAGTCCTTCTGTCATTGGAAGCCTTTCACGACTGCCTCCATTTTTTAACGATCGCAATTCAAACAGACAACATATCAGTAGTGTGGTGTATCAGCAAGCAAGGGGGAACCCGGTCATATCCTCTGTGCAGGAAGGCCATGAGGGTGTGGGAATGGGCAATCTCTTCAAACTGCTTTCTCCTTGCAATGCACATTCCTGGGGAAACCAACATTATGGCAGACAGACTGAGCAGATCTGTCTTGAGTCCACACAAGTGGTTCCTGAATCAGCAAGTAACGAACCAAATATTTGGCCGATGAGGCCAACTCTGCTGCAGTCCCTTTGTCTTTCCCCTGAATAACAAGTGCAGCAGGTACTTTGCTCTGATTCCCCCAACCGGAGAGTCATGCAGGTCTGCTGTATGCTTGCTCTCCTATTTTTCTGATCCCCAAAGTCTTCCAGCAGGTTGAAGAGCATATTGATCCTTATCACCCCCTTCTGGCCTCATCAAGTATGGTTTCCCTTCCTGTGGTCTTACAGCAAGCATCCCCCATGGATACTGCATCCCAGACAGGATCTGATTTCCCATCCGTCTGTGCATCAAAGGCCCAATCTCAAATCCATAAGGTTAACTGATTGGTTTCTTCACATCCAGTGATTCTATGAAAGTCCAGACTAACTTGCCCAGTTGGAAAAATTATACTTGCTTCCCAAAAAACCTTCCACAGTAAAAACAGGTTTTGGTGCCAAGCCCTTCAGAGCTTTCCTGCCATTGAAACGAATTCTCCTCTATGGGCTTTAAAGGATCGACAATCAGCTTCTGCTGTTCCTTTACTGAGCAGATAAGTTCCCTTTGGGGGAAAACTTTCCACATTAAAAAACATATGTACTTGTTTTATTGTACTTTCCTGTTTAGGAAAGTTAATTTAATGCTAGGAGTTTGTGTTTTAATGGACTGTCATGAGTCTTAAGTTCACTTTTAAATGGGAGTGTATTTTTTTCTGTCAGTTTACAAGTTATTTAAAGTAATTTAGTTATTTATTTCTTTAGAGAAATTGTGTTTATTTTACTTTTTGGGGCTGACAGGTGTTTTAAAGTGGTTTTACTGTGTTTTTGTGTGAAAAGTGACTTTTAAAGAATGTGAATTTTTACCAGTTCTTGCTTCTTGTTTTCCCAGCGAAAGAAGCACAATTTTCAGCTTGACCATGGAACAAATTGTCAGTCACACAGTCAATCCTTCTTCCAGACACAAAAAGAAAAAGTTAAGCAAGCAGCCTTTGCCACCACAGTAGGCTAGTGCTTTGCCTCAGCCATAGGTGGATGACTCTGCTGTAGCCGTAGTTTATTCCTCAGGCCACTCATCTTTTACCCTGCTTCCCTTTGGTTAACCATTTCCACAGGTGTTGGTGTTGGGGTCCCCTCAGTGGCTAAGGGAGAGCCACTTTTGCTGGTCTTGGATGAGGAAACAGGAGAGATTTCCCGTTTTGGTCAGAATGTTGAGCACATTCCTGGGGAAGCTGCTGTTGCCTTTAATAATGCTGTTGGCCCCATTTTTCTTGTCAAAAAGAAACAGAAAACTAAACATGTAGCTACTTCTCCTTAAGTTTCCTAGACAGTAGTAGTTTACTGGCTCTGGCTCAGGGTGTAATTCAGGCTTTTCATCTTATAAAGTGGTTTCTTTTAAAAGAGAGAGAGAGACTTTTTTCCTGAAGAGATTTGCGATTCTCAGTCTGGGCAGGGAGATGAAGGGACAGATACTAGGTTTTCTTCTCAGTTGCCTGATTCATACTCAGAGGAGGGCTTAGTTTCTGATTTTCCCTGTGCGTTTATCATTCAGTGAGATTTATTTCCAGAATATGCCATTGTTTTCTGGGGCAGAGCACTTTGGTTGCTTAGTTCCTCAGAAAATACCATGAGCTGTTACAAAAGGAATTTCCAGAGCCTACACTATTACTCAAAGATGTGTGTGTTACTGTCTGCAGACTTCCTGAAAGTCAGCCTGGTAACCCTGAAAAGGCAGGTAGAATGTATGAAGTTTCTCAGTTTTTTACGTGTTTCTATACTGATCCCAAACCTGACCTAGCAGCTATACCTTTAGTTAATACTACTGCTGTTAAACAATTAATTCCAATCCTACTGTTTCTGACACAGATGAGAAGATTATTAACGAGTATGGGAAAAAGTGTATCCTTCTGCAACTTTGATTTTTAGAATTTTCAATTGTCAGACTCATGTTAATGTTTATTCTGGCTAATTGTGAAAGTATATGGAACGTTTTGTCTGCAGTTTCTTTTTGTGAGGAAAATCTGTTTTAAATAATGTAATTTCTTCAATTTCACAGGTCACAACTCATTGTTACTGTGTGTGTATGACTCAGTTGATATTTTTCCAAGGGCTGTGACCACTGGTAATGTTTTGAGGTGGTTTGCTTGCTTCATTTTCAGAACCTCACAGATGATTTATGAAATGAAATTTTGAAACTGATACAGGGGAAACACTTAGTTTTAGCCCTCCTTTTTGAAATTTTCTAAGAGGATCCGTAACCGTTCATCCAATTTCAGCAAAAAACAAACTAAACAGTCTCACCAAAGTATGGGTAAACAGACATGCAAGACCCGTCAAACTGATATTTAAGGGACCTTGTTCCCCCTCCTCCACCACCCTCACAGTCCTTTTTCCCTTCCAGAAGGCCTGAGACTCTACTTTTGTGTTTGGCAGCAGGTAGGTTCAGACAAATGGATTCTGAAAATCGTTCATCAAGATTCTAGATGGCTCTAAGAGGAAATCCCTCCTTTCCATGGGGTATTTCCTCAACTACCAGACCAGACTCCTCTATTTCTTCTCGTCCTTCAACACATGCTGTTTCAGGAAGTGATGGAACCAGTTCCTCCTTCCCAAATTAGGAAAGGTATTTATTTATGGAAGTTTTAGTGCCAAAGAAAGAAGATGTTTGGAGACCATTTCTGGAACTTTCTTTCCTAAACCTGTTTGTGATAGCAACCAAGTTCAAAATGCTGTCACTTCACAACCTGTTACTTCTTTCTCATTTAAGTTTTAAAACATGTGTATCATCACATCTCTATTCATCCAGACTTCAGGTATTTCTTAAGGTTTTGTGTGTCTGGATCACATTGTCAGTTCTGTGCCTTACCCTTTGCACTATCCACTACACCAAGTGTGTTCACAAAGTGTCTACCTCCAGTTATACCTCATTACAGGCTACAGGGAGTCTTCTTTTTTTCCATAGTCATACAACGTGCTTATCTTTGCAGAGTCTTTTTAAAATTGTCAGGAATCTCTCATCAGCTTAGAGATCTCTTTCACAAGCTGGGATTCCAAGAGAATATTCAAAAGTGTTTTTTGACTTTGCACAGTATTGTGTTCATGGGGTGTCGGCTAGACACCTCAAGTTGAAAGAGCTTTTCTTTCACAGGAAAAATAGATCTATATAAATCTAGATCTATTTCTAAGGTTTTCCATTCAGACTTCTGTCACTGCGAGGGAATACCTCAGGATTTTGGGTCACATGATACCCCTGTACTTCACATGAGAAAGATACAATTGTAGCTAAAGTCTCTTTGGTCCCAGCACCAACATCCTTTGTTTTTTTCAAATCCCAGTGGTATTTTTTAGAAAAAAAAAATCACTTGGTGGTGACTGCAAATGTCCCTAAACTGAGGTCTCCCCTCCTCCCTCCCTCCCTGCTCCAAAGCAGTCAATCACCACTGATGCTTTGGACTTTGGGGAGCAGTTTCAGGGATAAAAGTGCAAGGTGTGTGGGATACCAAGGATAAACACAAGCATGATCATAGGTTCATAGGTAGGTACTAGGCTATCTGCCCGAAGGCATTTATAAGCCTAGCTGGAATTGTGTTGGCTTTCGCCGCCCCCTTAGATTAGTTCCCTGTGCCTTTGTCCAGCAGAGCCATTGAAGTGATCCCCGGGGTAAACTTTCTATTTCCACATCCACTCGTCAAGGTTTCTATTGAAGAGTGTTAGCAAAGAACTCTGCCTAATGTAGATTGGAATCTTGTTCCAGAGCATGGAATGTCTCTGGGACAAGAATCTATCCCTCCAGCACATCCTATTTATTGCTGTGGTGAGGTTTAGATCCCTAGAGCATGTAGCTCGAGAGGATATGGTTTTCTTTAGGTGGAACATGTCCATCAATTCTGGGTTGGATATGGCCTTGTATGTCAGGCATAGATCACCTCTGAGTAGGTGTATGCAACCGAGTACAGCTGGAGTTTCTTCAGTCGAGCTGCATAGGGCATCTGTTTGAGGCCAGTGATCCTCTTGGTGAGGTACTTCTGTGGTTTTTCCAGCTGTTGCAGGTGTCTTGTAAGGTACATCCCAAATGGGGCGTTATACTCTATGATGGGTCTGATGAGTGATGCGTAGAGGGGCACAATGACCTCTTTTGATCTGGATGCAGACCCTTTTCTGAGTAGGTATGCCACACAGAAGGATTTTCTAACCACTTTGGCAATTTTTGAAATGATTATCAAAGGAAAGATTACTATCTACTTGGGTCCCCAGATCCCTTATTACATCTTCCATATTTAGGGGACTGTCACCTATGTGGTAGTTTGTGGGTACTTTGTTTTTTCCAAAGGGGATGACTATGCACTTTTTGGCATTTAGCTTGAGGCCATGGTTTTGACAGCAGGTATCTGTCTCAGTGAGATCCTTTTGGAGGATGTCTGTGTCAGCTGGAGAGTCAATTATAGCCCCTAGTTTGCAGTCATCTGCGAACGTGGTCAGCCATATACTTCCTGTGCTTGCCTGTACCTCTGAGAAGTATATGCCAAACAGGAGGGGTCCTAGTACTGAGCCCTGGGGAACGCCACTTGTAACCGGTTTAGAGTCAGACCTAGCTCCCGGAACTCTTACCATGTGGGTTCTGTCCGTGAGCCAGTTGGCAACCCATTTCGTGACATAGGGGTTTATGTTCAGGCTGGTGAGCTTGTCTATAATACTAGAATGGGGAATGGTGTTGAAGGCCTTTGCGAGGTCTAGGTAGGCTGTGTGGACCACCTTTCCCTCGTCTATAGCCTTGGTAACTGTCTCAAAGAAGTCCACCTAGTTTAGGAGGCATGATCTGCCCTTAACAAAGCCGAACTGGGTAGGGTCCAGTGTTTGGAGGTTCCCAATGTCTCTGTTAGTGAGATCCATGATGATGCGCTCCATAGCCTTGCAGACCAAGCTAGTCAGGCTTATAGGGTGATAGTTCCTGGGGACTGTTGTGGCTCCACCTTTGTGGAGTGGAATAACCGTTGTTGTGCGCCACTGTATGGGCACATAGCCTGTGGAAAGGCTGAGTTTGAACAGTATGTTTAGGTGAGGGGTTAGTTAATCTTTGAGCTTGTGTAGGACGCAGGTTGGGACACCATCCGGTCCTATTGATGTTGTGTTTTTGGCTTTGGAGAGGGCTGTTTTAACCTAAGTGTTTGTGATTTCAGGGGCACTACATTCTTCTGGTATGGTTATGGGCCCTTTTGGGGGTGAGAGGGGGGGTAAAGTTTGCACCGAACCTGTCTGCCGGGATGTTGGCGATATCGGTCGGTTCAGTGTATTTTGTGCCATTCTGCACTAACTCTGAGCAGATCTGAGAATTGCCACGTAGATTCTTGACATAGCTAAAAAATGCCTTGTATTTATCTTTGGAGTCCTCGGCAATTTTTCTTTCGAAGCTAGCCTTGGATGATTTTATGAGGGATCGTAGTTTCTTGCTGATACTAATCAGGAATGTCTTGCCTTCTTGGGATTTTACTCTTTTCTGTACTAGTTTCCTCCTTCTGTTGTATAGCTTGTTTACGGCAAGGGTCCACCAGACTGGTTTCCTTTTCTTGGAGGAGTTAGTCTTGGTTTTGCTTGGGATAGCACGATCCATGCATTCTTGTAGGTGCCCGTAGAGTGCATTAGTAAAGGATTTTGCAGCTTGGGCAGCATTATTCTTTAGCATGGGGACTTTGAAACTTTCCACTTCAGTCTTAAGTAACGTGAAGTTTGCTTTTGAAAAGTTTTTCACGGTGATTACTTTGACCAGGGGTGGGGCGGAATGTGGATATCCAGAGTGATTAGTTTATGGTCAGGTCTAACCAACAAGGGGTTGACCTCCGGTGTGGAACAACTTTCGCCCATGTTGGTGATGACCAGGTCCAATATGTTGTCACCTCTGGTGGGGGTGTTGACCAGTTGATCCGGGGCATTTGAGTTTATAAATTCTAGGAAATGTTGGGCAAGGGAGTTAGTACTTGAGTAGTTCTCCCAGTTAATGTTTGAGTAATTGAAATCATCCAGTATCAGGGTGTTTTGTAGGACCTTTATGTTTCCCAGTGTTTCCAGAAATGTGGAATGGGGGTCCTGGGACATGGTGGGTGATCTGTAGCAAGCTACAATTTGAATTGCAGTTTTGCCCATTGTTAGTTGCACATGGATGATCTCTGAAGCATCGTGCTGTGCCACTAACCTGGAGGTGTGGGTATCCTTGATGAATATGGATACGCCTGCCTTTTGTATTTCGGCCCGGGTTTTGTAGCTGAAATGTATGGTATGAGTTGTAGCCTAGTAGTGCTGGGGTGCTCTCTGGAGCCTTAAACCAGGTTTCTGTTACTGCACATATATCGATTTTCTCCATACTGAGGAGTGCCTCGAGTGAGTGCATTTTGAGGTTTGGACTTCTGGCATTGAGCAGCATTACCCTTAGTTTTTTGTTACTTGTGCTATTTACGGTGGTGGGTTTGTTTTTTGAGCCTTGCCTAAGAAAGGCACTATGGGAGTGGCAAGAGCCTTGGCCATTATTCGAAAGCCTAAGGGTGACAGGTGCAAGCCGTCTCTAGCGAAGCAGAGTGGCTTGTCGAGCATCTCATCCCAGGCTGACAGACACTGGATCCCCTTTGAATGACACCAGAAGCTTAGCCAGTTGTTGAAATTGATAACTTTTTCTTTATACTGTGGTATCATTCTTGGTGAGGGCAGGATGCTACTCAAGGTCAGGGTCATACCGGCCTGGGCTGTGTGATCAGAGAGCTCTTCCATGTCTCTTTTCATGTAGTCCAGGGAGGTACGGCTCAGGTCATTCACACCAACATGGACAATGACAGAGTCATAGTTGTACTTGATGTCCTTCAAGGATGCATCTGCAGTCCTTACAAATGGGTTGTCCTGTCATCAGGCAGCCCTTCGGTCGGCCGGATTCCAAAGTCTGGGTCTGGCCTCGGCTGGTGTCGCACTTCACCCGACATCATAGCTGCAGTTCTTCGGGTATAAAGGCATCAGCCGACGCCATTTTCCTCAGTGTTTCTTGCCGCGTGGCGTCTGAAGCAGAAGCTGTTCGCAAGTGCCGGTCGGTCAGAACCAGAGATTACTACTACAAGTACCGAAGACTTCTAAAAAGCTAAGTACCCCGTTGGGGACTCTTTCTTGCCTCAGCCGATGTCAGAAAAAGTGAATAACTGTTTAAATTGTGGGAAACAAATACCTCATAAAGATTTCCACTCTTACTGCTTACCTTGCTTAGGCCCAGACCACGACGTAGCAGCTTGTCTAGCCTGTGCTTCTTTCAACCGACGCTTAGGCGTCGGTCTGAATTTGCTGAAGAGTTTTTCGCCCGCTTTTGCTTACATTATGCCGTCGGATACTCCGACTACGCAAATTTCTAAAAAACGCAAGGAAAAGGACCGACACTCGCGGTCCGCGGTTTCGGCCGAAACCGTGGTTAAGCCAACCGCGAGTGTCTCGGTTTCGGCTGAAACCGAGTCCACGGTTCTTCCTTCGGCCGAAAGCTTGCCACTTACCGAGGCCTCATCCAGCTTGGCTGAATCTGCTACTGAAATCCCACCTGCTCCTGCAGATTCATAGGATTTATCAGATACTATCCCTTTGGATATTTCTACCCCTGCACGTGGAGCTGCTAGGCCTCCTGCATCCATGTCGATTAAGGCCTTTGCCAGGGCTAAAGCAGCAAAGACTACCAAAACTGTGCCTGCTAAGACCCCCTCTCACAGGCCCAGTTCTAGTTCACAAATGCTTAGTCTAGCAGAGGATCTCATTTCTTTGATCCGGGGATCCCAACCACATCCAGACAGGGCCTCTCACCCACCTCCAGAGAAGAGGACTAGAGTAGAGCCCCCTGAGCCAGTTACTTCAGATGGCTCCTCTGATGAATCAGATAATTCAGACCCTCCAGAGGCCCCTTTTTCTCCTTATGAGGACTCTGATGCAGAAGAGTCCATTCCTTCTGCCTCTCCGCCTGAGGAATTTTCTTTGGGGAAACCTTGCATGCTATGAGGGAACAATTTCAATGGCAGGGTCAGGATTTTTCAGACTCTAGGAAAAGGCTTAGAACCTTTTTGCATTTGCCACAGCATAGGCCTTTAGCCATTCCTCCAGTACTTACTGTTGTGGATGATGCTTTTAATGATGCTTGTACTGCTCCTGATTCTCTTCCTCCGGCCCCTGCTAAGCCCGATAGGTACTACAGGGTTCCGGACACACATTATCGTTTGTATAAGGCCCCTTTTGCAGATCCCGAAACTGTCTCCCAGGGACCCAAGGCTGTAACAGCTACCTCTACCAAAAACCCCCTCCCTTCTGAAAGGGAATCTAGGGCCTTAGAGAGATGGGGTAAAAGTTTACACTTCTGCTACTCTTTCAGCTAGGGCCTTGAACTGTCAATTCCACATGATTCAGTATCAGGAATTTATGTTAGACCAGTTAACTAAAAACTGTCCTCGGATGAACCATTAGACAAAAAATCTGTACAGGAAATGGTACATAACATTCAGCAGGTCAGTAATCATTCCTTAAAATGCGGCTATGATGCACTGGAGGCTTCCTTTAGATCAGCCATGACTGGCACAGTGATCAGAAGACATGCATGGTTAAAAGAACAGTCCTTACCAGACCATGTTAAATCAAAGCTCCTAGATGCTCCCATGGATAAGCTCAATTTGTTTGGCTCCCCTGCACAGCAGGTGCTGAAGAAGGTGGAAGAGAAAGCAAAATCTGTCCAGACAGTCAAGGATTTCTTGCAGGTCCAGCCTCCAAGGTTTAGCAGGAACTGGCCTTCCAAGAATTGGTCCTTTCCAGACACCTCCAGAGCTCCGAGAGGCAGGAATAGATGCTCAAGAGGCAGGGGTCAATCCAGAGGTGCCTACAGGGGACGTCAGTGGCAGGCTAACAACCAATGAGGTACAGCCACAGATCCAGCCACCACCACCACTTCCACAGGACAATCACAGTGACTTGGCTCTGGCACCGCCTACCAGGGAACAACTAGAGGCACCCTTAGGCGGGAAGCTAGCCTTATTTTCAGTAAACTGGCATTACATCACAGGAGACAAATGGATTTTACAGACAATAGACCAAGGTTACAGGTTTCACTTCCATACTCTACCAAGGAAGAGAGGAATGCCAAACCTACCTCCAAATCAGAAGACAGAAGCTCTAGAACAAATAACTCACTTACTAAGGATGAGAGCTGTAGAAAGGGTACCATCTATGGAACAAGGGCAAGGATTTTACTCCAGACTTTTCCTGGTACCAAGAAAAGAAAACCAATGGAGGCCTATTCTCGACCTGTCCGCTTTAAACACATACCTCATTGTTCCAAAATTCAAAATGCTGACCCTACAGTAGCTTCTTCCCATGCTGGGCAAGGAGTCTTGGCTGGTAACTCTAGATCTCAAGGAGGCATACCTGCACGTCCCCATACGACCAAATTGCAGAAGATACCTCAGATTTCTTGCAGGATCAGAGCATTATCAATTCTCAGCATTGCCCTTTGGCTTATCTACTGCGCCCAGAGTATTCACGAAATGCCTGGCATCAGTAATTGCTCATTGCAGGCTTCAGGGAATTCAAATTTACCCTTACCTGGACGACTGCCTGTTACAAGCGGACAACAAAAACAAATTAACAAAAGATTTGCAAAGGGTCATTCATCTACTACAAGCCCTGGGATACACAGTCAATATAAAAAAGTCAAGGCTGATACCATCCCAAAGGATAACCTTCTTGGGTGCAGATCTGGACACATCAAAACAAATGGCATTCCTGACAGTAGAAAAACAGGAACAACTCCCTTTCTACTTCATGGCATTAACAAAGCAGAACCAGCTAACAGCAAGAAAAGTCTTGCAAGCTCTCGGTTACATGGCATCCTGCATAATATTGATTCCACATGCCAGACTACATATGAGAAAGTTACAGTGGTACCTAAGGAATTTATGGTCTCAGCACAAGCACAGCCTAGAAACCCAAATTCCAATAATTCCATGCCTGAAGCAAGAATTCCAATGGTGGGCTCAGGCCTGTCAAACAAACAAGGGACTGCCCTTCCACAGCACTCAACCAAGCCAGACCATCACAACAGACGCTTCAGACCTCGGTTGGGGGCACACATGCTGGACAAGTGCATACAAGGCTTATGGACTCAAGACCAGCTGCACCTACACATAAATCAAAAGGAAATGCTGGCAGTAAAACTGGCAATTCAGACATTCAGACCATTTCTTCGACAGGGTCAACTGCTGATAAGGACGGACAACACCACAGTTATGTGGTACATCAACAAGCAGGGAGGCACACATTCATACCCTCTATGCCGGATGGCAATGGACCTCTGGAATGTGGCACTAAGCTTCAACATTCAGTTACAAGCAATTTTTGTGCCAGGAAAAGAAAATATCCTAGCAGACATCCTAAGCAGAACTGCCACGGATGCCCACGAATGGATGCTGCATCCGGACATCTTCAAAACCATTACAAGGAAATGGGGACTACCAGAAATAGACTTATTTGCATCCCCACACAATCACCAACTGAAAAAATTCTGCACAAGAACGTACCACCCACTTGCTTGGAAAGTGGACTCCCTATCTTTCAGTTGGAAAAACCTGACAGCATATGCATTCCCACCTCTTCCTTTGATGCACAAGGTGCTATTGAAGATCAAAGAAGACCGTCCAAGGATCATCCTGATAGCTCCAGACTGGCCAAGGCAACATTGGTACCCATTACTGAGGAGTATGTCTCGGGAACAAATATGGCCTCTGCCCTAGTTCCCTTGCTGTTAACACAGAACAACTTCAAAACCCTGCATCCAAACCTGAAAACACTGCAGCTGGCTGCCTGGAACATTGCATAAGACCAAATAACCCAGATTTATCTCAAAGGGTTAAAGACATTATCTTGGAGGCTCGCAGACCCTCAACAAGAAAAAATTATTCAGCAAAATGGAAAAGATATCGCATTTGGAGTACAGCAAAAGGAGAGAATGTGTCACTGGTAAACATAGCTAACATCCTGGAATACTTGGCAGAGCTCTTCCACAACGGACTGTCCTATTCTTCCATTAAGATTCATGCATCAGCCATTTCAGCAGAATACAACTTGGATCCTCCAGTCTTCTCACATCCTCTGCTCAGGCAGTTTCTGAGAGGAATTAAAATGTAAAACCACCTAGGAAGCCACCATTGCCAGCATGGGACTTGAACTTTGTGCTAGAAAAATTGACACTACCTCCTTTGAACCAGCAGCAACAGCAGAATTACAATACTTATCATGGAAAACTGCTTTCCTGCTTGCAATCACTTCAGCAAGAAGGGTATCTGAGCTACAGGCATTAATGGCAGTACAGCCCTTCCTGATCTTCCATCAAGATAGAGTGTCCATGAGAACTAATCCTACTTTTATGCCAAAGGTGATCTCCAGGGTATCTTTAAATCAAGCTATCCACCTACCTACATTCTTCCCCAACCCACAGAACAGGGGAGAAAGACTGTTGCATACCTTGGATGTACATAGACAATTACGTTACTACCTGGACAGGACCAAGAGCAACAGAAAAACTGACCAGCTACTGGTAGCATATGCAACAGGAATGGAAGGAAAAGCAATTTCAAAACAGACAATCTCTAAGTGGATAGGAAATTGCATTAGATTTTGTTACTCCTACCATGGGAAGAAAACTCCAGAAAACATCAGGCCTCACTCAAGGGCTACATCCACTACCACAGCTTTTTTACGAGGAGTGGCTACCAAAGACATTTTAGAGGCTGCTACTTGGAGCTCCGTGCATACATTTGCCAAGCATTATAATTTACCTTTATACTCCAGATCCCGAGCAGGTTTTGCCACTGCTGTTTTGCAAGGGATCTTAACTACACCATAATCTTATTTCTCCTCCTCCCCCAGTTTGGCTATGGTATTCTACCCATTTGTAAGGACTGCAGATGCATCCTTGAAGGACATAGTACAGTTTTGTACCTACCATAAATGTAGATGTCCGATAGGCATGCATCTGCAGTCAGGATTACCCACCCTCCTTCCCTCTGTGGTACTCCTAGGGTATTTGCCCATCTTGTAGCTAGCTGGGGAATCTATTATGGTGTATTTGTTTGTATATATGTACATACATGCTTATTTTTTGTTTGCTCTCTACTATTTGGAACCATTTGCATTTATCCAAATTTAGCCTTCCTAGAGGGCACCTGGCATCTGGGGCAAGAAACACTGAGGAAAATGGCGTCGGCTGATGCCTTTATACCCGAAGAACTGCAGCTATGACGTCGGGTGAAGTGCGACACCAGCCGAGGCCAGACCCAGACTTTGGAATCCGGCCGACCGAAGGGCTGCCTGACGACAGGACAACCCATTTGTAAGGACTGCAGATGCATGCCTATCGGACATCTACATTTATGGTAGGTACAAAACTGTACTTTCTGGAGTGACATGAGTGCTTGTTTTATGAGGCGGATCCTGGCACCCGACAGGCAGCTAACAATAACCTTCTCCTTGTTCAGCCTAGTGAGTGGGATGTCAGTGTGCCTGACTATAGAGTCACCTATTACTAGTGTGTTGGGTATGTTATTATGCCTTAAGGGCTGTGATTGCATGTCACACTGGTTTTGTGAAGTATGTGTTTCATGGTTTGTGTTGGGGGGTGGAGGTTGCTTGGGTGTCTGCTTTGGAGGTCTCCGTTGCTTTTGCAGATTTTTATTTAGAGCCTCCGAGTATGTTTTCTTGTATTTATGTGTGTTTTTTGCCAGTGCTGGTTTCATAGGTCTGTGTGAGACTGGTGGTGTGATGCAAGTAGTGCCCTTCTCCTCTTGACTGTCTGGTCCAGTCTTGGGTTGAGAGAGCTTAGCCTCCAGTTTGACTGTATAATTGCATCTCTCGCATGTATTAGTGTTTGGTGGTAGGAGGAAAGGGTTGTCTGTGTACATGAGGCAGTTGTAGCATTGCCTCAAAATGCCCAGATTCACCAGTTGGACCGGAGAGTACGCCTGAAACTGCAGTGAACTGTTTTACTGATTGGCTGTTAAGGTTGAATAGAGAGCCTTGTCCTTCTCCACAGTATAGTGGGGTCTAGTGCTAAGGTTTATCACTGCTTGCTATGAGTTTTGAGCAGGTGGTGGGCTGAGAAGTGAATGGTTTGAGTTCTTAAGTTGAAAGTTTGTCTGGTTCCAAGGGAAAAATTGAAGAGTAGACTTTGTGGAGCCTGGAATAGTTATACCCTAGCTAACCAGCGCTGCCTGTCTTGCAAAACCTCACAAATATGGATTTTATAGCAGGGAAATGAAAGAGATAGAAATTAGCCCAAAATGGCCAATAAACTACTAATTTTGGGGCAGAAACCACTCCTCCAGGGACAGATAGGCTGCTCAAAGGTCCCCTCTCTCACAGGTGAACAGAGAAACTTCCTTCTATCCAAGTAAGGTATGCGCAAACACAGAAACTTGTAACACAGGCCTGAATTCAGCACTAACCTGAAAACTGGACTGTACTAGCTTAGAAAGGTGGGAAAACAAGTATTTTTTTGTTTATTTATTTATTTTTTTTTTCAGAAAATAAAGCAGATACAATCAAAAAAACACTTTAAATGTGCAGAAATGGCTATCACACGTGAGTGTGTAGCCTACAACAGTTAAACAGGTAATTTAAACACAAAAAATGACTTGTTAAAGTGCAGGCAGTAAAATAAGTACAATATGTAGCTGAAACAAGCTTGTTAAATCACAGAAACTCTAAAAAATTGGCGTTTTAGGCGGAATTCGCTAAAGGCAGCAAGAAAATACAGAAAAATGAGAGGAAGGGGGTGGGTAACTGAACCTGTTTCCATGTATGTGGAGAATGAATTAAAGAAGGCCCTGCCACTAGCAGGAACTGTTTTGAAGGACTCAGGAGACTTTTTGGAAAAACTCTTTTTAGTTACCAAGGGTCTTAAAAAATATGAAGATTTGTTACTAGTGACAATGGACATCAAGAGTTTATTTACGGTGATTCCGAATGACTATGGTCTACAGGCAATAAGATCTCTCTTAGCAAGGAATAGTATGGAAGCAGAACCAATATGTTCCTTGTTGGAACTCGTATTAGAAAATAACATCTTTATGTATGGGGGTTCTTTCTATTTGCAGACATGGGGTGTGGCTATGGGCATCCCGTGCGCAAATAGTTACTCCGACTTGGTTCTGGCCGAGTGGGAACACAATGAACTGTTACCTAGTACCTAAAAGCAATATCTAGTGTACTACGTTCGTTTTGTGGATGATGTCTTTATCCTTTGGAGAGGCAGCTCTACACAATTGGACCTCTTTGTTAACTTCATCAATGAGAGCACAGATTTTCTAGAGTTTGTGGTCAAATATTCTTCGGAGACCATAGAATTTCTAGATGTAAAGATCCATCTGCACCCTGATAAAGGTATCAGTACAGGAATTCATAAAAAAGAAACCTGGAGAAATCATTATCTGCATAGGGGGAGTGTGCACCCGGGACATATCTTTGATAACATCTTTGAGAATCAGATCTTAAGAACTTCAAGATTATGTACTGAGAATGAAGACTTTGTAGCTGAACAGAGAAATATTGAGACGCATTTAAGCAAAAGATCTTATAAAAGAAAGAATTTAAGGCTGAAGCATGATCTACAGGAATTAAGGAGAGGAAAGGGACGTCCCTACTTCTCTGAACCTACATCGAGCCATCATGAGAGTCTGGATTTTAAAACTCAATCACAGCAACTTAAATGTTTGTTAACATACACTGCTGACAATAAGCAAGTATGTGAAGTTATTAGGAAGTTTTGGCCAGTATTGACAACAGATGACAAAATAAAATACATCGTAGGTGAACAGCCCACATTCCTATATAAGAATAAGAATTTGAAACGTCTCATTTGCAACAAAGATGGTTTTGAAAGAAATAGGCCCAATTCTAACAGGAAGGGCACATTCAAATGCCTGAGATGCAAAGCTTGCAACTCCATTGACAGCTCCAATACTTTTGTACATCCATACTCCAGGCAACAGTACAATTTTAATGTTTATGCTGATTGTACTAGTTCCCACATTATATACTTAGCGACTTGCTGCCAATGTAGTGCTTTCTATGTTGGCAAAACAGATCAATGTCTTAAGGAACGTATCCTTAGACATATAAGGGACATCAAACAGAAAGATCCTAATAATGCCTTAGCAGCCCATATAGTACAGTATCCTTCTTATCACTTTGTATTTAAGGCCATAGAGGCAGTCTGTCAGACTACAAGAGGAGGCGATGTTCATAATCGTGCAGAGTTAAGGGAAACATGCTGGATAATTAATTTAAGAGTGAACAGATCACCAGGCTTGAATACCATTGTGCCATTAAAACCTGCGCGTAGGATTAGAAGGAATACGATCAGCAAGCTTATTTGAATGATGCTTCACCCATATAATGTATTCACATCCATAGCTACTAGTTTTCTCATATACAATCTCATAGTAAAAAGAAGTACTGTGTCTTTAATTATAATGAAGGAAATTATACCTCTTTGCTAGCTGGCCTCCTTTTGGTTTGCAACAAGGGCGTGTCACAGATGAATGGCTGAGATGCCTTATAAATACAAAAGCTGAACAGTCCTTTTTATACTATCTGAGGAAGGCATATTTGCCAAAAGCGCTTATCAGAAGACTGAGGACTTCTTGTTTTATGTTATATTCTTTTTATTAAAGTTTTAATTTTATTATTAAGTTTTACTGCCGTGGTGGACAACAGGAGTTTTTATCAGTGTTTGCCTTTTCTTTTCCTCGTTGTTGTCCTTTACAGTGTAAGAAATTTTTTTACCTACGAAAAATGATAGTTAATCACTCCGAAGTCTCTCTTTTGTCTCTCTGCTGCTGTAGAACTCTGCAGGGTACCAGGCAGGAGCTTGCTGAGCTGCATGCAAGAGCAAAAATCTTGCAAATGCGGGTTTGAATCTAAATATGAATGATGAAGGATTTGGTAGGGATGTAATAAACTTAAGAGAGTAATTTAATAAGAGAAGGTATAAGAAGAGGGAAATAGACCTTGGATTATATGCTAGTGCACAAATGAGACCTACTAGAGCTAGACCATATTTTGGAGAGGGAGACACATTCTAGATCTAGTAATCATCATTTAAGTGTCTCAGTAGAATACAGTAATGATGTTAATATGGTTACTGATGTTTTTCGTCGGCATTGGCCCATTTTATTAACGGATGAGAAGATTAAAGCTGTGGTTGGTGAGAGGCCGAGATTCAGGTATAGAAATAAAAAGAATCTCAAACAGATGCTATGTTATACTGATGGGCATGTAGATAGGAATAGAGATGGCCAACTGGGGAATACTTCCCCTTGTGGTAATTGTAATATTGCATTTGTATTGAGACAAGTAATACTTTTTTGAGTCCTAATGATGGGAAGAGGTTTCAGTTTAAAGTTCGTGCAGACTGTAACACGAAATATGTCATATATCTGGCACATTGTGTGGAATGCTCATCATTTTATATTGGGAAATGTAATCATAAGATGAGGGATAGAATAAGAGAACATCTATATGCGATTAGGATTAAGTATGAATCTAATACATTAGCGAAACATGTTATGATGGAAGGTGAACATCATTTCTTTAAGTTTAGAGTCGCTGACAGGACTTTTGACTCTATGAGAATGGGTGACATTAGAAATTACACTGAAAATCTTGAATTAAGATGGATCTTGAGAATGCAGGCCCATAAAGGTAAAGGTTTGAATGGACAAGTTTTTCTAAAGCCTTTTCTGAAGTCCCGGAGGTTATTTAAGTGAGTTTTAGAGCTATGAATGTTTTTTATTGTTCTATGTAATTCTGGTCCTAAGTAGTATGTATATAGTGTGTTTTATTACACATTTTTGTTAATGATTTAATTGTTTTTTAACAAGGGGGTGGGTGCAAACATTGAATGCCTCTGATTAGTACTCTTTTGTATTTAAGTGCTGATTTTGTTTTTTGTGCTATCTGATGAAGCGGTAATTGGAGTTGCTGTGAAAGGTCTTATTCTGTATATTGCAATAAATTGCCGTTTTTAGTGATTTTATTGTCTGCTGTGTGTTCCTGATGCTGTCTTTATCTGCTTTATTTTTTTGGACTTTGTGACTGTATCAGGATTTGCTCAAGACCTGGTGGCTTGTTCTTTATTTTAAATGTTGTTTTATTCCACTGGCTTGGGAGCATGGCGGCTGAGCAAGAAGGTATGGAGAATTGTTCTATTAAACAGAATATTGGCAGACTTACCAGGTTTCTGGTGGAGGATGATAATCCACTTCTTGATCTGACCTTTATTGGTACACAACCGGTGGCTGAGGTGGATTAATGAAGCGGATAGAACAGTCTGCTTTAAGCTCCATACATTGGAGAATGACCTGTATCATCTGAAATGCCTCCAGCATCAACTTCATCATTTAGAGGTGTGTCTTCAGCATGGTGTTGTACCGAGGGGATTGAGAGTTTTAACCATGCCGACGTATGGCAACCAGTATCCGGAGCTACTAGCAAAGTGGCAGAAACTGAACCTGAATGTAAGTTTCGATTATATTAAATTGCTTATTGAATTCTTCAAACCAGTGGAGGCAGAGTTGATTAATTCAAACAAAATACAACAGGGCGAGGTCAGTGGCCTTACATCCGCAGAACTGGTTGATGTATGGCTCTGTGAGTTAATAGATAATGTAGCTATGTATGAAAAAAGACTTCTGGCTCAAAAGAAGAGGAAATTGAAAAGAGACCTTAGGGACTTTAAGTTGGGACATGTGTTCTCTTGGCCTTGACAAATGGAGGCAATTAGTCGGACAGATAATAATAGGAAACGTTCTGTTTCGACTGATAGAGGTAGAGGTCTTTTGAGTAGACTGGAGAATATAAATACAGTGAATACTGAATGAACCAATGTGTCTGAGGCTGATAATGCTTTGGGTTCGTACTTCTGTTTATTCTTCCCCAAAAGGGAAGGAGGATGGCCCTTTTGGTGAGCTTGTAGTAAGGAGGAAAGTGCCTCCTACTACCTGCAGAGCTGCTAATGAATCTGTTAATGATGTGGCAGTGGTTCAACAGGTTTTTTTCTAGTCTTCCTCTACCGATACGGTTGAACCAGGGCTCGTCACCGTATCAACAGCAAGGGAGGAAGAAACGGAAACAGGCCCTGGACATGGGGGGCAACAGGACAATAAAGAAAATGTGGCATCAGGTGAACAGTCCCTAGTATATAATATTTCACATAGAGAATTGACTGTATCTGAACTATCAGTATTAAGTAAAGGCCTTTCTTTTATTCCTGTTGCGAAAGCAGATGATGCAAAGACATTGACTGACTTAAGTCTTTTTAGGAGAAACTTAATGCTGAAACAAAACCGAGCACGTATCTACCACAGAATCATCCGTTGGTAGAAGCATTTGTCAGGTTGTGTGAAGATGATTTAGTTCATTTAATAATGTTAGAGGATGTAATTTTAATAATTTATCGAATTCAGAAAGAGAAGCCTTACAAGGACTATGTAATGATAATAATGTTGTAATTCGCCCTGCAGATAAAGGTGGGGCCATTGTTATAATGGACAGTAATTATTATTTTGAGAGCATTACAGCTTTATTGACTGATGCAACTGTGTATATGGAGACTGACTATGAAAGGATCAAACAGAGGATTCTTCAGATACATGATGTTATACAGGACTGTGTTTTGAATCAATGTATTACTGCTGACATTGCAAAGTATTTAACTGTAGATTTACCATGTGTTCCTACCTTTTATGGCCTGCCCAAGATCCATAAAAATCCTGTCACACCTCCTTTTAGGCCTATAATAGCGGGTGCAGGATGGGTAACAGAACCGTTCTCTATTTTTGTTGAAAAGAAACTTAGACCTATACTAGATTCATCTAATGTAGTGTTAAGGGACTCTAGACATTTTCTTCAAAATTTATATAGACATGTTCATTTAGAGGATGTTCCATGAGACTGCTGGATGGTGACTATGGATGTACAGTCGTTCTTCACTGTCATTCCAAATGATATAGGCATTGAGTTTGTTAGTAAGTATTTACACCTCTGTAGTGAATATGTTGATAGACAAATAGATTTGATTTGTCTTCTCATTGAGACTATTCCTGAGAACAATGAGTTCTTGTTCAATGGCAGATACTATCTCCAGACCTCTGGCGTAGCTATGGGGACTTCTTGTGCCCATAGCTACGCCAATATGGTCATGGGTCAGTGGGAAAACATGTTTATATTAAATGAATATGATTTTTTGAGTTGTATTAGTTTGTACAACAGATTTGTCGATATTTATTTGCTATGGAGAGGAAGCATTGAGGAACTTAACGGATTCTTGTATTATTTGCATGGGACTACTACGTTCCTGAAGATGTTCATCGTGCTATACTGCTGCAGTCATCACACTTGGGTTATCCTGTCATCAGGCGGTCCCGCAGTCGGCCGAATCCCAAAGTCTTGGTCCGGCGTCACTTGTCGTCGCCTCTTCCCTGACGTCAGTGCGACAGGGGTATAAAAGAGACAGCCGACGCCATTTTCTCCAGTCTTTCTTGCCGCGCGGTGCACGAAGCAGAAGCAGTTCGCAAGTGCCGGTCGGCCAGCTCCTGAAATTTTCGAATCGAGTTTCAGCCTGAAGTCTTCTCTAAAGCTAAGTACCCCATTAGGGAAACTTTTCTTGCCTCAGACTGATGTCAGACAAAGTTAATAATTGTATTTCTTGTGGGAAGCAAATACCTCATAAGGATTTTCATTCTTATTGTATTCCTTGCCTAGGCCCAGACCACGACATCTCTGGTTGTCGGTTCTGTGCTAGGTTCAACAAACGTACAATAAAGCATCGGGCAGAATTCGCCCAGCATTATTTTGGCAGGAAATTTAACTATAGCATGCCGTCGGAACAACCGACATCAGCAATGATTAAAAAACGCAAAGATAAGGACCGGCAGCCAAGGCCAAGACCAGATACCGAGGCCTCAGCAAGGCCTGATGCCGGTTCTCCAGTTTTCAGCGAGGCGCCTTCGCACCCCCTGACTTACCGCTGATTCAGAATTTCTGACGGCATCCCAAACCGAAACCGTTGGGCCTCAGGATCCGGTTCCACCTCACTCCTCGGACGCCAGCCCCGACGGGGATCTGGGAACTTTGAATAGACCTTCGGTCTCAGAGGGTGTTTTCAAACTGACAACTGCCCCTGCCAAGCCTTATGCTAAGCTCAAAGCCCCCTTGAAAGTTAGAAAACCGGGGCCACCCCCCCCCCCCCACAGGCCCCTATGCCTAAAAAACAGATGCTTAAGATGGCCGAGGATTTAATTACCCTTATCAGGGGATCCCAACCCCCACCTGATAAAAGGCCTAGACTGGAGGAAGATTATCCTTCCTCTGACCAAGCATCCATTTCCTCAGGCAGCTCTGACGACCAAGATTACTCCTTCCCTCCTTATGAAGACTCAGATGCTGAAGAGTCCATTCCCTCTGTCTCCCCCCCTGAAGACTACTCTTTTGGGGAAACTTTACACACCATGAGGGAACACTTCCACTGGGAAGGCCAAGATTACTCTGACTCCAAGAAAAGACTCCGTGAGTGTCTTCTTCTTCCACAGCATAGACTCCTGGCTATTCCTCCAGTTTTAGACATTTTGGATGATGTTTTCTCTTAATCCAGTTTAAACCCAGATTCCTTACCTCCAGCTCCAGCTAAACCAGACAGATACTACCGAGTTCCTGATACTCATAAGTTTCTATACAAAAGCCGTAATGCAGACCCCAAGACCATTTCCCAGGGTCCCAAAGGGGTTAAGGCCTCTACTGCTAAGAATCCACTCCCTTCTGAAAGAGATTCCAGAGCATTAGAAAGATGGGGAAAGAAAGTGTATACTTCTGCCACTTTGGCCATGAGGGCATTAAACTGCCAATTCCACATGCTAAAATACCAACAGTATTTGATTACACAGTTAAAGCAGAAGCTGATCCCTCAGACAGATCAACTAGTTTTGAAAGAGGTACAGGATTTGCTGCATGCAGCAGAACAAGTGGGAAAACATACCTTATAGTGTGGTTTTGATTCATTGGAAGCCTCGTGTAGAGCAGCTGTCACAGGGTCTGTCATACGTAGGCATGCTTGGCTTAAAGAACAAGCCTTAACAGAACATGTCAAAGCAAAGTTATTGGATGCCCCATTGCAGAAAGATGTGTTATTTGGTGTCAAAGCAGAGGAAGTTTTGAAGAAAATGGAAGAAAAGGCAAAATCTATGCAAACAGTTAAAGATTTTTTACAGGTACAACCTCCTTGTTTCAGCAGAAACTGGCCATCAAAAAACTGGTCCTTTCCTGCATCAGACAGACCCCAAAGAGGTAGGTACAGGCGCCCAAAGGGCAGAGGCCAGCCACAAGGTTCTTTCAGGCCTAGACAATGGCATACAGCAACTCAAAGAGGTGGAGACGAAAGATCTCAACCTTTCAGGAAACAAACACAATGACTTCCCTCTTCGCCTGCCAAGCAAAATTGCCCTGGCAGCACCTCTGGGAGGGAAACTGGCTCTATTTCCACAAAATTGGGCTAACAAAGGACAAATGGATTCTGGACATTATTACCCGAGGCTACAGATTTCATTTCCACACTTTACCTCGGATGAGAGTCATGCCAAATCTGCCTCCAAACCAATGGGCAGAGGCTCAAACGCAAATTTCAGCTCTCATGGTTATGAAAGCAATTCAAAAGGTACCTACAAAAGAGCAAGGTCAAGGTTTCTACTCAAGACTGTTTCTAGTCCCAAGAAAGTACAAAGCCTGGAGGCCCATCTTAGACCTCTCAATTCTGAACACATACCTGGAGGTACCCAAATTCAAAATGCTCACTCTACAGCAGCTCCTTCCCATGCTGGGCAAGGAGTCTTGGCTGGTAACGTTGGACCTCAAAGAGGCATACCTGCATGTCCCTATCAGACAAGATTGCAGAAGATACCTCAGATTTTTGGCAGGTACAACGCATTATCAATTTTCTGCACTGCCCTTTGGCTTATCTACTGCGCCCAAAGTATTTACGAAATGCCTGGCATCAGTAATTGCATATTGCAGACAACGAGGAATAGAAATTTACCCATATCTGGATGACTTCCTGATCCAAGCGGACAGCAAGGACATTCTATTACAGCATCTGGCTTTTGTAACACAGCAGCTCAGTTGCCTAGGGTACACAGTAAACAAAAAGAAGTCAAAACTAATACCCTCGCAACAAATAATATTCCTGGGTGCCAGCTTAAATACAACGGCCCAGATGACTTACCTCACGCCAGACAAACAAAAGCAATTGACTCAATACTTCAAAAAGATAGCAACTTTTACCCAGCTCACTGCAAGGAAAATCCTGCAGGCATTGGGGTTCATGGCATCATGCATTCAACTAATTCCATATGCAAAGCTGCATATGAGAAAATTACAATGGTACCTGAAAAGTGTATGGTCTCAACACAGGCACAGCCTTGAAACAAATATACCTATCATTCCCTGCCTTCAAAAAGAGTTCCTATGGTGGGCTCAAGCATGTCAAACAAACAAGGGTCTTCCTTTCGTCTTACCTCCAGCAATCCAAACCATGACAACAGATTCTTCAGACTACGCCTGGGGAGCACACATGGCAGGACAGTGCATACAGGGCAAATGGTCTGCAAAACAAATGCACCTTCACATCAACCAAAAGGAGATGCTAGCTGTGCAAAATGCCCTGACAGCCTTCAAGGACCTCTTGCATCCAGGACAACTTCTAATAAGGACAGACAACACCACAGTTATGTGGTACATAAACGAACAGGGAGGAACACACTCCTACCCTTTATGCAGACAGTCTATGACCTTATGGAACACAGCTTTGACCTACCAAGTACAACTACAAGCACAATTCCTGCCAGGAAAGGAAAACATATTGGCAGACGAATTAAGCAGAAACATGGCAGACCCCCACGAGTGGAGACTACACCCACAAGTATTTTCAATGATAACCCAAAGATGGGGATGTCCAGACATAGCTCTATTTGCATCCCCCAACAATTGCCAATTACAAAAATTCTGCACAAGGACTTATTACTCCCTAGCCTGGAAAGTGGACACTCTATCATTCAGTTGGACAACACTGACAGTCTATGCCTTCCCTCCACTACCTCTATTGACCAAGGTATTACTGAAGGTCAGATCAGAGAGACCACAAATGATCCTCATTGCTCCAGACTGGCCACGCCAGCACTGGTACCCATTACTAAGGAACTTGACTCACAGCCCTCCATGGATATTGCCTCAATTCCCACTACTGTTGACTCAGAAAAACTATCAAACCCATCACAGCCAGCTCAGAACTTTAAATTTAGCTGCATGGAGAATTCCTTAAATTATCAATCAACACTTCTCTCAAAGGACGTCCTGAATGTAATTATGGAGGCCAGGAGGCCCAGCACCAGGAAGACTTACTCAGACAAATGGAAAAGATTTTGTGCATGGCACCAGGCTAAAGGTCAAAATCCTTGGATTCCAAACATTCCTCACATACTGCAATACCTAACTGAGATGCTACACAAAGGCCTTTCCTGCTCCTCCATTAAGATCCATGCTTCAGCCATTTCAGCTCAATATAATACGGATCCCCCAATTTTCTCACACCCTTTACTTAGACAGTTTCTCAGAGGGGCTAAGAATATAAGACCTCCCAGAAAACCACCAACACCAACTTGGGACCTGAACTTCGTTTTAGAAAAGTTAACACTACCTCCTTTCGAACCAGCATTCTCAGCAGAACTACAATACTTGTCTTGGAAAACAGCCTTGTTACTGGCTATTACCTCAGCACGCAGGGTCTCAGAACTACAAGCACTTATGGCAGTGGAACCTTTCATCATTTTCCATCAGGACAGAGTGTCTTTACGAACTAACCCTACCTTCATGCCCAAGGTAGTATCCAGTGTGGCTTTGAATCAGACCATTCATTTACCCACCTTTTATCCTAACCCACAGAATAAAGGAGAAAGGCTCCTTCACTCTTTGGACATTCACAGACCGCTACATTACTATTTAGATAAGACAAAGGTCTTCAGAAAAACTGACCAACTCTTTGTATCATATGCTGCAGGTTCACAAGGAAAGGCCATTTCAAAACAGACCATCTCCAAATGGATAGCACATTGTATCCGCTTTTGCTATTTGCACCATGGGAAGGCAGTGCCTGTCAATATTAGATCCCATTCTACCAGGGCTACTGCAACCTCAGCAGCCTTTCTCAGAGGGGTTCCAACCAAAGACATTCTGGAGGCAGCTACTTGGAGTTCATTGCACACCTTTACCAAGCAATACAACCTTCCATTATACTCAAAAACCAGGGCTGGTTTTGCCACTGCAGTTCTGCAGGGCATCCTAGCATCACCTAACCCAGTTTAGTACCAGCCACCCTTCCATAGCTGTGGGATTCTACCCAAGTGTGATGACTGCAGCAGTATAGCACGATGAACATAGTACAGTTTTGTACCTACCATAAATGTAGATGTTCGAGTGGTTATACTGCTGCAGTCCAGGTTACCCTCCCTCCATCCCCTCTACATACCAGAGTGTTAGTTACAACTCCATGTACCTCAATCTATTGGATGCATGTCTATATGGTGTATTTGCTAACAGCTAGTACCATTGCTTATCTACTAAGGTATTGTTGCATAGCTATTGTATTGCCTTCCTACTTAGGGGCACCTGACATCTGGGGCAAGAAAAACTGAAGAAAATGGCGTCGGCTGTCTCTTTTATACCCTTGTTGCACTGACGTCAGGGAAGAGGCGACGACAACCAACGCCGGACCAAGACTTTGGGATTCGGCCGACTGCGGGACCGCCTGACGACAGGATAACCCAAGTGTGATGACTGCAGCAGTATAACCACTCGAACATCTACATTTATGGTAGGTAGAAAACTGTACTTTCTCTGTCTCCTGTTCTAGAAGAATGATTGAATTTTTGGCTGTTAGGATTGATAGATCGTGGAAGGGACATTTAGTACCAGTTTACTTTGAAAAGAATGTCACAGGAATTCTCTCTTACATCGCACTAGCATGCACCCACCCCATTTGTTCCGTAATAAAGTAAAGGGACAGGGGATGCGTGCCTCAAGGCTGAATATGAATGATGAAGGATTTGGTAGGGGGGGTAGTAAACTTAAGAGATCAATTTAATAAGAGAGGGTATAAGAAGAGGGAAATAGACCTTGGATTACATGCTAGTGCACAATTGAGACCTACTGGAGCTAGACCATATTTTGGAGAGGTACCCAATATAGAGACACCTTCTAGATCTAGTAATCATCAGTTAAGTGTCTGAATAGAATACAGTAATGATGTTAATATGGTTACTGATGTCTTTCGTAGGCATTGACCCATTTTATTAATGGACAAGAAGATTAAAGCTGTGGCTGGTGAGAGGCCGAGATTCAGATAAAGAAATAAAAATAATCTCAAACAGATGCTATGTTATCCTGATAGGCATGTAGATAGGAATAGATATGGCCAATTGGGGAATACTTCCCCTTGTGGTAATTGTCAATATTGCATTCATATTGAGACAAGTAATACTTTTTTGAGTCCTAATGATGGGAAGAGGTTTCAGTTTAAAGTTCGTACGGACTGTAACACCAAAGATGTCATATAATTGGCACATTGTATGGAATGCTCGTCATTTTATGTAGGGAAATGTAATCGTAAGATGAGGGATAGAATAAGAGAACATCTGTATGCGAGTAGGATTAAGTATGAATTTAATGCATTAGTGAAACATGTTATCATGGAAGGTGAACATAATTTCTTTAAGTTTAGAGTCATTGACAGGACTTTTGACTGTATGAGAATGGGTGACATTAGAAATTACACTGAAAATCTTGAATTAAGATGGATCTTGAGAATGCAGGCCCATAAAGGTAAAGGTTTGAATGGGCAAGTTTCTCTAAAGCCCGTTCTGAAGTCCTGGAGGTTATTTAAGTGAGTTTTAGAGCTATGAATGCTTTTTATTGTTCTATGTAATTCTGGTCATAAGTAGTATGTATATAGTGTGTTTTATTACACATTTTTATTAATGATTTAATTGCGTTTTAACAAGAGGGTGGGTGCAAACATTGAATGCCTCTGAGTGGTGCTTTTTTGTATTTAAGTGCTGATTTTCTTTTTTGTGCTATCTGATGAAGCAGTAATTGGGGTTGCAGTGAAAGCGCGTATCCTGTATATTGCAATAAATTGTTGTTTTTAGTGATTTTATTGCCTGCTGTGTGTTCCTGATACTGTCTTTATCTGCTTTAAGTACAATATATAGCTGAAACAAGCTTTTTAAATCACAGAAACTCTAAAAAATCTGCGTTTTAGGCGGAATTAGCTAAATGCAACAAGAAAATGCAAAAAAATGATAATCACTCCAAAGTCTCTCTTTTGTCTCCCTGCTGCTGTAGAACTCTGCAGGGCACCAAGCAGGTGCTTGCTGAGCTGTATGTTCTTCTTTCGACTTTTTCGGTAGTGTTGTTGCCTCACAGCAAGAGGTTTTCCCATTCGATTCTCGACTAGAGCGCCATCTGTGTGGAGTCTGCATGTCCTCCCCGCGGTTGAGTGGTGTTCTTAAGACATGCGTAGAATGGGCGTGCCTTCTTTGAAGGTTGAGCGTCGGGCTGGCACCTCGGCACCCATAAAAAAATCTACTGCCAATCATTAGCGGACCGGAGTTCTGCTGCGGTGACCCCTAACCAGGGAAAAAGCCGAAAGAAGAACATACAGCTCAGCAAGCTCCTGCTTGTTGTCCTGAGCTGCATACAAGGGCAAAAACCTTGCAAATGCGGGTTTTATAGCAGGAAAATGAAAGAGATAGAAATTAGCCCAAAATGGCCAATAAACTACTAATTTTTGGGCAGAAACCACTCCTCCAGGGACAGATAGGCTGCTCAAAGATCCCCTGTCTCACAGGTGAACAGAGAAACTTCCTTCTATCCAAGTAAGGTATGGGCAAACACAGAAACTTGTAACATAGCCCTGAATTCAGCACTAACCTGAAAACTAGACTATACTAGCTTAGAAAGATGGGAAAACAAGTATATATACTTTTTGTTTTTTGTTGTTTTCAGAAAATAAAGCAGATACAATCAAAAAACACTTTAAATGCACTGAAATGGCTATCACACTTGAGTGTGTAGCCTACAATAGTTAAACAGGTAATATAACCACAAAAAAACTGTGTTAAAAATGCAGGCAGTAAAATAAGTACAATATGTAGCTGAAACAAGCTTTTTAAATCACAGAAACTCTAATAAATCGGCGTTTTAGACAGAATTAGCTAAAGGCAGCAAGAAAATGCAGAAAAATTATACTTAATCACGGCTCACAGTAAGACACTGTCCGGTTCGATTCTCAGCTAGAAGCTAGAGCGTCTTCTGCATGGAGACATGCATGAATGGGTGTGTCTTCATTGAAGGCTGTGCGTCAGGGCTGGTAACTCTGCACGTAAAAATCAACTACCAATCATTAGCAGACCGAAGTTCCGCTGTGGCGACCCCTAACCGGGAAAAGCCAAAAGACACAACAACAACTCCAAAGTCTCTCTTTTGTCTCTCTGCTGCTGTAGAACTCTGCAGGGCACCAGGCAGGAGCTTGCTAAGCTGTATACAAGCACAAAAACCTCACAAATGCGGGTTTTATAGCAGGGAAATGAAAGAGATAGAAATTAGCCCAAAATGGCCAATAAACTACTAATTTCTGGGCAGAAACCACTCCTCCAGGGACAGATAGGCTGCTCAAAGCTCCCCTCTCTCCCAGGTGAATAGAGAAACTTCCTTCTATCCAAGTAAAGTATGGGCAAACACAGAAATTTGTAACACAGCCCTGAATTCAGCATCAACCTGAAAACTGGACTATACTAGTTAGAAAGGTGGGAAAACAAGTATTTTTTTTTGTTTTTGTAATGTTTTTGTTATGTAAATATAAAACAGTTGCTTGCCATGATCAATACACTAAACTCTTAATCTCAGTTCTCTTAGTCAAATTTGGTCCCCCAAATCTCTTAGTTTGTTGCAGACAATACCAGAGTCATGTGGTACATCAACAAGCAAGGAGTAACCAGGTCTTACCCCCTTTGCAGACTAGATTGCAATATATGTTCACAGCATGCTGTCATCTGCAGGCATCCTACATTTTGTCAGAGCAAACTTTTGTGACAGACAACCTGAGTAGGACAAAGGCAGACCCTCAAGAATGGAACTAGATCAGGGAGTCTTCCAAGATTTGATCCATCAGTGGGTAGTTCCTTCATCAGTGGGTAGTTCCTTAGGTAGTCTTATTTACCACCTCTTGGAACAGTCAGCTGGTAAGATTCTGTTCCAGGACTCCATGTAAGAAGGCCGGAAAGATAGATACCTTTTCCTTGAGCAGGAATGTTCCTGTTTGAATTTTCCACCATTTCCGATGATAAAGAAGGAATCCCCCAAGATCATTGTGGTGACTCCCTCCTGGCCCAGGCACTAGTGGATGTTCTTCTGTTCTAATGTTGCAGTATTCTTAACATGTGGGAGATCCTCCACCCCAAACGACCCAATGTCCAGCCAGCATACAACAGCTTTTAGCTACTACATATACTTGGGACGTCCCACATATGGCTTGTTAAACATCAACCATAAAATGATGTCCACATGTACAATCCTTAGAACTTCTCTGATGCTGTTCGAAGCGCTTGACTTGTACGTCGGTTTGCTGCCTATTTCCATTTGCTGCTTCCAGCTTTCAGATAAATGCCTAGTTGGGGTTTACATTGTTTATTACTACTGTGTTTTTTGTTTAGTTCATGTCATCTAGGAATGTGTTTCTGGACTTGGTCCATCGGTGGGGTACTCTCCTAGTGGATCTTTTTGCTACCCTTCTGAAAAGACAACTTCCTCTTTTTTGTGCCAGAGTCCCAGGTTTTCTGGTTTGGCAGGTGGACACCCTATCTTTCTCATGGAAGGGGATGTTTCTTTATACATTACTGCCTTACCTTTCATTCAAAAAGTTCTGCTCAATATTTAGCAGGACAAAACAAAATCTTGCTGTTGATTCCCTTTTGGTCAAGCCAGCACTGGGAGTTTCTTCTTCTGCATTTAGCCAAGGGCAGTCATCACACGTTACCTCAAAGGGTGGACCTTCTCACACAGGACAAGGGATCTCTGCTTCATCCACATCTGTCAGCTTTACAACTGACTGTTGGTGATTAACTTTTGATTCCTTTCAGACACCTTTTTTTCTGAGGACATGCTTAGGGTACTGTAGGAGGCCAGAAAAAAACAATACTAGAGGATCTTACTTATCTAAATGGAAGAGATTTTCTGCTTGGTGTCTTTCATATAGTCTGGAACCACTGTCAGTGGATATCCCAGTTGTTCTCTCCTACTTGTGTGAGTTACTTAAGAGTGGTTTGGCTTATTCCTCAGTAAAAGTTCACTTGTCAGCCATTTCTGCTTGTCTGACATTGATTCCCCCTTTAGCTTCTAGACTGGAAATATAACTTTTTCTCCAAGGCGTCCTTCACTTTAATCCTCCCAAGAAATCAGTTTGTCCTCCTTGGGATTTGAATTATATCTTAGAGAAGCTAACTGTAGCCCCTTTTGAACCTTCAGCTTCAGCTTCCTTAAAGTTTTGCACTGGGAAAGTTGTTCTTTTACTAGACTTAACCTCTGCTAGGAGTGTATCTGAGATTCAAGCTTTAATGGCTTTTCCACTTTTTCTTGTTTTTCATAAGGATAGGATCTTATGATTGTCTGATACGATTTGTCTGATACGATTGTATTACTAATCCTTCCTCTATGCCCAAGGTGGTGTCTATCTTAATCAGTCTATTCAATTGCCCACTTTTTCCCTTCTCTACAATCCTCCAGTGAGAGGATCTTACACACCTTGGATGTGCATAGACAAGTCAGATTTTATTTGGATAAGACTAAAGCTATCAGGAAATCTAATCAGCTTTTTGTTTCTTTTCATCCTAGGGCTCTGGGTTTCCCAGTTTCCAATTAGACCATTTCCTGTTTGATTTCTAAGGCTGTTTCATTTGGTTATATGTTTCATGGTAAGAGTCTCCCTGTTCCTTTTAAGACTCACTCCACTAGGTCTGTGGCTTCTTCTGGTGCTTTCTTTAAGGGTTTAGATACTAACACCATTTTGGAGGCTGCCACTTGGTCTTCTGTTCATACTTTCACAAAGTAATACAGGCTGGATAGTATTTTAAATCCAGGGATGGTTTTGCTAGAGCCATTCTTCATGGCTTTGTAGAAAGTTCATCTGTTCCTGCCTCCTCCCAGGTTTCTTCTTAAGCTTTGGTACTCTCCCACATGTTAAGAATACTGCAACATTAGACTGGAAGGACATAGGTTCATAGGTAGGTACTAGGCTATCTGCCCGAAGGCATTTATAAGCCTAGCCGGAACGTGTAGGCTTTCGCCTCCTCCTTAGATTAGTTCCCTGTGCCCCTGTCCAGCAAAGCCACTGAAGTGATTCCCGGGCTAAACTTTCTGTTTCCCATCCACTCGTCAAGGTTTCTTTTGAAGAGTGCTAGCGAGGAGCTCTGCCTAATGTAGATTGGAATCTTGTTCCAAAGCATGGTAAGTCTCTGGGACAGGAATCTATCCCTCCAGCACGTCTTATTTATTGTTGTGGTGCGGTTTAGATCCCTAGAGCTTGTGGCTCAAGGGGATAAGGTTTTCTTTAGGTGGAGCATGTCCATCAATTCTGGGTTGGACATGGCCTTGTATGTCAGGCAGAGATCACCTCTGAGTAGGCGGTATGCAACTGAGTACAGCTGAAGTTTCTTCAGTCGAGCTGCATAGGGCATCTAACAGCCAAAACGAACAGGAAAGTAAATTACTCAATAAAAGCAGCCAAAACCAAAAGAAAAATAGAGCAATTCCACCAAGGCACGACTCCACTGGTATTTTCCACACAAACAAGCTTTATTGAAACACACTTTCTTCAGAATAAAACCATAAACGCTGTTATCACTACAGATGCATTGTCGTCCTCTAATGACTTCCTCAGATGAAACAGAAATGCATACATTTTACAATTCTTCCCCTAAAATACCCTCCACTTAATTAATACTGCTATCCAGTTGGTGTATATTCTTAATGTGGTCACATGTACTTAATAGATGTTCAGCCCTATAAAACCTTTTTTAAAATTCCTTTAAAACAGTCCTTTAAAACAGTTCTAAACACATACATACATATATAAATATATAAATATCAAAATATCCACAATACCTTCTCACAACTCTAATAGATATAAATATAAATACAAATAAGGTTTAGTTTTATACAAGTTAAAAACCTTATAAAACAAATTTTTCTTCCATACAATAGCACCATCTTGTGTCCAAAGAAAGAATTAAAATCCTATACAGGTGCTTTTTAGATAAATGGTTCAAACAGTAATATAGTAAAATACATACATTTTCTTTTTTCTCTTTTTAAACCAGAATAAATTATTGCACATACACTTTTGATGTTGCAGTCCTTAGTTTTGTCCTAAGGTAAGAAGCATTACATTTTTTAAAATTAATATACATAAAGGGATACATTTTTCCAAATTCACTAGAGCTTTGCAGCCCTTAACTTTAAAACTGGAGCTAGAGAGACTGCATCATTCAGACCTGGAAATCTAGTAGCTTCCAGGGATAGTTGCCGCAGTAGTTCTTTGTATTCAATGGAAGACTCCCATGGACCTCCTCTTATGTCCTTTGGAATTACTTCCAATACAAAGAATTTGAATTTACCTTCTTGATAGCTTATTGTGTGTCTGTAAAGAGCATTCTTGGTACATTTTGTTCTAATTTCATAGTTATGCTCATAAATTCTGTTTTTTAACTTTCTTTCTGATTTACCTACATAGAATGCTTCACAATGGCCCTATGTATACTATACCACTAGTGTCACAATTCGCATAGTCCCTACTACTAATAAGTCTATCCCTACTGCTAACCAGAATAGAGTCCCTCATGTAGATATACGGGCACTGGGAGCATCGTCCACATTTAAAAGTCCCTACTTTACCCTCTTTACACTTAAGGCCATATTTTTTGCCTTCTAATATAGCCTTTAGACTGCTACCCCTTCTGTATGTGCATCTTAAAGGGTTATCGGAAATTCCCTCCAAGTCTGATAGTTCAAATCTATTCCATTCCTCTTATAACAATTTTCTTATTCTTACTGCATCTCCATTATAATCTGTCACAAAATTTCTTTCACCTTCAAAATTCACTGTTTTAACCTTTTCCTTACTAAGCCCTGTTTTGTCCCCCAAAATAGGTTTAAATCTATCCTGCTTTCCTTCTCTAACTTCTTTTTCTATGTTTTTTATAAATTTGTTGGGGTAACCTCTTTCTATAAAATTTCACTCAATGTTTTGCATTCTACCTCAAAATCACATTCTCTGGATGTCATACGACTACCCCTAACATATTGTCCCTTAATAATTCATTTTTTCTGATGTAGGGGGTGTGCACTATTGTACGCTAAATATGAATTTGAGAAAGTTTCTTTCCGATATATCTTTGAACTGAAAATACCTTCACATTTCTTAACAGAAATGTCCAGATATTCCAATTCATCCTTATTAATCTTGTATGTAAAATTTAAAAAAATCAGTTGATTCTGATATATAATTTAAAAATTCAAAAAACATGCTTTCAGAGCTTGTCCATAAAAAACACATATCATCCAGGTAGTGCTTGTACAGTTTCCAACATTTTACATATTTGGAATTTATAATGTATTTCTCCTCCCAAATTGAAAGAATTATGTTGGCGTACGTAGGGGCACACCTTGCCCCCATCGCTACTCCCTGTACTTGTTTAAAAAACTCCCCTTCGTAATGTATAAAATTATTTTTTAAAACCATTTCCATCAAGGTTAAAATAAGATAAAAATCTCCATTATTAAACTTACCATACTTAATTATGGCTTCCTCAAACCATTTCATTCCTTCATCATACGGTATTGCTGAGAATAAGTCAATTCTGTCAATAATTATAAAAAATAATTTTCTCATCATATAAATCATTTGTTATACTACATAATAAGTCCCAAGAATCTTTTATTACACCCTGACTTCCTAGAGCCATGTCTTTAAGCTGTGTCCAACCATCTGGCCAAAGGTGCTTAATTCCTCCATGCCTCGTGAGTTTGCATTCTGTCCCTTAAAGAAAAGCTCAAAGTTTTTCTTCCTCAAAAATAATTTCAAATCAATTAATACTTTACCTATATCCGCTTTCCTTTTAGGTACAAATTTAAAGCCCTTAGATAATAATGACAAATGCGTTTCATTTACTTCCTTATTACTGTAGTTATATATATTGTACCCTTTATAACTATATTTGCTACCTTCACAGACAATAGTTTCATCCATGCTTGGAGTATTCACCTGTTCCACTGTTTGTATCTGTTGCTGTTGCTGTCCCCCCCCGTACCCCCCATATTGGTAGTTTTTTTGATAGTTGTTCTTTATTCTTTCTGATCTCCTTAGAGGGGGGTATTCTGAGGGGTCATTAATATTTTCTATCTGTTCTCGTACTTCCTGCCCATCTGTATCCAAGAAAGGGGGCTGTCTCCAACCTTCCTCATACCTACTATTGTACCTTTTACTAACAGACTCCCTCGGTCTAGGGTAACTAACCTTGTCTTTGTATTCTTTAACATCTCTCTCAATTTTCCTACTTTTCCTTTCATATCCATTTCTTATTTTAACTTCAGTTTTATTTAATGTATCATAATACTTTCTCTTCCCATCCTCAATCGAAAACATGAGGTCATTAGTAATTTTATGGTTGATTTCATCTATTCTACCATACAAACCCTCCATTTCTCTTTCATTTTCTCTCATAATTAACTTAATTATTTCAAACCCACAATTGTCAAAAATGAGTAATAAATCTTTATGAAAGTCACTACCTTCTTTCACTTTATTAGGGTACTTATGCACTCTTAGCCCTTTTGGTACTATCTTTAATCTAAGACATTCCTTAAGGTATGCATTTTCCATATTCTTATATTTAAACATTAATTCATCTAGCAAGTTAACATTGTGCTCATATGTTAAGTTTCTATCCATTTCAGAATTTGAAGACATTTTATTTCTGGGAAGGTATTGGGGATATTAGAGGACGAAAACACATCTGTAGTGATAACAGCGTTTATTGTTTTATTCTGAAGAAAGTGTGTTTCAATAAAGCTTGTTCATGTGGAAAATACCAGTGGAGTCATGCCTTGGTGGAATTGCTCTATTTTTCTTTTGCATAGGGCATCTGTTTGAGGCCAGTGTTCCTCTTGGTGTGAGGTATTTCTGTGGTCTTTCCAGCTGTTGCAGGTGTCTTGTAAGGTACATCCCAGATAGTACGTTGTACTCTATGATGGGTCTGATGAGTGATGAGTAGAGTAGAGAGGCCAATGCCCTCTTTTGATCTGGATGCGAAGCCTTTTGTGATTAGGTGGGCCACATAGAAGGATTTTCTAACCACTTTGACAATGTGAGTATCAAAGGAGAGATTACTATCTACTTGGGTCCCCAGATCCCTTATTACGTCTTCCGTATTTAGGGGACTACGACTTATGTGGTAATTTGTGGGTACTTTGTTTTTTTCCAAAGAGGATGACTATGCACTTTTTGGCATTTAGCATGAGGCCATGATTTTGACACCAGGTATCCGTCTCAGTGAGACCCTTTTCTGTGTCAGCCGGAGAGTCAGTTATAGCCCCTAATTTGCAGTCATCTGCGAACTTGGTCAGTCATAGTCCTCCTGTGCTTGCCTGTACCTCTGAGAAGTATATGCCAAACAGGAGGGGTGCTAGGACTGAGCCCTGGGGAACGCCGCTTGTAACCGGTTTATGGTCAGACCTAGCTCCCGCAACTTTCACCATGTGGGTTCTGTCCATGAGCCAGTTGGCAACCCATCTTGTGACGTAGGGATTTATGTTCAGGCTGGTGAGCTTGTCTATAATTCCAGAATGGGGAATGGTGTTGAAGGCCTTTGCGAGGTCTAGGTAGGCTGTGGGTACCACCTTTCCCTCGTCTATAGCCTTGGTAACTGTCTCAAAGAAGTCCACCAGGTTTAGGAGGCATGATCTGCCCTTAACAAAGCCAAACTGGGTAGCGTCCAGTGTTTGGAGGTTCCCAGTGTCTTTGTTAATGAGTTCCATGATGATGCGCTCCATAGCCTTGCAGACTAAGCTAGTCAGGCTTATAGGGCGATAGTTCCCGGGGTCTGTTGTGGCTCCACCTTGGTGGAGTGGAATAACCGTTGCTGTGTGCCACTCTCTGGGTACGTAGCCTATGGAGAGGCTGAGTTTGAACAGTATATTTAGGTGAGGGGTTAGTTCATCTTTGAGCTCGTGTAGGATGCAGCCTGGTACACTGTCTGGTCCCATTGATGCTGTGTTTTTGGCTTTGGAGAGGGCTGTTTTAACCTGAGTGTCTGTGATTACAGGGACTCTACATTCTTCTGGTATGGTTATGGGCCCTTTTGGAGGTGAGAGGGAGTGAAGTTTGCGCTGAACCTGTCTGCCAGGATGTTGGCGATATCGGTCAGTTCACTGTATTTTGTGCCATTCTGCACTAACTCCACGCAGATCTGAGCATTGCCACTTAGATTCTTGACATAGCTAAAGAATGCCTTGTGGTTATCTTTGGAGTCCTTGGCAATGTTTCTTTCGAAGCTCACCTAGGATGATTTTATGAGGGATTTTAGTTTCTTGCTGATACTGATCAGGGATGTCTTCCCTTCTTGGGATTTTACTCTTTTCTGTACTAGTTTCCTCCTATTGTATACCTTATTTGTGGCAGGAGTCCACCAGACTGGTTTCCTTTTCTTGGAGGAGTGAGACTTGTTTTAGCTTGGGATAGCACGATCCATGCATTCTTGTAGGTGCCCGTAGAATGCATTAGTAAAGGATTTTGCAGCTTGGACAGCGTTATCCTTTAGCATGCGAGCTTTGAAACTTTCCACCTCAGTCTTAAGTAACGTGAAGTTTGCTTTTGAAAAGTTTTTCACGGTGCTTTCCTTGTCCGGGGGTGTGGGCGGAATGTGGATATCCAAACTGATTTGTTTATGGTCAGATCTAACCAGCGAGGGGTTGACCTCTGGTCGCCCATGTTGGTGATGACCAGGTCCAGTATGTTGTTATCTCTGGTAGGAGTGTTGACCAGTTGAACCAGGGCATTTGAGTTTATAAATTCTAGGAAATGTTGGGCAAGGGAGTTAGTACTTGAGTAGTTCTCCCAGTTAATGTTTGGGTAATTGAAATCACCCAATATTAGGGTGTTTGGTAGGACCTTTATGTTTCCCAGTATTTCCAGAAACGAGGAATGGGGGTCCCGGGACATGGTGGGTGATCTGTAGCAATCTACAATTTGAATTGCAGTTTTGCCCATTGTTAGTTGCACGTGGATGATCTCTGAAGCATCGTACTGTGCCACTAACCTGGAGGTGTGAGTATCCTTGATGAATATTGATATGCCTCCACCTTTTGTATTTCGGTTTGGGTTCTGTGGCCGAAATGTATGGCATCAGTTGTAGCCTGGTAGTGCTGGGATGTCTCTGGAGCCTTAAACCAGGTTCTGTTACTACACATATATCGTTTTTCTCAATACTGAGGAGTGCCTCAAATGCATGCATTTTGTGGTTTAGACTTCTGGCATTGAGTAGCATTACCCTCAGTTTTTTGTTACTTGTGCTATTTACGGTGGTGGGTTTGTCTTTTGAGCCTTGCCTAAAAAAGGCACTATGGGGGGTGACAAGAGCCTTGGCCAGTATTCATCAGTATTCAGTAACATAGAATAGTTATTAAAATCTTACCATAACCTTAAATGTCCTTCTCTTCTATGCTGTAGTATTCTAACCCTCCCTTCTTCCCCCTCTACCTTGTTCTTTTCCTTGGATGGCAACTGTTGTTACTCTTGGGGCATTTCATTTCTGAGAACTGTACATGTGGATGTCGTTTTATGGCTGATATTCGACAAGCCGTACATGTGACATCCCAGGTACTTGCAGTAGCTAAAAGCTGTGGTATGCAGGCTGGACATCGAGTCGCTTGGGGCAGAGGATCTCCCACATATTAAGAATACTGCAACATAGAAGAGAAAGACATCTAAGATTATGGTAAGATTTTGCACAACTATTCTTTTTCTCTTCTTTTGGAAATGGTTAGGGGCAATTACCACAAACTTCCTCACAGAATAGATTTTCTCACACAAGATCAGGAGTGTTTGAAACACTCTGATCAACTTCAACTTATTGCGTGGATGACAGGGTATTAATTCCCTTTTAGGACTAGTTGTTTGATTTTGCAAAATTTGTGTGAGTTAATATCCTGTGGCTTTTTTTTACTTCCCCATCAAGGTTCATTTATAGGCCATATTGGGATTTCTGCCCATGGATCCTTCTCTTTCAGTACATTCCCATGTCAAAATATTTTGAAAGGGTGTTTTGCATAAGAAGCCTCCAAGAAAACTGGTGGTCCCTCCTTAGAATATTAGATGTGATAGTGTTCAATCTCGCCGTTTGTTCTTACACATGGGTTCGGAGCCGATCCTCGGCTCCGTGCCGGCCTCTTGCAAGCTCTGCATCGAGAAGAAGCTCGAGACAATCTTATACCCACAATCCCCCTCTGCCTTTACCTCAGATCTAGTTTGCCGCTGCTGCATACGCATCGTTGGGAGCTAGCTCGAGAGTCTAAGCTAAGATATAACTTTATTTTGTTATATTTTATTAGGATTCTATTCTATTTGATGTTTTTCAGTGTTAACTGTATGATTGTGTAGTGATCTCGTTAAGTTATTGGTACCGTTAACTAAAATTATCGGTTAAATATTTGTCGGGGCCTACACCCTTCATAAATTTACCTAGTTAAGGAAACTTTTACCGGATTTGACAATTTTCATCGGATTTGACTAACTTATATCGGATTTGACTGTTTTACTGGATTTGTCTTTCTTCCCTGTAATGTCTGAGAAGGTGAAGTCTGGTTTCAAGCGTTGTCAGTGTGGCCAGAAAATGTCAGTCACTGACAACCATAGTTCCTGCGTCTACTGCCTTGGCCCTCTCCACTTACAAGAGGATTGCTCCATCTGTCACTCTTTTAGTGGGAGGGTCATGACAGATAGGCGCAGGAAACTAATGGACAGAGGTCTATTGAAACCTTCTTTCCAAGAGGCTCTGGATGCTTCTGACCAGGCATCGAAGTCCTCGAAGGAGTTGAAGACGTCGGAGCCTAAGTCATCGGCTCCGAGCTCTTCGTCAAAGGTTAGATCACCGGTTCCACAGACTTCGGGGCCGAGTGTTCAACTGGTATCGGTTCCTGAGCCTCGAGTCTTGGAACCGGTGATGGAGCTCCCTCCTTCGACCTTATCGAGGTCGGCTCCGTCTTCGGTTCCTTCGACCCGTTCTTCCTCCAAACTTTCGGATGTCGATGTGGATCGCGTGGTGCAGAAGTTATTGGAGCATTCGGCCCTCTCTAAACTTATTTCGGTTTCCACCCAGTTGGTGTCGAAACTTGAAGGCCTCCCTGTATCTCCATCCATTCCTCCTCCGAGACCGATTCAGTCTTTGGAGCTGGAAGAGGCTGATCTACTGATTGTGGAGCCCTCGGGTCCAGAACCGTCCTTTTCTCGGTCTGTTCCCCTCACCTCGACTCCGTCGGACCCGATACCGGAGTCTCGGAGCCGACGGTCTGTCCTTGGTTCCGGGGCCGAGAGTCGAACCGACGTGTCGGTTCCGACTCTCCCCCTCGGGGCCTCGGCGCGGATCGATTCGGCTCCGTCCTCGGGGTCGATGCCTTCGGTGCCCGTGTCGGGATTCTTCCCATTTCTTGAACCGGGGACTCTTCGATGCGGGACCCGGGAGCGTTCGACCTGATGAGGAAGGTGTTGTCTACCCAGACAACCACATCAGTGGAAGCTGCCTCTCCTCCCCATAAAGGGCCTTTGTCTTCATCTGCACCCACGGCCACATCCAAGCGTCGGGCACCAGTGTCTCAGCCACCCCTGGAGAGTGCCCCGTCTTCCTCCGAGGCTTCTTCGGATGCTCCCCACGAGGAAGTCCCTAGGAAGAGATTGTGTAAGAGGAGACACTTGGATTCTCCACAGGAATCCTTGACATCTGATACTGACTTAGATGAGTCAGAGGGGTCCCCTAAGTCACCTTCAGAAGATGTCTCTTTTTCGGACATATTGGAGATCCTGAAGCAGAGAGGTGACTGGCAGTCCCTTCCCCCTTCTGAGGATGAGTCAGTTCTGCTGAAGGCATTTGGTGCTCGCCCTTCCTCCTCCTGGGTCACTCCGCCTTCGGCGAACTCATGGAACTAATTGCTCGAAGGGCGTGGGAGGCTCCTGACACAGTGGAACCTGTTCCAAGGAAACCTAACAAATACATCACAGCACCTCAAGATAAGTCCTACCTTACAAAAGGAGTTCCAGTTGACGCTATGGTGGTGGCAGCAGCCACGAAAAAGGAGATGTCGGAGTCTTCTTCGTCTGTCCATCCTCCTAATAAAGACTCTAGGGCGATGGATAGATACGGAAGCGCATTTTTAGTTCAGCGGCTTTTCCATGCGGTCCCTGAACTATTTGACCCATTTTACACGTCTACAGAGGATCTAGTCAAAGAGTTGGGAGATACCCTCCAGGGTGCTACAGATGCAGCTGTCTCGGAGAAAGTGACAGTGCAACTTAATACCCTAACATCGATTGTTAACTCGTCCATGAGGCTGATTTCCTCGCGGCGAAGGTTCGAGTAGGGCAGCAACTTCAGCGATTGCTCTTCGTAGACAATCCTGGATGCGCCTATGCTCCTTTATGAAGCCTTCAAGTCTTCCTTTACAACGCCCCATTTGACGGTGCCACTCTCTTTGGCCCCAAAGTAAAGGAGACCCTTACCGGTGTGAACAAGAGGAAAGACTCTGTCTGCTGTCGGTGTCCGTTTTCCACCCCAACCAGACCGTACCCCAAAGGGCAGCGTGGTGGAAAATGTGGTTTCAAAACCCCAAGGATCTTTCTCAGGCACACAGGGTGATGCCCCTCTAGAGGCAGAGGAGGGGCAGAGGTGGAAGACGCCGCCCTGGCGGCAGAGGGGCTCCGCAACATCAAGGTGACAGGGAAACACTCCCTGGTAAACCTTTCCAGCACTCCTGAGAGGAGGCCCGACTGTCCTGCTCTGGAGGCAGTCGGGGGTCGCAGCTTTATACCCTCAGGCCTGGCAAAATATAACTACAGACAAGTGGGTAAAAAGCGTGGTTACCAGAGGTTACAACATACCCTTTCTATCCCATCCCATCCCAAAGAAAAGACTCCCAGATGTACCGCCCCATCTGCGAGAGCCAGCAGCTATAGAAATTTCAAAGCTGCTAGAAAAAAGAGTCATCAACCAGTCCCAGCGGACCAGCAAGGATTCGGAACTTACTCAAGGTTCTTTTTAGTTCCAAAGAAAACAGGGGACTGGAGGCCCATTCTAGACCTAAGCTACCTCAATACTTTCGTCAGGAAAGAAAAGTTCGAATGGTCACGCTTCAATCGATCCTTCCATTCTTACAGAAGGACGAGTGGATGTGCTCAATAGATCTAGAGGATGCATACTACCACATCAAAATGGCCAGGGCATCCAGAGATCATTTGCGCTTCGGCTGGGAGCCAGTCACTTTCAATTTCGAGCCCTGCCCTTTGGTCTGACCTCAGCCCCCAGGGTCTTCACCAAATGCATGGCAGTGGTAGCGTCTCACTTGAGATGCCAGGGATTCCAGGTGTTTCCGTATCTGGACGACTGGCTCCTTTCTGCCACCACCCGGCGTCAACTACTGCAGGCCAGAGACTTTGTTCTTCAACTGTGTGTTCACCTAGGGATTTCCGTAAACTTCGGAAAATCCTTACTTCAGCCATCACAAAATATCTTGTTCATAGGAGCAGAATTAAACACACGTCAGTTGATTCTGAGGCTTCCCCCAGAAAGGATATTATCACTTCAGACTCATATACATACGTCTTCTACTCTTGTCAAGGAAATCTCCTGCAAAACTAGTACTGAAGGTGTTGGGCCTCATGTCAGCCTCCCTTATTGCAATTCCCCTGGGAAGGCTGCACATGAGAGTCCTACAATGGCTACTGTTTGCACAATGGTCATTTCAGCAACTACCTCTAACACACGAGATTCTTATAACAAAGACATGCAAAACAGATCTAAACTGGTGGCTTCAAACGTGCAACCTTTCCAAGGGGAGGCCGTTTGTGCTACCCACACCCACAGTTACGGTGACCACGGACGCTTCCTTGATAGGGTGGGGGGGCATCTTTCAGGGACAGACAGTCCAAGGCGAATGGACCAATTTGGAGTACAATCTGCACATCAATGTTCTAGAGTTGAGGGCAGTGTTTCTAGCGTTGCAACACTTTGCTCCCCTTCTACCTCTAGGGACTATTGCAGTTCAGACGGACAACATGTCTGTAGTCTGGTACATAAACAAGCAAGGGGAACCAAGTCCTATCAACTATGCAGAGAGGCCATGAGAATTTGGCAGTGGGCGGAGTCCACGGGTCGCTTTCTAATAGCAACGCACATCCCGGGGTCATCCAACGTCATAGCCGACAGGCTGAGCAGAGCAATTCTGTTACCGCACGAGTGGTCCCTAAAACAGTCAGTGGCGAAAAGGATTTTTACGCGTGGGGCCAACCTTCCTGCGACCTGTTTGCGTCTCCAATGAATGCCAAATGCAGGAGCTACTTTGCCCTATTACCCCCTCAGGGAAGTCCCCAGGGGCGCACTAGTTCTGATTGGCCCCGGGACTCCTGTACGCATTTCCTCCATTTCCTCTGATATCAAAGTTTCTCCAGAAAGCCAGGAACCTACACAGGACGATAATCCTCATTGCTCCATTCTGGCCTCGTCAAATTTGGTTTCCTTCCTGAAGATACACTGCATTCGGGGACCCTGGATTCTGGACCCAGAGCCAGACCTATTGACTCACTCATCAGGGGTTCCCCATCCCGCGCTCCGGTCACTCCATCTAGCAGCTTGGCTGCTCCAATTCTAACTTAGCCAGGTCTGATCTTTTGTCACCGGCAGTCCAGGATATATTGGTGGCTTCGCATAAAGCTTCCACCACTAAAACATATGCTAGCAAATGGAAGCGATTTGTATTCTGGGCGAATACACACCACGTGGATCCTTTTATAGCCCCCTTGAATAAGATATTAGAGTTCTTAATGGACTTATTTCATCAGGGTGCTTCTCCTGCTACACTAAGAGTTCAATTGGCTGCCATTTCTAATTTCCATGTGGAAGAATGTGGAGCTCCTGTTATGGCTCACAGACTTTGTAAAGCCTTTTTAAAAGGAGTTTTTCATATTAGACCACCGGTCAGATCTCCTACGTCACCTTGGAGTTTAAATTTATTGTTATCTAAATTAATGTTGCCCCCTTTTGAACCTGCCTCTTCTTGCCCATTAAAATTTTTATCCTGGAAAACTCTCTTTCTGGTAGCCATTACTTCCGCTAGGCGAGTATCTGAACTTCAGGCTCTCTCCATCAAGCACCCTTATTTGATCTTTCACTCTGACAGAGTTTCTCTTGAACCAATTCATCCTTCCTCCTAAAGTGTGTTCTATTAACAATATTAATCAGTCCATTGAATTACCCACTTTCTTCAAAACCACTCCAACAAAATGGAGTATATGTTACACAAACTGGATGTTCACAGACAGCTAAGATTTTATTTGGATAGAACAAAAGATCACAGAAAAACAGATCAACTCTTTGTGGCTTTTGCTGATAGCAGGAAAGGACTTGCAGTTACCAAAGAACTCTTTCTAAATGGTTAACGGATTGTATAATCTATGTCTACGATTCTTCAAATCAACCCCTTTTACACAAACCCAAAGGACATTCCACAAGGTCAGTGTCTACATCTTTGGCTCATGCAGCTCGCCTACCACTGGACGCTATTTGTGCGGCTGCTACTTGGTCTAAGCCACATACATTCATTTCTCATTATAAGGTAGACAAGGTTTCTAGGGACAGGGCAACCTTTGGTTCCACTGTGCTCAAGAACGTCCTCCCGTGAGTTCCTCAGGATCAAGGAGCTGGGGACGCTACCCATGTGTAAGAACAAACGGCGAGATTGAACACTATCACATATAGAAGTTATGTCCTTACCATAACGTTCCATGTGGAGTGTTCATCTCGCCTTTGTTCTTACAGTCCCACCCTCCACCCTTAGGAAGAACGTTCTTTGATGCCTGGCCAGGAGCATTCTGCTACTGTTACAATATTGTGTACATAGTTGGCATATATATATATTTATATATGTGTCTGTTTAGAGATATATATAATTATCTGTAGATTCTTTCTTTACATATGTGTATAAGCATGAATGTGCTATTCTGTAGATTGGTTTGCTTGCAAACTAGATCTGAGGTAAAGGCAGAGGGGGATTGTGGGTATTAGATTGTCTCGAGCTTCTTCTCGATGCAGAGCTTGCAAGAGGCGACGGAGCCGAGGATCGGCTCCGAACCCATGTGTAAGAACAAAGGCGAGATGAACACTCCACATGGAACGTTATGGTAAGGACATAACTTCTATTTTTGTGTTAGGGATGCTAACACTTGATCCATTTGAACCAGCTAATCTGTCTGACTTGAAGTTCTTAACATAGAAAACTGTTTTACTGATTGTGTTAACTTGTGCAAGAAATGTTTCTGAGTTGTCAACCCCATCTAATTTTCAACCAAAACAACATTTATTTGAGAACAAATCCTTCTTTTATGCCTAATGTGGTATCCAAGTTTACTTTAAGCCAAACTTTTCAACTCCCCATTTTCTTTCTTGAACCTAAAAAGTAGGGAGAATGGATACTCTATTCCTTGGGTAGCCACAGACAACTCGGGTACTATATTGACAGAAATAAATCTTTCAGATCTTGGAGCAGTTTCTTGTGAAGGTAAGAAGAAGGGGAAACCTGTGTGTGTCAGAAAAGACTATTTCCAAATAGTTGTCTTAGGGTATTACCTTCTGTTATACTCACTATAACACAGCTATTCCAGGCAGGGTCAATGCCCTCTCTACCAGGACCTTGGGTTCATCTAGGACTTTTTGGAAAAGGTTAGATTCTAGAAGTATTCTGGAAGTAGCAATTTGGTCCTCTGTACATGCATTTACAAGGCATTAGAAGCTTGGCGGGTTCTCTAGGTATAGATCATGCTTTGTTAGGACTATTCTTTAGGGGCTCCTATACTCTTACCCTTCCATTTCCCAAATACAATAAGCTAGGGAAATGTACTCATATAGTAACAAAATACAGTTGTGTAATAAACTTACCGTAACTGTAGATGTTTGAATGATCGCTGTTGCAAAAGTCACTCCATCCCTCCTTCCCCTTGCTTTTTGGTGTGTTGTTTATGCCAGGGTATGAATACTTATTTTTTTGTTGTTCCATATGTTGTCCTTTCAGGGCTTAGTCTCCTCCTTTCTCTGTTGGCATGAAAGCTCTGAAGGGCTTTTCACATAAACCTGTCTTTTGTGTCAGCTCAACTCGACTGACTGATAGTTTGGGTGTGTGGAACATGCCATGATGCTTTTGAAGTTGGCCAGCTATTATATCTTTGTCTGGATACTGCAGCAGTGATCATTCAAACATCTACAGTTAATGATAAGATTACTTACACAACTGTACTATCTCAGAGTTTATATGCCGCTGCTATACTAACAGACTTAAACAATACTCACCTTCTGCTACAATAAAATAGCTAAATTTGTCACCAGTCTGCCTCATAGGACACACTGTTGTCATAGCTTAAAGCAATTAAACAGGCTTGAACAACACAACTACAAACTCACAAATTAAACTCTCCAACAAACTCAATATTTTTAAACCACTGGTTAAACAGCATCTTAACTAGTCCTGGTCTTGCACATACTCATCTCAAGGTTGAGACTTTGTTCACCGTATGATACTCTCCAGATACTGTCCTTAAACAGAATGCACTCAACCTCTCACTGAAATGACAAAACAATTTGTATACATAATGCTGCTTGTGCAATCTACTAAGTTACACGTGAGCTTTCTCTAGTAACTTCTACCTCTGTAAAATCTTAGAATGTATAAATGTAAGTAATGTTTGTGTGTAAATGTCAATAGAAATGTAACTACACTGTGTTTAACTAGAACTTAGTACAGTGCAATTTAAGCAAATGGAGCTTTTCTCCTTGGGCCTCTGCTGAAAATGGGTAGTACCCAGTCTGACTTTCCTGTTAAAGAAAGACAAATAAATAAAATAAATAACTACCTAACATATTCACAACTAACTACAGCACACAAACTGATTCATCATCCAAAATAAATGCTTTTCACTAAAAATCATATTATTACCTTACTGTCCAGCAAGGGACCTCCATTCTAGTAACAAATTCTTACTACTCCCAAATAAGTTGAATAATGTTGCAGGAGACTCACTCTACGCCCAAAATGTTGCTAAACTCTGCACTAATATTCCCACACAAATAAAATTTTCAGACAAACTCAGTAGCTTTAAACCACTCTTAAAACACAACAAAGCACTGAAAGACACCCACTGGTAATCTGAAAAAACCAAGATGCAGGAATCACGAACCAAATGCTGAGTAAAAATTTTAATTAAAACAGCTCCACCAGTTCAGCGTAAAAAGTACAAACAATCCAAGCATGTAAAGTCAAGCGCTTTCACCCGGGCCCTCCCAGGCTTTTTCAAGACATTTTTGCATTGGGTGATGGGTCTTTTTATATTACCCTTATTCAACCCAAATATTTTAATTGACAGTCAATTAAACTAAATTGCTTCACATTTGCATTTTAAAGGAATAAAAGCCTTTTACATCCCATTTGTACATTAAATTTCAATTCCATTCGTAGCATATTAAATTCCCTATTGCTTTATTCATATCTAACCAAATATTGTTCATATTTCACTAAAATTATTAAAAAACATATGCAAATGCTTAATACTTAAAACTTTAAATAAAATCTTCCTATAAATGTTGTAGAACCACTTGCAGCCAAACCAAATTATTTTTAAATATCAAGTGACCTCTACAATGCTTTGTAACTTTCTAAAAGCTTGTATAACAAGTCATTACTTAAAAACATGTAGTGTGTTTTTATTATTATTCAGCCTTTATCAACTAAAAAGTTGACCCCTACCTACTATTCTTGTGGCTACATATAACCCTATCCATTATTCTAACTCTTGAAAAAACTTTCTTTTGGCATCTCTCAGCTTATATGCTGTTATTGTTGTACTAATATCTGTGATAATCCTGTTAACACCCCATATCATTTGCTCTCAAATTACCCTTACCTTAATACCTAACCAACTATTTTATTCATTACCAAATGGTCATTCTCTTTTTTATTTTACAATTTTGCCCTTCTCATTTTCAATAAACTACTAATACTAATAGCTCCATTGAGCCCAGGAAACTTTGCTGCTTCTAATCTCACTTGCCAAAGCAGCTCCTTGTATTCCAAAGATGTTTCCCAATCCCCCCCTCTAGGGCTGACATGCACCTGTTCAAGTACCATGAATCTTAAATCCATGTTTGCACATATTAGTGAATGCTTGAAGAACGCATTGGTGTCCTTTTTCCTACTAATTTCATAGAGGTGCTCGTACACTCTTTTGGCTAACGTCCTCTCTGTTTTTCCAACATAGAAACATTGGCAATGCTGACATAACCCTAAATAGACTACCCCCTTAGCCTTGCAGTTAAAATATCCTGGAGATCTTAAGTATCTTCTCCTTGAATTCAAATAGAAGCCATTTTTATCCATCATGTTTGGGCACTGTTTACAAGTGTTACATCTAAATGTCCCATTCTTGCTGTTTCTTCCCTCTTTCTTCTTCTCATGATTTGCCTCTAATAATTCCTTTAAATTTTTGTTTCTCCTTCTAACTGCCTGGGGTTTATTGCCTAATGTTTTCTTAAGTTCCTCGTTTGTAGTTATAATTGGCCAATATTTGTTGATAATCCTTTCTACTGACCAACTTTCATTACAATTTGTGTGCACAAACAGACACCCTTGCTTTTTCACTTCATCTTCTACTTTACTGTTATTGTCCCTGCGCTCTTCTCCTAACAAAGGGTAGTATTTTTCCTTCCTTTGATTTTTGATCTCTGCTGTTGTTTCCTCTATTAGTTTTATGGGATACCCTTTCTCTTCAAACAACATCTTCAAAAATAAGCATTCCTCATTGAATAACACCTCCTCACTGCACATTCTAGCCGCCCTAATAATCTGTCCTTTAATGACTCCCTTTTTTTGAAATAGGGGGTGGTTACTGTTAAAATGGAGAAACATGTTTGAGTAACTCCTTTTTCTGTGTATGCAAGACATAAAGCAACCTTTTTCTGTGTTTTTGCATAGATCTACATCTAGATACTGTAACCTATCAGTACTAATATTGCAAGTGAATTTTAAAAATTCTGTACTGCCATTAATATGTTCAATAAATTGTTCCAACTTTTCTATACTACCCTTCCATAATATACATATATCATCTAGGTAGCGTTGGTAGTGTATGAGATGTTCTGCCCACTGTGTGTTGAATACAAATTTGGATTCCCAATAACTCAGGACAATGTTGGCATATGCAGAGGCACAGGGGTCCCCATTGCCACACCTTTTTTCTGCCGGAATAATTCTCCACAGAAATAAACAAAATTATTTTTCAAGATAACTTCCATAAGTTCTACCACCAATGAAATCATTTTACCTCCCAATTTCGGATGTTTTGCCAGCATTTCATTAAACCATGCTAAACCAGTCTCATGCGGAATGCTTGGGAATAACTCAACCACATCCACTGTTACCATGTAATTAGTTTCCTGATACAATTCCTTCCTTATGCTCCTTAGAAACTCCCATGAATCCTTACATAGACCTTTTAAAGATGTAGTAAGTTTCTTTAATATTGCATCTATAAACTTCCCAAGTGGTTCGGTAATCCCTTTTGCCCCTGCTACAATTGGTCTAAATGTCAGTGGTTGTAGCCCTTTATGTACTTTCGGGATACCAAACACAATGGGAGTGACTGGTTTAGGCACTAGGAGGTAGTTGTAAAGTCCCTCATTGATTGCTCCTTGATACAAATTATCTTCCAATTTGTATTTAATCTTAGCATAGGCAATGTTCCTCTCATTTACTGACACCTGATTGTATTGTTCAATGTCATGTAAATGTGTATATAATGAAGCTTCATAGTCCTGTTGGTACATAAGGACTACTCCCCCCCCTTTGTCCGTTTTCATGACTCGAATTCCCTCACTATTTAATTTTTTAATCAATTTGTATGATGCCTCAGAGAAATTAGTGTTTTTTGACATGTCCTTAACCTCTATATTTCTTATTTCGTCCTCAACCATGTCTTCAAATGTTTTTAAAGTAGGGTGCAATGGGGGGTTCCATGTACTTCTCCTATAAAGTTTTTCCCTGCCACTTAAATTTTGCTTCAACATTGCTGTTACATTTAACTGCCTTGTGAAAAGTTTCAGATCTAAAATAGTTTGTGGTATATCAATGGAGCCTTGTGGGACAAAATGAAGTCCTTTGGTGAAGACTTCAAAGAATAAATCATTAACCTCAACTTCTGTATAATTGTATATAGAAAAATTCCCTTTTTTAACAACTGTACAACCTTCGTTGTGTTGTTTTTCATTTTCTATGGTGATGTTATGGGGCTCTATAATTATTGTATCCTCGAGGGATTCCACCTCCTGGTGTGATTGCTCATTTGTCTGTCCCTCTGCCTCCTTTGGCCAAACTGAAAATCCTGCTGCCCTATCCTATTTTGATTTAACTGCTGGTTAGATTTCTGTGCCAACCGTTCACTCCTCCTTGGGCCCTGCTCGTCTAAACCATCATAAAACACATTATCCTGTTCTTTTTCAACATAATTACTATTAGTATTCTGGTCTCTTGCCCATTTATTTCTTCCATAAATCTTATATGCCTGCCCTGCACTATACTCCTGTAAATCTCGTTCCAGCTTCTTTACTTTTCTATTAACAATTCTAACACAGTGACTGTCAATCTCTTTAAATGTGTTGTCATAATCTTTCTTAATACCATTAAACATAGCATCCTTAACAATAATATTGTTCAAATCATTCACTTCCCCTAACAATGCTGAAGCCTTAGCTTCATAATCTTTAATCATTAAATTTAACATTTCAAGCCCCGTTCTATTGAAAAGGGCCGTAAGTTCTTTGAATAATTCACTTCCCGGTTGAGCATTGTTGGGGAATTTGTGTCGTAGTCCCTTGGGGACTCTTTTCACTCTTACACATTCAGCTAAATAATCTATTTCCAACTTAGTTGCTTTATACGAGTACAATTTGTTATTAAAGTCTTTTAACTTTGTTTCTAAATTGCTGTCTACATTATCACAGATTTGTGTCGTACCTTGCCCAAAAGAGAAACATTTAGATGTCCATTTATTGAAATTAAAGTCTCTATCCATCCCCGTTCCATTATGTTGGTTACCGCCTCTCTTGTTCCTCACTTGTTGCGTGTTTTCAGCGTTTACATTAACGGTTCCTCCCGTTTCATTACCATCAGGAAAATGAGTTGTGGGTCTAATTGACCCGATGTTAGCACTTGCCAACAACTGTTCCTGGTTAGCTGGTATCTCCTTGCCGCTTTGCGAATTGGCGTTCGTTAACAGTCCCGATAGCTGAGAAAGCAGGCACATAACCTGTTTAAACTCTCGTCGCGTAACTGGCGCGTCATCCGCTCCTTCCTCCGCATCCACCAGGATTGCTGGTGTATTACAAAACTCTGCACTCGCCGTTCGTTCCGCCATGGATCTTGTAACAGCAACAACTCTTAAAACACAACAAAGCACTGAAAGACACCCACTGGTAATCCGAAAAAACCAAGATGTAGGAATCACGAACCAAATGCTGAGTAAAAATTTTAATTAAAACAGCTCCACCAGTTCAGCGTAAAAAGTACAAACACTCCAAGCATGTAAAGTCAAGCGCTTTCACCCGGGCCCTCCCAGGCTTTTTCAAGACATTTTTGCATTGGGTGATGGGTCTTTTTATATTACCCTTATTCAACCCAAATATTTTAATTGACAGTCAATTAAACTAAATTGCTTCACATTTGCATTTTAAAGGAATAAAAGCCTTTTACATCCCATTTGTACATTAAATTTCAATTCCATTCATAGCATATTAAATTCCCTATTACTTTATTCATATCTAACCAAATATTGTTCATATTTCACTAAAATTATTAAAAAACATATGCAAATGCTTAATACTTAAAACTTTAAATAAAATCTTCCTATAAATGTTGTAGAACCACTTGCAGCCAAACCAAATTATTTTTAAATATCAAGTGGCCTCTACAATGCTTTGTAACTTTTTAAAAGCTTGTATAACAAATCATTACTTAAAAACAGGTAGTATGTTTTTGTTTATTATTATTCAGCCTTTATCAACTAAAAGTTGACCCCTAACTACTATTCTTGTGGTCACATATAACCCTATCCATCATTCTAATTCTTGAAAAAACTTTCTTTTGGCATCTCTCAACTTATATGCTATTATTGTTGTACTAATATTTGTGATGATCCTGGTAACACCCCATATCATTTGCTCTCAAATTACCCTTACCTTAATACCTAACCAACTATTTTATTCATTACCAAATGGTCATTCTCTTTTTTCATTTTACAATTTTGCCCTTCTAATTTTCAATAAACTACTAATACTAATAGCTCCATTGAGCCCAGGAAACTTTGCTGCTTCTAATCTCACTTGCCAAAGCAGCTCCTTGTATTCCAAAGATGTTTCCCAATCCCCCCCTCTAGGGCTGACATGCACCTGTTCAAGTACCATGAATCTTAAATCCATGTTTGCACATATTAATGAATGCTTGAAGAACGCATTGGTGTCCTTTTTCCTACTAATTTCATAGAGGTGCTCGTACACTCTTTTGGCTAACGTCCTCTCTGTTTTTCCAACATAGAAACATTGGCAATGCTGACATAACCCTAAATAGACTACCCCCTTAGCCTTGCAGTTAAAATATCCTGGAGATCGTTAATTTCAATAAATGGACATCTAAATGTTTCTCTTTTTGGCAAGGTACGACACAAATCTGTGATAATGTAGACAGCAATTTAGAAACAAAGTTAAAAGACTTTAATAACAAATTGTACTCGTATAAAGCAACTAAGTTGGAAATAGATTATTTAGCTGAATGTGTAAGAGTGAAAAGAGTCCCCAAGGGACTACGTATTGCCAAATTCCCCAACAATGCTCAACCGGGAAGTGAATTATTCAAAGAACTTACGGCCCTTTTCAATAGAACGGGGCTTGAAATGTTAAATTTAATGATTAAAGATTATGAAGCTAAGGCTTCAGCATTGTTAGGGGAAGTGAATGATTTGAACAATATTATTGTTAAGGATGCTATGTTTAATGGTATTAAGAAAGATTATGACAACACATTTAAAGAGATTGACAGTCACTGTGTTAGAATTGTTAATAGAAAAGTAAAAAAGCTGGAGCAGATTTACAGGAGTACAGTGCAGGGCAGGCATATAAGATTTATGGAAGAAATAAATGGGCAAGAGACCAGAATACTAATAGTAATTATGTTGAAAAAGAACAGGATAATGTGTTTTATGATGGTTTAGACGAGCAGGGCCCAAGGAGGAGTGAACGGTTGGCACAGAAATCTAACCAGCAGTTAAATCAAAATAGGATAGGGCAGCAGGATTTTCAGTTTGGCCAAAGGAGGCAGAGGGACAGACAAATGAGCAATCACACCAGGAGGTGGAATCCCTCGAGGATACAATAATCATAGAGCCCCATAACATCACCATAGAAAATGAAAAACAACACAACGAAGGTTGTACAGTTGTTAAAAAAGGGAATTTTTCTATATACAATTATACAGAAGTTGAGGTTAATGACTTATTCTTTGAAGTCTTCACCAAAGGACTTCATTTTGTCCCACAAGGCTCCATTGATATACCACAAACTATTTTAGATCTGAAACTTTTCACAAGGCAGTTAAATGTAACAGCAATGTTGAAGCAAAATTTAAGTGGCAGGGAAAAACTTTATAGGAGAAGTACATGGAACCCCCCATTGCACCCTACTTTAAAAACATTTGAAGACATGGTTGAGGATGAAATAAGAAATATAGAGGTTAAAGACATGTCAAAAAACACTAATTTCTCTGAGGCATCATACAAATTGATTAAAAAATTAAATAGTGAGGGAATTCGAGTCATGAAAGCGGACAAAGGGGGGGGAGTAGTCCTTATGTACCAACAGGACTATGAAGCTTCATTATATACACATTTACATGACATTGAACAATACAATCAGGTGTCAGTAAATGAGAGGAACATTGCCTATGCTAAGATTAAATACAAATTGGAAGATAATTTGTATCAAGGAGCAATCAATGAGGGACTTTACAACTACCTCCTAGTGCCTAAACCAGTCACTCCCATTGTGTTTGGTATCCCGAAAGTACATAAAGGGCTACAACCACTGACATTTAGACCAATTGTAGCAGGGGCAAAAGGGATTACCGAACCACTTGGGAAGTTTATAGATGCAATATTAAAGAAACTTACTACATCTTTAAAAGGTCTATGTAAGGATTCATGGGAGTTTCTAAGGAGCATAAGGAAGGAATTGTATCAGGAAACTAATTACATGGTAACAGTGGATGTGGTTGAGTTATTCCCAAGCATTCCGCATGAGACTGGTTTAGCATGGTTTAATGAAATGCTGGCAAAACATTCGAAATTGGGAGGTAAAATGATTTCATTGGTGGTAGAACTTATGGAAGTTATCTTGAAAAATAATTTTGTTTATTTCTGTGGAGAATTATTCCGGCAGAAAAAAGGTGTGGCAATGGGGACCCCCTGTGCCTCTGCATATGCCAACATTGTCCTGAGTTATTGGGAATCCAAATTTGTATTCAACACACAGTGGGCAGAACATCTCATACACTACCAACGCTACCTAGATGATATATGTATATTATGGAAGGGTAGTATAGAAAAGTTGGAACAATTTATTGAACATATTAATGGCAGTACAGAATTTTTAAAATTCACTTGCAATATTAGTACTGATAGGTTACAGTATCTAGATGTAGATCTATGCAAAAACACAGAAAAAGGTTGCTTTATGTCTTGCATACACAGAAAAAGGAGTTACTCAAACATGTTTCTCCATTTTAACAGTAACCACCCCCTATTTCAAAAAAAGGGAGTCATTAAAGGACAGATTATTAGGGCGGCTAGAATGTGCAGTGAGGAGGTGTTATTCAATGAGGAATGCTTATTTTTGAAGATGTTGTTTGAAGAGAAAGGGTATCCCATAAAACTAATAGAGGAAACAACAGCAGAGATCAAAAATCAAAGGAAGGAAAAATACTACCCTTTGTTAGGAGAAGAGCGCAGGGACAATAACAGTAAAGTAGAAGATGAAGTGAAAAAGCAAGGGTGTCTGTTTGTGCACACAAATTGTAATGAAAGTTGGTCAGTAGAAAGGATTATCAACAAATATTGGCCAATTATAACTACAAACGAGGAACTTAAGAAAACATTAGGCAATAAACCCCAGGCAGTTAGAAGGAGAAACAAAAATTTAAAGGAATTATTAGAGGCAAATCATGAGAAGAAGAAAGAGGGAAGAAACAGCAAGAATGGGACATTTAGATGTAACACTTGTAAACAGTGCCCAAACATGATGGATAAAAATGGCTTCTATTTGAATTCAAGGAGAAGATACTTAAGATCTCCAGGATATTTTAACTGCAAGGCTAAGGGGGTAGTCTATTTAGGGTTATGTCAGCATTGCCAATGTTTCTATGTTGGAAAAACAGAGAGGACGTTAGCCAAAAGAGTGTCTGAGCACCTCTATGAAATTAGTAGGAAAAAGGACACCAATCGTTCTTCAAGCATTCATTAATATGTGCAAACATGGATTTAAGATTCATGGTACTTGAACAGGTGCATGTCAGCCCTAGAGGGGGGGATTGGGAAACATCTTTGGAATACAAGGAGCTGCTTTGGCAAGTGAGATTAGAAGCAGCAAAGTTTCCTGGGCTCAATGGAGCTATTAGTATTAGTAGTTTATTGAAAATTAGAAGGGCAAAATTGTAAAATGAAAAAAGAGAATGACCATTTGGTAATGAATAAAATAGTTGGTTAGGTATTAAGGTAAGGGTAATTTGAGAGCAAATGATATGGGGTGTTAACAGGATCATCACAGATATTAGTACAACAATAATAGCATATAAGCTGAGAGATGCCAAAAGAAAGTTTTTTCAAGAGTTAGAATAATAGATAGGGTTATATGTAGCCACAAGAATAGTAGTTAGGGGTCAACTTTTTAGTTGATAAAGGCTGAATAATAATAAAAATACACTACATGTTTTTAAGTAATGACTTGTTATACAAGCTTTTAGAAAGTTACAAAGCATTGTAGAGGTCACTTGATATTTAAAAATAATTTGGTTTGGCTGCAAGTGGTTCTACAACATTTATAGGAAGATTTTATTTAAAGTTTTAAGTATTAAGCATTTGCATATGTTTTTTAATAATTTTAGTGAAATATGAACAATATTTGGTTAGATATGAATAAAGCAATAGGGAATTTAATATGCTACGAATGGAATTGAAATTTAATGTACAAATGGGATGTAAAAGGCTTTTATTCCTTTAAAATGCAAATGTGAAGCAATTTAGTTTAATTGACTGTCAATTAAAATATTTGGGTTGAATAAGGGTAATATAAAAAGACCCATCACCCAATGCAAAAATGTCTTGAAAAAGCCTGGGAGGGCCCGGGTGAAAGCGCTTGACTTTACATGCTTGGAGTGTTTGTACTTTTTACGCTGAACTGGTGGAGCTGTTTTAATTAAAATTTTTACTCAGCATTTGGTTCGTGATTCCTGCATCTTCAGCTTTAAACCACTGCTAAAACAACATAGCAACCAATCCTGGTCCTGCACATGCTTATCTCAAGGTGGAGACTTTGTAGTCACTGTACAATACTCTCCAAATAATCTGCTTAAACATAATACACTCAACCTCTCACTGAAATGACAAAACAATTTTTAGACATAACTGCTGCCTGTACAATTCACTTAGTTGCACTTGGGTTTTCTCTTTAGTAACGTCTTCCTCTGTAAAATCTTATAATGTATAAATGTAACTACTGTATGTGTATAAATGTAAATAGGAATGCAATTACTATGTGTTTAGCTGGAAGCAAGTATAATACAATGTAAAGAAATGAAGCTTTTCTCCCCAGGCCTCCACTGAAAATGGGTATTACCCAATCAGACTTTACCTGTAAACAGAGACTAATAAATAAGTAAATACATTTTGACTGCGTGACTCTTTACTAGATGGTCACTGACATTTAGGACCAAGTCCATGTAATGATTTAGCCTTCTTATTATATTCCTGAGACCTGAACTGAGTCAATATATGGCCATTCTGGCATGCAGCACCCCTTTGATCTATAGGTTAAGCAAAATCATATGTACTGAAACATGTCTGCACTGACTGCACTATATATCCATATAGCAGTTGCAGAAGTGGAAGTAGTGCCATTTAGTTTAATATCACTATGCCTGCTATTGACAGCAGGCATGGTATATGGGAATGCTGACATACCTTGGGGGTCTCCTTCAGTGCTCTTTTGGCTAGGTGTGATTATTAAAGGCTTAAGAATTTTATGCCATGACAGGGAAGCAGGATTCATTTTCATATCATGCTAATCAAGAGTTCTCATACTTTTCATGTTATTGGTGAGATCCATGTAGCATCAATGTGTGAGACAGTTACTGGTTTAGGTTGTCCTCCTTTGTTGCTGTGCACAGAGCAAGATTAACATTGGCTATACAACATTTATATTACTTTATTGGTTCACAGGTACTTAGTAGGCTGTTGATGTAGGAGAATCTTAAGAAGCCTAACCTTGCATTCTTATGGTAGTTTTTAGCCCTTATATTTTGCATACGAATAACTTAGACAAGAGCTGAACAAGGGTATGTTGAGACACTGACATGTTTTCCTGATTCTTGAGGGAGAGGGGGCACTAAACCAGGGGTGAGTTTGTGATTACCCACCCATTTGCCCAAATTACATTTGAGTATAGGTACTTTGCTTTAAATGGAGTGAAAGGCAGTTCCATAGAAGTGCTATTCCCTGTGATAAAAACCTATCCCATTTATTTTTCAAAAGAGGTTGAGAATCCCTTGAGTGTGTGTTTATGATACCGTTGGATTTGCAAATGTTTAATAGGTCTGTCAGAATAAGATCTTTTGAAGCCGATATGCAAGGCAGAGATCGCCACTCATTAGGCTGCATGATACATAGAAGAGAAAGAAGGTTTTAAAATGGTCTGTGTAGTATTTACACTTTTCAGTGTATTTGTCAGTGTTGCAATGCTGAAGTTGTTGCTCAACAGTGCACTGCAGTGTATAACATTATCAACCCGGGAAAATCAGAGAGGCTCTTCCTTATTTTGATGCTGATATGCCACAGTATGATTGGCATGAATATTTGGCTCTCAAGCATGGCATACTGTGCGTTTCACTTTTGTTATTTGTGAAAGATGGCGGAACACCTCATTTGCATACCTTGTGTGTACCTGGACTCTTCCAGGGATGCAATAGTGTTTGAAGATGCTCAGGTAGTTTGGGTACACTTTTGAGTTGTGTATGGGTCTGACATGTAGTTTTTACCATGTACCAGCCCTGTGTAGTTGCAAACTATATTTCTGACTTCCTTGTATTGTTTTTGCTTTGTGTATAGTGCTTAGTTGGTAATCAGTTGAATAAGTTTGAAACTGATTAAGAGTGAAGAACTTTTAAATTTCAGAAAACCTTATTTCCTTTTTACTCCTGCAGTGACGTAGTTGAATACATTATTTAGCATTGTTCATCTTCAACTTCTTTTTTTTTTTTTTTGCTGTTTTAGCCAAAAACACTATTGACATCAAGTCCGATTTAATCAGTTATACACTAATAACAAGTAAACAATAAAAATAACATTAACAGATGTAAAAGTAAAGTTTGGAACAAATGAAATACCTTTTTCAGTGGACATTTCAAAGAGATTTTTAGTGCCCTTTGGAATTCAACCAAATATGCCAAACAGGAGGGGTACTAGGACTGAGCCCTGGGGAACGCCGCTTGTAACCGGTTTATGGTCAGACCTAGCTCCCGCAACTTTCACCATGTGGGTTCTGTCCATGAGCCAGTTGGCAACCCATCTTGTGACGTAGGGATTTATGTTCAGGCTGGTGAGCTTGTCTATAATTCCAGAATGGGGAATGGTGTTGAAGGCCTTTGCGAGGTCTAGGTAGGCTGTGGGTACCACCTTTCCCTCGTCTATAGCCTTGGTAACTGTCTCAAAGAAGTCCACCAGGTTTAGGAGGCATGATCTGCCCTTAACAAAGCCAAACTGGGTAGCGTCCAGTGTTTGGAGGTTCCCAGTGTCTTTGTTAATGAGTTCCATGATGATGCGCTCCATAGCCTTGCAGACTAAGCTAGTCAGGCTTATAGGGCGATAGTTCCCGGGGTCTGTTGTGGCTCCACCTTGGTGGAGTGGAATAACCGTTGCTGTGTGCCACTCTCTGGGTACGTAGCCTATGGAGAGGCTGAGTTTGAACAGTATATTTAGGTGAGGGGTTAGTTCATCTTTGAGCTCGTGTAGGATGCAGCCTGGTACACCGTCTGGTCCCATTGATGCTGTGTTTTTGGCTTTGGAGAGGGCTGTTTTAACCTGAGTGTCTGTGATTACAGGGATTCTACATTCTTCTGGTATGGTTATGGGCCCTTTTGGAGGTGAGAGGGAGTGAAGTTTGCGCTGAACCTGTCTGCCAGGATGTTGGCGATATCGGTCAGTTCACTGTATTTTGTGCCATTCTGCACTAACTCCACGCAGATCTGAGCATTGCCACTTAGATTCTTGACATAGCTAAAGAATGCCTTGTGGTTATCTTTGGAGTCCTTGGCAATGTTTCTTTCGAAGCTCACCTAGGATGATTTTATGAGGGATTTTAGTCTCTTGCTGATACTGATCAGGGATGTCTTCCCTTCTTGGGATTTTACTCTTTTCTGTACTAGTTTCCTCCTATTGTATACCTTATTTGTGGCAGGAGTCCACCAGACTGGTTTCCTTTTCTTGGAGGAGTGAGACTTGTTTTAGCTTGGGATAGCACGATCCATGCATTCTTGTAGGTGCCCGTAGAATGCATTAGTAAAGGATTTTGCAGCTTGGACAGCGTTATCCTTTAGCATGCGAGCTTTGAAACTTTCCACCTCAGTCTTCAAAAGTTTTTCACGGTGCTTTCCTTGTCCGGGGGTGTGGGCGGAATGTGGATATCCAAACTGATTTGTTTATGGTCAGATCTAACCAGCGAGGGGTTGACCTCTGGTCGCCCATGTTGGTGATGACCAGGTCCAGTATGTTGTTATCTCTGGTAGGAGTGTTGACCAGTTGAACCAGGGCATTTGAGTTTATAAATTCTAGGAAATGTTGGGCAAGGGAGTTAGTACTTGAGTAGTTCTCCCAGTTAATGTTTGGGTAATTGAAATCACCCAATATTAGGGTGTTTGGTAGGACCTTTATGTTTCCCAGTATTTCCAGAAACGAGGAATGGGGGTCCCGGGACATGGTGGGTGATCTGTAGCAATCTACAATTTGAATTGCAGTTTTGCCCATTGTTAGTTGCACGTGGATGATCTCTGAAGCATCGTACTGTGCCACTAACCTGGAGGTGTGAGTATCCTTGATGAATATTGATATGCCTCCACCTTTTGTATTTCGGTTTGGGTTCTGTGGCCGAAATGTATGGCATCAGTTGTAGCCTGGTAGTGCTGGGATGTCTCTGGAGCCTTAAACCAGGTTCTGTTACTACACATATATCGTTTTTCTCAATACTGAGGAGTGCCTCAAATGCATGCATTTTGTGGTTTAGACTTCTGGCATTGAGTAGCATTACCCTCAGTTTTTTGTTACTTGTGCTATTTACGGTGGTGGGTTTGTCTTTTGAGCCTTGCCTAAAAAAGGCACTATGGGGGGTGACAAGAGCCTTGGCCAGTATTCATCAGTATTCAGTAACATAGAATAGTTATTAAAATCTTACCATAACCTTAAATGTCCTTCTCTTCTATGCTGTAGTATTCTAACCCTCCCTTCTTCCCCCTCTACCTTGTTCTTTTCCTTGGATGGCAACTGTTGTTACTCTTGGGGCATTTCAGTTCTGAGAACTGTACATGTGGATGTCGTTTTATGGCTGATATTCGACAAGCCGTACATGTGACATCCCAGGTACTTGCAGTAGCTAAAAGCTGTGGTATGCAGGCTGGACATCGAGTCGCTTGGGGCAGAGGATCTCCCACATATTAAGAATACTGCAACATAGAGAAAGACATCTAAGATTATGGTAAGATTTTGCACAACTATTCTTTTTCTCTTCTTTTGGAAATGGTTAGGGGCAATTACCACAAACTTCCTCACAGAATAGATTTTCTCACACAAGATCAGGAGTGTTTGAAACACTCTGATCAACTTCAACTTATTGCGTGGATGACAGGGTATTAATTCCCTTTTAGGACTAGTTGTTTGATTTTGCAAAATTTGTGTGAGTTAATATCCTGTGGCTTTTTTTTACTTCCCCATCAAGGTTCATTTATAGGCCATATTGGGATTTCTGCCCATGGATCCTTCTCTTTCAGTACATTCCCATGTCAAAATATTTTGAAAGGGTGTTTTGCATAAGAAGCCTCCAAGAAAACTGGTGGTCCCTCCTTAGAATATTAGATGTGATAGTGTTCAATCTCGCGTTTGTTCTTACACATGGGTTCGAGCCGATCCTCGGCTCCGTGCCGGCCTCTTGCAAGCTCTGCATCGAGAAGAAGCTCGAGACAATCTTATACCCACAATCCCCCTCTGCCTTTACCTCAGATCTAGTTTGCCGCTGCTGCATGCATCGTTGGGAGCTAGCTCGAGAGTCTAAGCTAAGATATAACTTTATTTTGTTATATTTTATTAGGATTCTATTCTATTTGATGTTTTCAGTGTTAACTGTATGATTGTGTAGTGATCTCGTTAAGTTATTGGTACCGTTAACTAAAATTATCGGTTAAATATTTGTCGGGGCCTACACCCTTCATAAATTTACCTAGTTAAGGAAACTTTTACCGGATTTGACAATTTTCATCGGATTTGACTAACTTATATCGGATTTGACTGTTTTACTGGATTTGTCTTTCTTCCCTATAATGTCTGAGAAGGTGAAGTCTGGTTTCAAGCGTTGTCAGTGTGGCCAGAAAATGTCAGTCACTGACAACCATAGTTCCTGCGTCTACTGCCTTGGCCCTCTCCACTTACAAGAGGATTGCTCCATCTGTCACTCTTTTAGTGGGAGGGTCATGACAGATAGGCGCAGGAAACTAATGGACAGAGGTCTATTGAAACCTTCTTTCCAAGAGGCTCTGGATGCTTCTGACCAGGCATCGAAGTCCTCGAAGGAGTTGAAGACGTCGGAGCCTAAGTCATCGGCTCCGAGCTCTTCGTCAAAGGTTAGATCACCGGTTCCACAGACTTCGGGGCCGAGTGTTCAACTGGTATCGGTTCCTGAGCCTCGAGTCTTGGAACCGGTGATGGAGCTCCCTCCTTCGACCTTATCGAGGTCGGCTCCGTCTTCGGTTCCTTCGACCCGTTCTTCCTCCAAACTTTCGGATGTCGATGTGGATCGCGTGGTGCAGAAGTTATTGGAGCATTCGCCCTCTCTAAACTTATTTCGGTTTCCACCCAGTTGGTGTCGAAACTTGAAGGCCTCCTGTATCTCCATCCATTCCTCCTCCGAGACCGATTCAGTCTTTGGAGCCGGAAGAGGCTGATCTACTGATTGTGGAGCCCTCGGGTCCAGAACCGTCCTTTCTCGGTCTGTTCCCTCACCTCGACTCCGTCGGACCCGATACCGAGTCTCGGAGCCGACGGTCTGTCCTTGGTTCCGGGGCGAGAGTCGAACCGGCGTCGGTTCCGACTCTCCCCTCGGGCCTCGGCGGATCGATTCGGCTCCGTCCTCGGGTCGATGCCTTCGTGCCCGTGTCGGGATTCTTCCCATTTCTTCGAACCGGGGACTCTTCGATGCGGGACCGGGAGCGTTCGACCTGATGAGGAAGGTGTTGTCTACCCCGCCAACCACATCAGTGGAAGGTGCCTCTCCTCCCCATAAAGCGCCTTTGTCTTCATCTGCACCCACGGCCACATCCAAGCGTCGGGCACCAGTGTCTCAGCCACCCCTGGAGGGTGCCCCTCTTCCTCCGAGGCTTCTTGGATGCTCCCCACGAGGAAGTCCCTAGGAAGAGATTGTGTAAGAGGAGACACTTGGATTCTCCACAGGAATCCTTGACATCTGATACTGACTTAGATGAGTCAGAGGGTCCCCTAAGTCACCTTCAGAAGATGTCTCTTTTTCGGACATATTGGAGATCCTGAAGCAGAGAGGTGACTGGCAGTCCCTTCCCCCTTCTGAGGATGAGTCAGTTCTGCTGAAGGCATTTGGTGCTCGCCCTTCCTCCTCCTGGGTCACTCCGCCCTTCGACGAACTCATGGAACTAATTGCTCGAAGGGCGTGGGAGGCTCCTGACACAGTGGAACCTGTTCCAAGGAAACCTAACAAATACATCACAGCACCTCAAGATAAGTCCTACCTTACAAAAGGAGTTCCAGTTGACGCTATGGTGGTGGCAGCAGCCACGAAAAAGGAGATGTCGGAGTCTTCTTCGTCTGTCCATCCTCCTAATAAAGACTCTAGGACGATGGATAGATACGGAAGCGCATTTTTAGTTCAGCGGCTTTTTCCATGCGGTCCCTGAACTATTTGACCCATTTTACACGTCTACAGAGGGATCTAGTCAAAGAGTTGGGAGATACCCTCCAGGGTGCTACAGATGCAGCTGTCTCAGAGAAAGTGACAGCGCAACTTAATACCCTAACATTGATTGTTAACTCGTCCATGAGGCTGATTTCCTACGCGGCGAAGGTTCGAGTAGGGCAGCAGCTTCAGCGATTGCTCTTCGTAGACAATCCTGGATGCGCCTATGCTTCTTTGCGGAAGCCTTCAAGTCTTCCTTTACAACGCCCCATTTGACGGTGCCACTCTCTTTGGCCCCAAAGTAAAGGAGACCCTTACCCGGTGTGAACAAGAGGGAAAGACTCTGTCTGCTGTCGGAGTCCGTTTTCCACCCCAACCAGACCGCACCCCAAAGGGCAACGTGGTGGAAAATGTGGTTTCAAAACCCCAAGGATCTTTCTCAGGCACACAGGGTGATGCCCCTCTAGAGGCAGAGGAGGGGCAGAGGTGGAAGACGCCGCCCTGGCGGCAGAGGGGTCCGCAACATCAAGGTGACAGGGAAACACTCCTGGTAAACCTTTCCAGCACTCCTGAGAGGAGGCCCGACTGTCCTGCTCTGGAGGCAGTCGGGGTCGCTTAGCTTTATACCCTCAGGCCTGGCAAAATATAACTACAGACAAGTGGGTAAAAAGCGTGGTTACCAGAGGTTACAACATACCCTTTCTATCCCATCCCATCCCAAAGAAAAGACTCCCAGATGTACCGCCCCATCTGCGAGAGCCAGCAGCTATAGAAATTTCAAAGCTGCTAGAAAAAGAGTCATCCAACCAGTCCCAGCGGACCAGCAAGGATTCGAACTTACTCAAGGTTCTTTTTAGTTCCAAAGAAAACAGGGGACTGGAGGCCCATTCTAGACCTAAGCTACCTCAATACTTTCGTCAGGAAAGAAAAGTTCCGAATGGTCACGCTTCAATCGATCCTTCCATTCTTACAGAAGGACGAGTGGATGTGCTCAATAGATCTAGAGGATGCATACTACCACATCAAAATGGCCAGGGCATCCAGAGATCATTTGCGCTTCGGCTGGGAGCCAGTCACTTTCAATTTCGAGCCCTGCCCTTTGGTCTGACCCCAGCGCCCAGGGTCTTCACCAAATGCATGGCAGTGGTAGCGTCTCACTTGAGATGCCAGGGATTCCAGGTGTTTCCGTATCTGGACGACTGGCTCCTTTCTGCCACCACCCGGCGTCAACTACTGCAGGCCAGAGACTTTGTTCTTCAACTGTGTGTTCACCTAGGGATTTCCGTAAACTTCGGAAAATCCTTACTTCAGCCATCACAAAATATCTTGTTCATAGGAGCAGAATTAAACACACGTCAGTTGATTCTGAGGCTTCCCCCAGAAAGGATATTATCACTTCAGACTCATATACATACGTCTTCTACTCTTGTCAAGGAAATCTCCTGCAAAACTAGTACTGAAGGTGTTGGGCCTCATGTCAGCCTCCCTTATTGCAATTCCCCTGGGAAGGCTGCACATGAGAGTCCTACAATGGCTACTGTTTGCACAATGGTCGTTTCAGCAACTACCTCTAACACACGACAAAGACATGCAAAACAGATCTAAACTGGTGGCTTCAAACGTGCAACCTTTCCAAGGGGAGGCCGTTTGTGCTACCCACACCCACAGTTACGGTGACCACGGACGCTTCCCTGATAGGGTGGAGGGGCATCTTTCAGGGACAGACAGTCCAAGGCGAATGGACCAATTTGGAGTACAATCTGCACATCAATGTTCTAGAGTTGAGGGCAGTGTTTCTAGCGTTGCAACACTTTGCTCCCCTTCTACCTCTAGGGACTATTGCAGTTCAGACGGACAACATGTCTGTAGTCTGGTACATAAACAAGCAAGGGGGAACCAAGTCCTATCAACTATGCAGAGAGGCCATGAGAATTTGGCAGTGGGCGGAGTCCACGGGTCGCTTTCTAATAGCAACGCACATCCCGGGTCATCCAACGTCATAGCCGACAGGCTGAGCAGAGCAATTCTGTTACCGCACGAGTGGTCCCTAAAACAGTCAGTGGCGAAAAGGATTTTTCGCGTGGGGCCAGCCTTCCTGCGACCTGTTTGCGTCTCCAATGAATGCCAAATGCAGGAGCTACTTTGCCCTATTACCCCTCCAGGGAAGTCCCCAGGGACGCACTAGTTCTGATTGGCCCCGGGACTCCTGCACGCATTTCCTCCATGTCCTCTGATATCAAAGTTTCTCCAGAAAGCCAGGAACCTACACAGGACGATAATCCTCATTGCTCCATTCTGGCCTCGTCAAATTTGGTTTCCCTTCCTGAAGATACACTGCATTCGGGGACCCTGGATTCTGGACCCAGAGCCAGACCTATTGACTCACTCATCAGGGGTTCCCCATCCCGCGCTCCGGTCACTCCATCTAGCAGCTTGGCTGCTCCAATTCCCAACTTAGCCAGGTCTGATCTTTTGTCACCGGCAGTCCAGGATATATTGGTGGCTTCGCATAAAGCTTCCACCACTAAAACATATGCTAGCAAATGGAAGCGATTTGTATTCTGGGCGAATACACACCACGTGGATCCTTTTATAGCCCCCTTGAATAAGATATTAGAGTTCTTAACGGACTTATTTCATCAGGGTGCTTCTCCTGCTACACTAAGAGTTCAATTGGCTGCCATTTCGAATTTCCATGTGGAAGAATGTGGAGCTCCTGTTATGGCTCACAGACTTTGTAAAGCCTTTTTAAAAGGAGTTTTTCATATTAGACCACCGGTCAGATCTCCTACGTCACCTTGGAGTTTAAATTTATTGTTATCTAAATTAATGTTGCCCCCTTTTGAACCTGCCTCTTCTTGCCCATTAAAATTTTTATCCTGGAAAACTCTCTTTCTGGTAGCCATTACTTCCGCTAGGCTAGTATCTGAACTTCAGGCTCTCTCCATCAAGCACCCTTATTTGATCTTTCACTCTGACAGAGTTTCTCTTCGAACCAATTCATCCTTCCTCCCTAAAGTGTGTTCTATTAACAATATTAATCAGTCCATTGAATTACCCACTTTCTTCAAAAACCACTCCAACAAAATGGAGTATATGTTACACAAACTGGATGTTCACAGACAGCTAAGATTTTATTTGGATAGAACAAAAAAGATCACAGAAAAACAGATCAACTCTTTGTGGCTTTTGCTGATAGCAGGAAAGGACTTGCAGTTACCAAAAGAACTCTTTCTAAATGGTTAACGGATTGTATAATCTATGTCTACGATTCTTCAAATCAACCCCTTTTACACAAACCCAAAGGACATTCCACAAGGTCAGTGTCTACATCTTTGGCTCATGCAGCTCGCCTACCACTGGACGCTATTTGTGCAGCTGCTACTTGGTCTAAGCCACATACATTCATTTCTCATTATAAGGTAGACAAGGTTTCTAGGGACAGGGCAACCTTTGGTTCCACTGTGCTCAAGAACGTCCTCCCGTGAGTTCCTCAGGATCAAGGAGCTAGGGACGCTACCCATGTGTAAGAACAAACGGCGAGATTGAACACTATCACATATAGAAGTTATGTCCTTACCATAACGTTCCATGTGGAGTGTTCATCTCGCCTTTGTTCTTACAGTCCCACCCTCCCACCCTTAGGAAGAACGTTCTTTGATGCCTGGCCAGGAGCATTCTGCTACTGTTACAATATTGTGTACATAGTTGGCATATATATATATTTATATATGTGTCTGTTTAGAGATATATATAATTATCTGTAGATTCTTTCTTTACATATGTGTATAAGCATGAATGTGCTATTCTGTAGATTGGTTTGCTTGCAAACTAGATCTGAGGTAAAGGCAGAGGGGGATTGTGGGTATTAGATTGTCTCGAGCTTCTTCTCGATGCAGAGCTTGCAAGAGGCGACGGAGCCGAGGATCGGCTCCGAACCCATGTGTAAGAACAAAGGCGAGATGAACACTCCACATGGAACGTTATGGTAAGGACATAACTTCTATTTTTGTGTTAGGGATGCTAACACTTGATCCATTTGAACCAGCTAATCTGTCTGACTTGAAGTTCTTAACATAGAAAACTGTTTTACTGATTGTGTTAACTTGTGCAAGAAATGTTTCTGAGTTGTCAACCCCATCTAATTTTCAACCAAAACAACATTTATTTGAGAACAAATCCTTCTTTTATGCCTAATGTGGTATCCAAGTTTACTTTAAGCCAAACTTTTCAACTCCCCATTTTCTTTCTTGAACCTAAAAAGTAGGGAGAATGGATACTCTATTCCTTGGGTAGCCACAGACAACTCGGGTACTATATTGACAGAAATAAATCTTTCAGATCTTGGAGCAGTTTCTTGTGAAGGTAAGAAGAAGGGGAAACCTGTGTGTGTCAGAAAAGACTATTTCCAAATAGTTGTCTTAGGGTATTACCTTCTGTTATACTCACTATAACACAGCTATTCCAGGCAGGGTCAATGCCCTCTCTACCAGGACCTTGGGTTCATCTAGGACTTTTTGGAAAAGGTTAGATTCTAGAAGTATTCTGGAAGTAGCAATTTGGTCCTCTGTACATGCATTTACAAGGCATTAGAAGCTTAGCGGGTTCTCTAGGTATAGATCATGCTTTGTTAGGACTATTCTTTAGGGGCTCCTATACTCTTACCCTTCCATTTCCCAAATACAATAAGCTAGGGAAATGTACTCATATAGTAACAAAATACAGTTGTGTAATAAACTTACCGTAACTGTAGATGTTTGAATGATCGCTGTTGCAAAAGTCACTCCATCCCTCCTTCCCCTTGCTTTTTGGTGTGTTGTTTATGCCAGGGTATGAATACTTATTTTTTTGTTGTTCCATATGTTGTCCTTTCAGGGCTTAGTCTCCTCCTTTCTCTGTTGGCATGAAAGCTCTGAAGGGCTTTTCACATAAACCTGTCTTTTGTGTCAGCTCAACTCGACTGACTGATAGTTTGGGTGTGTGGAACATGCCATGATGCTTTTGAAGTTGGCCAGCTATTATATCTTTGTCTGGATACTGCAGCAGTGATCATTCAAACATCTACAGTTAATGATAAGATTACTTACACAACTGTACTATCTCAGAGTTTATATGCCGCTGCTATACTAACAGACTTAAACAATACTCACCTTCTGCTACAATAAAATAGCTAAATTTGTCACCAGTCTGCCTCATAGGACACACTGTTGTCATAGCTTAAAGCAATTAAACAGGCTTGAACAACACAACTACAAACTCACAAATTAAACTCTCCAACAAACTCAATATTTTTAAACCACTGGTTAAACAGCATCTTAACTAGTCCTGGTCTTGCACATACTCATCTCAAGGTTGAGACTTTGTTCACCGTATGATACTCTCCAGATACTGTCCTTAAACAGAATGCACTCAACCTCTCACTGAAATGACAAAACAATTTGTATACATAATGCTGCTTGTGCAATCTACTAAGTTACACGTGAGCTTTCTCTAGTAACTTCTACCTCTGTAAAATCTTAGAATGTATAAATGTAAGTAATGTTTGTGTGTAAATGTCAATAGAAATGTAACTACACTGTGTTTAACTAGAACTTAGTACAGTGCAATTTAAGCAAATGGAGCTTTTCTCCTTGGGCCTCTGCTGAAAATGGGTAGTACCCAGTCTGACTTTCCTGTTAAAGAAAGACAAATAAATAAAATAAATAACTACCTAACATATTCACAACTAACTACAGCACACAAACTGATTCATCATCCAAAATAAATGCTTTTCACTAAAAATCATATTATTACCTTACTGTCCAGCAAGGGACCTCCATTCTAGTAACAAATTCTTACTACTCCCAAATAAGTTGAATAATGTTGCAGGAGACTCACTCTACGCCCAAAATGTTGCTAAACTCTGCACTAATATTCCCACACAAATAAAATTTTCAGACAAACTCAGTAGCTTTAAACCACTGCTAAAACAACATAGCAACCAATCCTGGTCCTGCACATGCTTATCTCAAGGTGGAGACTTTGTAGTCACTGTACAATACTCTCCAAATAATCTGCTTAAACATAATACACTCAACCTCTCACTGAAATGACAAAACAATTTTTAGACATAACTGCTGCCTGTACAATTCACTTAGTTGCACTTGGGTTTTCTCTTTAGTAACGTCTTCCTCTGTAAAATCTTATAATGTATAAATGTAACTACTGTATGTGTATAAATGTAAATAGGAATGCAATTACTATGTGTTTAGCTGGAAGCAAGTATAATACAATGTAAAGAAATGAAGCTTTTCTCCCCAGGCCTCCACTGAAAATGGGTATTACCCAATCAGACTTTACCTGTAAACAGAGACTAATAAATAAGTAAATACATTTTTGACTGCGTGACTCTTTACTAGATGGTCACTGACATTTAGGACCAAGTCCATGTAATGATTTAGCCTTCTTATTATATTCCTGAGACCTGAACTGAGTCAATATATGGCCATTCTGGCATGCAGCACCCCTTTGATCTATAGGTTAAGCAAAATCATATGTACTGAAACATGTCTGCACTGACTGCACTATATATCCATATAGCAGTTGCAGAAGTGGAAGTAGTGCCATTTAGTTTAATATCACTATGCCTGCTATTGACAGCAGGCATGGTATATGGGAATGCTGACATACCTTGGGGGTCTCCTTCAGTGCTCTTTTGGCTAGGTGTGATTATTAAAGGCTTAAGAATTTTATGCCATGACAGGGAAGCAGGATTCATTTTCATATCATGCTAATCAAGAGTTCTCATACTTTTCATGTTATTGGTGAGATCCATGTAGCATCAATGTGTGAGACAGTTACTGGTTTAGGTTGTCCTCCTTTGTTGCTGTGCACAGAGCAAGATTAACATTGGCTATACAACATTTATATTACTTTATTGGTTCACAGGTACTTAGTAGGCTGTTGATGTAGGAGAATCTTAAGAAGCCTAACCTTGCATTCTTATGGTAGTTTTAGCCCTTATATTTTGCATATGAATAACTTAGACAAGAGCTGAACAAGGGTATGTTGAGACACTGACATGTTTTCCTGATTCTTGAGGGAGAGGGGGCACTAAACCAGGGGTGAGTTTGTGATTACCCACCCATTTGCCCAAATTACATTTGAGTATAGGTACTTTGCTTTAAATGGAGTGAAAGGCAGTTCCATAGAAGTGCTATTCCTGTGATAAAAACCTATCCCATTTATTTTTCAAAAGAGGTTGAGAATCCCTTGAGTGTGTGTTTATGATACCGTTGGATTTGCAAATGTTTAATAGGTCTGTCAGAATAAGATCTTTTGAAGCCGATATGCAAGGCAGAGATCGCCACTCATTAGGCTGCATGATACATAGAAGAGAAAGAAGGTTTTAAAATGGTCTGTGTAGTATTTACACTTTTCAGTGTATTTGTCAGTGTTGCAATGCTGAAGTTGTTGCTCAACAGTGCACTGCAGTGTATAACATTATCAACCCGGGAAAATCAGAGAGGCTCTTCCTTATTTTGATGCTGATATGCCACAGTATGATTGGCATGAATATTTGGCTCTCAAGCATGGCATACTGTGCGTTTCACTTTTTGTTATTTGTGAAAGATGGCGGAACACCTCATTTGCATACCTTGTGTGTACCTGGACTCTTCCAGGGATGCAATAGTGTTTGAAGATGCTCAGGTAGTTTGGGTACACTTTTGAGTTGTGTATGGGTCTGACATGTAGTTTTTACCATGTACCAGCCCTGTGTAGTTGCAAACTATATTTCTGACTTCCTTGTATTGTTTTTGCTTTGTGTATAGTGCTTAGTTGGTAATCAGTTGAATAAGTTTGAAACTGATTAAGAGTGAAGAACTTTTAAATTTCAGAAAACCTTATTTCCTTTTTACTCCTGCAGTGACGTAGTTGAATACATTATTTAGCATTGTTCATCTTCAACTTCTTTTTTTTTTTTTTTGCTGTTTTAGCCAAAAACACTATTGACATCAAGTCCGATTTAATCAGTTATACACTAATAACAAGTAAACAATAAAAATAACATTAACAGATGTAAAAGTAAAGTTTGGAACAAATGAAATACCTTTTTCAGTGGACATTTCAAAGAGATTTTTAGTGCCCTTTGGAATTCAACCAGAGAGTGGCACTTCTGAAGCCACCTCTTGTAGCAGATTCCACAGGTGGAGAGCTTGGTAGAAGAATGAACTGAATCCCATAGTTTCAAGATGCACTTGTAAAACTGCCAGCAACCGTGGGAGACTGAGAGTAAAACCTGAGTAGGGCAGTAGAGAATCACTGGCTCATTCAGGTAAGAATGACTGTGGTCGTGGGTAGACAAATGGATTCACTTCATAACACTGAAAACTCAAAACACTGAAAATGAGAAACGCCCCACACACACACACACACACACACTGCTACTTAAATATGTCAACTCCAACATTGCACTTAGTGTAGTGAAGTGCAATCTTGGAGTTGATATATATAAGTAGCAGGGGGTGTGGGGGGCTGGGTGCAGGGGTGCTTGCCCCCCTGCTTACACTTAGTGGAAAGTGCTATGATTTATGTTGTTTAAACTCAGTATGTGTATCATATGTGTTTTCAGTGTTTTGAGTTTTCAAGATTTTGAAGTTTCACTGTTTTGGTTTCAGTGTTTTGAGCTTTCCGTGTTATGAAGTGAATCCAGACAAATACACTAAGATCTTAAAAGATCTTATAGTGGAATTTATAATGAACAGGTAGCCAATGCAGCACAGTTGCAATGTGATGACAGTGTGCAGTACCAGTTAGTAGCCTTGCAGAAGAGATCTGCATTATCTGTAAGCAGCCATGTTCAATGTTAGGAAGTCCTGGATACAAGGTATTTCAGTAGTCCAACTTCCAGAGACCAAGGCATAAACAGCAATTGAGATGTCAGCTCGAAAGGGCAGGTGCTTAATCCATGAGATGCTTTTGCAGATGGAAATGTACAGATTTCGTGATAGTTGACACTTCGTCCTGTAGTCTTAGCCTTAAGTCTAATACAGCGCCAAGATATTCTAGTCCATTGCATTCACTTATTTTATTCAAGCCTTTTCATAGAACAAGGTAAAAGTCATATATTATTGTATATCTTGTATATGTGAATGGCATAGCTACCAGCAAAGGTCCTTCTTAATATCAGTGATATACTGGGTTTGTTACAAGAAAGCCCTATTCTTGTTCCTATATAAGACAGATGCTACTGGAACTTTTTTATATTCCTTGCCCCTGCTGTCTATCATCAACCCCTTCTATGCCAGTCAGCACCTTCTTTCCCCATCAGCAGGCAAGAATTACCTAGGAGGGGCCATCATCAAGGGTGGTCTGAGGCTTTTCTTTTGTTCTTTCTTTCTTTTTTTTTTTTTTTTTTGTTTCCCCATCCTTCTCACTTGCACACAGTTAAGTGTAGGGGATGAGCATGCAATGCAATAGAGGATGTCTCTGTCTTCTGCAAGAGGATCCTGCCTCCAAGCATCCCTTCCACACCCTCCTAGGCATGAGCAGTGAGCTTTCCAGTCTTCACCAGGAAATTAGCACCATCCAGTGTTACCATTAAGTGTGCACAACCCATCCCTTCCCTCAGGGATAGGCAAGCGGACCGCTTTACTTCTCCCCCTTCCTGCCTGACACCTTGGATTAAAATAGGGAATGTGTTCCCTGTGCCAGCAGAGTCAGGCTGCCACAGAAGCATCTTTACTTTTATCATTATATTCTTAATTTCCACAATTATAAATAAGATAACTGTCATAATATTATCTTTACAAGTGGTGTCTAAACAATACAGTATCATTTTTTATTGTACCATCATGCTCTTTATGGACGAAGGTATTAAGTATTGTTCAGTACAACTTGTTTAGTCTTTTGGTACTGGTCTTAATGTATTAGTCTTGGTTATCTTTACCACCACCCTGCTGAAATAAAGTACTAGGAATTGCCCAAATTGTTATGATTTACTGTTACACTGACTCTTCCTGAAGATGTATGCTTACCACAGCAGTAGATATTTGAAGAGAGGTCACTATAACAATAAAGCTACCCTCCCACTGTTTTTCTGTTGTTATATATGAGGGATTTTTTTAGCTTCCAGTAGAAATTAACCTTTCAAGGAATCCATATTTTGACATTTTATATGCAATTGGTTTGATGAGACCATTACATTGGATAAGTTAGTATAATGCTTACCATATATTCCTGGTCTTGTTTGTCCTGCTTTGTTGTTTTAATTCTTTTTATACATATATTACCTCAATGATGTGTACATTTCATATGGTTTCTGAAGAGTGTTGTGGAACAATCCTTGTCATACTATTGATGTCTGACTAATGTCATTAATTTCAAAATCTATTACGGTTTATTATTATTAGCAGTAGTAGTAGTAGTAGTAGTAGTAGTAGTAGTATTACTACTTTATGTTGTATACAAAGAACATGCATCTATTTCTATTTTCTATTGATATATTCAAAACTCATCACATTGTGTTTTCTTTTCAGCAGTTCATCCTGACAGGCTACTAATTAACATGTTATTTCATTACATTCAGGGAATTGTTCCCTTCATCCACTGATATGTTATTTATTTATTTATTTTTTACAAAATTTACATTTTTACAAATATCTTATTACCCCACATCTATTGTTATAAGCATTTCTCACCAGCTGCTCATTACTGATACATTCTTATCTACGTATAAACCATTTTATTTCATGCATGGTGTTGTGGATACTATGATTACTATACTAAATTAATTACATTTTCAATTACTCTACTTGTATTTCAACTTTGAAGTTCTATGCTTTTAAATTGGGAGTGTCCAACCTTTTTGGCTTGGGGCCATATATCAGAATTAGTGAGGTGTGAGGGGTCACATTACCATATCCAGCATGCATCTACTTTGTATACCTACTACAGTCATCAGTGTACTGCCTCAAGTCAAGGAACAAGAACAAGTGGCACACGGCAGCTCATTGGAGTAGAAGGGTAAAGCTGTAACTACATCGTAGGTAAACCAAGTTTGAAATGTGGCTTGAGTTCCAGTAGAAGCTGGCAGGAGGTATATAGAAGTAAGCAACCATTTCCAGCTCATCTGTCCTTGAGGAAGGAAGGAAAGGAGGTGACTAGGGCATGACACCTAGTCAGAGCAGCACATGTGCCATGCTTTGGATCTTGTGCCTACTGAACCACTGCTACTGGTTGCATTTGTAGAGTAATCCAATGGGAATTCAGCATCCACAGGAGGCTTCTCCTAGGAGGGCAGTAGATAGAGGAGCTCAGAATAGCTGCTGCAGGAGAGAGGGTGTTTTGTGCCAGAAGAGAGATAATAGGCCACCCTGCAGGACAAGCAAACTGGCCTGCTCTGTACTACCTGACTTTTACTACAGAGCAGATGAGTGTATTGGGATTCCTGGGCAGGTATGAATGGGTCATAGGCTTCTTGCCTAGCCTGGGAGTTCCTGTTACCACAGAACAAATGGAAGTATTGGCTGTAGGTAGAGCGGCCATTAGTCTTGGTCCTGTGAGGGGATAAAACAAAATTAAAAAAAAAAAATATGACAAGATGGCATAAAGTTGGAGGGTCCAGGTTCATTGTTCACATACTTGCCATAGCTGGTCAAATTTAGCTTGCAACTAACAAGATAGCATTAAGCAGATAATATTCTTGCCACAATAGTACAAATGTATGCAAATGCACAAGACATTAACCTCCCCATCCTAAAAATACTTTTGGCTACAGGCCAGTCAGAAAATCTACACACTAAAATCTTATCTTTCTCCACTGAAGGGAACACCTGCATTATCAAACTGTGACCCCAATATAGCTCCTAACTGCCTCACAGAAACCTTTCATTGCCTCCAAAACAGTCTTCTCCCTCATTAAAAGATTGCATGAACTAACCAGAAGTGACTGGCTTACCAAGTAACTAAACTGAGAGACAGTGGTTAGAAAAAGTACAATCAACACCCCTGCACTGAAAACCTCACTCATTTCACAACCCTGATGAATCTTGCCAAAAAATCTGATAAGAGCAGATAGCTGGGGGGGGGCTAGTGGAGCAAGCCATCATGGAGTTATGTTTTCTTACCAGCTCTGATGTTGCAACTACTTATTGCCTTATTCTTGGGCATAGGGAAATCTTTTTTTTCTCCCTTAAGTTTGGATCTTTATTACTTCAGACTGAGCTGCTAATTTCTGAAGTAGTAACCCAGACCAACTTGTAGGAGCAATTCATGTGATTAAATGCCATCTGGTTGCAGTCAACTGAATCTGACATTGACATCAAGCTGGCTAAGCTAACTGAATTTGTTGCTCATATACTGGCCAATAAGTCTGCAATTAAACCTTGAATTGCTCAAATTAAGATTCATTTGAGGGTATGCTATGTCAAGATTAACTTTTTGAAATCAGCTGTCAAATTGCTGGTAGCACGCATACAAGAATGCTACTCTGGTATTAATATACATGAACAGGTCACTAGCTTTGTCCAGTACCATGTTATTTCTTTAGAGGACAAGGGCAGAAGGAATAATTTATTTTAGTGGGATGTAAGCAAGGGACTGAAAAGGGCAGTCTTATTAATTGCCTTGAGAAGAATCTGTCAGAGGCAGCTAGCTTACTCCTAGTGCTTCTGATCACCAGTGAAAGGGCCCAACACTCATTACAGGCAAGGAGTGGCACTGAATATCCACTAGACAAGTCTTCTTTTGATTCCTTAGTGAATGGGACAAACCAGGGTTCCTGTCTATTGCCAAAAAAGGGCATACATTCATCCTCCTCTGTGGTCAAAGGGCTACTTCATACTAGGACTTCTCCCAAGATCCACCAGTTGTCTTATAAAAATGGCATCCCAACCTACCTAAAATACCCTTCCATTCTCAGCATAGATGGAAGAAGCAGCTTAAATAATTTCTTCCCCTGAGGCTGCCCTTACTTTTCAGTAGTCCCATCTAAGCACCAATGCTGTCTTTAATGACATACCATCATTTTGGAGTCCTGTACTATCTACAGATAATTTCTGAAGTCTCCTGGATCATACCAAAAAGTAACAGGCCACAGGAAATTTGCTACAATTTCCAGAACTACTGAAAAGCAGGACCATGCCAACTGGGATGGTAGTACCCTCCTCCTTCTTTAAGAGACAGATGGCAACCCTACTCATCCAAGGAAACTTTTGGCTAAATAATTGTTTTCTGAGTCAGTGGATTCCAGTAGTGACAGCTCTTCTCAAAAAAGCCCAGTGCTAATCCAAAACCACATGAGGAATCCTCACTGAAGCCTTCCTTGTTTTCCTCAAGAGTTTGCTCTGGGCTTGACAAATTCATTAAACCCAAGGAATCCATGCCTAAGCCTAGTAACACATCAGAAAAATAAAGGAGTCTCTTAATAGGTTTCAGACTGGGACACAGTGTTCTTTTAAGATCGCTGACTAGTGTACTTATGTATGTATGTATATATATATATGTGTGTGTGTGTGTGTGTGTGTGTGTGTGTGTGTGTGTGTGTGTATATATATATATATATATATATATATATATATGTGTGTGTGTGTGTATGTATATATATATATATATATATATATATATATATATATATATATATATATATATGTACACACACACACATATATATATATATATATATATATATATATATATATATATATATATATATATATATATATATATAAAACCTTGAATTGATCAAATTAAGATTTATTTGGGGGCATGCTATGTCAAGATTATATATATATATATATATATATATATATATATATATATATATATATATATATATATATATATATACACACACACACACATATATGTATATGTATATATATATATATATATATATATATATTTTTTTTTTTTGGAGAGTAGTGGCTGAATTGATCTTGCGTAATCATGAGATTATTATTGTTTATTAAGAGTAATTTTCTTTCTGGTTCCTCTGTCTCTCATATGGATATCTTGAGAGGAAGAAATGAGCAATTAAATTTTCATTTTTTTTTTCTCCTGCATTACAAGGCTATATTGTATTTTACTGAACTGCATTCTTATTATTCATTTTTGTTTGTTTTTTTGGATAAATCACTATTATTAAGCCAACAGAGCTGTACTTTCTACTGTTATGATTTCACTGTTCTTGTTAGATGTATGCAGTCTGCCTTCACTCTGGAAATGGAATGGTGAGCTTATTTATAATTGTAACCATTACCAAGGGTTTTGCATCCAGGAAGAAAGAGGTCATCATCTCTCTCTACTCTTCCCTCATTAGGCCAATTATCGAGTATAATGCCCCTTTTGGCATGTACCTCAGTAGACACATGCAACAGCTGGAAAGGCCACAAAAGTGCCTCACGAAGAGGATCTTAGGCCTTAAACACATGTCCTACATGGACAGACTCAAAAATCTCCAGCTATTCCCTGTCTCATATCGTCTACTAAGAAGCGATCTCTGTTTGACTTACAAAGCCATGTCTGACCCAGCTCTGTTAGAAATGCTGCATCTAAAGAAATCCCAATCCCTCCGCACCACACGCTCCAGAGACCTCAACCTCATTACCACAATCAACAGAACATGCGGGAGGGACAGGTTCATAACCCAGAGACTGCCCATGCTCTGGAATAGACTTCAAATACATGTCAAGCAGAGCACCTTACTGGCCCTCTTCAAGAGGAAATCTTGATGAGTGGATGGGAAATAGAAAGTTCACCCCAGGGATCACTCCAATGGCTCTACTTGATAGAGGCTCTGGGAACTAATGTCAGGCGGCACGATGCAAGGGCACTTGTATGGGCTAGGCTTGTAAAGGCTCCAGGACCATTAGCCTAGTACACACCTATGAGCCTATGAACACTAAATTGAAACAAGGAGTAGTATTAGGAGTGAAAGCATCTTTGCACTGGAGGTTACAACAGAAGCCGACAAATAAGCATAGTCGGTGGTTTATTGGGCTATTTACCTCCCCTGAAGGCCTTTGAACTTTAGGATCTTTCTGTGACCCTAACTTTTGATGCCCCTACCTTCTTTACTCACAAGGGGATATGCAAAAAATTATATTAGCTGAGGAATTTAATGTTATGTCCAACTTGATTAGAGACAGGACCAACCCTCGAAGTGAGACACAAACATGTTCACAGAAAATCATTAAGGAAGTCTGTGATCATTTAGCTTTATTAGATACATGGAGATTAATGAATCTTAAAGACATTGCACATATGTTCAGTTCTCCTTAGGGGACATCAAGGAAAAAATTTGAGTATTTTGTTGATTGTTGCTGCTTTAGTCCATTCCACTCTACCTTAGTTACAGCTGGAACTCTGCCCCCCTAGTATATACCATGAAGCAGTTCTTATCTGTTTATCCATGCATTTCCTTTCTGAAGTGAGGAGGGCTTGGAGAATGGACCCCATGGTTCTCAAGGAGGCACATCTCACTAAATATATTATTGAGGAACCTAAACATTTTATTTCTGTAAATACCCTTGTAGTATGCAGCGTAAGATATGATGAGAATCCTTAAAACTGGAACATAAGAGCTTATGCTCTGCGGCCAAGAAATAATCTGTAGTCCAGATGCAAGCTGCCAAAATTTAAAAACCCACCTGTTGTTAAACAATATAAAATTGTACACCACAACCTTGGTATCCTACTTAAAAAGAAAACCCAGATATTTGTGGAATGTGTGGTTATGCAAGTATGGGCAAAAAGTAAAAATCATGGTAATCTATTAGCTTATAGACTTAAGCTTAGAAGAAGCAAAGCAATTGCACCAGGAGTTAAAGATTCCCAAGGACTGTACAACCAAATGGGTTAATAAGTTATTTTCTGAGTTTTTTGTGAACCTCTGTAAAGGTGGAGGTAACCCAGAATTCCCCCTAGGGCATATACACACCCTTTTTAAAGGAGTTAACCTGCCCCTGCTGTCATCGCAGCACCAGTCATTGTTGACAACACCTATCTGAATATGAGGGAAAGCTTTTTACTCTCCATACATCTAATGTACAGTAGTGGTCCTGCTGTAGCACAGACAACAAGGGCATACCTTCAGCAAGACCATAAGTATGCTTCTCATGAGAATATGAAAAAGGAATGAAATATGCTTTATTAGTTAATAAATTATAGTGTTTTAAATATTGTCTTCTATAATACAGCTCAGCACTCTGTAATAGTGATTATTTTAATATATAACTTCAGCACTAAACGTAAGCATCTAGATATTATTTTGTTCTCATTGCTGATCGTGCTGAGCTTTCAGTAAATGGCAACAGATTGTGATGCTCACATGCGTATGAGACCATCTCACTTGTTCCTCACTGGAGTAGTGTTTTGTTATTAATTGTTAACAAGGTAAGATCTTCTAGATACAGTGACTGTTTTCATGGGGTAACCTGGAAGTTTTGAGATGCTTGCAAGACTTGCCCTAGAAAATGTTTTGACACAAATACACAAACACACACGCACAGAGGCAAAGCACCTGGCCCAAACGTGGAACTTATACTACCCACCTAGATTTTTTCTCCCCACCCCTCACAAGTCGGTTGCTTGCTTTTTAACTTTCCCAGTCTATAAATTCTTCTTCTTCTGCTTTTTTCTACTATAATGATAATACCCAGGACAGTGAAGGATAATACCCTGCTGTATAATTACAGATCTATATTCCTCATTAAAACAGACATTAAATAATATGCAAAAATCCTCACTCAAAGCCTGGAGGCAATATTATCTAAAATAATGCTAGACCACAAGCCAGATTTATTAAGTGGAGGAAAAGGGCAGATCAAATGAGCACACTATTGTTATATTTCCAAGACTTGATAAATACTCCAAGCCTTTTTCAGCACTTTAAGTAGACTTTTCTTGAAGACCTTTGACTCTAGTAAGTAGCCTTCTGTATGAAGAGCCATGCATGAGATGGGCTTTCACAGTGAGTTTAGTTTATTAGCTCCATTAAAAAAGAGTATTATCAACCCAAAGCATACGTCCTTAAAAGTTATACTTTTTCTCCTCCCTTCCCTTAGGAAAGAGGCTGTAGGCAAGCATGCCCACTCTCTTTAGCCTTGTTTTTGCTGGCCATTGAATCTCTGAATAAGCTTCTCAACAACTCCTCCTAGTTTGTGGTTGGACCCTCCATGATGTAGACACCACAGATGTTCTTCTTGTTTCAATGTTTCAGTCATTACATTTGGGTAATCTGCTGGCTGGTTACCTTCAGTTGGCCTGAATTCCAAAGTCTTGTGTCCTGCGTCAGTTGCTGTCTCCTCTTCCATGACGTCAGGTCTTCAGGGGTATAAAACATGCAGCCAACGCCATTTTCTTTAGTCTTTCTTGCCGCACGGTGCCCGAAGCAGAAGCATTTCACAAGTGCCAGTCGGCCGACTACTGAAATATTCGAGTTTGAGTTTCAGAACCGAAGTCTTCACTAAAGTTAAGTACCCCGTTGGGGAAACTTTTTTCTTGCTTTTTACCGATGTCAGAAAAAGTTAATAATTGTATTACTTGTGGGAAGCAAATACCTCATAAGGATTTCCATTTATACTGTATTCCTTGCCTAGGCCCTGATCACAACGTGCCTGGCTGTCAGTTTTGTTCAAGATTTAACCAACGTACTATTAAGCGTCGGTATATTTTTGCATCAAAGTATTTTGGAAACAGATTTAATTACCCAGAAATGTCGTCGGATAGCTATCCGAATACCAGAGTACATAAAAAACGCAAAGAAAAGGAAAGAGAAAGGCAGTCGAGATCCAAAACCAACGACAAAGCTTCTTCTAAGCCAGTCGCCGGTTCGCCGGTACTCAGTGAGGCGCTTTCGCAGCCCCTGATACCTGCTACTTTCGAGTCGCTGGCCTCTACCGACACCCATGTTGAGTCCAGCATGCCGCAAGATACTCAAGGTATTGGACCGACGGATGTATCTCCCTCAGATGGGTCCGGAGCCACTGAGCAGGCACCGGCTTCTGAGGGTGTATTCAGACCTCAACATTTGTATATCAAACCTACGACAGTTGCAAAATCAAGGACAAAAGCAACTTCTAAAACTAAAAAAACGATGCAGGAGCCACATGCACATGCCTCTATGCCTAAAAAACAGATGACCAAAATGGCTGAAGACCTTATTACCTTGATCAGGGGTACCCATCCCCCTCCAGATAAGAGGCCTAGGCAAGACACTGATTATGAATCTTCAGATCAAGTTTCTGTTTCTTCTGATTCCTCTTCTGATCAGGAATTATCTACACCTCCCTATGAGGATTCTGATGCTGAGGAGTCTATTCCATCTGCATCTCCTCCTGAGGATTATTTATTTGGGGAAACCTTGCTTAACTTTGAGGGAGCATTTTCACTGGGAGAGTCAAGACTTCTCAGAATCAAAAAAGAGGCTCAGGGATTTCCTTCTTCTCCCTCAGTACAGGCCTTTAGCCATTCCCCCTGTGTTAGACATTGTGGATGATGTGTTTTCGGAGTCAAGCTTGACCCCTGACTCCTTACCTCTGGCTCCCAGTAAGCCTGACAGATATTACAGGGTCCCTGACTCACATAAATTTTTATTTAGAAACCCTGCTGCTGATCCTGAAACTATTTCACAGGGTCCAAAGGGAGTTAAGGCCTCAACAGCAAAAAATCTTACTCCCTCTGACAGAGATTCAAGGGCACTGGACAGATGGGGAAAAAAGGTTTATACATCTGCAACCTTGGCAATCAGGGCCTTAAACTGTCAATTTCATATGCTTAAGTACCAACAACATGTTATGGGTTTGATGAAACAGAAAATTATGTTGATTTCAGAATGTGCAGAAAATAAAGTATTGCAGGAATTATTGCATGCAGCTGAACAAGTTGGAAAGCATACTTTGCAATGTGGTTTTGATTCCTTAGAGGCCTCCTGCAGGGCCGCACTTACTGGATCTGTGATTAGGAGGCATGCCTGGTTAAAAGAACAAAATTTGCCTGATCATGTTAAAGCTAAATTGCTAGATGTACCTTTACAGCATGATTCTCTGTTTGGTATTAAGGCAGAAGAGGTTATAAAGAAAATGGAAGACAAAGCTAAGTCTATGCAAACTGTTAAAGACTTCTTACAAGTGCAGCCACTAAGATTCAGTAGACACTGGCCTACAAAAAACTGGTCCTTTCCTGTGTCAGGCAGAGCTCAAAGGGGCAAATCCAGATGCCCTAAGGGTTCCAGTTACCAGGTGCAAGATTCATACAGGTCAAAGCAATGGGGCGCTTCCACTTCCAAATCTGGAGGCAATAAAGTGCAAACCTACAGAAAGCAATCTCAATGACTTCCCTCTGCCTACACCAAGCACTTATCTTTTGGCAGCACCCATAGGGGGAAAATTAGCACTTTTTGTTCAAAATTGGCAGTTAATAACCCAGGACAAGTGGGTACTAAACATCATATTACAGGGATACAGATTCCATTTCCACACTCTGCCAATGGCAAATGGCTGGCCACATCTGCCAAAAAATCAATGGGCAGAGGCACAGAAACAGGTTACATCCCTCATGGATATGGGGGCTATTCAGACAGTACCAGAACAGGAAAAAGGACAAGGTTTTTACTCAAGACTGTTCTTGGTACCCAGAAAGGACAAGGCCTGGCGGCCAATGCTGGATTTATCGATTTTGAACACATACCTGGACATTCCAAAATTCAAAATGCTGACTTTGCAGCAGCTTCTGCCCATGCTGGGCAAGAATGCTTGGCTGGTGACCTTAGACCTAAAAGAGGCATACCTGCATGTCCCAGTAAGACACTCGTGCAGAAGATACCTCAGATTCAAGGCTGGCTTAATGCATTACCAATTCTCTGCTCTGCCCTTTGGCTTACCTACTGCGCCCAGGGTCTTTACAAAGTGCCTGGCACCAGTAATTGCATTTTTCAGACAAAGAACTATACAAATATATCCTTACTTGGATGACTGTCTCATTCAAGCAGAGAACAAGGACACTCTTCTTCGACATCTGGCATTTGTGAAAAGGCTTCTAACATGCCTAGGATACACAATAAATGAAAAGAAATCGCAACTGGTACCCTCTCAAAAGATAACATTTCTGGGTGCAAGCTTGAATACAACTGCCAAGATGGCTTACCTCACGACAGACAAACAAAGGCAACTGACTACTTACTTCAAACTGATGGCAACAAAACCCAGTCTACTGCAAGACAGATTCTGCAGGCTCTGGGCTTCATGGCATCCTGCATCCTACTGATTCCATATGCAAGACTGCATATGAGGAAACTTCAGTGGTACCTAAAATATTTATGGAATCAACATTCTCACAGTCTGGAAACCATTATTCCTCTCATTCCCTGCCTGCAACAGGAGTTCCTATGGTGGGCAAAGGCATGTCACCAAAACATGGGATGGCCCTTCACTCTACCCCCTGCCAGCCAAACCTTAACAACAGACGCATCAGATTATGCCTGGGGGGCCCACATGGCAGGAAGATGCATTCTGGGCACATGGACACCAAAGCAAATGCATCTACATATCAACGAGAAAGAGATGCTAGCTGTTCAAAATGCCCTAACAGCTTTCAAGACTTACTTCATCCAGGACAACTACTGATAAAGACGGACAACACCACAGTCATGTGGTATATAAACAAGCAAGGGGGCACACACTCATACCCCCTTTGCAGATTAGCCATGGCACTGTGGGACACAGCTTTGACCTACCAAATACATCTTCAAGCTCAATTCCTACCAGGTAAACAAAACATTCTGGCAGACGATTTAAGCAGAAACCTTATGGATCTTCACGAGTGGAAACTAAATCCACAAGTCTTCAGCATGATAACAGAGAAATGGGGGAGCCCAGACATAGATCTATTTGCCTCTCCTCAAAATTATCAATTGAAAAGATTCTACACAAGGACTTATCACAGACAAGCATGGAAAGTGGACGCCCTGTCCTTCAGTTGGAAAAACCTATCAGTTTACACCTTTCCTCCTCTGCCTCTTCTCCCCAAGGTCCTCCTAAAAGTCAGACAAGAGAAGCCAAAGATGATATTAATTGCCCCGGACTGGCCCCGTCAATACTGGTACCCAATCCTAAGGAACTTGTCTCACTACCCAGCTTGGACCTTGCCTCAAAGACCACAATTACTGTCCCACCAAAACAATCAGATCCTGCACAATCAACTACAGACTCTGAACTTGGCAGCATGGCTAATCATGTAGTCATACAAAAGCAACACCTCTCAGTAAAGCTGTGATGGATGTCATTTTGGAAGCCAGAAGACCTAGTACTAGAAAATCTTATGCTGAAAATGGAAGAGATTCTGTGCTTGGAATCAAGCACAAGGAACTAATACAGCAGAACCAAATATTCCTCAGATATTGCAATACTTAACTGAGATGCTTGACAAAGGCCTTTCTTTCTCATCAATTAAAATCCATGCCTCTGCCATTTAGGCTCATTACAATACAGAGCCATCAATCTTTTCTCATCCTTTACTAAAGCAGTATCTTAGAGGAGCCACAAATTTAAGGCCTCCTAGAAGATCACCATTGCCTGCATGGGACCTCAATTATGTGTTGGAAAAGCTCACCCTGCCTCCATTTGAACCAGCTGCTACCGCTGATGTAAAGTTCTTATCATGGAAAACAGCTCTGCTACTAGGAATTACTTCAGTAAGAAGAGTTTCAGAGCTACAGGCCCTCATGGCTGTAGAACCTTTTATCATATTTTACCCAGACAGGGTGTCTCTGAGGACAAATCCTACTTTTATGCCTAAGGTGGTTTCCAGTGTGGCTCTTAACCAAACAATTCATAAGCCAACCTTTTATCTAAATCAGCAGAACAAGGGTGAGAGAATTCTGCATTCCTTAGACGTACACAGACAGCTAAGATTCTACTTGAGCAGGACTAAAGCTCTAAGAAAAACAGCAATTACTAGTGACATATGCTGCCGGATCAGAAGGCAAGGCTATTTCAAAGCAGACAGTTTCAAAGTGGATAAGCCACTGCATCCATTTCTGCTACTTACACCATGGTAAACCTGTGCCCAAGGGCATTAGGTCTCATTCCACCAGAGCTGCAGCTACTTCAGCAGCCTTTCTCAGGGGAGTACCAACCAAAGACATTCTAGAGGCTGCTACTTGGAGTTCTGTTCACACCTTTACAAAGCATTATCATTTGCCTCTCTACTCTAAATCCAGGGCAGGCTTTGCCACTGCAGTTCTGCAGGGCCTTATAGCCGCTCCTAATACTGTTTAGCTCCAGACTCCCAACCATAGCTTTGGGATTCTACCCAAATGTAATGACTGCAACAGTGAAACACGAAGAACATAGTACAGTTGTGTACACTTACCATAAATGTAGATGTTCGAGTGTATTCACTGTTGCAGTCCAGGTTACCCTTCTGCCATCCCCCTGTCATTCTGGAGTTTATCTTTCCTTCTTATGCTACCTTTTTGGGGGCACCTGACATCGGGGGCAAGAAAAACTAAAGAAAATGGCATTGGCTGCATGTTTTTATACCCCTGATGACCTGACGTCATGGAAGAAGAGACAGCAACCGACGCAGGACCCAAGACTTTGGAATTCAGGCCGACTGAGGGCAACCTGCCAGCAGATTACCCAAATGCAATGACTGCAACAGTGAATACACTCGAACATCTACATTTATGATAAGTGTACACAACTGTACATATTGATGTTTGTAGAAGACTGTGTAATTCTTACCAAAGAGCCCTTAAATGGCATTTCTATTGTTTATAAGCTGCTAGAAAGGTTTGGCAAGATATCGGGATTACAGGTGAATATCTCCAAAGCTGAGTTGCTTTCAATCAGCCTAGCAGCTAAATCACTGAATGCCACTGTTACTTCTCTCCCCTTTAGATGGTCTCAACAATATCCTCAAAATTTACAAATCAAACCTCATCCCCATATCCAGAAGATGCTTAGAGTCCGGGACATTTGGACAAGGTCTTTCCCTGAGTTCACACTTGGTGTTATCTTCATATTTCCTTAATGAGCCATATTGCAGCCATTAAGATGCTAGTTTCTTTCTTGTTGTTCTGTGTTTTCAGACACCTTCCCACTTCACCCTCCCACACATGGCTAAAGAAATTAGCAACTCCACCTTATTCCCACCTTATTTTTGATCGATCCCCTATTGTTAGCCTGACATGGAGCAGTCTGGGGATTAGATGATTATCTGGCCTAACAACTATAGTGAAAGGGAGATTAACCTTGGTTTGCTTTGAGGCTTTTCTAAAGTTATGGAACTTACCCAGATCTGACCTTTGGAAATTCCTAAGCAGTTGCTATATGATCAGTAGGTTCCCTTTATTGCACATGTTTCAGGAGAGCCCTTCCCTGTTCCTAGTTTATTGAGCAAGGCTTTACCTCTTATTGCATAAAGTGGTCCCAACAAAGCCTCCAACATATGTAAAGTACTAACGGTAGTTTTTAGAAGAGAGGCACGGAGTTTCATCATTTCATGGCTTTCTTATATATGGATCCTGATATATTCTTAAATGCTGTTAGATATCTTAGAGCATTCCCTTATGTTTTTGAGAAATTTATATTTTTTACGCACAGTGGCTACTAGGACCTAGACACTTCTGTAAATAGAGGATTGGCATACAAAATTCCCTTCCAAGCATGCAAACAGGTTAATCTTAATGCTGTCCATAAATACTAGGAATATCCCATGTCTGTAAAATAGGGACCAGATCATGTTTATGTCTCAGCAACTTCATGGGGCAGTCTTTCTCCTGCTCCATATCCTTTTTATAGGCTTATTTTCTTCGTTCTCTTAAGTCACAAAGAATGCATTGCTTACTGTGGTTACATTAGTTCTCAGCAGTTGTTAACGTCTATATATCCTCAATCTGTAAACAGCATCCAACCACTCTGATGAGGAGTAAAACTCCTGGATCCTAAGATGAAATAAATTCTTCTCCAGGGCTTATTCTAGCCCTCATGGGAAATCATTACTATTCATATGTGGTCTAATTTCTTACAGTTGTTGCCAACTTACTTTATTTATTTATTTATTTATTTGCAGTTGGTTTACCAGGATAGTCCATTGGGCCAAAATGAACCCGTTTTCAATGGAGTCCTGGGGAGAAAAGCTCCAAACAATCAAAGTTACAATAGGTTATACATGATAATTATACAAGTGTAAAAGATTCAAGCAAACAATTACAAAATAGTAGAGGAAACATTACAGCTAATACAAACTAGAGATGAAACTTTTACAAGTAATACAAATTAGTGATGAAGCTTACAGGGTACAGACAAAGACGGAATGTTGCAAAGTAAATAATGAGAAGTCAAATTACATATCAGGAATCATACACTTAAGAGGTGCAGCGCAGTGTATTCTTGTGGATACAGTAATAACAATAAGAGTGTATGACACAGGAGAAATTATAAGGGAAGATTGCAGGTGTAAATGGGGGAAGGAAAGGAAGATGGAATTACCAGTGTTAGTTATGTGGGGTGGAAGCAAGAGCATTCCCACTGGGATACTAGATATAAGTGAAGAGATTTTTTGAAAATAAAATGGTTAGAGGTGATTGATGGAGGTAGGGAGTTCCAGAGGCGTGCTAGACCATGCGATAGAAGATTTTTGCCTGGAGGACGAGTTGGTTTGTGGACTTCTAATAGATTTTGGTTGTTAGACCTTAATACTCTATTGGGTAGGTGCATTTTAAAGGCAGAAGACAGGGAGGGACAGAGGGAGGGGTTGAAAATGAGCTTGTGTGCAAGAATTAGTTGGGTATAGGTGAGATGCTTGGGTAGTTCTAGCCAATTTAGTTGTTGGAGAGAGGAACAGTGGTGGGTGGAGGACTTGTGGCTGGTAGCGAACTTGGCGATTTTGTTGTAGCAGGAGGAGAGTTGTGTTTTCAGAGAGGACAGTAGATTAGTTAGAAGTGGAGCTCCAGAGAGAAGGGAGGGGATAAGAAAGGAAGTAGAAAGAGTGATTTTAGTAGCATGTGTAAGGTAGTGATTTTGCCGATAGAGCATACCTAGTTTTTGATGGGTTTTTTTGATATTTAGTTGTAAATGGGAGTTGAATTTGAGCTGGTTATCAATTTGGACACCAAGTAATTTGGTCTCTGACACCAGTTCCAGAGGTGTGTTATTTTGACTAGTAATAGAGAATGTGTTACTATCGAAATAGGTGACTTTAGAGGGGGTGAATACCATTAATTTGGTTTTAGAGGCATTGAGTGCTAGGTGGTTTCTTTTCATCCATTGCTCAGTGGTTGAAAATGCATCTTGAGTAAGCTTGAGAAGTGTAGGGATAGATGAGGCAGAGCAGATAATAGTTGAGTCATCTGCATATTGGATAATGTTTGAGAAAGGGATAGAGTTGCGGAAATCATTTATGAATATGTTAAAGAGGAGGGGACCTAATATGGAGCCTTGGGGAACTCCAGTTGGGGTATTTAGAAATGAGGAGGTTGCCTTTTTCCATTTTACTGCTTGATATCTATTTGATAAGTAGCTGGAGAACCAGTTCAAAGATGAAGGAGATAGGTTAAGTTTTGAGAGTTTAGTTAAAAGCAGGCTGTGTGAGGTAGTGTCAAAGGCCTTAGAGAGGTCAAGTAGTAGGGTCAAAACAATAAGTCCAGAGTCCCGGGCTTTGTTTATAGTTTCAAGGAAGGAGAGGAGGGCTGTCATAGTGCTGTGACCAGGTCTGAAACCATGTTGTGTGGGAGTTAGCAGGTGATTATCTAAGAGATGTGGTAGGAGTTGAATTTGGATACACTTTTCTAGGAGTTTAGAGATGGGAGACAGGATAGCGATGGGGCGGAAATTAGTAACACTGTTATTGTTGCCACCTTTATGTAAAGGTATGATAAAGGCCTTTTTCCAGATTTGGGGAACTATACTTTCCTGGATAGAGCGGTTGATTAGAATGCTAATGGGGTAGGCAACTGCATCAGCAACTATGCTAAGAAAGTAAGAAGGGATGTTATCAGGAGCATTAGTGCATGGCTTCAGTTTCAGTAGGAGTTTTTTTATAGTAGAAGTGGGTATGGGTTTTAATGAGAATATTGGGGAGTGTGGAGAGTGGGTGTTGGGGGGAGATGGGGAGGAAGTGAGAGTAGGAGGAGAGGTGGAGGGTAGAAAGTTAGTGGATGAGAGTGAGGGAGTGGTGGCAGTGCAGGGTGGAGTGTTGGTAGGGGAGGATGGGGGTACATTGGAGAATGTGGTGTTGTTAGAGAATGAAGAGGTTAATTTGGAAATAGATTCAATGAAAAACAAGTTAAATTGGGTAGCTAAGTCTGTATCAGGGGCGTTAAGGTCTGGGGTGAGGGTGTCTGGTTTGCTGGGGTTAAGTAGAGTAGAGATACCTTTCCAGAATTTTTGAGGATTTGTTTTGTTACTGTTTTGGAGGATGGAGAAGTAGTTTTGTCGATCAGAGATGATGAGCTTTTTTACTTTATTTCTAAGTGTTTTGTATTCATTATGTAAGAGGGGGGTCTTATTTTTCAGGTAGTGTGCCCAGACTTTATCTCTGAGACGCATGGTTGCTAGTGTGTTTTTGGTAAGCCAAAGGGCTGTATTGATTTTTATTCTCTTTGTCCTTAAGGGAGCATGGAAGTCTAGCATTTTTAAGAATGTTGAGTTGAAGTGGGCAGCTGCGTTATCTAGAGGTAATGTTTTTAGACAATTCCAGTTTATTGTTTTTAGAGAGTTAGAAAAGGTTGTTGGGTTAAAGTTTTTTTGGTTACGGACGGTAATATAATTATGAGTGCGATGTAGGAGTAAGGGGAGACGATGAGTGAAGGTGGGTATGTGGTCACTAAGAGGGTCGGGAAGAGTACCACTATCGGAGAAATAATGGGGATGAGAGACTAAAATCCAATCCAGAATACTGCTGCTAGAGGGGTTTTTTGAGGGGCATGTAATAGAGGTGATTAGCTGTGAGAAATTGTAGAGGTTGATGTTAAGTGGGTTTGTAGGAGACTGAATGGAGGCCCAGTTAATATTCATGTCTCCTAAGATTATAGTTTCATTTCTAATGTTATTGGAGAGCCAGGAAAGGATGTCTTCGAGTGTGGAAATATTATCCCCTGGGGGGATGTATAGGGAAGCTATACATATGTGTTTGTGTTTGTTAACTTGAAGTAGTGTTAAGAGAAGTTCAGCATTATTAAATTGAGGAGTAGGTTTGTTATAGGGAGTAACTGACAAGGAGGATGAGTAGAGGAGAGCTACTGCTCCCCCTTTTTTGTGGGACCTGTCTTTTCTAATGATAGAATAGTTTGGTGGAGTTATTTCAGAGTCTTTTATATGGGGTTTTAACCATGTTTCTGAGATGGATAAGATGTCAGGTTTATTATGTATGAGCCAGGCATGGAGGTTTGGGATTTTGTTAACTATACTTTGGAAGTTTATGGAAGTTAGTAATATGCTCTTGTCTGTAATGGTTGAGGTAGGGGGGGCTGGGTTAGGATGGATATCACCTGATATTAGACTGGTAATCAGGTGTAGGATTGGGTTAGAGAGGTAATTGGACAGTTTATAGAAAGGATTAGGTTCTATTATGATTTTGAAGGATTTACCAGTTACTGTGGGGGTAGATTGTTTATGAGTGGTGATAAGTTTATATGGATAAAGTAGAAGGTTTTTTATAGGAAATAGATGGGGAGAAATTGGGGTGTTAAAGTTTGAGAGAGAGGAGGTAAGGTGGTTAGTTACATGGAAGGATTGTGAGTGGTAGGAATTACTGGGCTGGGTGAGGTAGTGAAAATAGGTTAAGTTAAGAAGTAGAAGTAGTAAAAAGGAGATGATTGAGGGTTTTGAAAGCATTTTGAGATGGGGGTACTTAGAGGTACTAAGTTGATGTTGAATTAAATGTAGAAATGAGAGAGGTTTATATGTAGAGGATCTGGTAAGTACTTAAATAGTGGTAAGGAATTGATAGTTGTGTAAGGATTTGCTGGGGATGTGGTATTGGAGTGGGTGTTGAGATAGTAATGTAGTCTAAATTGGCTAGGTGAAAAAAACTAGGAGAGGTGAATGAAGGTTAATTAGGGTGGAATAGGGAATGGGTGTGTCTGGAGTTCTGGAGACTAATTGGACTGGAAATGTTAGTGGGTGTGGTTATGGGGTAATAAAGGTAGAGGTGCTGGGGGCGGGTGGAATTTGGGGGCAGGGTAGGGGAGCGGAGTGAGCCCGCAGGGTGAACGGAGCGGGTAGAAACCAGAAGCAAGGAGGGCAGCAGAGGATCGAGAACCTATCAATGGAGTGTAGAATTTCAGAAGGGTAAGTAGAGGGGACCTGGGTATAGTAGGTTATAGTGGGCTGTAATGGTTTTAAGAGAGAGAGAAAGAAAAGTTAGAGCAAAAAGAGAATACAAGAAGTAAGTGAACAGAAGTCAGTATAAGTGGGGAGAGGATGCCATCTAGTGGAGAAATGCTGAAGTGCACCTTGGCCCACCAGGGCAATCTCTATACTGGGTTGGATTGAAGGGAGAGGGGAGCAAGAGTAAATCAGGGGACTAGATGAGGGAGAATAGCGGAGATATAAAGATAAGAGGGGTTTAGGCTGCTGGCTTTCCTGGCAGGGAGCGTACAGTGCACCTATCATCAGGGCTTAAAAACTATAGTAGTTCAAGGCTTAACAGCAGAGACATACTTCCTTGGATTCTTCTGGGAGAAGCTTGGTTTAATTTCTGAGAGGGAATGAGGCAGCAGAGTTTGTAATAATTGCTATAAGGAAATGGCTGAGCTTGTATTAGATTTAGTGTAGGTCTAGGTGTCCACCAGGCGTAATCACAAGGGATAGTTCAGGGCAAAAAGCTGGAGAACAGGAGAGAAAGTTGAGAGAGAAATTGTATTTTAGTAGAATAAAACATAATATCTCCTAGTAACAGTAAGCAAAATTCAACAAATGTCAAAAATAGCAATGATTTGAAATTAAGTCACTTTGGATAATAGTTTGTTGCAATTAAGAGCAAATGTAGAGAGTTTACCAGGTCAAACATAGGCTCTTCTCACATCTGAGAATAGATTAGCAAATAAAAAGGTATTGCACTCATTTATCACTGCTAATGAAGGCAGATTATTAGACAATAGGTCATTAATAGAGATCAGCTATGTGGAGCACAACCAGAGATAGGCAACAATAACACTATTATTGGGGCATTTATTAGAAAACAATGCAGAGCAGAAAACACTCAGCGTTTTTAACTAGGACTTAAATAGACCTCAACACTGGCGTATTGCACGTTAGATATTCACTACACTAACGCAGATACATTTCCCTGGTTAGGAAGGTTATGGTCTATAAGGAGCTGTACTAGAAACAGAAGCACCTAGCAGATAGCCTATAGTAGACACACAATAAACACTCAAGTTTACAAATAGGCACAGCAAAATAGGCTTGGTAATATTGCAATACAATGTGCCTTATAGCCGGCCTTTAATTGAGCACTTTGAGGGAAAGGGGCATTTATTTGTGAACCACGTGTGTAAGTTGGCGTTAGCAGAGTACATTTAAAACAAATTCAAAGCTAAGAACAACACTCCGTTTTTCAAAATAGGCACTACTAAATAGGCAGGGCAATGTCACAGTATTTAAAACAGATAAAGCTTCTAAAAACGTTGTGCATTTAAAACGGATTCAAAGGCTTCTCAAAACATTCCGTTACGACTAGGCTGTACTAACTAGGCAGGGCAATGTAGCAGTATTTAAATAAAGCTTCTAAAACATTGTACATTTAAGACAAATTCAAAGCTTCTAGAGACATACCGTTTTAAAACGAGGCGCTACTAAGTAGACATGGCAATGTCGCAGTATATAAACAGTTCAGAAGCGTTTAAATCACTCGGTTTTACAAGTAGGCACTATTGAATAGACAGGGCAATGTCGCATTACAACAGCGTCTGGCTAAGCACGTTGCGAGGGAAGTGCTTTACTTAGTAAATACACTTATCGAAGTTGGCATTAGCAAAGAACATTTTATCAGTATACGCCATGGCGTTTTCAAATACATAAACCGATTCACTCCTCGTAACAACAGAAAACTAGTTAGCAAAAATACAAAACCTAGTACACCTATTGTTAAATCCAGTACATTAATGAAGGGACATTCCTGAGAACTCCCTTGTAAGGTAATGCAAATTCAGATTGCAGTTAGGTAGCGTGTCAATAACCGGCACATATCTAATACAACAGACAGTAATTAAAGTAAAGGCATAACTGTTGTTGCACTATCATAATAAACAGCGCATTCGAAGTTGTTGTATCTTTCAGCTTTTCCCGGTTAAGGGTGCCACAGCGGAACTCCGGTCCGCTAATGATTGGCAGTAGATTTTTACATACTGAGTTGCCAGCCCTGACGCACAACCTTCAACGAAGGTATTCACGCATGTCTCCACACAGAAGATGCTTTAGCTGAGAATGGAACAAGACAGTGTCTTACTGTGAGGCGACAACGCTACTGCAGCACCACCACCGCAGCAGTTGTTGCCATCTTAGTAAAATGTTTAATTCCTTTTTGTAATAACCCAAGCTTCATGCATATTTTCCACGTTTTCACTATCCTACACTATGGTGTCTATTCATTGAGATATCTTGCAGTCCCCTGATCTCACTTCAGGTCATTTAACCACAGGTCATCTTCCAAGAATGTGGCAACTTTACCTTTGTAGGGCATGAAGCATTTTCTTTCCTTTTTCTTTTTTGTGCTGTTTTTGGCTGCCCTTCAGCTAGCTTCCTGTCCTCATTCACTGGTGGCTCAGCATCACACTGCTGCCAGGAGTGTTTTGCTCTTTCTTATTCCCTAACCTCCCCTCTCCCCACGAACTCACCTGTGAAGTCTTAAGAAGAGCAACTAATGGGGCGAGCTGGTGTATCATCATGCCCCCATGGCAGCTTGCCCACTACCCGGCCTTCCTGTGAAAACAACCTCTGCACATCCTCAGTCTTCACTTGAGATCCAGCATGAGTGTGCACAAGTGACCACTCTCCTTGCAGGATGGGCATGTGTATATTCTTGATGCCAGTGCCTCAGATAATTGAAATGCTAGTAAAACTCAGGTCATATGGAACATAGTCAGTGCTTTATCCATCTATGCTACTACACTGGCTGTGAAGCATTTTATTTATTCATATAATGACCAGACTCTACCTACAGTTGCTGCTCTGGTTAACCACCAGGTGTGGCAGAATTAAATTATATCTTTATGCCACACCCCTACTTCTTCAGGAAAGGTTTTAAATTGTCTTTAATTTAGACACACAGACTGTCTCCTTACAAACCAGTTGAAGCTGTTTTGTTGTGTACATCTCAGATATTTGATTGCCAAGAAATAAAAAAGTGATAAAATAATAATAGCCCAGTAATGTATTTAAACTTTTTTCTGTTAGACATCTACACTCCCTCGCTGATAAGAATCCCCCAGCTGCAGTAATGCATCTCAATTTATTTCATGCAAATTTACACTAATCCTGCAAAGTCAGATCAATGACAGTTTGTGTGATCAAACAGGAGTAAGAATCGGTCATTTTGATCCACAGACTGTTTCTGTGCACAACAGTTACAGTTTATTGTCTATAATTCAGTTGGTTGATTGTGAACAAATAAAAATAATAATTGCCACAGTAACATATTTAAAATTCTTACTATCAGATGCACTGACTGCACTATCAAAGAAAAATAATGGCCACAGTAAGGCATTTCACACAAATACACACTAGCCCTGCATTGCCAAATCAATGACTCTTGTGATCAAATCACAGAGAGATCAGATACTTTCATCTACAAGCTGCTTTGTACCCACTACTTATAGCCACTTTATTGACAATGTACATCTCAGACATTTGACTTAAACTGTCTAGAGTAATGCATACCAGATTCTTTCACACAAACATATACATACACAAGTGCAGGAGCCCAGCAAAATAGCTGTAGACATCCACTCCATCACTTGATATTAAACAAGGGAAAATGGCCAAAGCAATATATTCCAGCATGTTTCATAAATGTGCAGTAGCCCTGCAAAGCTACACAAATTTCACTGCTTACAGGTCATTCCATCATTAAAGAATATTCAGTGCTTCAGGAGTTCTGCTGCCAACCAGTGGGCATGTATACTAGCAGTTCTGGAACACCTATGGGCAGTACTTGCTACTGAATGGATAGTGTTTTTACCAGACTCCTGTGTCTTGCTCACACCTAATTCAGTATGTAAAAGGTAATTAAATAAAGAACTGCTGCCATTCACGGTATCACTGAGTGTTTACTCTGTGTTTTTTCATGCATTATTAAAGCTCACTTGAGACTGTCAGTGGCAGAAGTTCTTTTGTTTTCTGGAGTTCAGATCACCAGTGTCTCTTTACAATAAAATACAGTTCTGCAACAGGCTTCCCAACTGCAAAGTCAGTAAAGGGACTACTGACAAAAATCAGATGTTTTTCGTGTTTCACTGTTGCAGTCATCACATTTGGGCTATCCCTGCCAGAGTAGCCCTCGACCAGCCGGAATACCAGAGACTTAGTATTTCTGCGTCGGTTGCTGTCACTTGAGGACTGACGTCAGGTCGTCAGTGGTATAAAGGAAGACAGCCGACACCATTACATCAGTCTTTCTTGCCGTGGAGCCCGAAGTAGAAGCAGTTTGCACGAGTGCCGGTCGGCCGCTACCTGAGTTTTCATTTCCAAATTGCAGTTGAAGTCATATAAAGCTAAGTACCCCATTGGGGATCCTTTTTTCTTGCACTAACAGATGTCAGAAAAAGTTATTAATTGTTTTGCCTGTGGAAAGCAAATACCACACCGAGACTTCCACTCTTACTGCGTCACTTGTCTAGGTCAGACCACGACGTCCCCCGTTGTTGCTTCTGTGCTTTGTTTAACACCAGAACTATCCGTTGTCGGGCCCTTATTGTAGCCACATATTTTCGTTTACAGTCCTCGAATTTCGATATGACTTCGGTAAGCCATCTTACAGCAGATCTTCTGAAAAAGTATAAAGACAGAGACAGACCACAAAGGTCCAAACCTTCCAACGATGCTTCCGTTAAGCTAGTCGTCAGTCCTCCAGTATTCAGTGAGGCGCTTTCCCAGCCCCTGATGCCCACTTCAGTTGATTCACAGGCCACTACCGAGACCCTTTCGAAGTCCAGTATGCCGCAGAACTCTTCTTTGTCTAAGGATCCTGTGGTCATCTCTACCTTGGATGGGTCCAGAGCCGCTGAGCAAGCACCGGCTTCCGAGGAAGTCCTTCTCACTACCGAATCTCGACACAAACCAATGCCTTCTTTCACAACTACTGTTCTTTTGAAAACAACCGAGTTCTTTAGGCCCAGGGTTCGAACCACACCCAAGAAACTAACTACCCACTCTCAGGCGCATGCTACCTTGCCTCAGTCTCAAATGCTTAAAATGACAGAAGACCTTATCATGCTGATTAGGGGAAGCCAAGACACCCTCTCAGAAAGGAAAAGAGATCTGTCTCCACTAGTTTTGTCTGAACAAGAGTCAGATGAATCTAATGCATCTGACTATGAAGACATGCAGCCCCTCTCCACTTATGAGAATTCTGATGCAGAGGAATCCATTCCTTCAGCCTCTCCCCCACAGGATTTTTCCTTTGGGGAAACCCTGCATCCCTTAAGGGAGCATTTCCAATAGGAGAGTCAGGACTACCCTCAGTCTAAAAAGAGACTCAGGGAATTCCTAGATCTTTCGCAACGTAGACCCTTAGCCATCCCCCCAGTCCTGGATGTGCTGGATGATGTTTCCCTTGGATCCAGCTTGATTCCAGACGCCCTCCCTCCTGCTCCCAGAAAACCAGACAGGTACTACAGAGGCCATGACTCACACAGATATCTTTATAAAAATCCAACAGCTCACCCTAAAGTCATTTCTCAAGGGCCGAGAGGGATTAAAGCAACCTCTGCAAAGAATCCCACCCCCTCAAACAGGGATTTCCGAGCATTGGACAGATGGGGCAAAAAAGTATGCACTTCAGCTACTCTTGCTATCAGGGCACTAAACTGACAGTTCCATATGCTTAAATATCAGCAACATACCTTGGAACTCCTTAAGCAAAAAATGTCCTCCTTTCCTACATGGGCAGAATCTAAAGATTTACAAGACTTAATGCATTCTGCAAGTCAACTAACTAAACACACTTTGCACTGTGGTTTTGACGCCCTAGAAGCTTCTTGCAGGGCAGCAGTCACTGGATCTGTCATAAGAAGACATGCATGGCTTAAGGAACAACCCCTGCCAGACCATGTCAAATCTAAATTGTTAGATGCACCCTTGCACAAAGATAACCTATTTGGCACTAAGGCAGAAGAAATCTAAAAAAGATGGAAGAAAAAGCAAAATCTATGTGAACAGTTAAAGATTTCTTACAGGTCCAGCCCCCTAGGTTCAGCAGGCATTTTCCCTCCAAGCACCGGTCCTTTCCTGCTGCAAGTAAACAGGCCCAGCCTAGGTCTCGTGGAAACCAACCCCCCCAAACAGCAGCCCCAGGGAATTCAGAGATCTAAGCAGTGGACTACCTCCACTTCAAAACCAGGGAGTTCTAAGCCACCCCCTTACGGTAAGAACTCACAATGACTCACCTCCTTCTGACCTCCCCTCTGCCCACCTTCACATACCCCTAGGAGGAAAACTGTCCTTTCACTCAAGCACCTGGGCCACCATTACCAAGGACCAATGGGTTCTGAACATTGTGTCTCAGGGATACAAATTCTCCTTATGCACCATTCCAACCACAAAAGGTTCCCAGATCTACCACCAAATCAGTGGGCAGAGGCACAAAAGCAAATCCTTTCCCTGCTCTCTCTGAGGGCAATAGAGCATGGTCCTGCAGAACCGACAGGCCAAGGCTTCTACTCCAGACTTTTTCTGGTGTCCAGAAAAGAGGGCACCTGGCACCCCATCCTCGATCTATCCATTCTAAACACCTTCCTGGTGATCCCAAAATTCAAAATGTTCACCTTCCAGCAGCTGCTACCCATGCTCTCCAAGGGCGCTTGGCTAGCCACCCTGGACCAAAAAGAGGCCTACCTCCACATTCCTATCAGGGAGTCATGCAGAAAATATCTCCTCTTCAGGGCAGGATCTCAACACTTGCAGTTCTCTGCACTTCCCTTTGGCTCATCTTCTGCTCCCTGAGTTTTCACAAAATGCCTCTCTCTGGCCATTGCCTTTTGTAGACAAAGAAATATTTAAATTTACCCTACTTAGATGACTGCCTTATTCAGGCAGACAGCCAGGAATAGCTGCTCAAACACCTGGCCTTTGTAAAGAGCCTACTAAACTCCCTAGGGGACACAGTCAACAAAAATAAATCCAAACAGGTGCCCACCCAAAGGATAATCTTCCTGGGAGCAAGTCTGGACACAGCATCCCAGATGGCATACCTTACACCAGAGAAACAAATTATCCTGTCAGCTTACTTCTCTCAACTGGCCACCAGGCTCCAGCTTTCTGCAAGGGAAATCCTGCAAGCTCTGGGGTTCATGGCATCTTGCATACTCTGCATTCCATATGCCAGACTGCATATGAGGAAACTTCAGTGGTACTTAAAGAGCCTTTGGTGTCAGCACTCTCAAGACCTGGAAACTCTTCTACCTATTATTCCTTGCCTGAGAAATGACTTTCTTTGATGGGCAACAGCCTACTCCCACAACAAGGGACTGCCGTTCTCCCCACACCCTGCCGCCCAGACATTCACCACAGATGCGTCAGATTATGCTTGGGGTGCACACCTGGACGGCAGGTGCATACAGGGCTAGTGGAGCCCAGAGCAAATCCCCCTGCACATCAGTCAAAAAGAGATGATGGCTGTGCAGCAGGCCTTGATAGCTTTCAAACCCCTTTTCTCTCCAAGGGTTCTCCTGATCAAAACAGACAACACCACTGTGATGTGGTACATCAACAAGCAGGGAGAGACTCACTCCTACCCTCTGTGCAGGCTGGCCATGACCCTTTGGGTCACAGCCTCTTCCATGCAACTACACCTGTTAGCACAATACCTACCAGCCTCTCTCAACTCCCTGGCAGACCAATTAAGCAAAAAGCTGCCAACATCCTGGCAGATAGGTTCAGTGCTAACATTACCCCCCTCTTACCACATAAAGGGCCCATAGCTATACAGGAAGAATGCAGAGTCCCTGTAATCACATCTATGCAGGTAAAAGCTGCACTCTCTAAAACCAAAAAACAGTATCCGTGGGACCGAACAACATCCCAGGCTGCGTTTTACACAAACTTCAGAATGAACTGGCTCCCCACCTAAGCACCATGTTTAATCATAGTCTCACATCAGGCTTTGTGCCCACTGAATGGCGCACAGCAACAGTTATCCCACTCCACAAAGGGGGAGCCACCACTGATCCTGGGAACTATCGCCCTATTAGCCTGATGAGCCTGGTCTGCAAAGCCTTGGAACGTATCATCATGGAACTCATAAACAAAGACATTGGTAGCCTCCAAACTCTGGACCCCACCCAGTTCGGGTTTGTGAAAGGCAGATCATGCCTTCTGAACCTGATCGACTTCTTTGAGGCAGTCACCAAAGCCGTAGATGAGGGTAAAGTGGTTCACACAGCCTATCTTGACCTCGCCAAGGCTTTCAACACCATCCCCCATTCTGGAATTATAGCTAAACTCACTAAACTAGGTATAAATCCCTACGTCACAAGATGGGTTGCCAACTGGCTCACTGACAGAACCCACACTGTAAAAGCTGCAGACTCCAAATCTGACTTCAAACCAGTAACAAGTGGAGTACCACAGGGTTCAGTCCTGGGACCTCTCCTGTTTGGTATCTACTTCTCTGAAGTACAGGCTAACACAGAAGGCCTCTGGCTAACGAAGTTTGCAGATGACTGCAAACTAGGAGCCATAGTCAAGTCCCCAAATGATGTGGACATCCTACAGAAGGGCCTCACACACACACAGATGCCTGATGTCAGAGGCATGGCCTCAAGCTCAATGCCAAAAAGTTCATTGTCATCCCCTTTGGTAAAAACTCTGTACCCAAGAACTACCACATAAACGGCAGAATGCTTAACGCCAAATGTGTGATAAGAGACCTTGGATCCCAAGTGGACAGTAGTTTCTCCTTTGATAATCACATCGCCACAGTAGTCAGGAAATCCTTCTGTGTGGCACACCTCATCACAAAAGGGTTCTCATCCAGGAAAAAAGAGGTCATTGTTCCCCTCTACTTGGCACTCATTAGGCCCATTATAGAGCACAACGCCCCTTTTGGAATGTACCTCACAAGACATCTGCAGCAGCTGGAAAGGCCACAGAAGTACCTCACAAACAGGATTACTGGCCTCAAACAGATGCCCTACACTGACCGTCTCAAAAAAACTCCAGCTTTACTCTGTAGCATATCACCTACTCCGAGGAGATCTCTGCCTAACATATAAAGCTATGTTAAACCCAGAGCTGTTGGACATGCTACACCTAAAGAAATCCCAATCCCTCGGAGCTACATGCCTAGGGACCTAAACCTTGTCACCACAATAAACAGGACATGCTGGAGGGATAGATTCCTGTCCCAGAGACTTCCTGTACTCTGGAACAAGCTACCCATCTATGTCAAGCAAAGTTCCTCATTAGCATTCTTCAAGAAAAATCTTGATGAGTGGATGGGAAATAGGAAATACACCCCTGGGATCACTTCTGTGGCTCTGCTCGACAGGGGCACAGGAAATTAACTTTCTTGGGTGCCGTTAGCCAGGGAACCTTGTTTGCTAGGCTCAACAAAAGTACCTTCTTCCTAATAACTCAGAAATGGGGAACCCCGAAAGTCGACCTCTTTGCCTCCCACACCAACCATCAGCTCAGCAAATTCTGCACCAGGGAGCATCACTGCATGGCTTGGAAAGTGGATGCCCTATCCTTCCCCTGGGTCAATCTCTCAGTCTATGCCTTTCCTCCCCTACCTCTCATCCCCAGGGTACTGCTCAAAAACCAAGGACCACTCCCGTAGCTCCAGACTGGCCCCAACAGCAGTGGTGCCCCTTGCTGCGCTGTCTCCATGGCATCTTCCTCTGATTCCAAATCTCCTAACCCAGAGGGAAGGGGAATTCATGCACCCCCAATTGCAGACACTCAGTTTGGCAGCTTGGCTTATTCCCTAACCCCGGACCAATCTGCCATCCTCAGTAAACAGGCTCTGGATGTTATCCATGAGGCCAGACACCCTAGCACCAGAAAGTCTCATGCAGATAAATGGAAAAGGTTCTGCACCTGGATCCAGGCTAAGGGGGCCAATATGGCACAGCCCTCCATCCATCTCATCCTGGATTATGTAGCTGACCTACTACACAGTGGTCTCTCTTTCTCCTCTGTAAAAATTCATGCCACTGCTATTTCTGCTCATTTTCCCACTGAGCAGCCTCTTTTCTCACACCCTTTGATTAAACACTTCCTCAGAGGGGCTAACAATTTGAGACCCCCCAGAAGGGCACCAGCCTGGGACCTTAACTTTGTCTTGGAAAAGTTCACCCTGCCTCTTTTCAATCCAGCTTCTTCTGCAGAGGTAAAATGTCTCTCCTGGAAGACAGCCTTCCTTCTGGCCATCACTTCAGCCAGAAGAGTCTATGAGCTGCAAGCACTCATGGCTGTGGAACCCTTCATCATCTTCCATGCAGACAGGGTATCCCTCAGAACTAACCCATCCTTCATGCCCAAGGTGGTGTCCAGTGTGGCTCTGAACCTATCCATTCATCTGCCTACCTTCATTCCTAATCCCTAAAACAAGGGGGAAAGGATTCTGCACTCTCTAGATGTGGACAGACAGCTCAGATACTATCTGGACAGGACTAAACCCTTCAGAAAGTCTGATCAATTGCTGGTTAGCTTTGCTACAGGGGCAGATGTCAAAGCCATCTCCAAGCAAACCATTTCCAAATGGATAGCACTCTGCATCCATTTCTGCTACAACCAGCATGGTAAGCCTCCCCCAATGGGGTCAGGGCACACTCCACCAGAGCGGCCTCCACCTCTGCAGCTTTCCTCAGAGGAGTCCCCACCAGGGACATCCTGGAGGCTGCCACCTGGAATCTGTTCACACTTTTACCAAGCATTACCACCTGCCACTCTTCTCCAAATCCAGGGCAGGGTTTGCCTCTGCAGTCTTGCAGGGTATTCTAGCCATCCCTAACTTCCTTTACTGCCTCCACCCATTTCCTTAGCTTTGGGAATCTACCTAAATGTGATGACTGCAACAGTGAAACACGAAGAACATAGTACAGTTGTGTACACTTACCATAAATGTAAATGTTCGAGTGTATTCACTGTTGCAGTCCTGGTTTCCCTCCCTCCATCTTCCTTTTTTCTCTTTTTCCTTTTGTTACCCTTCTTCCTTGTGGTTCTCCTTTCCTTACAAGGGACATACTGGTATTTATTTTCCACTGGTGGGGTTCTTCCACCAGAACCTGGCCTCCTACTTTGGGGGCTCCTGACAGGTTAGGGCAAGAAAAACTGATGTAATGGCGTTGGCTGCCTTCCTTTATACCACTGATGGCCTGACGTCAGTCCTCAAGCGACAGCAACTGATGCAGAAATACTAAATCTCTGGTTTTCGGGCCAGCTGAGGGCTACCCTGGCAGGGATAACCCAAAATGTGATGACTGCAACAGTGAATACACTTGAACATCTACATTTATGGTAAATGTACATAACTGTACTTTCCTTTACTGAGTTTGACAGTGAGAGGTTCATAACAGTACTATTTGTTCCTGGGAGGGCAGAAAAAAAGAATTTTGACTTAACCTGCAAATGAAACTACTGATATTGTGGTGCAGTGAGAGTTCCAGCAAGCTGAGCACTCCAGCAGTTCAAATGAACAGTCTTTTCTT